>NW_028296535.1:0-633460 GCF_964197995.2 Scardinius erythrophthalmus
TTACACTGCAAACCAAGATATATATACCCACCGGATGAATAAAGATCGGCCTCCACAGAAAATTACATTTTATATTATTTTTATTTTATTTTTCGTGTTTGCATTTTTATGTAAAAAAAATTAAAATAAATGTTACGGACGTGACAGTTCTCCATTACGCACGCACATGACTGCTCTGAAGAGACTTTAACAATGGCACAGAGACCTCAAACAGAAAGTACAAAGCCTTTCTTTAAAGTGAATTTCGTTTTTTTTATTAATTTTATCTTAACTTTAATCAATGTTTCATCTGGATTTAATAAATAAGAAGTAGTCTAAATATAGTAGAAAATAGATAATCATGACACGGAGGCGCGGGCGAGTGAACTGGACTCTTGTCTCATAAATGAACCGAAACTCAGCGTAAGGTAGGCTACTTGCCTCATAGACCTGAGAAATATATAGAAAGCTTGAAATGTCTGCTTTTAAACATGCAGAACAATTCAAAACGAAGGAAAACAGACTGCTTTCTGCTTATGAAATCTCTCTGGCGCGTTCTGAGAAGATCGCGACGCATCGTCAACTTCATCTTTGCAGTCGACACAGAAAACACTTGTTTATTAAAAACAATTAAAATTTCTAGCAATATATGACATATTAATAATCATTACTTTTGCCGGTTCTTTGTGACAGCTTTTAGATGCTTTATTCGCAACGCCACCCACATGTTGAACGAGTCACACCGCATCAGCACCGAAAACATGATTTTTTTTTCAAATCTAAAATAAAAAATCGTGATACGAACCGAATCGTAGGTTTGGTCTATCGTTACAGCCAGATGAGAAAGCAAGAGTTTATGGTTTAAAAAACAAACAAACAATGGCTATCTGAACATCTTTGCCAAGCGCAAACCAGTACAGAACAATAAATTATCGGGGAGGGTCATGCCTTTTTTCACAATCATTTTGGAGGGTCATAGAAAAAATTATTGCTGGCGAAGGGAGGGTCATGTCTTTTTTGACAACAGATCTCAAAACTCCTCCGGTGGCCCCTTAAATAAATAACGAACAGTCCCTAAATGGAAAATCTCTACAGCAAAAGGCCAACCGCTACATGCATTCAGTTTGTTTCTACCATTTATTAGTAATGATTTACACAGTTTGTTCACTACTTACTGTTTACCTGAGCTTTCAGTATTGTGCAATATAGCATACAGAAGGTGAGGGACATTTTTGGGGAAAGAAGTGCTGCATTTTATCATTTAAACATGACTTTTCATGAAAATTCTATAATCCAAGATAGCCACCACTATATGACGTCATAATATGCAAATTAGATGGGAAAATGTAATCCCTACATAAACTTTGGGTCATCCTTAATATTTCTCTAATTTACAGAAAGTCTCTATCTTTTATCACTTTTAAGATATAGCCTTTTGAAATTAAGATGTCAAAATCGAACGTTTTAGGAAAAAACCTCTGGCGCCTAAAGGGTTAAAGAGGTGTGTGAACTCGCAAGTATGCAAGTTCCTGTTCGCAGGAGTGAGGAGATACTTAGTAGACTGTCCTCACTCAATAGCTGGCTGTCTAAGTGGTGTCCGCAAAATAATATAGAATTCATATACAATTGGAAACGTTTTTGGGGCAGACCTGACCTGTTGAAAAGAGATGGTATTCATCCCTCCTGGGATGGTGCTGCTTTTCTCTCTAGTAATATGGCACATAGTCTTAGAGCTTGCAGCATAAACGACTCTGGGTAAATGTGAATTAGCTCAAGGATATAGGGAATTTTGGAAATATTAATAATTATAACTCATGGTCATAATAATTCAGAAATCGCATGTACATTTATTTTATCAATTGTCGAGATTACCTTGTTCTGTAACTGGTTTGGTCATCAGTCATTCGTCCAGCGAATAAATGTGAGATTATCACAGTTAAGAAGGGGTATCCCTTTACAAACTCATGAAAGAAAGAAAGAAAGAAAGAAAGAAAGAAAGAAAGAAAGAAAGAAAGAAAGAAAGAAAGAAAGAGAAGAGGAAAAAAGGGTAACTTAATTCACAGACCTAAGAGATAGACACCAGGAAATCAGCTTTTAGATTGAGAGATACTTGCGAGCTGTTGTACTCTTTCAGTGCGATGCCGGAAAAGGGACGCGCGTGTGCGCGTGTCCAGCTGGTTTGCGTCTAGCTTCGTCTTCTGGGTCGTTTCGCAAGACGATGTAAAGGCTCACTTGAATTTAACGTTACCGAGAGAGTTCAGATCGTTTCCCTTTTGGAGGGGAAAGGCACGTATGAGCTTAGTTGCAAAGACCGGCAGCTTCTACATGACGCGAGGGCATGTGTTGGTCCGAGGAGAAGGCCAAAGCCTTTCCAGAGGTTCCTGGAGGAGCGTTGCCGGGGAGGAGAGGAGGAGGTCAGAGCGATCGATGAGAGAAGAGAGTGAGAAAAGGGGTTTCTGCCTTTTAACAGACATCTGTTTACGCCCTCTTTTGAGGCCCAGCAAATCAGATTTTCTTATCTGAAGCGGGAACATTTCCTTTGTGTAAAGAAAAACACACCTCCGTTGACCATTTGTCTTATGAGGGAAAGGATTCATATTTCCTCTTAAGATTGTACACACAGAATAATACATTTTACTGTAATCTCCTATGTGTGACCGGTTGAATCAAAACAGGACGGTCAGACAGATACTAATTATGACAGATAAAGGTCGGGGAAACATAATGTTACATTTATATGCATAATTACACACACATAAAGTTTGATTAAACACACAATAAAATTGTCAGTGTTTCCATTATGGCAAGTGAAGGCACCTGGGAAACAAAGGAATATGTATCAAACATTTGAAGAGTTTTCTCTGAAGAGTTCCATGAAAAGTTCCATGTGTGTCAATGTGTTGGAATGTTGGCTTGCAGAGGAACTGGATGAGCTGCAGCTTGGGAGTCATAAAGTTGACCATGTCGAGGTCGGGTTACAAGACACTATTGAGGAACCTTCTTTCAATGAACATTTAGAATTCAAACCTATACTCTAGCAAACCACACCTCTATTATAAAGCAAAGCTAATCACACATGCATATCGGAAGGTATACATTCAAGAGCTATATTTCTATATGAAGTTGCACTCAAAGGCTTTTTGTGTGTGTGTGTGTGTGTGTGTGTGCTCTGGAATGTCTTTGAGGCTTGTCACGCGGCTGTAAAATCACTAGGGGTCCACGCTGAGCTGGGGGGAAGGTCATGGGGGTACCAGCCACACCAGGGCGCTGGTAAATTGCCGCGTGGGGAATTATTAACCAGCGCTGTTGTCCTAAGGACAGAGACATCACATGATTCACTTAATGTGAAAAGCAGATGTCATTGTTGCTACAAGCTCAAACATGAATTGGGGCTAAGGTCAGGAAGCAGAAAGACTGGCTAAACCGACCGTCTGCTAGATGTCTCACGTCACCAAGGTCAGATAAATCCCACCACATAGAGCCTCTTTCACCTAAATATCATCATATAGAGACTGTGTCTGTTCCCCGAATTGGGAAATACAAAAAAACTCCCAAACCCATTTAATTGATGTTCAACAAATAAAAAACAGATATAATACAGATGAACAAATTATAAAGCTCGGGTTGCTGAATATACTGTCATGATTCTGCCATCTAGTCCTTGTCGTTCTTTAATTCTTGAGGCAGGATCATGACAGACCCATGTTTTGGGTGCAAGCACATGGCCTTTTGTTTGGGCCATGTGCTTGTGTTGTCTCGTTCTCTTGCCCCGCCCCCTTGTTATCCTCGTTTTGTCATTATTGCTTTACCTGTGTCACCTGTTGTTTTATCATTAGTCTCTCTATTTAATCCCCTTGTGTTTGCTGTCTTGTGCCGGTTCATTGTGATTCTCAGTGTGTGTATCCTGTGATACGTTACCTGTGTGTAAACCTTCCCGTGAGTACCTTGTGAAGAACTCTGTCTTGTAAAGTCCTGATCTTGTTGCTGTTGTTAGTTATTAGTTTAGTTATCTGTCAAGTCTTAGTCTAGTGTAGTTAGTCTTTGTTTTTGCCCACCAGCCTTGTTTTGCCCCATCGTGGGTTTTGTTTTCCCTGTTTTGTCTGAATAAATCCGTGTTAATTGCATACTGTCTGCGATTGGGTTCATCTCTCCACAAACCATAACATATACGATCCCTTACTTCAAAAGCACTCATTGTTAATGATATGATTACAGATTATAACCTAGATGTGCTATGTTTGACAGAAACCTGGCTAAAACCAAACGATTACATTACTTTAAATGAGTCCACCCCCCAAGATTACTGTTATAAACATGAACCTCGTCTGAAAGGCTAAGGGGGAGGTGTTGCTGTAATTTTTAGCAATATCTTCAGAATTACTAAGAAGTATAGTTTCAAATAGAATTCTTTGTGTTTGTGCTTAGTGTTGGTGCTTAATGTAACACTATCTAGTTTAAATGATAAATCACGTTTGAGATTTGTGCTGGCTACTGTATACAGGCCACCAGGGCAACATACAGACTTAATCAAAGTATTTGCTGACTTTCTATCAGAGTTAGTACTCGCTGCAGATAAAGTCCTAATTGTTGGTGATTTTAATATACATGTAGATAACTGTAGCGAATGAGACCAAATCAGACACAATTGTTGGACCATAAAAACTTTCAAACTTCTCTGGGATCTGCGTCCCATCCCCCAAACCGGCCAAGATGGTCCTCGTTGTCATGACCACGATCAGATAAGGTTTTATGGGTGTTAAAGAATGTGGCCAAATGCAAGAGAGAGACCATGGAAAGACAGAAACAATCTGCAAAACAGACTCTCCTGCATTCATTTATTGATGAATTGACTAACATGAAATTAAAATGCATTCCAGAACATTTTGAGAATGATTTACTGTTGTGTGTTTTGTCTTTTCACGAGTTCACACTTACATATAATTTTGAGGGAGTAGGATTTAATGCGTATTTGGCGTGCTGTCCGGAGGGAGGGCTCCGAGCTCGGAATTCAGCCCGAACCCAGAGTACTCCCCCCGTATGTAAGTGGCTTAGAACTAGAAGTGTGGAGAAGGGGTGGTGGAGGGATGCTGCAAACTGTCAATGGATCGAGCTGGGCTGGCATCTCGAGAAGGGGCCTGGATGCTTGACTGGGGAGGCCCGTAATGGTGGCTCGCTGCCTGGACTGACGGCCCCTGTTGGTCTGCGAACGGGGAGCGGTTGTAATGCTCGCTGGACAGAGAGAGGAAACAGAATGGAGAAAAATGAGTGTTTGCCCGGGAGATTTTCTCACACTGCATCCGCTGTGAGACCAACTGCTCGCTGGATGAAAGAGAAAACGTAAGTGCTCTACCAGGAAGGTTCTCACTCCGTCCGCTGTGAGACCAATGCTTGCTGGACGGAAAGAGGAAGCGGAAACAAAGAGTGCTTGCCCGGGAGATTTTCTCACACTGCATCCGCTGTGAGACCAAATGCTTGCTGAATGAAAGAGAAAACGTAATTGCTCTACTGGGAAAGTTCTCGTTCTGTCCGCTGGGAGACCAATGCTCGCTGGATAGAAAGAGGAAAACTGAAAAGAGGAAAAATGAGTGCTTGCCCAGGAGATTTTCTCGCACTGCATCCGCTGTGAGACAAATGCTCGCTGGATGAAAGAGAAAACGTAAGTGCTCTACTGGGAAAGTTCTCACTCCGTCCGCTCTGAGACCAATGCTCGCTGGACGGAAAGAGGAAGCGGAAACAAAGATTGCTTGCCCGGGAGATTTTCTCACACTGCATCCGCTGTGAGACCAAATGCTCGCTGGATGAAAGAGAAAACGTAAGTGCTCTACCGGGAAAGTTCTCATTCCGTCCGCTGGGAGACCAATGCTCGCTGGATAGAAAGAATAAAACTGAAAAGAGGAAAAATTAGTGCTTGCCCAGGAGATTTTCTCACACTGCATCCGCTGTGAGACCAAATGCTCGCTGGATGAAAGAGAAAACGTAAGTGCTCTACTGGGGAAGTTCTCACTCCGTCCGTTGTGAGACCAATGCTTGCTGGACAGAAAGAGGAGACAGGGAAGTGGAGAACGGAGATTTTTTTTTTTTTTTTTTTTTACTCGAAGAGGGTTTGGTGAGCTTTTTTAATGTGGAACCGGTTGGTCCTGATATAGCTTTGGAAAGCATCGGATGACCATCTCCCAAGGGCTTGAATCTGCTGTTGGGAGAGGCCTTTTTGGGCTGCTGAAGTTGCTGCCCCGATGCGGAATGAGTGACTTGAAAAATTCTTTGCTGGAATGCCTGACTGTTGGAGAACAGATTTGAGGTGTTTCTGGAACCAAAAACGTGTCACGGGTTTTTTGGATTCATCTAAAAACAGGGGTTCCAGAGGAGATTTAGCCTGAGAACTTCTCCATTGCAGATATGCCAGAATTGACTGGTATGGTTGGATTTGCGAAGCGATGTTAAAAATGTAGATGAAATGACCTTTTTTGGTTTGGTCAGTCTTACTTTGTTTGATCAAATATGAAATGGTTTCGCCATCTAGTACTGATAAGTCTGAGTTGGTGGGATGGATTTTTGGGTCAGATTTGGAAGTGATGGCGAGTTCCGAGCATCTAAGAAAACCAAAAAAGGCTAGGATAAACAAGGCGTCGAGTGTGCGAGCGGTATCGAGGGGCTGGTAGCCTGTGCGGAGGGCATGAATACATTTGGTGAGAATGTCTAGCGTTATGGGTTGCCTGGCGTCAGGGCGGGTGGGCTGGGATCTTTGAATCCCTTTAATCAGGAGGGAGGTTTGTGAATTGTTTATCTCCGTGGAAGGAGCGCCGTACATCAACTTATGGAAAAATTGGATGCCGCTTAAATAACCTTTAATGGACCCGACTTGTAGGCCCTTAATGATATTAAGGTAGGAGATAAAAGAGGTAATAGAAAGAAGAGAAAAATCAGGGAAAGGCAAGTTATAAGAGACATGGAATGTTTTAAAACATCTCCAAGCAGTAACGTAGGATTGAAGGGTCCTGGGAGATACTGCTTGGAGGATAGTGTCGAGTGCATCGTCAAGCAGGGGTTTTAACGGGTGGGTTACGGGAATATTAGTTCTGAATAGCAAGGAACTGGAGTTGAGAATTGATGCGCCTCTGGAGCCAGCATCCTGAATTTCTGAAACAGAAAACGAGACAGAGAGTCAGCGATTTGGTTTTTTGACCCAGGGATGTGTTTAGCAATGATAATGAATTGGTCACAAGCTGAAATCCAGGTGAGACGCCTTAACCCTCTGGAGTCTGAGGTGTTTTCTGGGCCCTGGAGGTGTTCTGACATGCTCTGACCAAGGCCGTAACCAGGGTTTGAAAATTAGTGAGGTCCGAGGTGAGGTGCAGGGCCGGATTAAGAATTCAGAGGCCCCTGGGCACAATCAATGTCTTGTAGGCCCCCCCTTAGGCAGGCCTAATGTATAGTTTGTCCAAGGACATTTTAATTTTGCATTAAGAGTTTTAGTTTACTGACTTAAAAGGAACTTTGTTGTACTATGCTGGAGTAAAGTTCATAAATGATAGATCTTTCCCATATAGGATTTTGTAAAACTATGTTGGGTAAACCTCTGTCCCTCTACACTCTTAAAAATAAAGGTGCTTCAAAGGTTCTTTGTTGGGGTTTATGGTTCCATGCAGAACCTTTAACATTCAAGGAACCTTTCCATTGCACAAAAGGTTCTTTGTAGCACCAAGAGGTACTTTAGATTATAAAATGGTTCTTGTGACCTCACATTGTTGTTTGTCCCATACATTTATTTATTTATTTGTGGTGGCGTGCCACAAACTCTGCACTGACCGCCACAAATAGATTTGTGCTTCCTATGTTAACTAGTAACTGTAGCAACCCAAATATATATATATATATATATTTAAACTAATAATAGTAACATGTTTAGCGTGGATTTGGGCAGTTATGATTTGATTGATTGAACTTTATTGTCTGTTCAGATTTACTGGACAGAAATTCATCTTTGACACTGGCTTCAACAACATTCTACAACCACATTAAACACATAAAACACATAATCCATACATAATAATTGATAAATATATGATTCAGTTAAATACAGTACATAATTCACAATAACAACCCTAATTGAGAATTTGGTTTAAAACAGTCACTGCTAGCTAGCGCCTTTTTCTCCATGAAATTTGAGAATAGTTCTTGTAGTGTAGGCCCTACTCTGTTTATGGCCGATACTCTTATTTGCTTCGTTAATTACTCGTGTTAATTTGTTCTTAATTTTTATTGTTAAATTTCCATACCATGAGACAATATTATAAGTTAAAATGCTTTCAATCATCGAGAGTTATTCACATTTCCAAAGTTGATGATTAGCCTACAGCATTTTTTTTTTTTTTTTTTTTTTTACTAAATCTGTAATGAGTGCAGTTTCCGTCAAAATAAAAGCTCACGTGCATGTAGAAATTTGGACAAATATAATTTCATTTAATTTTCAGTGTCCATCACTATAGAACCAATAATATTAATAATAATTATTATTATTATAGTAATTATTTATATTATTATTACTAGTAGTAGTATTAGTGTAAGACTGAGACCATTTAAAATAGGTTCGAGTCCCCATTAAAGTTCAGGTAAGCCAACAAGTCAGTGCACAGACTTTTTCCTTAGTCACAGACTTTTTCTTTGTTTAGTTTGTACACCGAATATGGATAGGAGCTCTTTATTTTGAACTCTCAAAATGCTGATCAGATTGATTCATTTTAATTTAAAATGTTTAAGTTACCATTTTATTTGTAAAAATGATGCTGTTATTTTCTTTGATGCTTGTTTGGAACAAACCTGTATAATTAATTAAAATAATTCTCTCGTAATGCTCAGACACTTACTGATTGCCATCTACATGTTATTCTGTAGTCCACAGAAAGAATCACCAGGAATCACAAACAAATCAGTGAATGAATCTTTTTGGATGACATGATTCTTCTGTTAATAGTTTAGTAATCGAAGAAATGCACAATACTATTCATGTAATGCACGGATGACATGACAGGCATTGGTTTTATTCTTAGTTTGGAATCGTTCTCAATTCTCGAAGCATTTGAATCGACAAAGTGATTCTTTTGATTCGACTTCCAGGTTCATCCCCTCCCCCTCCTTTCAGATTTTCGCGCGATGCCACTCATGCCAGTCATGACGACGTGTGTCCGTTTTATTACGAGGAGAGCCTGAGAAGTGGTACGTTTGAAAACTAAGTTATCAATTTAAATAAGCATAACATAACAGAATGAGTTATCGGAACTTGTTGATGAAATTTCTTTGTGTGTGTGTGTAATTTCGATGTGTTTCTTCCCGCTCCCTGACAGGATGACGTTTTCCCTGAGACTGATTCGAAGGTAGGCCTATTTGCGCATACATAAAACTATTTTAGGTAACGTTAGCAGCTAGCCAAAACAAAATCTCAAGTATTAGGCTATGTATCGTTGTTGTTCTAAAAAGGTGGGAGATTAGCACTATCTCATTTAATGGTCTTAACGTTAACGTTATATAACTCTAACCCATTTGTAGTTTTCAAGCAATTTCTTCCCGCTCCTATGACCTCAGAGAGTCCATTTTGTTCAGAGCTTTCACAAACATCCAACGGTAAGTTAACTTAAGTAAATTCATTAATTAATATGATATGTAACGTTTCTAAAATAAATTTTTTTTGCTTCATTGCTTTCTTTTTATGTGGTCTGGTATCCAGTGAGGTAATGTTAAAGTTAGACAAGATTGTGGTATTTTCAGGTTAAAGCTAACGTTATCACCTCAGTTCGACGACAGAGAGTCCATTTTGTTCGGAAATTTCACAAAAATCCTATGGTAACGTTAAGTGAATTCATTAATTATTATGATATGTAACTAGGGCTGGGCGATATATCGATATAAAAAATATATCGATATATTTTAAAACGCGATACGGAATGAAACCATATCGCATATATCGATATAGTTCAAATTTGCGCTATGATCCTTGCTCCGAGTGAGCTGCGGACTTTGTACCTGCATCTATCATCTGCAGTTCTGACGCCTCCGTCTCAACAATCTAGTTAGTGTACAGCGCGACACTCACATCAGATGTTAACGCAGAGTAACGGGACACTGCAGTTCAGTGAGTTTAAAGTTCATTATTTGCACGTGCTTTGAAGGCTTCCCGGTTATTCATGTCATTCACTGCTGATGAGCTGTTCTAACTAACATGCGCAGTTTGCTTTTAACTAACGTTGTGCATTATGTGTAGCTAACAATATTATCTGCTTCTCAGATATGACTGAACAGTGGACTACCACAGAGGTGTGCCAGTGGCTCGACGAAGTGTCCTTGGGACATACGAAACCGGCATTTATCGGTCAGTAAAATGGGATGGAATATGTTTTCCAGTGCTCATATTGTCCTATTAAAAAGGCAACGCATGACAAGCTTTTAAAGCATCTTCAGCTGTACCATGAAAATGAGAAGAACTTTTCTGTGACATGTGGACTGGATGGCTGTCCCCGTGTATTCACCAGAGTGAAATCCTTACAAAATCATCTAAGACACAATCATAAATCCACTGGCAGGAACCAATCTGAGATTGATGAGGCACCTGTTACTCTGACCACTGTTCTAGAGACGCATCCAATTGACTCCGAAGAGAACAGTGGCGTGTCAATTTCTCAATTTGTTGAAACACTAACGGACACTCTTCAAAGACAATTAGCTTTATTTTCATTAAAACTTCAGGAAAAACATGCAATACAGAGATGTGTTCAAACAGAAGTAATCAGTGAAGTTGAAGCCCTGTTTAATTTTTTTCATCTTAAATACAAGGACATATTTAGTAAATGCATTGATAATTTAAATATTGACACCAGGAATCCACTGTTTTCCTTTTTGAATGATTCTAATTTTGTTGAACATTGCTTCAGTGCTGTGAGCACTACTCATAAACTTGATAGGTATTGTGCTGAGGAACTGAATTTGATCGAACCAATTGAGTATGCTCTTGGTGTCGACTCCCTGGGCAAAAGAGAATCCTTCCAGTATGTTCCACTCTTGGATATTTTAAAATTAATTGTTAGTGATCAGTCAACATTGGAGCATATTTTTGAAAAGAGGGCAACTCATGGTGAATCAGTTACGGACTACAGCGACGGTGCACTTTACAGAAACACAATTTGGAGTAGTGAAGACCACTTTTTGAGAATTCATTTATATAATGATGAGTTTGAAGTTGTAAACCCAATTGGATCTAGAAGGCTGCTCCACAAAGTCTCTGCCTTTTACTTCACTCTAGGAAACATCCATCCTAAGTACAGATCTAATTTAAAACACATTCATCTTCTGTTGCTTGTGAAATACAATACTTTGAAAAAATATGGAGTAAAAAAAATTGTTGAACCACTAATTTCTGATCTGAAAAAATTGGAAAGCAATGGAATAGAACTGGTGTGGAAAGGAAAGGAGCTTTCTGTCCGAGGTGCGCTTGTTACGGTGTCTGCTGATAATCTCTCAGCCCATGCTCTTGCAGGCTTCAGCTGTTCATTTAGTAGTGGACGGGTGTGCAGGTATTGCTTATGCCATTATAAAGACCTTTCTCTTAGAACACAAGAGGATGAGTGTGTCCTACGCACACCAGAGACTCACAACTATCATCTACAGTGTGTGGCAGAAGATCCTACAACAAAATCTTTGTATGGAGTAACAGGACCTTGTGCTTTTAGTGAGTTGCCAAACTTCAGTGTGACAAATGCATTCCCTCCAGATGTTATGCATGACTTTTTAGAGGGAGTTGTTCCTCATGTCTTGAAATTGGTTTTAAAGGCTTTGCACAACAAAAAAGTTGTTAGTGTGCAGGAGGTTAGCAATGCTATAGCACACTTTCCATTTGGACAAAATGACTCTTCTCATAAACCAAGACCAATTTCTGAGAGACTTCTTTCTGATGGACAAATAATTGGGAAAGCTGTGGAAAAGTGGACTTTGCTTCGAACAATCCCATTAATTATTGGGAACAAAATAAGCAAAGGTGACAAGAATTGGCAGCTCATTCTTTGTCTAAAGAACATTGCTGAAATCCTACTGGCACCAACAATAAGTATACATTGGATCAGTCCTTTAGCTCAGCTAATAACTTCATTTTTAACAGTTTTCAAAAATCTATTTCCTGACTCCATTACACCAAAGCTCCACTTTCTAGTTCACTATCCACGATTAATTGAAGACTTTGGTCCTCCCAGAGCACATTGGTGCATGCGATTTGAGGCAAAACACCGGTACTTTAAGAAAGTGTCTCAGGTTGTCTGCAATTTCAAAAACATCTGCTCCTCTTTAGCAAAGAGAAACCAGCTTCGACAGTGTTGGGATTGGCAGGGAGACAAAGTTCCTGGGAGAGACGAGTGTTCTGTGGCAGTGTCCCGTTTGGACTTCAATGAACTCGACAAACCACTGCAAGAAAAGCTTATGTCCTACTCACAAGGCTTGCATGAGGAAAATATCTGGAGCAGTAAAAACATTTTACTGAATACTGTAAAGTACTCACTGGGAAACTTTGTAATTCTGGATCTCTTGCACGAAGACATACCACAGTTTGTAAAGATCACTCAACTTCTCAACATTAGAGCCAGTTGGTTTATCGTTGGCCAGCTCTTCAGCACTCTTGGATTTGAGGCGCATCTCCATTCATACTGTGTCACTCCTTCTGAGGATATTGTAATATTCAAAGCTGGAGAGGAGATAGATTTTCATAGTCTGGACTGTTACCATCTGTCAGACCAACATTTCATCTCACTAATCCATCGTCCCTTCAAACCAATGTGAGTGTAAACGTATGTTTATTGTTATTATGTTGCACACAAAATCGCCTCTGACTACTAGGGCTGCAGCTATCAATTCTTTTTGTAATCGATTAATCTAGCACTTTATCAATCGAGTAATCGGATAATCTTTTTTTGGTGTTTTTAAACAACCAAAACAAATAATGGATAACAAAAATGATGTGGCTGTAAAATGATCAAGCATTTGGCTTTTATTTCTCAAAAAAAAAAAAAAGGTATTTATTCCAACTCCAACATTTTACTCCAAAACTAAGCCTATTTATTGAAAGTGCAAAGTTGGCAGTGCCAACAATTATATACAGTTAAGTCAACTTGCTGTAAATCATGTATAACATGTAAAATTCTATGAATACAAACTTAAATAGTAATGTCCATTTGACCTTAATTTTGTCTTCTTAGTAAAACATTAAAAAAAAAATTGCAGAGAATAGTTATATTAAACTTGTGTCTATTTCAGTTAAAGTTGTTTAAGTTATAAAGCTATCTAATATGTGAGTTTCTCCTTTAAGCTGTTATAATATAACCACTGCTTCCTGAAAGTCCGTGTGAAACGATCAGGACAAAATCAAAAAACGATTTGATTTTGTCTGAAATCAAATATCAACTCACTACAATCATGCTGACCGGCGACAGCCCTGCATCATCAGCTTGAATGATGAGCGCGTGTCCTGCATGTATAAAACAGGCGCTTTGAGACCGTGACAACATCTTTTCGTCTTCTGCGCCTAGTGTATAAAATTTTTGTAATCGAGTAACTCGAGGAATCGTTTCAGCCCTACTAACTACTAGCACAAATTCTGCAGATTTGAGTGTACTGTATTGTCTGTGCAGTGAAAATAACTTCCACTAACTACTTGTTTTGTTGTTGTTGTTTGTTTCATTTAAAAACAGAGAATGAAGTAGATGGTCCAACACTATTGAAAATGACTGAAAGAATGAGTGAGCGTCTCTTCCCAAAAATCAAAGAGCAGATCACATTTATGTCTGCATTGGAACACCTGAAATCGTGAGTTGGATCTGATTTATTTGGTTAAAGTAGTAGTGATTAGGATTGGGTACTATCCCTATGGTATATGACCAGTATTTATACCGAATCGGAATGTTAGGATATGATGCAATTAATATAATAATCTTTATGCTATTTGTTGTTTTTAGCCAGCATGACATCTCTGAACATGAAATATCACAGACAACTCCAGTGGTTCTACCCTCCAGTACTGCAGTATGTTATCCTCCATTTTTAATGAGTGCACTTGAAAAGGAGGACCCGCAGCTGAAGGCTCCTACCAAAAACAAGTTCAAAAACTCATTAATTCAAGCCCTATTTGACCACCTTAGCCAAAAAACAATGTAAGTCTAATTTTTTCTGTGAAAATTGTTTTGTCTTAGCGGTTGTTTTTTTTTTATCTTTGATGGGGATGTCCAAGCATTGTGGTAGAGGTTAAATGGAACATACTATTTATAAGGGGTGTAACAATACACATATTTCTATTGAACTGTTCGTTACCAGGCTTTTGGTTCAGTGTTTGGTATGCATTTTCAAACCGAACGGTTTGTTGGACCATTTTTTTTTTCCTACCGGCCAAATTTTTGTTATTACAAATGTGTGACCACAACATTGCCCAATCGTTTGGACCAAAGCATTGTGAGCCAATCTTGATCAATCACTAGCTGCGTTTACATGGACACTTGTAATCGGATTGACGTCACAATCGGACTAAAAAACCTTCATGTAAACACCTTAATTGATCCGATTGAGCTCAATATGATTGAAATTTAGATCGGATTGAAAGAGGTAGTTTAAATCTTTTGTAATACGATCGAGAGAATCAGGGCTGGACTGGGACAAAAAAAAAAGGCTGGACTTGGCACTTTGGCCCAAAATTGGCCCACAACATATTATCATAAACACCACCCATCTTTGTGAACGTTACACCCCTTCTATTTATACATTGTCTTATTTGGGAGTATTTTAATGTTTAAAGTTTTTTCTAACATCAGGTTCCTTGTTACAGGTATCCCTCACACACACAGTATGTGGATCTGATGAGATCTGTGTTGATGAGCTTTCCTTTTCTAAGGGAGAAATATGGCTCTGGATTTGTATGTATCCCACAAAATATGAATTTAATATTCTATAATTTCCTTCTTTTTTGTTGCATTTTAGCAATATTGAGTGACTGATTGCTGTTTGTTTTTCTTTTATGGAGCTAGAGTAGTCTCAGTATTAATTAGTGCTGTTACAATATGCAATTATAAAACTGAAATCGCGAGCCACGAATGATTAGGTGGCAAAATATGTTTTTTTGTAATTCTGCGCAAACCAAGAGTAATACTAATATTCGTAATACTACCAATGCATTTCTATTTTTATACTTCTGTAACGTTTATATCATAGACATCATGGTTTGTCTATGTTCCATACAAGTTTTTTTGTGTGTGCCAAATCCGATCTGCTCTGTGTCTTGGAAAATTAGTACAGTAGTACAAATAGGTTCTCATAAAACATTGGAAAAGGCATTGGAAAGTTTGTAAGTACATCAGAAGTTTATTTAAATGCAACTTGCCTGACGGCGAATGCTACTGCTAACACGGATGTTAACGTCACTTCTGTGAGTTGAGAAAGACAAAAAAGCGATGCATATAAGGATGTAGTGTGACAACGTCCAGTTCCAGGAATTAACTAATATTTTGTTGGTAGTATCAGTTTACAAAATTATTATTTAACACTAAACTGTCAATACTTTGGAAAATTTATAATTTGTTTGTTACACTACCATCCTTTTGCATCGATTTCTTTGAGGACTTTACATGGTTTTCTCAACTCACAGAAGTGACAACACCGCAACGCTGTGGAAGTTTACTACCGTTCTGGGCATTATTTTATGAGATACAAGTAGGAGCCTTTAGCGCCTGCACTAATCCATATGGCTGATGACTCAAAATAAGCTCTAATTTTAATATTGTTTAACCATGGGAGAAATAGCTTCTGGACGTCAGTTTAGCAATACGGTATACATCTGAAATTATATAATGGGCTGACAATCGGAAGTAGTTATACCTGTTTTGTAAAACCCAGAAGAATTTTGTGCATAATCCTTATTCCTTCCCTTTGCAGCAGTACGCTGTCTTTTACCGTAACCTCAGAATAAGCACAATCATGTCAGAATAAGCACAAGCGTGTAATAATAAAAAGAGCTATTAAAAGCACAGAAATGTGCCCAAGAGATTCTGTTACCAAGGCAGTGCGCTCTGAAACAGACCTCAACTAGACAAGCAGTTTATACTTTCGGTTTAAATTAACTAATTATTATTACTGTTTTCTTCTAGGACGCTTTACTTGAATCTCTCCGGAATAAGTTTAAAAAGGAAAGAAAACCTTTGGTGCATTTAGATGAAGTTGCAAGAATGAAAGAGAAGTACTCCTCTAACATTGCTGGCTGTAAACGAGCTTCCAGAAATGATGAGGAGCCTGTGTGCAGCAAAACCAAGATGCCGGTAACTGTTTTATGCTTTTCTCAAAAGATCAAGAATTTTTTTTTATTTCTCAATTTATGACCACTTTTGAAAAGGCACAGCTACTTTATGCAGGCTGTGTGCATTTGTCTTTTGGATCCACTGTTTTAAAACTTGTATGGTAGTTTCGTAATCTCTAGACCTCTGTTATCATAACTCAAAATGCCCCAGAACCGACTTGTGTCCCTACTTTCCGTGACTGGTCACATATGTCCAAGGCATCCTGTTAGGTAGTAAGGGCACAGGTAAATATGACATTTATTTTTTACTATTGTACTATTGAGACAAATACAAAGTCTGCAGTAATGTAAAGAAGTCAATATTTAATTTTGTAAATAAAATAAAATAATAATAATAATTTGAAAACAGTGTATTTATTTGAGTTGATATAGTTTGAGTTGAGACATAGGCCTACACATTTCAGCATTCAGCACTAATCATCTGTGTGTGCATTTTACTGGAGAACCAAGCAAAACTCATGAAACCATTTATTTATTATAATTGCATATCGCAATATTGACCTCAATAATCGCAATATGACATTTTCCCCAAATTGTGCAGCCCTAATCAAGATGCATTTACTAGATTATCTTTTTAGTAAATGCATCTTGATGTACAATTTTTTATATATATATTTGTACCGAAAACAAGACAAAAATACTAAGAAAAGCATTTTTTGCAGTGTAAAACTACAAACCCAAAAGGCACACATGTGACGACATACCTTCTCTCAATGAATGAAGCTAACTTTACTGAAGCTAACGTCTGTAATTTTTTCTATAGTCTTACATTATAATTGTATGTTTTGAGCCTGAATACACATACGAGCAATGGATCTTGTGACGTACTTAGCGCGAGACGAGAGAGGTAGTTAGTTAAGAGATTTTCACATAAAACTAAATGTTACTCTTCTGTTTTATGACAAACTGCTACTTTTATAATTACCTTTTAAATTGACAAACATCATATGTGTAGTTCAGGGCACAGTTCAGATGGAGTACAAACATAAGTTGTCTATCGTCATTGACTACCGTACATATTTCTTACAAAATAAGGTCCCATGAGCTGGAAGCGGAGGGGCGAGTCGGGACTTAGGCTTTCTATATGGGACCTTTAAAATAACTGGTTATAGCAGTAGTATGCATATTGCAATGCAAAATGTGTATTCATGATTTTTTTGTTAATATTGTGCAGCCATACTTTGTAATACTGTGCACATGCTGATATTTGCATCTGTTTTTTTCCCTGCAAGGCTTCAGCCAGTGTTGAGGATGATGAACACGACATTGCTTTGGTGCATTTAGAGGAAGATGCCAGAATGAAAAAGAAGCACTCATCTTCCATTGCTAGCGGTAAACGACTGTCCAGAAATGATGAGGAGCCTATGTGCAGCAAAACCAAGATGCCGGTAACCGTTTTATGCTTTTCTCCCCAAGATCAAGAAAATGTTTATTTGTTGATTCACGACCACTTTAAAATAACTGGTTATATCAGAAATATGCATATTGCAGAATGTGTATTTGTAATTTTTCATTAATATTGTGCAGCCATACTTTATATAATACTGTGCACTAGTGTTGTCACAATACCAGAATTATTGTTTTGATACTGATACCAAGTCAAGAATTGCTATTTCTATTCTTTTCCTGAAAAGGGAGAAACACTCTCAAATATCTTTGCTGTGCTTTATTTTAAAATCGTGACAAATTTCTAATCGTGTAACACTTGTCGGCCAAGTGTTTCGCCAGGTTCGATACTTCTGAAGTATTGTGCACCATACAACATACTGTCCACATATGCTGATACTTGAATCTTCTGTTTTTTTTTTTTTGCAAGGCTTCAGACAATGTTGAGGATGATGGGGAAGATGAGCACAGCATTGCTCAACATGTTAAATGCATTCAGATAGAGGCAAAAAAGCTAAGACCAAATTTGGACCTCATAAGGCAGAGGCTCAAAAGAACAAAAAAATACAGGGCGGAGTACATTTCCCAGCATTCCACCAAAGAGGTTCTTTGTCAGTTCCCCTGCTTTCGTCAACCAATTTTTGTAAGTGGTAGTGGTTGCTTTTTTTTTCTTCCAAAGGTTAAGTTAGCCATGGTATGGTACATTAGTGTTAACTATGTTTCAACAGTTCTTTTTAAGAACTGTAGGATGCAAACAATTGTAGGATGAAAGAAATCAAATGCTTCTTGAATGGCCTGGGGGAGAGTAAATAATAAAACAAAAAAATTTAATAATGGTTAGAAATTCATCCATGCTAAAATTGAAGACCATGATTCTGCATCTTCACTTTTCTTATCTGTCTTTTATTTATCAGCTTCTGGAAGAAATGAAGAACTCCACACACACTGACGTTGACAAATGTGTCCTCACAAATCTGAGAAAACTTTCTGATCAAATTGTGGAAAAGGCCCCAAATACGGACTTCAAACAAATGTTGAAGCTGACATTGGCTTCATGTGAGACAGAAGTGGAGAGAAATGGTGTGTATTTATTAACATAATTTAATTCACTAATACCTTTAATTATAATCATGTATATGTTTTTAGGCCAGATGGTTAATGCTGCCATCCTACTTCTGCCATCTCTTTTTAAAGAAAAGGAGTCAGCACTCTATGTCCTGGATCAGGTAACTTTTACATAGAAAGAATATTCAAAATCACACAGGGGCCCTATTTGATATTTCATCCTATTATACAGTTAATTCAGTTTGGTTGTGCCTTATATTAAGTGGCTTTAACTATTATATACTAAAGTACTATTATGTATTATGAACATCGAAATTAATAAATTGACACAATCAAACTTATTCTGTACATACATGTTTTTACATTGTACTTAATATTTTAAAAATACCTGCATGTAATTGACCGTTCGCAGGGAGCTTGATTGACAGGTGATCTGACCAATCATACTTCGCCATCCGCCATTTTGTCCGACAACTCAGTCAGAAGAGATGGGAGATTAACATGGGAGGATTTAAATTTGAGAAACGGAGTGTACTAAAGTCTTTCCGCGGATAAAACAACATCCCTTCTTATCTTCTTTCATGTTTATTTAATGCTATAACTGAACTAGAAGGAAGAGATGATTGGTTCACGAGCAGCTTTAATTGATGCTCTACAGCGAGGTGACACACACATAAAAAAAACACAAAACGGTATTTATTGTTTACATTTCTTTTTAAAAATGTTCAAATATGAAAGGTGAGCCTTTGTTTAATATGTTTACTATCAAAAGTAACCGAAAAGTAACCTGGTTTGTCCTGTCTGTCAGCGTGTTGTCAGTTTCCTCTCTGCTCCGCGATGTATTTTACCTGCATTATAACATCGAGTGGGCATGAGAGCGGCGTAGCTTGTCGGGCGTGGCGACAGTAACTAAGGGGGGCGGGTCTTTGCGAACGGTCAATTACAGCTGTAATATTAATATTCCTAAACACCTCTTACCCAAATACCCATATTTGTTTTCACAGGATCCTCCAAACCCAACCCCGACCATCGTCCTAAAGGACTGTGAAAATGGGAACCCTTTAGCCAGTGGCAGCGTTTCCATTAGGATGGATGGAGAGGACATGGTTGACGATGATGGCGGCATTGACGTTTCCCTGGGTGTTAGCCTGCTCTACTCCCTGTATCACATTTATAATGTCGCTTACCCAAAGTGCCTGAGAAGGACAATGGCGTTTCTGGAGGCTTTTGTCTTTAAAAAGAGTGGACCAGTCCCTATTTGTGTGAAGAGAGTTTATAATTCCCTGTAGTAGAGTTCTGTTTATGCTATTAATCTTACAATTAAAGGGATAGCTCACTCAAAAAAGAAAATTATCATTTACTCACCAGCAGCCATCAACTGTCACCAACATTTTTCAAAATATTCTGTAGTGTTCAACAGAAAAAAGACAGGTTGTGCAGGTTTTGAACAACTTGGGGGAGAGTAAATGATTACAGTTTTCATTTTTGGGTGAGCTATCTCTTTAATTGTAACAGAAACCAGCCATTGTTAACCATATTCTCTCCATCCATCCATATGTATCTCTCTTTTAATTCTTTAATTTGCTGTTTTCATTTGGATTGGATTGATTATTGTAGAGTCTGGTTTGTTGTTGAGTCTGGTTTCTGAAATCTGTACAGCGTAATTGTATTGTATATAAGTCATGTATAAAATGCCATATTTGTTTTTTGACACGAATGAAACCAAAGATAGAAGTACATATAGTGTTCAAAAGATCATACTAATTTGTTCATCTGAGGACCTTTATACAGTGCATGTAGTTGTAAAGACAGTAAGTCTTGCCCTCAGAGCCTTGTTTTTATTAATTAATTATTAATTATTTTATTTTTTTATTAATGATCTGATGTATTATTGTGGAGTCTGCTTATTTCTGCTCCGTTTCTGTGGTCTTCATGTTTTAAATAAGACGTATTATAATTACAATTTTAATGAAATGTAAAATGAAATGTAAAATGAAATGTATGAATACATTTGGCCATAGGCCATAGAAATAAAAAAAATTTAATTCCTGCATTTTCTTTGTATGTTTGTTTAGTATGGGTGTCATAAAGAACCTTTTCATAAATGGTTCTACAAAGAACCTAATAAAGTGACATGAAGAACTGTTAGAGGTTCTTTAAATAACCTTTGAGAAGGGTTCTTTGCAGCACCAAAAAAGGTTCTTTAAGGCACAAAAAAAAAATAGGTTCTTCAAGGAACCTTTCAGTAAAAGGTTCTTTGGGGAACCCAAAAAGGTTCTTCTATGGCATCGCTGTGAAACCCCCTTTTTGGTTCTTCCTGGCACCTTTATTTTTAAGAGTGTAGGGGGGTTCGGGGGCATGCTCCCCCGCAAGAAAATTTTGTACATTTTAAGGTTAAATGCATCAATCTGGTGCTCTTTGAGAGCTCAAAATTAAGAGCTTCAACGGGCTTCAACCCATGAACTGTGCACAAATAAAAAACATTGACTTGTACCTGGACATTAAAGGGGGCTCAAACATATTTTTTAGTTATGATATGGAGTTTCAGTCTACATTACATTATAACTGGTGTTTTAGTATGCCAAACAATTAGTATAATAATATAATAATGATTTCTATAATTATTCCTATGACATAAAATCCATATAGCCTAATAAATGAAAATGAATATTTCAAAAGTATATTTTACATTACACTATAGGAAAATTACAATACTTTTGTCCTAATGTCTTCACTTGCAAGAAATAAACCCTTTGATCGCGTGAGCAAAGTGCGCACTTTTCTTTAAATCACGCAGCACAAACATAATGCCTATATAGGATACTTAAAGTCTTGTGCTGTTTTATAAAGCACAAAACCATATCACGGTTTCGATATTAGTTCGTTGGCAAAATATAACGCTAGAGACCTTTATGTTAGGCTATACATTTTACATCTCATGTGTATTGGGAAAAGGGAGAAGAGGGAGAAGAGCGAGTTCGGCAAAAGGCGGATTCGAACTCGAGTCGAACGCGTCAAAAGCTACTTAGTTTCAAGCACCTCACGCACGCCCAACGACCCGTGCAACTGTAGCTATTTAGTTGTGGGTGCCTTTTTTGCTAAAAAGACAGGCACTTAGTGCAAATTATACGCGCCATTATCGGAAATGTAAAAGAAAAAAAAGTTTATTGGCACTTTTTGGTCATTTCATGACTTTCAAATTGACATCAACTACGATGCTGTTGCATCATGCTTGTAGTTTCTTTTGCGCTTTATTTATAAATTATAATAAAGTGACATAAAGCGCTCTGCCGCATTTTTTACAGTCTATGCTCACAACACGCTCTCAAGCCCCGTTCACTGATCTACCTTCTCGCAGCGACATAAATTGCAAACACACATATGACGCGGTTTAAACGGCTAATTAATCATTCAGAGAGCTTGAAATTTTATTTTTGAATATAAAAAAATGACCGAGGTCCGGACCTCGGTGACCTCATAGCTGGCTACGGCCATGGCTCTGACATTTGTGCTTTTTTCAGTTATTTATAAACATGTTAATGGCAAAGGTGTAAATTCACTCTAATAAGCACAAACAGGGCTACCAAAATATGTGATCACCATGCATGTATATTTTTTTATTTTTAAGAGAATAATGCTTATGCGTGGTTATTGAAAAAATTAAAAATGAAAGTTGCTGAAAGAAGACCTCAAAACTCATAATAAATATGCATGAATAAGACTTTTGACAAATGGATGTTCTTCCTTCGAGTTCTGGCTTCAAAATTATGTGAAAATAGTCTTGCTTTATCGTTCAGATAAAACAATACATTGATTTAAATTGATGTAAAACAGGTTTTGCTTGGAAAGCCATTATGCGAGTGGGCGTGAACGAGGAGTGGTTTACACCTTGGAATACAAAATGTCCCACCCATTATGCATAATGACTCTGCAAAATTAGCCATTCATTCAGGTGTGACTCTGACTGACTGAGCCACAATGCAAGGACAAAAAATTAGAAGAAGACTTATATTGACCATTTAAGATTTTGCTCACATCTATCTTGTAAATATGTTTTGCTATTTTATTAAAAAGGTTACAATTACAACAATAATTAAAATTTCAACAATATTTCAAGTGTACTCTTTCTTTGTAAAAAAAAAAAAAGATTATAGGCCTACATTTTAGGCCTATCTATGTATTCATTAGTTTGAATATAGCCAAAATTGGAACAGCTAACATCTTAGTTGATGACTTTATTTTATATATATATAAAAATTGCTAAACAAAAGCTTATTTGATATATATATTCAGTATATTCTACAGTAAAAACTGTACTCAAACCTAGTCAACAAAATGTTGTCTTTCATATTTCGCCTGACTGTAACGTTGTTTTTATGAAATATTAGGGCATATAAATGTTAATTTGCAGTTTAATACGTATTGCTTATACAAATAGCCTACATTTTATTTCAACATATTTCAGTCGATTTTTACTCATCTCAGTATAGTAATACAGTTTGCTAAAACATCCTCATTCATTCACACACGCGATTTAAATTTAAACTGTCTTTTTGCGAGCTGTGGTAAACAGCGCGAATCTCTGCCGTTCATTCATCAAAAACAGAAACCCGATTCACGTGAGAAGAAAAAAAAAACTTACAGTATTCCTCAGCTCGCTCCTCGATATACCCGCACTTCTGAGGTACTTTTTTCATCAAAAGCTTATTTGATGTGGCAGTATATTCTACAGTAAAAACTGTACTCAAATCAACAAAATGTTGTCTTTCATATTTCGCCTGACTGTAACGTTGTTTTTATGAAATATTAGGGCATATAAAATTGCAGTTTAATACGTATTGCTTATACAAATAGCCTACATTTTATTTCAACATATTTCAGTCGATTTTTACTCATAGTAATACAGTTTGCTAAAACATCCTCATTCATTCACACACGCGATTTAAATTTAAACTGTCTTTTTGCGAGCTGTGGTAAACAGCGCGCATCTCTGCCGTTCATTCATCAAAAACAGAAACCCGATTCACGTGAGAAGAAAAAAAAACTTACAGTATTCCTCAGCTCGCTCCTCGATATACCCGCACTTCTGAGGTACTTTTTTCATTATTGTTATTGCTCACAGCGCTGCTGAGACGGTGTTAAAGTAATGATCTGAATAAACTGATATGTGGGCGTTCACAGGTTTGCTTGGATTGCCTCATTCATTTGCGTTTGAATAGCGCGCGCTCTCCGTAGGCGGAGTCACATTACATTTGAATTAGGTCTAATGAGGTCGACTGGAATCGCTCTCTTTTAATACAGATTTCACAACATGAGAATATTTGTTTTTTATATAAATTACTTCATTTAAGAGAAGAGAATTCAAGCTTCATGCCTGTATGTCTGTTTGCCTGTTTGACTGAGTATTCGCTGAGTTATTGTTCATTTTCGGACGCGTTTCAGAATGGACGACACTGGCAGATAGAAGGCAGAACTCGCATCACGTTTATTTTTCTTTATTTGGCAAAAAGCACAACACTTTGTTTTTATTGTGAATATACACAAAAATAATACACATTTAACAGAATCGATTGATGTACAAAACAAGCATAAAAGATAAAAATTAATATTTTTATTTTATTATTTTTTTGCACTCATACGGGAAAAAAACGAGCCTATCGCGCCGGCGCGATAGCCGACCTCAGGGGGTTAAGAGTGGCATCAGAGCGGGTGAATGGGAACGGCCTTTGTTAATGCAATGCAATGCGTCATTGTCGCAATGCACTAGAACGCTACTAGCGGCCCATTCTTTTCCCCACAGGAAAGCTGCTTCTACGAGAGGGTAAAGCTCGAATAGAGCTGAGGATTGAGATATGTCCTGAAGCTGTGGTGGCCACAGAGCCGCGAAACAGCGACCTTGATAAAATCCCCCGAACCCGATTGAGGGGGCTGCGTCTGTGAACAATTGGATGTCGGTGGGGGATGAAACAAGGTTGTTGTAAAAAAAGGATAGGCCGTTCCACTGTTTTAGAAATATTAACCATAGCCTGAGTTCGTCGCAACATGCTTGATTTATAGAAATGCGGTCTTCTAGCGAGTGGACAGAGGATGCGAGTGAGAGGAGATGCGAGATGAAGGGGCGGCCCTGCGGTATGATGCGCATTGCGAAGTTAAGATGTCCGAGCAGGGACAGGAGTTCGCGTTTTGAAAAATTAGATTTTTCAAGGAAAGTAGAAGAGACGAGGATTATTCGGTCGATTTTTTTCCTTGGGGAGTGATGCTTGGAATTTGTCTGAATCCAAATGAATTCCTAGGAACTCGATGGATATTGCGGGTCCCATGTTTTATTCCTGAGCGATAGGAATTCCTAGCTCAGAGTAAACGTCTTGCACCGTGAGGATGTGTGCGGCTGGGATAGCATCAGGAGGAGAGATTATTAGAAAATATTCTAGCAGGTGAATGAGGTAAGGAATGGCATAGTTGTTCGACAAAATCCAGCAAACGGCTTCTGATAGCATGTCGAATATTTTAGGGCTGCTTTTGCATCCGAATGTTAAACGTCCCATACGGAAATGTAATATATGAACATGTATGAAATAAACATATATTAAATATATCCACATAGAAAGTGAAAACATATATGCACATATATATCTGCCCATATATAAAACCTATTCGAAAATGGAACAATTTCATATATTGACATATAAAACTAGCCCATATATATTATGTATGTATAATACAGTATTTTATATATATGTCACATATATAATTATCAATATATGTGACATATATTTATTTGTATATATGTTTAATATACAAACTACACATATATGCATAGCATATTGCTTGCATACATGTGACATATATATGTCCTTAATATGTTTTTTTATTAAGTCTTAATATATATTATATATTTAAAATGAAATATTATATATATATCATATCACATGTATATGGAATATTTAAATGACATGTAAAAAAACATTGTGTGCACATATTTTCTTATGTTTTTATATGATGTATATTAATTGCAAAATATTAATGTATGATGTAAACTAAACAAATGTAAAAAAAAACATGCTTTAATTTCTTACACATTTTTAAATATAGGTAATGGACGTGTACTAACACACTTGTAATGCACATGACATGGCTAATCCTTAAATTTTAAACGGTGCAGTTAGCAAAAAAGAAGTAATACAGTAAAACAGTTAAAACATTAAAACTTTATTAAAAAAGTTAAATTTTAAAAAATTGTTAAGCTGCGCAAAATTAGAAAACTACTGAACACACAGTTATATTATATACTAGTGATGTCCGGTTGGTGAACGAATCGCTCTTTTGAACCAGTTTTATTTTAGTGAATCGTTCGTAACAGTTTGTGTCTTGCGTTAGAGCTGATCCACAACTACTCACTTTCGGACATGCCTGACAGTCTCCTGTGACTCAACATAAACAATATCCCGGAGTATTTTACTCCAGTAACTCCAACAGTTCACTGAACTGAGACATGTTGTGCTGAGAGAAGTGATGAGCACGAGTAGCTGATACTGAGCATGCGCGCACTACCAAACGTACAGGTACAGCGGTTCCCTTTCGTGGTCACTCCGAGTTACGTCGGATGACGACGATTGGGGTTTCGCTTAGAAAGCCTCTCACCTTCGAGTATATAAAACGAGCCAATGGCAATTAAATGCCATGGGTCTGCGGAATTTGCATAGCGTATCTCCGCCCACCGCAGGGGGTATATAAGGAAGTACGCTGCAATATGCAGATATGTTTTCGCTTCGGAGCCAAGTTCAGTACTTCACTCCACAAGCCTTTTGAGTGTCATCTCAAATCTCTTCGAGACGAGCGGCTCTTCAGTGTGTTTGTGTGACGGCGCTTTCCAGCGAGATCGCATTTCCTGCTGCTGATTTGTGCAGTAATCTGCCGACAGTGAGTGTGTTTCTCCCTGGGCGCTTCAGCACTCTGCTGAGCTTTTCCACTCTCTAAAAGAGCTGCATGCGGCACGTCTTTTTCAAGACGGTTCGCCCGTGTATTTTCTGGATGTGTGTGCGCACTGTGCGGTCATCTGCCTAACGGTCGCGAGCGCTGTTTTGCGTGTTGGGCTTAATCACGCTTGGCAGCGCTCGTTGATGAGTCATGTTTTCATTGCGGGAACATGACCATCGCGATGTTTATAGATCAAGACTCAATGATCTCCATGTGAGTAGAATCCCCTCTGCCACACCCCAATTTATCTCTTCCTCGAGAAGGGATACTTTGGCTGGTGGTCAGGGTGATCTGAGGGTTTGGTGTGGCACAACAACCGACGAGTCAATTCCTCGGGCCACACCCCCCTTCACATCGCAGACCATGCACTCACAGCATCACAAGGCGGGCTTGATTCCTCTGGAAATGAAGTTTCGACTGCGTTGCCTCCCACGGGAGTGCCATCGTTGCCGGGACCGATCCAGAGCTGTCAGCCATGCTTTCCCGGGCAGCTGAAAGCATCGGCTGGAGTGGCCCCGCCCTCCCCCCGAGCGCTGTAAGCTTCTCCCGGACGTGCATCAGGACGCCTGCGCTGCGCGAGACTTTCGCGGCTCGTGGGTGTCCTCCGCCTTCGCTGCTTTCGATCGCACGGCGATCATGGTCTGTATGTTCCCTGTCACTATCGTGGCACGGTCATGCAGTACTGTGTGTCGCCTGCGCCTTCGATGCAGTGCTGTCCCGGGAGTTCTGTCGAACCGGCCGCAGTGGAACGCTAGTCCTTCCCTGGCCAACCCTGGCAGAACGCGGAAAATTTTAACCACGCCCCTATGCTGGGACGCTATGCCTCCCATGCCCGGCCTGGTTGTTCCGCCGCGCACACTACTGACCTCGCTCTCGGGCGACATCGGTACCTGCGTGATCCTGGGTCAGGTGATGTCCACTATGTGGTCCAGACATGGGCTTAGCCAGGTTGATGTGGTAGGGTCTGAGAATTCATTTTCTTAGCTCCCCCATGTCCCAGGCTGAGCTCTTTGGCGGTGTGGTTTCGGCCACCTGAAGCAGACTCAGGTTCTGTACCGATGGTCATCCATCCGTGCGGTCTCCTTAGTCTTCTTCCCGCCAAGGCCCCCTCCATGCGGCTGCTCCCCTCAAGCCTTCACCAGCTCTGAGTAGGAGGAAGTCGCAGGAGGGTGGCGCTGCCCGTCTCCGCCCCTTAGACTGCCACGTCAGCCTAAGCAGCACCCTTGAGGCGGGCAGCCTGGTCGGCGGTGTGGTTGAGGACTGCGCCCAACAGTCTTCGATCACTCCAGAAGCGGACTGAGGCTCTGCACTGACGGTCATCCTTTGGTGTGGTCTGCTTAGTCCGCTTCCCGCCGACGCCACCTCCATGCGGCTCCTTCCCTCGGTCGCTGGAGGCTGGCACCGCCTGTCTCTGCCCCTTAGCCGGCTAACACCTGGCTAAGCAGCAATCCTGAGATGGGCAGCTTGGAGTTAGGGCTCAGTTCTTCGGGGAGTTGGGAGCAGGACCACTCCTTCCCCCAGTGGAGGGCTGGGGGAGAATCTTGTTCTAAAAGAACTGATGCTCTTTCTCTGAGCTTTAAGAGGCAGTCGATGACAGCACGCGCCGCCAACGGGCCACGCTCCTCTCATCCCCCCTCTGTCGCCAGACCCCTGCCAGAGCACGCCCCCGTGGGACGCGCGCCCTCCCCTAGCCTCCTCTGGCAGGACGCGGTTTATGACCGTGCCCCCGCACAGGGCCGCTATGCCACCCTCGCCGGTGCCGGTCATTCCGCCTCGCTGCCCCACCGACGGTACGTCTGTGGTTCGTATGACCCCGCTGGTGCACTTTCTGGAGGCCTGGCTAGAGCTTCCCAGACTGTCCCGCTGGGTCGCGAGAACCATTAGATTCGGCTACGCGATTCAGTTCGCGATATCTCCTCCCCGCTTCAGGGGAGTCCGCTTCACTATGGTCGGGGGCAATGCCCCTGTCATGAGAGCGGAGGTCGCCACCCTACTGGCGAAGGGTGCGATCGAGATTGTCCCTCCAGCCGAGATGAAGTCCGGCTTCTACAGCCCTTACTTCATTGTACCCAAGAAGTCCGGTGGGTTACGGCCAATCCTCGACCTGCGCATCTTGAACCGCTCCCTTCACAGGCTGCCGTTCAAGATGCTAACGGCCAAACACATCCTCCATTGTGTACGGCCGCAGGATTGGTTTGCAGCGATCGACCTGAAGGACGCCTACTTCCATGTCTCCATTTTACCTCGACACAGACCGTTTCTACGGTTTGCTTTCGAGGGGCAGGCATACCAGTACGCGGTTCTCCCTTTCGGGCTAGCCCTGTCTCCTCGCGTCTTTACGAAGGTCGTCGAGGCAGCCCTTGTTCCCCTCCGGGAACACGGGGTTCGCATCCTGAACTATCTCGACGACTGGCTAATCCTAGCTCACTCTCGAGACCAGGTTTGCGAACACAGGGACCTAGTGCTCCGGCACCTATCTCCTCTGGGCCTTCGGGTCAACTGGGAGAAGAGCAAACTCTGCCCCGTGCAGAGGATCTCTTTTCTCGGTATGGAGATCGACTCGGTCGCCATGTGCGCGCAGCTTACGAGCGAGCGCACGCAGTCACTGCTGACTTGTCTTCGCCAATTCGAGGGCAAGAGTGCGGTTCCACTGAAACTATTTCAGAGGCTCCTGGGGCATATGGCATCCGCAGTAACGCCGCTGGGATTGCTTCATATGAGACCGCTTCAGCTTTGGCTTCGCGATCGAGTCCCGAGGTGGGCATGGCAAGACGGCACGCTTCGAGTCCCAGTGACTCCAGCCTGCCGTCAGACCTTCACCCCGTGGACGAACCTCAAGTTTCTACGGGCCGGAGGGCCCTTAGAAAGAGTTTCTCGGCATGTTGTTGTATCAACAGATGCCTCCACAACGGGCTGGGGCGCCATGTGCAATGGTCATGCTGCCGCGGGCTCCTGGATAGGACCCCAGCGCCTTTGGCATGTCAATTGCCTCGAGTTGCTGGCTGTGCGTCTCGCCCTGCACCGCTTCCGTGCGCTGCTCAGGGGTCAGCACGTACTAGTCCGATCAGACAATACCGCGACAGTAGCGTACATCAACCATCAAGGTGGTCTACGCTCCCGCCGTATGTCGCAACTCGCTCGCCACCTCCTCATATGGGGTCAGAAGCATCTGAGGTCGCTTCGAGCCATTTATATCCTGGGACACCTGAACCAGGCGGCCGACGAGCTGTCTCGAGTTCGGCCTCTCGCTGGAGAATGGCGGCTCCATCCCCAGACGGTCCAGCTGATTTGGGATCAGTTCGGTGACGCACAGGTAGACCTGTTTGCCTCCCACGACTCGTCCCATTGCGACCTGTTTTATTCCCTGACCGAGGGCACGCTCGGCACGGATGCACTGACGCACAGCTGGCCGCGGGGCCTACGCAAGTATGCGTTTCCCCCAGTGAGCCTTCTTGCGCAGACCTTGCGCAAGATCAGGGAGGACGAGGAGCAAGTCATTTTGGTTGCCCCGTATTGGCACAACCGGACCTGGTTCTCCAAACTAGTACTCCTCGCGACAGCACCTCCCTGGCCAATTCCTCTGAGGAAGGACCTCCTTTCTCAGGGACGGGGCACCCTTTGGCACCCTCGTTCCGATCTTTGGAACCTCCACGTGTGGCTCCTGGACGGGACGAGGCAGGTTTGAGTACCCTACCACCTGCGGTGGTGGCTACCATCACTTCCGCTAGAGCACCGTCCACGAGACATGCCTATGCGTTGAAGTGGAACCTCTTCGTCAACTGGTGTTCTTTTAACCTGTTAAGCTGCAACGCCACTTTTGAAAAATCCCCAGAAATGACATACCCAAACTAAAACAGATACAGTTCATGAACCCTTTGTACTAAAAGCACAAGTATGATCTCGTTTGAAAGCTGACACCTGGCAGTTTATTGTAAATGTAGAATTAATTATTGTCGTAATGACAAAAAATGTTATAAATAGCTTCAAAGTTTTGTAAAGTTATTAGAAATTATTTTTTATGAAACATCCTCATGAAAATAAAATTGAAATTGGCACTGGAGCAATCTAGAAATGCACTACAGCTAAAGCCACATGTCTAAACATTTTATGTTTAAAATCTGAAGATAATAAGCCCAAAACTCTGTATTTAGTTAAATGTTTTTCAAGACCATGTCATGTGACTAACAGTTAGGGCTAGCTAGCATGTTAGCTTAGCACACCATCAATACACGACAATATATGAGATTAAAACCATATTTATGCTCAAAACGTACTTTATAACTCAAGCCGAATGTTTTAAATAATCTTCTGTGCTCTAATTTAGCTTCAGATAAAAAAATCAGACAGAAAATATATTATTTGATAGTATTATGCACAATGATGAAGTCTATATAGATTAGCATTACATTATAAATATAATCTATTATTATAAAAATACCTGGCATGGCTTGAAGAACACAGGCAAATCAGATATCATTGCAATCATGTTTATTGTCTTCAAAACATCTTTTATCTGCATGATTACAGCCGATCTCTGTTAGCTGTGTGTGTGTTCGAGGCTTCCTGGAATGTCACATGATCATGGCTCTTCTTCATGTGCCATATATGGACTATATTACTGTGCATATAGCGCCCTCAGGCTATTGGTATGAATTGAAAACACTGTGAATTAGAATACCAAACGCTCATAAAGATTACATTGACGCATTTGGGTATAAATTCAATAAATATTATTCCTGTCTATAGAAATATGATGTGAATCTAAAAGAATCTATCAATATTTCTCCAAATCTGCACATTTTTGAGCTAAAGCCCTGAGGGACGTTGTTTTGTGTATCGCTGTCATGACGACAGCACGGGAGTTTTTTATGAATGGGAGCGGCTGACGCGCATAATTCATATTAAAGGTATCGACTCATTTTTTCATTTCATAACTCCTGACACAAATTAAGACATAACTGTCACTATGAGTTTCTCAGAATACAATAGTGGTCAAATACTGAAACTTGAGTCTTATATCTTTTTAATGATGTATAGTTTGTCAAGGTATAACATTAAATCTGATAGTAATTTTGAATTAAATAAATAAAAAACGCTTCAGTGCGCCGACGCACTGGTGAAGCTTAACAGGTTAAACGAAGAACCCACGAAATGCCTGATCAGTGTCGTGCTTTCCTTCCTGCAAGAAGGGTTGGAGTGAAGGCTGTCTCCCTCCACCCTGAAAGTGTATGTTGCCGCCATTGCCGCACATCACGAAGCAGTTGATGGTAAGTCTTTGGGGAAGCACGACCTGATCGTCAGGTTCCTGAGGGGAGCGAGGAGACTAAATCCTCCTCGTCCTCCCCTCGTTCCTTCTTGGGACCTCTCAGTGGTTCTAACTGCCCTGCAGAGTGCTCCATTTGAGCCTTTACAGTCAGCGGAGCTTAAGTTCCTGTCTATGTAGACAGCGCTCCTGGTTGCATTGGCCTCCATCAAGAGGGTAGAGGACCTGCAGGCATTTTCGGTTGACGAAGCGTGCCTGGAATTCGGGCCGGCTAACTCTCACGTGATCCTGAGACCCCGGCTTGGATACGTGCCCAAGGTTCCTACCACACCCTTTCGAGACCAGGTAGTGAACCTGCAAGCGCTGCCCTTGGAGGAGGCAGATCCAGCCTTGGCACTGCTCTGTCCAGTACGCGCCCTTCGTGCTTACGTAGACAGAACGCGGTGTTTCAGGACCTCAGACCAGCTCTTTGTCTGTTATGGTGGGAAGCTGAAGGGAAAGGCTCTCTCAAAGCAAAGGTTATCTCACTGGATAGTGGATACCATTGCTTTGGCATACCAGCAGCAAGGTCGTCTATGCCCCCTTGGTGTGAAAGCCCACTCCACTCGTAGTGTGGCTTCCTCTTGGGCTCTAGCGCATGGCACCTCGCTAACAGACATTTGTAGAGCTGTAGGCTGGGCGACACCCAACACATTCGCGAGATTCTATAATCTCCGAGTAGAGCCAGTTTCTTCTCATGTACTCGCTTCAACCAGCCGGTACTAGATTCTGCGCAGGTGTCTTCGCTTGCTCGCCATTCCTCTCCACGGACAGGATACGTGCGATCATCTTCTCAGGTGAGTCTGATAAGCTCTGAGTTCCTCCAGCACTGGTTACGTCAACGCCTGAGTTATGCCAATCTGCCATAACACAGCTCCTGCGCTTGACTAGGTGCCTCCATGTGCATGGTCCCCCCTTTGGGCGACCCCCACATATGTATTCCACTGTAAGTCTCTGTTGAGCGTGTGTCTTTCCCTTGGCAAGCCACCTTGCCACCCCTGGGGTTTAAATATTCCACCTGCGGCTGGACACCTCAGTGATACCCCATATGCATCCCTCTGGGTCATATGTGTCTCTCAAGTCCCCCCCTTAATGGTTGGGCATAATTGCATATTTCTCCTGAGATATGCTTCCCAGTGTACCTTGGTATTCCTGTGTTAAGTAGGACTCCTTCGTTCGTGCTAGTCTCACAACAGGGAGCTCAGAATTAAGCAGGGCACTGGATGACAGCCGAGGTGGCGTGATTAGACTGGAACCCCAATCGTCGTCATCCGACGTAACTCGGAGTGACCACGAAAGGGAACGTCTCGGTTACGGATGTAACCCTCGTTCCCTGAGTAGGGAACGGAGACGTTACGTCTTCCTGCCACTTCCGCTGTATCGCTGAAAAACGCCTGAGTTCAGTCTCGGCTCCTCAGCGAAGACATATCTGCATATTGCAGCGTACTTCCTTATATACCCCCTGCGGTGGGCGGAGATACGCTATGCAAATTCCGCAGACCCATGGCATTTAATTGCCATTGGCTCGTTTTATATACTCGAAGGTGAGAGGCTTTCTAAGCGAAACCCCAATCGTCGTCATCCGACGTAACGTCTCCGTTCCCTACTCAGGGAACGAGGGTTACATCCGTAACCGAGACGTTCTCAGATAACCAGTACAGTACTACAGAACTGAGAACTGTTTATTTCGGAAGTGTTCGACTACTGAGAACCTGATGAGCTCAGCATGCGTGCAATTTTTTCAGAGGGATGAAATGCATGTTTCTTAAATATTTTGTTGAACATCGAAGTGTAACAAAATAAAACATATTAGAAACATGTTTATCACATACTGTCTTTTCACTGTATTATTATAAGGATTGGAAACGAATGGATTGTAAAACTAAACAATTATTATTATTATTATTATACTAAAACATCTTCAGGAACAGCTAATTTCATTTCTAAGTAAGTTGATATTTGACGTAAACACTTGGCAAGGTTTTAAGGGTGCAAAGTAAATGTTTATAATGTGTTAATCAAAACAACGTATTAAACATACTGGAGACATGCATCGACTTTTCAGTTTTGTCGACTATAGGCTATATTCAGGTTTCAGCCGTTCTCAGCTCAGTGGACGTACAGTATAGACCTAGTAGGTTTCGCGGAAAAGAACCGGACTTCCCATCACTATTATATACAAATACAATATTACAACAAAACATAAAACAAGCCCAGAACAGGAAAATCCACCAACAGGTATATGATACAGCCTAATAATTTTCTCGTTTGTTGAGTCTTTTTGGATGTCCTCAACTAAGTGACCTTTTGATTAATAGCTACCCCTAATTGCCCCCTGGTGGTTCCAAGAAATTTCTGGATCACTGCATCTGTAAAAAAGACAAAGAAAAGCATTTTAATTTTTTAACATTTATCTAAGGACATCCAAATTATAATCACCTAAAACACACTAAATAAAAATTCACGAAACGTCAGTTCATGCATTATAGTCAACGCATGCATTCTCGTTTAAACTACCCTTTAGAATGGCAACCAACAGTTTGAAGGTCCAACTCAATGCAATTTCGAAGGGTCTACACAATCCCAGCCGAGGAATAATGGTCTTATCTAGCCAAACCACGACATATTACATCATCACGTAACTTGTGACGTAGGTGGAAGTACCGACCCAGTGCCGAAAAACCTCTCATTTTCTCCTCCAACTTCAAAATTTGTCCGACATCGATGTTTTACCTTTATGTTTTACAGTGTTTGTTTTAACACTGGGTCGGTACTTCCACCTACATCACGCGCATGACCTTTCCAATGTGAAAACATAATACGTCATGCAGAAGCAGAACACCAAAGTCAAGCATTTGCGGTTAAAAAGTATATCAATGTTTATTTTAAGAAAATGACAGATGGTTTGACCCTTATTCCTCGGCTGGAATCGTGTAGAGCATTTGAAGCCCTTTGAAACTGCATTGATTTGGTCCTGATTTGCACCCGTTGATTGCAATTGAAGTCCATTATATGGAGAAAAATCCTGTAATATTTTTCTTAAAAAACGTGATTTCTTTTTGATTGAAGAAAGAAAGACATGAACATCTTGGATGACAAGGGGGTGAGTAAATTATCAGGAAATTTTAATTTCTGGGGTTTTTGTCGCCTGTTTTTTTCTATTATTATTTTCAGACAATCCATTATCAAAACAAAAACTTCAGAGTGTTGGGTTGTGCTAGCCGCCATTTTGTGCATGAATGTGGTTCTTCTTTGGGTTTTTTTGGTATTTTAATTGGTTTTAATACGTTTTTACTGTAGTACCTTGCTGATAGCTGTTCCTAGTGGTTTGGAAAACAGCATACTCAGTTTCCTGTAAGCTGGAAGGTGATGCCAGTTGTTCCTGTGGGTTCTGCTCCTTCGTTTCAAGCCACTTCCCCACTTTGCTCATTGTACAAAGGAGTTTTGGCATTTCTAGGAAGCAAAACAGTTAAAAAATTGAGATTTTCAGTATCAGTATTTTCAGTTTCTTTAGCAGAAAATGAAGATCAGCTTGCCCAAAACAGTAAAGCTCGGAAATAATAGCAGAGTGGATAATAGCTGATGGCATTAAAACAGGTAAACAGATATAGACTTTTATAAGCTTTACCATAAGTAAAAACAGGCAGAGCAACATAAACATCTCTGACAGACTGCTTGTACTTGGCTGTGAAAAATGACTAACGTTAATCCTGTCAAGTTCTAGGGAAAATTGTAGATTATTAGGTACTCCTAGCTTTGGTTGATTCATTTTAAGTATTTAAAGTATTTAATTTCTAAATGTAGTAATTCATTTGCAAAGTTATATATAATAATAATGATTTTGTTTTATTTTATCCTGAAGCAACAACTTTATAGTGGGTAGGCAATTTCATTTTTTTTTTTTTTTACATTTGCAGATTCTAGTTTTGGGTTTCAGTAAAAAAAAAAAAAAAAATCTTGTGACCTTTTTGGGGCTAGATGGTCCATCATTACTGTACTTGAGTATTATTGTATTAGTTCTAGACTCTAAAGGCAAATATTGTATTTTTTTCTCCGCTAACTTAACTTTACATGTGTCAGGCAGTTGAAATCGAAATTCTCACATATCTTAACTTAATGATGCAGTGTAATAATCTAGGACTCATATATAACGTAACATGAAAATGCAACGCACACAATAAAGCAGTATTAATAGCAACGTTCAATATATATATATATATATATATATATATATATATATATATATATATATATATATATATATATATATATATATATATATATATATATATATATATATACTGTATATATATATACATATATATATATATATATAAAAACTAACAGTTAAACACTGAATATCTGCTCAATCATCTGTAACGTTAACCTACTAGCTACCTCTGATAGTTTATAATATCATGCAGTTCAGCGATTATTTAAATTATTTATTCACTATTGCAATATCAATGTGTGAATTATAATAAAAGTTCAGAAATTAACTTACCTGCAACTTTATGCACCGTTGCCTCGAACTAGGCCATCCGTCTTTTCTTCAATCCACCTCTCAATTAAATATACAGATCTGTCATCAAGTCCGTCTAAGAAATCATTAATATTTAAGTTTTTTATGTGTGATGTTGGAACAATGCTCCAACTAACGTTATCCATTTCTTCTTTGTTCTCTCGACAAGGACGAACATTCTCTATCCGTTGGTTGGTGTCGTCTCTGGATGGTGGATGCACGTAATAGTAGGCGGTCTTTTGATTGCGTTTGAATTTTGGCGCGCCTAATAAAGATGGGTGGGACGCATGCTAATTGCATGGCCTGAAATGCAGACAGAAGCTACGTTTACACGTGGGTGGTTATTTTCATAAACGGACATTTCACTCCTCTTCGTTTACACGTACATGGTTATTTTGAAAAACGGAGACATTTCCCTTCGTTTGCACGCAAACGGAGGATTCGCCAATGAAACCGATTCTTTCTAAAAACTCCGGCCAGAGTGGAGATTTTGAAAATCTTCATTTGCATGTAAACAGAGAAAGCCGGAGTTTTAGGTAGCGACGTCACAGAATGTGACTATTTTCGGGATTCTGATTGGCTAAGGTGGGCTTGAGCTTCTCGTTACACTGCCACCTACAGGTTTGGCATGCTCTTGACAGCACATACACACAGGTGTTTCTACATGCCTTTGGGACAGCACAGATGTGATTATATTATGACTCAGCTGCATCAGTGCAGTCTAGAGAAATGCATTTAAATTATATTTGGGGTCCCTAGATTTTTTTTTTTTTTTTTTTTTGGTATTGGTTTGGAGACATATATTAACTGTTTATTATTCTGTATGCATCTACCGTAAATATGTAGTGCATGTTTGATGTGTATGATTGTATTTTCTAGAATGATGATATTGATGTATGGTTATTGATGATATGAAAAAAAATAAGTTTGCAAATATAATTTGTGTAGTATTTGTTTTGTTTTTATTAGCCAATTACGTACAATAATAATAAAAATAAATAAATTGTTGCCTATTTATAAAAAATTGTGCTAATTCTAAAATGGAATAGAAATTGAAATGAAATGTGGATTGTGTACACTTGTTAAGTTTAAGCTGTTCAAATAAGGAAAACAAGGAATTAATTAATAAGGAACACATAAGCATGTAAAATGTATGTATGTTGTTTAAATAAATTGGCACATATAAATTAAACATATTGGTGGCATATATGGGCATAACATACAAAATTATATAAACAATAATAATATACACCGTATTAATATATGCCAATATATTAATTTAATATGGACAATTTATATATGCTATACACTTATATCAACATATATCTAGAGATATGTATATATGTGATAGCAATATATTGTCTTATATTTAGCATATATGACGGCACATATAAATTAAACATATTGGTGACATATATGGTCATAACATACAAAATTATATAAACAATAATCATATACACCGTATTAATATATGCCAATATATTAATTTAATATGGACAATTTATATATGTTATAAACTTATATCAACATATATCTAGAGATATGTATATATGTGATAGCAATATATTGTCTTATATTTAGCATAATATGACGGCGTCACTTGCGATATAGGGACATATATGTCATATATTACATTTCCGTATGGGGTACTGCGAAATAATATTTCCCGAGCCAGCGAACTCCAAATAGGTGCCATGAATCTGGATGGATAGGCATTACTTTGAAAGCAGATGTAACGTCGATTTTTGCCAGCCAAGCACCCCGACCTGCGATTTTGATCATATCGATAGCCTGATCTATGTCGTGGTATTTGAGCGAAAATTCATCGAGAGAGATCAAGCTGTTTATGCTTGGGAACGGGGAATTGTGCGGGGCTGACAGGTCGATTATTAGGCGTTTTTTACCCGAGAATTTCCTTGTGGCCACTCCAATGGGGCTGATACGAAACAGATTAAATGGAGGATTGACGAACGGACCAATCATGAAGCCTGACTCAACTTCTTTTTTGATCAGTTTGTCTACAACTTCAGGTTCTATAAGGGATTGGAGATTATTACATATGATGTTTTGGGAAAGCGGGCATTCTAAGCCTGGTTTAAAGCCGTTTTTTAGGCCTGACAGCAGATAATCAGTAAATTCGGCATCCGGGTGATGAGCTAGTTCGAAGTGCATGCGCAAAATATTCCCAGGAGTAGCCAAATAATTTTTTGATTTTTTATTCACAGACTTGAAGACTGGACATACAATGCGAGCATGGGCGCCGCCACAAAAGCTGCAGATGTGCATAAACCGGCAGCACGCTCTTTGACATTTGCCCGCGTTGAAATGATTGCAAGGCTGCCTGCTTTCATCGAAAGCAAAGTCCTGTATTGCGCTGGTGGTTGCTGCACGCGGCACATAGCTGGTGGATTTAGCATTGCTTGTTCCCGGGTAGGGAAGAGAGGAAGGGTTAACCTGCGGGCACGACGCGGTCGTGTGCGCTACTGACCGGCAGACCGCGCAAGTAATGTTTTTGCAACCTAGAAACACCCTGCTGTGGAGATCCTGGTCGAGTGCGCCCCAGTATGTGCACTGGTTCCACTGTGCGACTCGTACGGCACTTTTGGCTGAAAAAAGTTTGTGGTAAGTGTAGAAATGCCCACCCCCCTAGGACAGCGCGAGTTCGGCTATAATTGCTTGGTAATCATTCAGTTCGCGCCACCTGTGGGGGAAAGCTGAACAGATGATTTCAGTGTAACGGGAAAAAGCAATTGAAAATTCAGAAAATGAAAGAACGCGAGATGAGTGAGTGTTTGTGTTTTTCAGGGTAACCGAGAAATCCCCGCAATCTATTTGGCGGTCAGGTTCGGCTGAGGGGAGTAGAGAGAGAAGAGAAGAAAGGTCTACATCTGCACCTGAGAGGATCTGCGCGCGGATGGATTGGGAAACTGGTGGTGGTTCCATGGCGACTGCGTTGGACGGCACGGGCATCGGTGTTGCTGTGAACAGAGAATAAGGTGATTTTTGTTGTAACATAGAGCTGGGAAGGGTATAAGCCGGGTCCGCGAATGACGGCGGCGGCCTCACGCTTGGATGACCTGCTGTGGCTTGAAAAGGAAAGTTAGTTGCAGGATATAAAGGAATGGAAGGATTATGTGATGAAATATGGGCTTGGAGGTGGGCCCGTGCTTGTTTGAGCTGCTGGAGCTGCAGGCCACTGAAAGTGGGCGGGGTTGTAACCTGTTGGGTGAGACTGTTGAAATGGTTGGGCCTGTGCTGCTAGCGGTGATAGCCTCATGCTAGTGTCTGCGACAGGAGCTGGAGGCCACTGAAAAGGAAAAGGGTTATAAACAGCGGGAGTAAAAAACTGAGTGGTTGTGGGGAGGCTGCTGGGCCCGGCTATATGCTGCGCTGTGGCAGCAGAAGCCGTGGTGGAGGGCTGGGCCTCATCGAGAGGTGGGAGTGCCATGGCGGAATCTGGTGCGCGGCCCAGGCTCGCTGAAGGCCTGTTGCTGCGTCTTGATGGACGAAGCGATCTGGATCCTGTGCGGGAAGACGACAGTGGTGACTGGGCAGGCGACTTTTGGGCCCTACGGGCTTTGCTTTGCCTGTGGGTCGTCTTGGGCGTTGACTGTAAGGAAACGTACAGATCATACAGCTCCGCCTTGGTAATTTTTCGCAAAACCTGTATGTCTGAATTCCCCAGTGCTTGTTTTAATCCAGCTACGGTCCATTTCCCGATAGGTGGGATCGTCGGGACGGCCGAGCGGTAGGAGGAAGCCGGGGAAGAAGAAGGGTGTCTTGCCGGGGGCGGCGAAGACTGGTCTTGGCGTCTTGTTGAGCGCCGGGTTGTTCGGGCCGGTGTACGGCCGCGAGGAGAAGCCGGGGGCCCAAGTGCGGCGACCGCCGTAGGAGGGATGACCGTGGGACCGGCGAAGTGCAAAGGTGCATCTCTGGTGACGTTTACGTCTTCGTCGGAAGAGGAGTTTGTTTGAGACATGCTGCAAACTGTCAATGGATCGAGGTAAGACTGCTGAGTCTATATATACCCTTTTGTCATTGATTGTTGAGTGCTATCTACTCGTGTTATTTATCTGAACGTGCTCCTCCCGAACTTAGTTAATAAAACTTCATTTAATAATTCTGTTGATACTATGATCTCTTTGACACTATGTAGTTATTACAGGACCAACGGTCAATGTAACCCACTTATACCATGTTTGGTCTCGATAAATTGGTACTCTGAAGATTGAAATGATTGTGTACATGATATGCCAATAGCTGTGCAACATATTAGTATTACAAGAATCTTTCGTAGTTGTGTCATCAAACACCAATTCAGCATGCCAGTATGAGTGAGCACGCTTAAGACAAAGGCTTGTAAATCCTGGTGACAGAGAAAACTCCCGCCAGAAATTCTACCCTTCTCATTGGGTGGGCCAGCCTGCATAGGGCTGTCCTTTGTCAAGCTTTAAAAAGGCCTTTTCACTAGATCAGCCCACTTTTTGTGTTTGTGCTGCTGGCCTCTACTGTACTCCTCACGTTGGGGGGAGCCCTCCCCCACCACTGGGGCCCATGGCCCTGGATCCAACAGGCCTAAGCACTGCCTGCCATACTTTCATGCTACCAAAAAGGGAGACTGCAAAACTGCAAACCTACCATCACCGCATCGTCCAACAATCAACTCCTTGCCTTCTCGGCACTTCAGGAGGTTTCGAAGCATCCAGGACATGTGCTCACTCCAGCATCAAGGACAACCTCAGGAGTTCAGTGACTTCATTCAACACGGATGAATTCCTTGCAACTCTCACCATGTGCTCTTTGTGTCCTGCCGGCCCAGAGCGTGTAGGCCACAATCTGCACTCCAGCCATGAGAACAGTGACAATACAAGTTCATCCTATCTTCTTCATCCAACGGAGAAGAAACGATTGCAACTTGCACCATGACTTTTGACCCTCACAGACCCACCCACGGACTCATTTTTCAACCACTTCAAGAATTGTCCACGATTGCAAATGACTATGCAGGTATATCAATTTAATGAGGTGTTCTGAAAATGATCAGCTGATGGTTCTTTTCATACTGAAATAGATCTTGCTCCATAGTTCTATTTCCTGTTTCCGGTTCCACATCACTCACCCCTTTACCTATGCATGTATGTATGTATGTATGAATGTATGTACACTGCTCAAAAAAATAAAGGGAACACTTGTTAATCAGAGAATAGCATCAAGTCAGTTAAACTCCTGGGATATTGATCTGGTCAGTTAAGTAACAGAGGGGGTTGGTAATCAGTTTCAGCTGCTTTAGTGTTAATGAAATTAACAGCAGGTGCCCTAGATGGGCAACAGTAAGACGACCCCCAAAACAGGAATGGTTTTACAGGTGGAGGCCACTGACATTTTTTCCCTACTCAGTTTTTCGGACTGTTTTTCACCAGTTTTGCATTTGGCTAGGGTCAGTGTCACTACTGGTAGCATGAGGCGATACCTGGACCCTACAGAGGTTGCGCAGGCAGTCCAGCTCCTTCAGGATGGCTCATCAATACGTGCCATTGCCAGAAGGTTTTCTGTGTCTCCCAGCACAGTCTCAAGAGCATGGAGGAGATTCTAGGAAGACAAACAGCTACTCTAAGAGAGCTGGACAGGGCCGTAGAAGGTCCTTAACCCATCAGCAGGACCGGTATCTGCTCTTTTGTGCGAGGAGGAACATGATGAGCACTCCCAGAGCCCTACAAAATGACCTCCAGCAGGCCACTGGTGTGAATGTCTCTGACCAAACAATCAGAAACAGACTTCATGAGGGTGGCCTGAGGGCCCGACGTCCTCTAGTGGGCCCTGTGCTCACTGCCCAGCACCAGGGAGCTCGATTGGCATTTCCCATTGAACACCAGAATTGGCAGGTCCGCCACTGGTGCCCTGTGGTTTTCACAAATGAGAGCAGGTTCACCCTGAGCACGTGACAGACAGGAAAGGGTCTGGAGAAGCCGTGGAGAATGTTATGCTGCCTGTAACATCGTTTAGCATGACCGGTTTGGTGGTGGGTCAGTGATGGTCTGGGGAGGCATATCCATGGAGGGACACACAGACCTCTGCAGGCTAGACAATGGCACCCTGACTGCCATTAGGTATCGGGATGAAATCCTTGGATCCATTGTCAGACCCTATGCTGGTGCAGTGGGTCCTGGGTTCCTCCTGGTGCACAACAATGCCCGGCCTCATGTGGCGAGAGCATGCAGGCAGTTCCTGGAGGATGAAGGAATGATACCATTGAAGGGCCACCACGCTCACCTGACCTACATCCAATAGAACACCTCTGGGACATTGTGTTTCGGTCCATCTGACAACCCCTGGTTGCACCTCAGACTGTCCAGGAGCTCAGTGATGCGCTGGTCCAGATCTGGGAGGAAATACCCCAGGACACCATCCATCGTCTCATTAGGAGCATGCCCCAATGTTGTTAGGCATACATACAAGCACGTGGGGGCCATACAAACTACTGAGTACCATTTTGAGTTGCTGCAATGAAATTTCAGCAAAATTGACAAGCCTGCTGCATCATTTTTTCACTTAGATTTCCGGGGTGTTTTTGAATTCAGTCCTCTGTAGGTTGATCATTTTCATTTCCATCAAACGATGTGGCATCCTTTTGTTCATAACACATTACCCAGTCCATATTAGTATAGATATCGAGCATGATATTTTTCCCCATTGAGATCTGATGTGTTTTCAAAGTGTTCCTTTAATTTTTTTGAGCAGTGTATGTTTGTTTAGTGTTAGTTATGTTTGTGATTTAGTTAATAAAACTTGTGCACAATTATGAATTTGATTTCTGATCCTCTGTTTGCATACAAAGTCCCTTTTACGGTCTTGATCTTGTTACATGCTCTAATGGCTGTACATGATAAGGAATAATTATTTTTCAGTGACCATGAAAGATACACTTTCCTTAGAATAAATGAATAATCAAAGAGTTCGATGGAACTGATTAATTGATTGTAATATTAATTGGCTTACTTCAAAGTTAATCTAATTAACTGACCCAAATATTAATAATTAATCATAATTAGTAATTATGGATTATTATTAATATTTCCCCTTTGAGCTAATATCATTACATAACGAAAAATATATATTGGGATTGGCATTTAAAGACACGTGTCAGGACCTACTCATTGTCGTAATCATACTCTAGATCTAATATTATCACATGGAATCAATGTTGATGCCGTTGAAATTCTGCAGCAGAGCGATGACATCTCAGATCATTATCTAGTCTCGTGTATACTTCATTTAGCCAAGGCTGCAAAGCCGATGCCGTGTTACAAATATGTTAGACCTATCTCTTCTGCCACTAAAGATTGCTTAATTAATAATCTTCCTAATCAGTTTCATCATCTCAGCATCCCAGATAGCTTAGAAGTACTCGATATTGCGACAAACTTTTAACTTTCTCTTGTCCAGCACTTTAGACGCAGTTGCTCCGTTGTGCCTAAAGAAGATTAAAGGAAATTGTACAACGCCATGGTACAATGAGTCTAACCCTAACCTAACCCTAACCCCTAAGAGAGCAGCCAGAAAAATGGAGCGCAACTGAAAGAAAACAAAACTAGAGGTATTTCGCATTTCATGGAAAGAGAGCACAATTGCATACAGAGAGGCCTTAAAAGTTGCTAGATCTGCTTATTTTTCAACCCTATTAAAAGAAAATAAACAAAACCCTAGGTATTTTTTTGAAACAGTGGCTAAACTAACGAAAAATAAAGCTTCAAACCCAGACGTTTCCAAGCAGCACAGCAGTAATGACTTTATGAACTTCTTTACTTACAAGATTGATAATATCAGGGAGAAAATTATAACTATGCAACCGTCTACTACAGTATTGCATTAGGCAGTGCATTGTAGTGTCCTTAAGGAAAAATTTGATTCATTCATTGCTATAGGAGAGGAAGAATTTACTAAACTCGTTAAATCATCTAAATCGACAACTTGTATGTTAGACCCTATGCCGACTAAGCTATTGAAAGAGATGCTTCCAGAGGTCATAGATCCTCTTCTTAATATCATTAATTATATTTTGTCATTAGGATACGTACCAAAAACTATTAAGCTGGCTATGATTAAGACGAGACACTACAGATGAATAGGGTAAAAACATTTACTAGCAGATATCACCATGAAACTTTCCCAGTTGATTACCTACATTAAGATGAGGAAATAATGTATTACAAGTTTACTGTAATTTAATGTTTAAATATGCAAATTAGGCATTATCTAATTAAATATGCGCTAATTTGCATATATAAAAAAAAATCTGAGTATTGGATAAAGCCAGGTTCAAAATTATTTTTTCATTGTGTTCACATATTAGATGGGAACAAATTACAGAAGGATTTATGGATATCTACATTTGTTATCCTCTAAATCAGAATATACTGTCAATAGCCTTAAATTGATTTTCGCCATGTTTTTTGGAATAAAATGTTATATAAAGCAGGCTAGGAATAATATATTTACAAATCCCTCTATAAATGACTTCATAATATACCTAGGTACAAGACTGGAAAGTCTGGTGTATATAGGTGCCACTGAAGTGGAGATTTCGGATTGGAGTATGAGAGAAGATTTATATCAGCCAATGAGATTGCACATTTAGACTTAAATCCCCCCTTTTACTTTCACGATTGGTTGGTGATAAAAAGGAAATGACCATATTTGGATCCGACAGCATTGTATAGGAGAGAGAGAGAGAGATTTCTAACGGTGCATGTGATGACAGGGTGCAGGCAGCGATCGCAGCAGCGGGATGATTTAGAACGATTTAGAACTTTTGTTGAATTTATGAGAAATCTACAGACGCAAACAGACAAAGTGCAGTAAAATAAAGACCTAAATGTGTATTTCTGACTTTTTTTCACCACAAGTCTGTAAGAAGACATGTTATTGAAGACAAATATCCCAAAATCTCAAAATTGACCAGTGAAAAAAAAAGGCAAAAACAAGATGTTTTTGCCTGCCATCTTGCCTTAAACCCCTTGTTAAAAAAACGCAACTTGATCCTACAGAATTAGTCAATTACAGGCCGATCTCGAATCTACCTTTTCTGTCAAAGATACTAGAAAAGGCAGTTTCCTCACAACTATGTTCCTTTTTAGAAATAAATGATATCTGCAAGGATTTTCAGTCAGGATTTAGACCGTAGCATAGTACTGAGACAGCACTCATTAGAGTCACAAATGATCTGCTCTTATCATCCGATCGTGGTTGTATCTCTCTATTAGTGTTAATCGATCTTAGTGCTGCATTTGATACTATCGACCACAACATTCTTTTAAATAGACTCGAAAATTATGTTGGCATTAGTGGAATTGCATTAGCATGGTTTAAATCATACTTATCTGACCTTTATCAATTTGAAGCAGTAAACAAAGTGATGTCTTATCAATCAAAAGTTCAGTATGGTGTACCACAAGGCTCAGTACTAGGACTGTTGCTGTTCACTCTGTACATGCTACCCTTAGGAGATATCATCAGGAAGCATGGGATTAGTTTTCACTGTTATGCTGATGATGCTCAGCTCTATATTTCTTCACGCTCTGACGAAACTTACCAATTCACAAAATGAACGGAATGCATAGCTGATATAAAAATTTTGGACTAGTAATTTTCTACTACTTATTTCTGAAAAAAACTGAAATTCTAATTATTGGACAAAAACTTCCTCACGTAATAACCTAGAATACTGTCTAACACTTGATGGCTGCTCTGTCAAGTCTTCGTCGTCGGTTAGGAACCTGGGTGTGCTCTTTGATACCAATATTTCATTTGAAATAATTTCATTATGCTCTCAATGACATGATTACTTACAAAGCACCAAATGGTTTAGCTCCCCAATACTTGAGTGAGCTCTTAACGCATTATAGTCCTTCACGTCTATTGCGATCTCAAAATTCCGGCCAGTTGATAATACCTAGAATATCAAAATCAACTGCTGGCGGTAGATCCTTTTCCTATTTAGCACCAAAACTTTGAAACAGTCTTCCTGACATTGCCCGGGAAGCAGACACAGTCTGTCAGTTCAAATCTAGACTAAAAACATATATTTGGCCTAATATAGACATAACACACTATAGACTTCTATAATTCAATATTAGGCTGCATAGTTTAGGTCAGCCGGAACCGGAACACTTCCCATAAATCCTGATGTAATTGTTACAACATAAGAAGGATGGCGTCTATGCTAATATTAGTCTCTCTGTTTATCCCGAGGTTTACCGCAGTCCGCCGGATCCAGGCTGTATCCAGATAAGATGAAGGACCTGCGCCTGGACACGATGACAACGCAGTCCTGAAGTGTCAACCAGTCTCACCCCTCTGAAGGCCTCCTTCCCTTCCCTTTACCTCTGTACAGATAAAACATTGTTGTTGTGGCTACGTGGATGCGATAAATAATTCTATATTAATCATTTTTAAGGCCAGACAAGTAGTTTCTTGAAGGTTGATTTGTAAAGAAGAACTACATGCCTGCGCACATATATATTCAAACGCGCATACCTATGGACTGAACACATGATGTTTGTGCAGAGGTTGCGTAGGTTTGCGCAGAGATAACTGATAATTGTTTTTCACCTTGGAACCTCTTTCCGGGAGTGCGTTCTCGAGCCACCAGGCACTGTTTCTGTGCGAATGGGCGTCCAGAGCACGTTGAGGGTTTTCTGTTAGAACTGTAAGATTAATAAGGGAATTAAGGATCAATATAACTCAAAGGGGATTGAATTACAGTGAATGAACCGAATTAATATGCAAATTATTCAGAATTAATATTTAACTCTTTATCAACTATTCGTCCACCGATAAGTTGAGATTAGGGTATTTGATCAATTCTGGACAGAATATTATCCCGTGGCCTACGGTACTAATATCATACAATTATGATCACTGATTATGAGCAAGGTAACAAAATCTACAGTTTAAGGCAGTAACTTGTAAACACACAGCACAAGACACTTGTATGTAAAATCAACCAAGACTTTATTGAACTACTCTAATACACACAAACTAAACTAACGAAAACACACAAACATTCATTCAAACAGTGACAGAGAAAAGTGATGTTATTAACGGAGGGTGAATGGAGTCCCAAATGTCTAGCGTTAGACACTCTTGACCGCAACCTGAGAGAATCAATCTACTAGCACTTTAATCTTAGTTCGTTTTCTTAATAAGATTTGCACCAGTTCAGCCAGAATTAGGAGATATTGTGTACTTGTGTTTGGATGCTCCTGTGAGCATGCGTTCCCTTCTGTGACGAAGTTGCTGGAGAGGGAATCTCTTCGGCGCTGATTGGCTGGCAGTCGGTTGATGATGCGTTCTGAGGGACAGCATTCGATGGTGAGTGGTTGGTTGGCTTTGCCGGGTGGCGCTTCGATGCGGGATTTCCTGGATTGCGGGTTGCTATGCAACGGAGTTTCCTCTGAGTCTGGAGCGACTCTGAGAGGGTTTTCTTTGACGAAGTTCAACGAAGGATCTTACGGAAGAGTTGATGAGTTTTGAGTGAGCTCTCGGTGGTTTGAAGAGTATGTAAGCATACACGCTGGACGATTGAAAGGTCAGCACAAACATAGGCAAGAGCAAAAGTCACTGCAAAGCAAGGCAAAAAGCAACGCATAGCTGCTTGTCATTGGGTTATAAGCGTGTCCATACGACCCGTCCTTCCGAGTGCGACAGCCAATCAGATATTGTCTTGGGCGGGACCTACGCCCCGTTCTCCGGTTCTTGCATGTAATTAGCGTAATGTCCACGTGATCGCGTGTGCCCAAACTCCTGAGAGTTTAGTTAAACGCTTTAATAAGCAAACTTAATAGTTTAAATATGGTGCATCCTACACACATCTACTTTATATCAAAATTCTAGAAATCATTTACCCATCAAGTAGGTACCAAAATACATATATTTCCCATAGTTGAGGTGGAAGTAAATAAGGATTTAACTGTGATAAGTGTTTAACACACAAAATTAACTTGAGTAATATAAAGCATACATAATACAGAGAATACACATGTATGAGGCAACTTCTGGTGATTAGTTCCTATAACTGAGGTAGAAAACCCTACGAATAGGCTGTAATAAAAGTTAAACACACAGAAAGAACTCCACAGGTTATATAAAACATACATGATATTTAAAGGGGTCATATAATGCCATTTTTGTACAAGCTAATATGATTCTTTAGGGTCTAAATTAAAAGTTTGTAATATACTTTAATTAAAAATTCTCATTAGTATTGTAAGAAAACACTAATTTTACCTGGTCAAAAACAGCTCTGTTTTCAGCACGCCGTTTCAGTGCATGTGTCTTTAAATGATAATGAGCTTTGCTCACCCCGCCCCTCTGTTCTGTGCGTACACCGTATTAGACATTCTCTGACCGTATCTAACACAATAACCACGTGTTATTTGTTATAAACGTGGGATTATGAATTATATTGAGAACGTCGTACATAGAAAACATGCCGTAATGTACCCTGAGTGTAAACCTTAGACGCATTCATCGTGAAGCCTGCAGCAAGGTTTGCAAATTTCGCAAAGATTAATATAAATACTAATATAAAGGTTAATAAAACATTACACTCACATCTTCTGGAGGTTCAGCAGGAACACGTTGGTACCGATCCGTTTTTTTCTCGTTTGTAAAGCTGTCTGGTGTGAAATGATTCGCGCAAACATGAAAGCACAGACGATTGTGGGGAATCCCCGTGAGGGAATCCCCGCGTCAATCCTTTGGGCATATCGCTTCAAAAACAAAACTCAGCCACTGCTTCTTCAACGGCTCGGATTTAGGAACATCCAAATGACTGCTGTGTTCCTTATTACATCTAAGAACAGAACACCACAATCGCTTAGACGCCATTCTACTCCAGCATATCAACAATGGCGGACTACTATGACGACAGCTGTCACAGCTCGCTCAGGGCGGGTCTTGTGTTGAAACACGGCTGTCAATCACAATAGCGGGAGGGGCGTACGATCTTATGACGTCACAATATCGAACGGCTTGATTTCAGAGATGGTCAAACATATAAGGAGATTAAAACAAAACCACTGGATGGATTTTTATCATGATAGGATGGTTGTGTACAGGCACTGCCAACAGACATTTCAGTGCAATCAACTTGTAAAAGTGCATGTACCATTATATGACCCCTTTAAGATATATGTGAGGTAAATACTGGTGATCAATTCAGCTTATTGGAAGCAATTTTGAGACCGTTGTTAGCATTAAACCACAAGTGGGTTAATTCAGTCTATTGGTTTTGGAGACAAAAGTCTCTGGAATTTACAGCTGCAGAAAGGAGGTGTCCCCTGGTTTAAGGTTTGTGGTGATTCTGGGCCATAGGAATGCCTTAGCATCCTTCGTTTCCTGATAAGGCTGTGGATTTATGCATTGGGGTCACCACAGGGTTTCTTGGCCATTGGGTCTTAAGTTTGGGGAACAAAGAGAAATCTTTTCCTGCTGTCCTGGCATCGCTGGTATGAGATTAGACAGGTACAAAAAGGGAAAGGGGGGTGACATCTCCTTTAGCCATCTCGGCACCATGACTGTGTTTTATGACTTACTAATGGTTCGATGGGGAATCGTTCTGAACTGTGGAATGCGGTGTTGGGTTCATTTAATGAAATGGACTGTTCAAGGATAATCCTACAGAACAGTGTTGTGTTAGCGGCCCCTAAGTTAATAACTAATGATCTTCGCAATGAAAGTGAATCAGTCAATAAAAACTAACTTTAGCTGGACAATAACTTTATCCTAGAGCTGCTGTAAAGCCAAAACAATCTCTGTTGCTGTAATTTCCTATTATCTCTGTAAAGCTGCTTTGAAACAATTCATATTGTTAAAAGCGCTAAATAAATGAAGGTGACGTGACTTGACTTGACCCTGTCACTTTCAAGGGGGACCTAAATGTCAACCCCCAGGACCGCCAGGTAGGCTAACTTGCACTTTATTATTAATCTTGTTAGCTTACAACCTGTCTGTTTCTTTTAACAGAGTCTCTATAATTCACCTCTATAAGAGGCATCTAATAAGAAGGTATTTCAAAATGGCACTAGCCATCATACATTGGACCCTAGAGATGGGCATCCTGGGAAGCAAGACTCAGGGCTTGTACTCAAAGATCTAGGGAGCAGGGTACTTCATATTATAACCCTCTAAGCGAAGGGATGACCAGCTCAACCTAATCATATCAGGTGTCTAAGGAAGCCTGTGGAACAGAGCTCTAGGAAGCAAAGCACTCTCTAAGATAAAGCCTACACGCGATTAGATGGAGCTCAAAGAGCGGAAGCCTGAACAATAATAAATCTCAACCGAGATGAGGCCTTAGCGTACTCTTTGTTCCAAAGACAGATAGTGTCTTCGCAGAGCTCTGTGGAGCAAGGCCTCAGCAGAATTACTCTCTAAATGAGAAGAAGCCTAACAACACGCATATCTAGGTTTTCTTTCCTATATGACTTATATTTTGTAATACTAATAGCACTGGTATCCAGAGCTCTGGAGAGCGGAGGCCTCAACAAAAAGACTCTCTATTGCGAGAGGAAGCCTAGCAACACTCAGTGCCTGAAAGACAGTAGAAGAGGAGGTTCTAAGTAGCCTACTAAATCACTACTGCTGTCTGTGAAAGCTCTAGTAATATTGACCTCAGCCAAGTGCCTTTCCAAACGAGAGGTTCCTCTTTTAAGGGTCAACTACGTAGTTACTCGAGCTACTACATTAGCAGAGCTTGTCACAGGAAATAATGCAGAGGATTCAGTTGCAAGTGAAACAATGATGTATTTATTGAGAGTCACAGATGAGAGTAATGGAACAGGGTCAGATGCAGAGATGTTGCCTGGGACAGTCGATGCTTGGCAGCGCTGGGACACAATGGACAACCCAGATCCTCCGTGGAGAAGTGAGAAGCGAACGAGGAGTCCAGTTCTCTGATGAACCGAAGCGATGTAATCCACGCCAGGTGATCCACCGTGAAAACAGGCAGAGCAATCCACAATTCGGCAGGTAATCCACAAGGACACAGGAAACAGCCAGGAGACAGACATGCGCACAGGAACAAAACCCAACGATCTGACAAACACAAGACACATGACAATGAGAATAAAAAGTCACAGACAATGAGTGGCAGCTGGCGCTGATAATCAGCTGAGTGTTAATCAGCGGCCACACCTACAACACACACACACAGACAGAGCGAGAATGAGTCAGTGAATTCATAAACCGTGACAGAGCTAAACAACTCTCAAAAGGAGAGGAGGCCATAATAAGGGATAACAGATAAAGTAGAATAGAGTCCATATTCTTTAAAATTCACAGGAGCTCCATGGGACGGAGGCCATATATTTTACAATTCTCTAAAACGAGAAGTGGCCCAACAATGCTCCTCCTGAAGGCTACTTTTCACTGACAAAGCTACAGGGAAATAAGATTTCTGCAAAACGACTCTCATGACTAGAAGGCTCATACCTGTTACTCAGAGAGTGGAAGCCTCAAAATATGTAACTCTCAAAGGAGAGGAGGCCTATCACTCTTCTTTTAAAACTTAAAAAATAGAAAACTCACTAACAAGACCCGAGTCGGACCCTCAGAAGTGTAATATCATCATCGGTCCAGCCCACAGGGCCTGATCTTGCAATCAGGAAGGGGGCATATGGAGAGGGTAGATGCAGTAACCTTCAGAGGGAAGGAGGGAATGTTATCTGCCTCTGTTGGTTCCAGGATGCTGGTCATATCTGTACTGAATCACTTCCCTCAGATCCTGCTTCAGGTTTTTCCTCCTCAGGTCTGATTCTTCCGCCTATGTGACCTGCTCCTCAACGGAGGAGGTGCACGAGTGGCCTCAAACCAAGATGGGCCAGGACCCCCCAACTGTTTGGGCGCAGACTCGGACCGGCATGGTCTGTAAGTTTTAAAAGCAGCTGAGGGCGCTTTCACCTCCCTGGACTTGCCGACTACCGACTACCGGAAGTGTCGAACAGTTCAGAAGGCGAAACTGGCACATCGAGAAGAAGCCCTTCTCTTTCTCCCAAATATCTAGCCAGGTTCACCCAAAGGTGCCTCTCCGTGGCACCATTGATCTACCAATCGTGGATGCGTTTTGTTTAGTGGCCCGAAGAGCCAAGTCTGTGTTGTGGCGCAGCTCGGCTGCCGCATCAGGGGAAAGACCCTGATCCTGGTCCAAGTCTTTCAGCAGATCAGCTTGGTAAGCTTGAAGTATTGCCATGGTGTGAAGTGCAGCACCAGCCTGACCTGTTACTGCGTAAGCCCTGCCATTCAAACGGGATGTCGTCTTAACCCTTTAGAACCTGAAGCTAAAATAGGTGTTTTTCACATATTTAGATTTTTTGACTGTAAAATTCTAAAACAATGTGCTATCTTCATGTGCAAGATGTCAAGTCAAGTCAAGTCAAGTTTATTTATATAGCGCTTTTCACAACACAGGTTGTATCAAAGCAGCTTCACAGTAATAAATTAGAACAATACATCAATGTTTGTTTCTAGTGGAACGTCTACGTTCGGTAATGCTGATCAATAGTATCGTTGATTGATTAATTCAATTAAATATCCCCAAATATCCCCAACTGAGCAAGCCAAAGGCAACAGTGGCAAGGAACCGAAAAACTCCATCAGGTGACCTAATGGAGAAAAAAAAACCTTGGGAGAACCCGGGCTCAGTCGGGGGCCAGTTCTCCTCTGCCGTTTATGAACTAGAGGTCGGATTTAACTGTAGGATTAAAAGTATTATATGAATGCCTGGCTGAAGAGATGCGTCTTTAATCTAGTTTTAAACTGGGAGAGCGAGTCTGAGCAACGAACAGTATCCGGAAGACTATTCCAGAGTTTTGGTGCTAAATGTGAAAATGCTCTCCCTCCTTTGGTGGATCTGGATATCCTAGGTATGACCAAAAGCCTCGAATTTAGTGATCTTAAAGAGCGCGATGGATTATAGGGCGATAGAAGATCGGTTAAATAGACTGGAGCTAAGCCGTTTAGGGCTTTATAAGTCAGTAGCAATACCTTGTAATTAATACGGGACTTTATAGGTAACCAATGTAGGGATGATAAAATCGGTGTTATATGATCATATTTTCTTGATCTAGTTAGAACTCTAGCGGCGGCATTTTGGACTAACTGTAGCTTGTTTATTAAGGATGCAGGACAACCGGCTAATAACGCATTACAGTAATCTAGTCTCGAGGTCATGAATGCATGAACTAACTTTTCTGCGTCAGAAACTGATAGCATATTACGTAGCTTAGCAATGTTTCTAAGGTGGAAAAAGGCTGTTCTTGTAACATATGAAATATGATTTTCAAAAGACAGGTTGCAGTCTAATATAACACCCAGGTCTTTTACTGTAGAGGATGAAGTAACAGGACATCCTACTATGTTAAAGTTGTATTGTGAGAGGTTTTGTGGGTGGTTTTTTGAACCGATAAGTAGTACCTCTGTCTTGTCTGGATTTAATAAAAGAAAATTATGCGTCATCCAATCTTTTATATCTTTAACACACTCTGTCAATTTGGATAATTTAGCGTTTTCATCTGGCCGTGATGAAATATAGATTTGAGTGTCATCAGCATAACAATGGAAACTAATTCCATGTTTCCTTATAATATTTCCAAGTGGCAGCATATATATTGAGAATAATAGAGGGCCTAACACAGATCCCTGCGGCACTCCATAGTTTACTGGAGTTATGATAGATTTTTCTCCATTTAAATAAACAAAATGGTAGCGGTCAGATAAATACGATCTAAACCAGCTTAATGCTTGTCCTTGAACACCAGTATAATTTTGTAGTCGATCTAAGAGTATTGTATGATCTATAGTATCGAACGCAGCACTAAGATCAAGTAAAACTAATATTGAGATACAGCCTTGGTCAGAAGCTAAAAGTAAATCATTTGTGATTTTAACGAGCGCAGTTTCAGTGCTATGATGCGGCCTGAATCCAGACTGAAACTTTTCATAGGTGTCATTTTCTTGTAAGAAAGAGCCCAGTTGAGCGGACACAACTTTTTCTAGTATTTTAGACATAAAAGGTAGATTTGAAATGGGTCTATAATTTACTAGATTATTCGGATCTAATTGTGGTTTCTTAATGAGAGGTTTTATAACTGCCAATTTAAATGTTCTTGGAACATGACCTAAAGATAAAGACGAGTTAATAATATTGAGGAGAGGCTCTTCCACTACAGGTAACACTTCTTTCAATAGTTTAGTTGGTATGGGATCTAATAAACATGTTGTTGTTTTAGAGGAAATGATAAATTTATTTAACTCTTTTTGTTCTATAGTTGAAAAGCACTGTAATTGTTCTTGCGGCGTGATAATTGAGGCTGAATTATAAGGCGCGATTGAGGATTGAACGTTTACAATTGTGGTTCTGATGTTTTCTATTTTCTCAGTGAAGAACTTCATGAAATCATTACTACTAAACTGTAATGGAATACTTTGTTCAGGAGACATCTGTTTATTTGTTAGTCTCGCCACGGTGTTAAATAAGAACTTAGGATTGTTATGGTTGTTTTCTATTAGTTTGCGTAGATGCTCAGCCCTGGCCGCTTTTAGGGCCTTTTTATAACGTGACATACTGTCTTTCCATGCGATTCTAAAGACCTCTAAGTTGGTTTGTTTCCATTTACGCTCTAAATTACGGGTTTCTCTCTTTAGAACACGCGTAGTACTGTTGTACCATGGTGCTTTACTTTTCTCTCTGACCTTTTTTAATCTAATGGGCGCAACAATATCCAATGATCCAGATTGAATGGTGCTCATAGTGCTAGTTAATTCCTCAAGTTCATCTGTTTGTTTGGGTTCACTGAGCAGCTGAGACAGATCCGATAAGCTGTTTGAAAAATTATCTATGGTGGATGGAAGGATTGTTCTGCCTAATCGATAACGCGGCGCAGCATGATATATTACAGGAGTACGTAATATGCAAGTTACCATGTAATGGTCAGTGACATCGTCACTTTGTGGAATGATATCTATATCGGTTGGATCGGTTCCATGTGATATAATTAAATCGAGTGTATGATTAAATCGATGAGTCGGTCCGGTAATGTTTTGCTTGACCCCAAAGGAGTTTAATAAATCAGTAAACGCAGCCCCTAACGCATCATTTTGATTATCTACATGGATATTAAAGTCTCCAACAATTAATGCTTTATCGAAGTTAACTAATAGGTCTGAGAGAAAATCTGCAAACTCTTTTAGGAAATCAGCGTAAGGCCCAGGCGGTCTATATACGGTAGCCAAGGCTAGAGATAATAGGGATGTTTTTCTATCATCTAAGAGCGTAACATTTAGTACAAGTACTTCAAATGAAATAAACTTATAACCCGTTTTCTGAGTAACATTGAGAAAATCTCTATAGATTGTTGCAACACCGCCGCCACGACCATTCAGACGGGGCTCGTGCTTATAGGAGTATCCTGATGGAGTAGACTCATTTAAACCGAAATAATCATTTGGTTTAAGCCAGGTTTCAGTAAGGCAAAGTACATCGAAGCTATTATCTGTGACTATTTCATTTACAATAACTGCCTTAGGTGTGAGTGATCTAATGTTTAAAAGACCTAGCTTTAAAAATTGTTTTTGATTACCAATAGCAACATTTTCTGGTTTAATAACAATTAGATTTTTTCTAGATCCTGCAGTAGATTTATGATTTGATCTCACTAAACGAGGAATAGACACAGTTTCTATGCAATGTTCTACACTATTTATATCAGTTAAATTGGTGCAGCAGAGACTATGATTTGGACTTTTGTTTACTAGTCAAAAGGTATTTAACATTTTGGAGATGTTATCTGACAGAAGATCCGATCCGAATCTGTTTGGGTGTAAGCCATCAGCACGGTAAAGCCTAGGACGCTCCCAAAACAGATTCCAATTATTTACAAAGAGAAGTTTCTGCTCATTGCACCATGACATTAACCATTCATTAAGCGCAAATAATCTACTAAACTTTTCATGACCTAGTCGGTACGTGGGAAGCGGTCCTGACACAATAATCGTTATATCAGGCGATGTGCTGCGTACCGTATCGATCAGATTCCTGAAGTCTTTCTTCAAAACTTCCGTCTGGCGCAGTCTGATGTCGGCCCCTCCCGCGTGCAGGACAACGGTTCCGACGCGCTCGTTCAGAATCTCGGGAACGTGAGCAGCGACTTCGGAAACACGAGCACCAGGAAAGCAGTGACTATGCACCTTACTTTTATTTAACGTAACGTGTACGTGTCGAACGATGGAATCGCCGATGATCACAGCATCGCGTTCTGTTTCGCGAAGAGGGGAGAAGCGGTTTTGTGTGGATATCTCGAAAACCGGGAGGGTCGGAGAGAGTTTTCTTGGTCTAGACCTGACTCGCGACTTCCGCTGCGGAAAAATCCAGGCTTCGTGATGGCATGTTGGAGCCGGAGTGAACGAGACCATGGCTGATCGCGACCTCGACGTTCGGGACCGATGTTGAGGAACGCACGGAGTAGACGAGGTCGGAGTCAGCGGGTTAGTAACATTAATCTCTGATTTGTGTGCCTCGGCGCGCGATGTTTCGAGAGCCAAACGCCGGTCTATCAGCTCGGCTTTTCTTACTAAAAGGTCGTGGATCTGTTTCTCAACAGCTTCCAGCTCAGACTGCACCGCGTGCAGCTCAAATGTGTCCTCACCTGCACCAAAAGGTAGACTACTTACATTTGATATATTCGCCATTTTAACAGATGGACAGTAAGTTAAGTTAGCAACGACGCTACCAGTGGTGCTATCAATATTAATACTAATTTATGGCTTAAGTCTTGGATATAATCCGTCTTTTCAGTGGTACGGGTGTAGAGTAGACGCACGATAGGTGAAAAATGTTTGTTTGTAACTTAAATGAGTGCGGAGAAGACGCGTTCAGCCGTGATCCACGGACGTAACCTATAAGAGTATCCAGCGTTGGATCACAAGGCTTGAGACGCGTCTGCTCAACAATCCGCGTTATAACTATGAGGTGAGGAAAAGTAGAAAATGTTCGTTGTAAGTGAGTTTAAAGAGAAATCAAGAATTATAAATCAATCGATGGAGCTCCAAAGACAACAACGCGCTCAGACGCGACGCATGCGCATTCGAAAAAAGATGTCATCTTTTCAGAAAAAAATAAACAAATTACAAATTACAAATTACTTTCTACAAATTAGTTATTGACCATTACTATGTGTGATGAGTTTGTAAATAGAATTTAAATAGACAAAAAAAAACGAGAATAAATTTACTGATTTTTATTTAGAAAAAAAAAACAGAAAAATCACGAACGAAAGAAACTAACACTTTAAAGTTGAAAAATTAACTATAATACAAATATACAAGTCTTTTTTGAGACATTGGGTTGCACAGTTTTCATTTAGGAACCTTTTTTTCATAAACGCACACACACATATACAAATGCATGCATACATAGGCATACATAGCGGCCAATCGCCTCCCAAGTTTCATTAAAAATCATCCCAATCTCCACTTCTGCTGTCTACCACTTCTTTCGCCATGTATTTGTTCACTTCTTTTATTATTTTATGCAATCCAAAACACTAACCTGCCATGCTTCATATCTCTCTGTTCAAATCCTTCCTTCCCGCTCTGCCAGAAAGCTGCTGTCATTTGCTGACGGAAAGCATGAAATTACCATAATAAGCCATATATTGCTGAAAAGCGCATGTTGTTTACTGTCAGGGGCAATTTGAATAGTTTTGATAGTGCAAACAGTTGAGGAGTTACGTTAAATGAATACAGCTTGTTGGTATGTGTCGCCGACGACACAGCCGGTTTAAAAGAGTTAAAGGGTCTTGGATGGCAGGGCTGGAGCCTTCAAAGTCGATGCCTCCCCTATCATGAGATAGTTCGCAAACGTCTCGTCAATAGGGGGCATCGACACATATCCGTGCTCACGCATCCCATTGACATTTGCATAATTTGCATCACGGGACAACATTCCACCAATGAATGACTGCACAATCACGCAGAGGTGTTCCCATAATGTTGTAACATGTTCTGATGCAGCGCGAGTTCCCTTGAAAGCGAACCCCTAACTCTACCTTACACCCTAAGCCTATGATAGTTTGGGGAAAAAATTGCATGTTCACTACATAAGATTGCAAGTGTAGAGCACACGCAAGAGCAAGCAGAGGCGCCTCACCAAACACATGTGTGTGCCATGCAACACTCCCTTGTGTGCTGTCCCATGTTTTCAGGAGTACCACACACTTAAGCATTATTAAGCCTGTAAAAAGTCAGAGTATATTCATTAATTTATGATGATACTATTTAGATACTATTTAGATATTTATTGTAATTATATTTGTAATTATATTAGTAAGTATAAATTTATACAGTTTGTTTTAAACAAAAACATTTACCAAAAGTCAGAGTATATTTATTGATTTTTGTTTTATTTATGATGATACTATTTTGATTGTTATTCATTGTAAATATATTTTTTATCTGTTTTGTAATTATATTAGTAAGTATAAACGTATAATAGTTTGTTTTAAACAAAAACATTTACCTTACATTGAAATAGATTTAATAAAACATGTATGAAATGTGTACATTTTGTGATTTCTTTTTAACAAATATCATACTTTTGAATTGTATGAATAATGCTAAACTTATACTATACATATCTCTCAGTAGCAAAGCTGAGAAAAACTAAATGGTATTTGACATCGTTAAATTATATTTCCCTATATATCTGAGCAAGACATTTGAGCAAGCTAATGATAAGTGAGGTGTGACCATATACATATATACAATTATTATAATATATGGTCACACCTCACTAATCATTAGCTTGCTCAAATGTCTTGCTCATATATATAGGGAAATATAATTTAACGATGTCAAATACCATGTAGTTTTTCTCAGCTTTGCTACTGAGAGATATGTATAGTATAAGTTTAGCATTATTCATACAATTCACCTCACTTATCATTCTAAATATCCTACTCAGGGAACGAGGGTTACCATACGTAACTGAGACGTTCCCTTTCGTTCGGGAACTTCTACGTCTCGTCGGAGGAGTTTCCAATGAATTGGGATCCCTAATAAAACGCCATAGTGCTGGCCCCTTCCAGCGCCCTACCTAAGCTTCAGCAGCAGTTTCTTGAAATTTACTCCTATGTGCGGAAGCTTAGCTGGGAAGAGTCACACTGCTGTTCCGCAAGACCCGCTCAGTGGACATTGGATAACACTGGGAAAGCGTGCCCAAGATGTAGAAGGGAACACTGCGGAGCCCCAGCCTGCCCGAAGGGAGGCACTAGGAATACACATGTGCACTAGCCCGTAGGGTAGTGAACACATGGCAGTCTCTGAGGTAGTCCCAGCCCGTAGGGTAGGAGCGTACTCAGCAGAGACGACAGACAGAGTCTGTCAAGGGGAAGACACTGGCTAACCCGGAGGGTTACCTAACGTGGAAAGACACCTATGGGGTCGCCGCAGGGACAACTACATAGGACCCAGCCTGAACTCAGCTCAACAGAGAGGAACAGGCCTGGCGACCGGCGATCCGCCTCGCCTGTCGCCGGAGGGGGAGACGGAGGAACTCACGAGGTTAGCCGTTTGTTGGGTAACCAACGGAGCAGAATAACGCACGTATCTGGCCCCTGGGGCGAGAATGGCGTAGCAAGCCGACACTAACCTAATTCCTCGTGCTACTGGCCGAAGCGAGTACACGGGAGGAAACAGGTTCTACACGAAGGCTATAAAACCTAGCGAACGTGTTGGGTGTCGCCCAGCCCGCAGCTCTACAAATATCTGTCAGCGAGGCGCCTTGAGCCAAAGCCCAGGAGGAGGCAACACTCCTAGTAGAGTGTGCCCTCAACCTAGGTGGACAAGCCACGTCCTGGGACTCATAAGCCCGGACGATAGCATCCACTGGCCAGTGGGCTAACCTCTGCTTGGAGACAGCCTTCCCCTTCTGCTGGCCTCCGTAAAAGACAAAGAGCTGGTCTGAGGTCCTAAAGCTTTGAGTCCTGTCAATGTAACAGCGCAGAGCGCGAACAGGACAGAGCAAAGCCAGGGCTGGGTCTACCTCCTCCGGGGGCAGCGCTTGCAGGTTCACTACCTGATCTCTAAACGGAGTGGTAGGAACCCTGGGCACATACCCGGGCCAGGGTCTCAGAACAACGTGAGAGAAGTCCGGCACGAACTCTAGGCACGATTCGTCGACCGAAAAAGCCTGCAGGTCCCCTACCCTCTTGATGGATGCCAAAGCGAGCAGGAGAGCTGTCTTCATTGACAGAATATTTAAATCGACTGCATGCAAGGGCTCAAAAGGTGGATTCTGGAGTGCTCTGAGCACTAAAGTCAGATCCCAAGAGGGTACGGGGTGCTTACCTTCTACTGCATCGTGATGTGCGGCTATTGCGGCAACATACACTTTGAGGGTGGAGGGAGACAGCCTTCGCTCCAACCCATCTTGCAGGAAGGAAAGCACGACACTGATTGGGCAAGTTCGGGGGTCTTCCCGGTGGGAAGAGCACCAATCGACGAATAGGTTCCACTTCATCGCATAGAGGCGCCTCGTAGAGGGGGCTCTAGCGGAAGTGATGGTGTCTACCACAGCCTGTGGTAGGCCACCTAGAACCTCCGCGTCCCGTCCAAGGACCAGACATGAAGTTTCATGGGGTCTGGACGCGGGTGCCATAGAGTGCCCCGTCTCTGAGAGAGAAGGTCTTTCCTCAGAGGAATGGGCCAAGAAGGGGCTGTCGCGAGGAGCATGAGTTCTGCAAACCAAGTCCAGTTGGGCCAATACGGCGCAACTAGCAGGACCTGTTCCTCGTCCTCCCTGACTTTGCACAGGGTCTGTGCGAGAAGGCTCACTGAGGGAAACGCATATTTGCGAAGACCCTGGGGCCAGCTGTGCACCAGTGCATCCGTGCTGAGTGTTCCTTCGGTCAGGGAAACAACTGGCAATGGGTCGTGTCCGGAGAGGCAAACAGCTCTATCTGAGCTGCTCCGAAGATTCCCCATATCAGCTGGACCACCTGGGGATGGAGTCGCCATTCTCCCGGAAGTGGAGGTTGTCGTGAAAGCTCGTCGGCCGCACGATTGAGCACACCAGGGATATAAATGGCTCGAAGCGACCTCAGATGCTTCTGACTCCAAAGGAGGAGATGGCGGGCAAGTCGCGACATACGACGGGAGCGTAGACCACCTTGATGATTGATGTACGCAACGGTCGCAGTGCTGTCTGGTTAATAATATAGAATTCATAGACAATTGGAAAAGTTTTTGGGGCAAACCTGACCTGTTGAAAAGAGATGGTATTCATCCCTCCTGGGATGGTGCTGCTCTTCTCTCTAGTAATATGGCTCATAGTCTTAGAGCTCAAACATGACAATCTGGGGCTCAGGTCAGGAAGCAGACAGACTGGCTAAACCGACTGTCTGCTAGCGGCCTCTCGTCACCAAGGTCAGATAAATCCCATCACATAGAGCCTCTTTCACCTAGCTATCATCATATAGAGACTGTGTCTGTTCCCCGAATTTGGAAATCCAAAAAACGTTTAAACCCAACTAAGGTTAAAAATTTAATTGATGTTCAACAAATAAAAAACAGCTATAATACAGATGAGCAAATGCTAAAGCTTGGGTTGCTGAATATTCGATCGCTTACTTCAAAAGCACTCATTGTTAATGATATGATTTCAGATAATAACCTAGATGTGCTGTGTTTGACAGAAACCTGGCTAAAACCAAACGATTACATTACTTTAAATGAATCAACCCCGCAAGATTACTGTTATAAACATGAGCCTCGTCTGAAACGCAAAGGGGGTGGTGTTGCTGTAATCTATAGTAATAGTTTCAAAACCACTAAGAAATCAAGTTTTAAATATAATTCTTTCGAAGCATTGGTGCTTAATGTAAAAATATATAGTGTAAACGATAAATCACGTTTGAGATTTGTGCTGGCTACTGTATACAGGCCACCAGGGCACCATACAGACTTTATCAAAGAATTTGCGGACTTTCTATCAGAATTAATATTGACTGCAGATAAAGTACTAATTGTTGGTGATTTTAATATACACATCGATAATGAAAAAGATGCATTGGGATTGGCATTTAAAGACATTGTAAATTCAATTGGAGTTAGACAACACGTGTCAGGACCTACTCATCGTCGTAATCATACTCTAGATCTAATATTATCACACGGAATAGATGTGGATGCCGTTGAAATTCTGCAGCAGAGCGATGACATCTCAGATCATTATCTAGTCTCGTGTAATTTGCATTTAGCCAAGGCTGCAAAGCCGACTCCGTGTTTCAAATATGTGAGACCTATCACTTCTGCTACTAAAGATTGCTTTATTAATAATCTTCCTAATCAGTTTCATCATCTCGGCATCTCAGATAGCTTAGAAGAACTAGATATTACAACAGAAACGTTTAACTCTCTCTTTTCCAGCACTTTAGACACAGTTGCTCCGTTGCGCTTAAAGAAGATTAAAGAAAATAGTCCAACGCCGTGGTACAACGAGCACACTCGGGCCCTTAAGAGAGCAGCCAGAAAAATGGAGCGCAACTGGAAGAAAACAAAACTAGAGGTATTTCGCATTTCATGGAAAGAGAGCTCAATTACTTACAGAGAGGCTTTAAAAGCTGCTAGATCTGCTTATTTTTCAACCCTATTAGAAGAAAATAAACATAATCCTAGGTATTTATTTGAAACGGTGGCTAAACTAACAAAAAATAAAGCTTCAAGCACCGAAGTTTCCAAGCAACACAGCAGTAATGACTTTATGAACTTCTTCACTGATAAGATTGATAATATCAGGGACAAAATTATAACTATGCAACCGTCTACTACAGTATCGCATCAGGCAGTGCATTGTAGTCTCCCTGAGGAAAAATTTGATTCATTCGTTGCTATAGGAGAGGAAGAATTTACTAAACTCATTAAATCATCTAAATCTACAACATGTATGTTAGACCCTATACCGACTAAGCTACTGAAAGAAATACTTCCAGAGGTCATAGATCCTCTTCTTAATATCATTAATTCGTCTTTGTCTCTAGGATACGTACCAAAAAACTTTAAGCTGGCTTTGATTAAACCGCTTGTTAAAAAAACGCAACTTGATCCTTCAGAATTAGTCAATTACAGGCCGATCTCGAATCTACCCTTTCTGTCAAAGATATTAGAAAAGGCAGTATCCTCACAACTGTGTTCCTTTCTTGAAAGAAATGATATCTGCGAGGATTTCCAGTCCGGATTTAGACCGTACCATAGTACCGAAACAGCTCTCGTTAGAGTCACAAATGATTTGCTCTTATCATCCGATCGTGGTTGTATCTCTCTATTAGTGTTACTCGATCTTAGCGCTGCATTTGACACCATCGACCACAACGTTCTTTTAAATAGATTAGAACATTATGTTGGCATTACAGGAAATGCACTAGCATGGTTTAAATCATACTTATCTGACCGTTATCAGTTTGTAGCAGTAAATGATGAGATGTCTCATCGATCACAGGTTAAGTATGGCGTACCACAAGGCTCAGTATTAGGACCGCTGCTGTTCACTCTGTACATGCTACCGTTAGGAGATATCATTAGGAAACATGGAATTAGCTTTCACTGTTATGCTGACGATACTCAGCTCTATATTTCTTCAAAACCTAACGAAACTTATCAATTCACAAAATTAACGGAATGCATAGCGGATATAAAAAATTGGATGACTTGTAATTTCCTACTTCTAAATTCTGAAAAAACAGAGTTTCTAATTATTGGACAAAAAACTTCCTCACGTAATAATCTAGAATACTGTCTAACACTTGATGGCTGCTCTGTTAAGTCTTCGTCGTTGGTTAGGAACCTGGGTGTGCTCTTTGATACCAATCTTTCATTTGAAAGTCACGTGTCTAGTATCTGTAAAACTGCATTTTTCCATCTTAAAAATATATCTAAATTACGTCATATGCTCTCATTGACAAATGCGGAACAATTAGTTCATGCGTTTATGACCTCAAGGCTAGATTATTGTAATGCTCTACTGGGTGGCTGCCCTGCACGCTTAATAAACAAACTACAGCTGGTCCAAAACGCAGCAGCTCGAGTTCTTACCAGAACCAGGAAGTATGACCATATTAGCCCAGTTCTGTCAAAACTGCACTGGCTCCCTATTAAACATCGCATAAATTTTAAAATATTGCTGATTACTTACAAAGCACTGAATGGTTTAGCTCCGCAGTACTTGAGCGAGCTCTTAACGCATTATAGTCCGTCACGTCTATTACGATCTCAAAATTCCGGCCAGTTGATTATACCTAGAATATCAAAATCCTCTGCTGGCGGTAGATCCTTTTCCTATTTAGCACCAAAACTCTGGAACAGTCTTCCTACCATTGTCCGGGAAGCAGACACACTCTGTCAGTTCAAAGCCAGATTAAAGACACATCTCTTTGACCTAGCTTTCACATAATACATTATAGACTTCTATAATTTAATGTTATGCTGCATAGATTAGGTCAGCCGGAACCGGGAACACTTCCCAAAAATCCTGATGTACTCGTTACATCATGAGAAGAATGGCATCTACGCTAATTTTAGTGTCTGTGTTTATCCCAAGGTTTTTCCTGCAGCCTGCCGGATCCAGGCCGTATCCAGATCTGACGAAGGACCTTCACCTGGACCGATGACAACGCAGTGCTGAAGTGCCAACTAGTCTCTCCCTATGGAGGATCCCACTACCACTCTACAGATAAGGCGTTGTCGGGAAAATTCGTCTTGCGGTCCTACCCCAAAGCAACAAATAAAATAAAATTCCTTATCAAAATTTATAAGGAAAGACAAGTATTTTGTTTAGGCTTGGCTTGTAGGGAATTCCAAACCTGCGTATATTCTAACGCACATAACTATAGAACCCATTCTAAATGCGCATGTGACCGCCATCAGCGTTTCTCACAGGTTCGCGTTTAAAGTCTGTGTAGAGAGAATGGTGTCGTCTTAGCGGCCCCTAATTTAATAACAAATGATCATTGCGACGGAACCAAATCAATTAAAACTAACTTTAGATGGAAATAACTTAACTCTGCTGTAAAGCCGAAACAATCTCTGTTACCTTAAATTATACGCTTATCTCTGTAAAGCTGCTTTGAGACAATCTACATTGTTAAAAGCGCTATATAAATGAAGATGACTTGACTTGACTTGACTGTCTGTACGGACCAGTACGTGCTTGTGCCTGAGAAACCACTTGAGGCGACACAAAGCTAGGCATACTGCTTGCAACTCTAGGCAGTTGATGTGCCAATGCAGTTGGGGCCCCGTCCACAGACCCGAAACTGCATGCCCGTTGTACGTGGCCCCCCAGCCGTTGGCAGAGGCATCTGTGAAGACCACAGCATGCCTGGACACCTGGACTAGAGGCACTCCGGCCCGTAGAAACGCAGGGTCCGACCAAGGACTGAAGGTTTGGCGACAGTGCGGGGTGATGTTCAACCGGAACGTGCCGCTCTGCCACGCCCATCTCGGGACCCGATCGTGAAGCCAGCGCTGAAGCGGTCTCATATGCAGCAAGCCGTGCGGCGTTACCGCGGCTGCGGCTGCCATATGCCCCAGGAGCCTCTGAAAATGTTTCAGTGGGACCGCTGACCTGCCTTGAAAGGACTTGAGGCAGTTGAGCACTGACTGGACGCGCTCCTCCATGAGGCGCGCAGTCTGGGTGACCGAGTCCAGCTCCATACCGAGATAAGAGATCCTCTGCACCGGGCAGAGTTTGCTCTTGTCCCAGTTGACCTGAAGTCCCAACCAACTGAGATGGTGAAGCACCATATCCCTGTGTTCGCACAACAGGTCTCGCGAGTGAGCTATTATAAGCCAGTCGTCGAGATAGTTGAGAATGCGAATGCCACGTTCTCTCATGGGAACAATGGCCGCCTCCGCGACTTTCGTGAAGACACGGGGCGACAGGGCCAGCCCGAAGGGTAGGACCTTGTACTGATATGCCCGACCCTCGAACGCAAACCGAAGAAACGGTCTGTGACGAGGAAGAATCGAGACATGAAAGTACGCGTCCTTCAGGTCGATCGCTGCAAACCAATCCTGGGGACGGATGCATTCGAAGATGCGTTTCTGCGTAAGCATTTTGAACGGAAGCTTGTGAAGGGCCCGATTCAAAACTCGCAGGTCCAGGATTGGCCGTAACCCACCGCCTTTCTTGGGTACAATGAAGTAAGGGCTGTAAAACCCAGACCTCATCTCGGCTGGAGGGACCGGCTCGATCGCGTCCTTCGCCAGCAGGACGTCGATCTCTTTCCGCAAGACAGGGGCATCCTCTGACCGCACAGGGGGTAAAGTGGCTGAACCTTGGAGGCCGGCGAGCAAACTGAATTGCATAGCCGAGCCGGATGGTACGGGTGAGCCACCGGGACGGCCTGGGAAGCGCTAGCCAGGCTTCGAAGAACCGTACCAGTGAGCCGACCCGGACCACCGGCGTACCCGGGGTGGGGCAGCGAGGTGGAAGGCAGGGACTCGACTCCGGAGGCCCTGGGGCGGCCGGAAGTGGAGTCTGGGTGTGACATGCAACACCAACCTGCTTCCACATGGGGGCAATCGACATGGAAGGCACGGAGGCGTTCGACTGTTCATTGCCCCGAGGCGAAGGAGGGAGGGGAAACAAGGAACGACGCCCGAGGGGATCGAGTCCAAGTATCCACACCTCCCTGCCCAGTGGGAGATGAGAGTGATGAGGCCGAGGCGGCATCACTGTCATCTGAGCACTGGAAAGAGGGGAATGAGAGCGGCGAGGCAATGCTGCGGCTCGAAATGACATCCTGGCCCTCTTGGACGGAGGAGACTGAGAGCGGCGAGGCAACTGAGCGTCGTCCTGAACTACCAGTCTCGACCGTGTATGACCCAGGGGAAATAGAAATTGCTCTTTTGTTGAAACTTTGGGTACCGCTGGTCTGCTGGCCAGCGGCGGAACAGAAACAAAAGGAAACCAAATATTCTCCACCCGGCCCTCCTCCAGGGGAAGGAGAGGTGCAGAGGCACCCTCCCGAAGAGCAACAGGTATGTCCCCTGGGTCGCCTGTCTCAGGGTCTCTTCCCTCTCCTCTTGCCTGGAGGTTTAGAGGCGCTGGGATCAGGCTGGGCAGCTCTCTTGCGGCCGGCACCCTGCGGCTTAGGTGAAGGCTGCTACCTCGGCTGAGCAGGGGCGGAGGCGGCGGCAGGAGGGCGCCCTCGGCGACGAGCAGCCGGAGGCGGAGCCGGTGAAGACTGGGCAGCAGCACCCTTCTTCCGTGGCATGATGTGCTTAATCACCTCCGACTGCTTCTGGGCGGCAGAGAACTGTTGGGCGTAATCCTCCACCGCGTCACCGAAGAGCCCACCTTGGGATATGGGGGAGTTCAGGAGCTTACTCTTGTCCGACTCCTTCATATAGGCCAAGGTGAGCCACAGGTGTCGCTCCTGGACCACAAGAGTGGACATCGCCCGACCCAGGGAACGTGCGGTGACTTTCGTCGCCCGTAGGGCAAGATCCATCGCCGTACGCAGCTCTTGGAGCACCCCTGGATCAGTACCACTCTTCTGCATGTCACTGTGTGCCTTCGCCTGGTGAACCTGGAGAAGCGCAATGGCATGCAGGGCGGAAGCAGCTTCCCCACACGCACTTTAAGCCTTTCCGGTCAGACCGGAAGAGAACCTACAGGTGCGGGAGGGGAGCGTGGGGTTACCCCGCCAGGTGGACGCGGTCTTGGGACACAGATGCATCGCCACAGACCGTTCCACTGGGGGGATGCCCTCGTATCCCTTCACTGCTCCGCCATCAAGAGTGGTGAGGGAGGAGGAGGGAGTGAGTCTGTGTCGGGCCGCCAGAGGGGCCTTCCACGTCCTCTTCACCTCCTCATGCACTTCCGGAAAGAAAGGCACTGGAGCAGCGCGCTGAGAACCAGCACGGCCCGCGCCAAGATACCAAATCGTCGAGCCGCGAGGGTTCGGGACACGGTGGAGGATTCCACACGAGCCCGACACTCGCGGCCGCCCGGGCAAGCATAGCAGCCATTTCCGGGTCCGACTCGGGCAACGCTACCACACCCGAAGGGGGCAGCGCAGCCGAATCGTCATCCCAGAAGATGACTGCTCTCCCTCCGATGCCGTGATCGACATCTGGTCCTCCGGTGGAGGTCCAAAAGAAACCGCTGGAGTCACACGAGATGACCCAGCCGTCTCAATTGAAGACTCCGATGGCTGCGACACGGAGGATTGAGGGGCCCGTGGGGGTATTTCATCCGGCGGGTTATTCCTCACAGTAATCCTCAGACTACCCATGGGATTAGCCGAAGTAGACTTCTTCTGAAGTGAACCAGAAGAAGAACTAGATCGTGGAATCGCCAAAGGGACTCCCCCTCGTCTGAGGGATCTCAGTCTCGTCTCAATGTCGCGATGTTCATGTTCCCGCAATGAGAACATGACTCATCCACTAACGCTGCCTCAGCGTGCGCGAGGCCCAAGCACGTGAGGCAGCGATCGTGACCATCACCCGGAGGCAGATATTGACCTCACCCAGAAACACACGGGTGAAACGTCATCCTTAAAAGGACGCGATCTTCACTCGTGTTGCTCTTTCAGAGAAAATACTCTTTTAGTGTGCCGAAGCACGCAGGGATCAAACGCGGCAACACAGCAGGGAAACTGCAAGCCCGCTGTGCGCACTCAACCGAATACCAGCTGTGACAACAGCTCTTTGAAAAAAGCAGCTCGCCTGAAGTGACAGATGGGATCCGGGAGATCGCGAAGATCACTGCCGCGCCGTAACACCAACACAAAGAGACTTCTTAAAACAGCAGACTCGTTGAGCTTCACGGAAACACAATCCAAAACGCTCATACACTCAGAGGACACAACCGGTCGGCTCCGAAGCAGAAAGCGTTTGTGTATGCGCTTGCTTCCACTTTATACCCGCGCTGGTAGGCGGGCCGCGGAATGCAAATCTTGCATGCCAATGTTTATTTGCTCGTTTTATTTCACTCGAAGACAGTTGGTCTACTTAGCGTGATCCCAATTCATTGGAAACCCCTTCGATGAGACGTAGGAGTTCCCGAACGAAAGGGAACTCAGAAACAATATTACTGAGTAACAAACAAGAAAATGTATGTATGTGCTTTGGTATATTCATGTTACGTATAACGTATCAATTCAACTGAACACTGACTATACCATATGAATGCACAGAACATATTTGCAATGTGCAAAACAGCGCTTTGACAGACAAACAAACAGTAATGACATGTGAACGACCACATTATTGAGCACTGTCTGTTTTATAAGAGAATTTTTATGACATAAAATGCGAAATTAGAACGCAATTGATTGCATAATAATGGTCGCAGAAAAAAACTCACGCCAGGCTGCCAGTCTGAATATTTTAGAACGTACTTGCGAAAGGGTTAAAATCTGTATGTGAAGGAAAACATTCTAACTTGTTTTACATTTTTCTGATAACATTTTAAATACTAGCATCATTTTAAAAAGTTATTAAAGTTGTGTGTGAAGGAAAAACTTTATATATTCGCTTGATGTATTTTTAACCTCTGTTGTTTGATGTGTTTTAATGGTCAGGCTTGAAAAGTTTTAGAACCGGACTTTACCCTTTCTTCTGATATATTTAATCATGAGAGACAGCCATTCGTGAGAGACATTCGTGAGAGACATTCTCTAACTTGTTTTAAGAACACTGACTCTTTTGTTTTTAACGTTTTTAGCTGTGAGCTAAGAGCTGTGGCATGTCGTTGTCTCCTGATACTTCTCAATTCCTTGACATGATGGCAGGGTTGACAAGGTGGCAGGGTGTCGATACCCCTAAAAAGATTGGGACTGTGAAGTTGACACAAGCTGTAACACTCTTGGCTAGACATGAGCATCTTGTATGGGGTAGATTGTCGAAAAACACCCCTATGTCCCCCGGCAGCACAGTGGTTGTCGAACCCACCTCTTCAAAATCCATGCCGCAAAACATTCTGGTCGGTCGGGTTGTTACACCCATGTGGGGTGACAGATACGTCCCCATGAGGATAGTGAATCTCTCTGATCAACCCGTGACTTTGAAGAGGAATTGCAAGTTGGCTGATGTATCGCCCTGTATGGCTGCCGAAGATTTTACAGTTTTCCAGAACTCCAGTCAGGTTAAGGCTAGTGATCAAGTAATTAGTTAGTAAGCAAGTAGTTATTCCGAAGCAAGCGGTAAGGATGTTGAGAAGAAACTTGCAGAAGTTGGTCTGAAAGATATAGACCTCAAGTCGTGCCAAATCAGTCACTCTATCAAAAGGGAGTTAGTTCAGCTTTTAGTCAGCTATAATGACATCTTCTCGAAACATGCTCTGGATTGTGGTGAGGCAAAAGGCTTCTCTCATCGCATCCGCCTGATGGATGAACGACCATTCCGCCTTCCTTACCGTAGAGTTCCACCAGCTCATTACCAAAAATTGAGGCAGGTCTTGACAGAAATGGAGGATCAGGACATAATAAGGAAATACACCAGCGAATTTGCATCACCTCTGGTGATGGTATGGAAGAAGGATGGTAGTTTGAGAATTTGCACCGACTTTAGGTGGCTCAATGCAAGGACTCTGAAAGACGCACACCCACTCCCGCATCAATCAGATTGTCTGGCAGCTCTGGGCGGAAATGTCTATTTTAGCACTATGGACTTGACCTCTGGCTTCTATAACATCCCCATGCATGAGGAGGATAAAAAATACACAGAATTCACCACACCACTTGGATTGCATGAGTACAATCGTATGCCACAAGGTCTGTGCAATAGTCCGGCTTCATTTATGCGAATGATGTTGAGTATATTTGGTGACATGAACTTCACCCAGCTATTGTGTTACGAAAAAGTGTCACCTTATGCGCACTTCTGTGAGGTTTTTGGGACACATCATCGAAGGGGGTGGGGTTGCTGTGGACCCAGAAAAGGTGGGCGTGATTTCCCGCATGACCAAAGATGATCTTATGGAGGATGACGGAGTTACTCCTTCTGTAAAAAGAGTTAAATCTTTTCTGGGGATGGTCTTTTATTATCAACATTTCATATCCTGTTGTTCCGCCATTGCCAGACCATTGTTTGCCCTCACTGCTGGTCAGAAGAGGAAGGGTAGAGGAAATGTCACAAGAAAGGCTGGTACAATTCAGAAAACTAAAGCACTCCGACTGGACAGTGGAGTGTGATGCAAGTTTCAGTGCTCTGAAGGATAAGCTGTTGAACTGCGCAGTCCTGGCGCATCCTGATTTTTCAAGACCCTTGATCCTGTCCATAGATCCTTCTCTAGATGGTTTAGGGGCGGTATTGTCTCAAATACCCCTGGGCGAGGACAAAGCAAGGCCCATCGCTTTTGCGAGTAAAACACTTAGCGCTTCACAGAGGCGATATCCAGCCCACCGTCTAGAATTCTTGGCCCTAAAGTGGAGTGTCTGCGAGAAGTTTAGTCATTGGCTTAAAGGACACACATTCTCCGTTTGGACGGATAATAATCCTCTAACGTATATAATGACTAAACCGAAGCTTGATGCCTGCGAACAACGCTGGGTCGCAAAGTTAGCCCCTTATACCTTTGAGATACGTCATATAGCAAGCAACAAGAACATTGTGGCTGATGCTCTTAGTCGAGACCCTTTTTCAAAGACAATCGGTCATAGGCTGCTAAATGAACAGTATGAGAGGTTGCTGTCTGAAGCTGAGGGATTTAGTGAGGAAGGGATCCAGGATACTTTCCGACTGAAAGTTCAATGTCAGCAGCAGGGGTCAGAGACTGATCCAGGAGAGATCTTTCCAGTGGCTAGCTCGGGTACTTGTGGTGTTGGCGATGTTCATGCCATTTGTGAAGCTCATGACAACAGGGAGCTGGCAGCGGAGTCTAGAGCAGTGCAGTTGATCCAATCTGTTCAGCAGTTCGCCCCACCAAGTCTGGACACATTTCCTGAATTCCCCCTACAAGAACTTCAACAAAGACAGGAACAGGATCCTAACATATCTGTGGTTGTTCCTTTTAGTGACTCGTAAGAGAAGACCTTCCAGACGTGAAAAAGCGAACCTCAACCCGAGTGCACTTTCCCTCAGCAAACAATGGGAGAGACTTACCTTCCTGGATGGCATACTCTATCGAGTAATCAAGGACCAATTGAGTAAGCACAAGAGATATCAATTTGTGCTCCCTCAGAGTCTTAGAGCCAAAGCATTAAGCGGCATTCATGACCTCGCTGGACATCAAGGGCAAGCAAGAACGCTTCATTTAGCGAGGCAGCGATTCTATTGGCTGAAGATGGAGCAAGACATCAAGTCTTATGTTAAATGTTGCCAGAGATGCATTCTCGCTAAATCACCTAAACCATCTGCTAGAGCCCCGTTGCAGAGTATCAGAACCTCAGCACCCTTGGAACTGGTATTTTTGGATTTCTGGAGCGCAGAAGACTCTAGGCAGAACTCTGTTGATGTGTTGGTGGTCACGGACCACTTTACAAAATTAGCTCACGCATTTCCATGTGCAAATCAGACAGCTAAGCAAGTGGCCAGGAAGTTGTGGGATCACATTTTCTGCGTTTATGGCTTTCCTGAACGTATACACACCGACCAGGGCGCTAATTTTGAGAGTGGTTTGATCGCCGAGCTACTTAAATTGTCAGGAGTGGCTAAGTCGCACACCACAGCGTATCATCCAATGGGCAATGGGGGAACTGAACGATTTAATAGGACTCTAATAGCTATGTTGCGTTCTTTGCCTCTCAAAGCTAAGCATCAGTGGCCCCTACAAATCCAGACCCTAACATTTGCTTACAATGCCACTGTGCATGAAACAACAGGTTTCTCACCTTTTTATCTCATGTTTGGCCGTGTACCGAGACTTCCGGTAGATGTGATGTTCAAACAGGTACTACGAGATCCCGTGGTGGTTGATTATGGTAGTCACGCCAAGGCACTACTCTCTCATCTCCATGAAGCAGCAACTATTGCACAGCGACATGCTGTCAAAGAACAGAAAAAACAAGCTCAGGGATATAACAAGAGAGTAAAAGGAACTCACCTAAGCGTTGGAGATCGTGTGCTGATTACTAATAAGGGAGAGAGGAGGAAAGAGACAATCCCAGAGTGGAGGAAAGAGACAATCCCAGAGTGGAGGAAAGAGATATGCCCAATACAGAACAGCCTAGTTCAGAGACTAGAGACCGAGACACCCAGGGTGTAGAAAATACTCAAGAACGAGTTACACGTGCTGGAAGAGTGGTTAAGAAGGTCAATCGTCTTATTGAATCTATGGCACAAAGACAGTTAAAGATTAAATCACTTACAAACACATTGGGTATAAAGTCCCAGTCACTACTCACCTTGTTTTAAGAGTTAGTCTATAGTCTAAGTTCATATTCTTTGATACACTTGAGCATTATCCCCATGGCTGTAAAGCAATTCATTTGATGTGACATAGATGTTATACATTTGACTTGAAGATTTGTGGTTTAAAACCTGGTATGGTGTAAAAGGCATCATTTTATTCTGGGAGTTTTTTAAGGCCTGATCACCCTTGAATTTCTCTCAACCTTTTAAGAAGGTAGCATTTTCAGGCTGAAATGGGTAGAGATATTTTGGAGACCCCAGTCAAGTGTATAAGTGAAGTTGGTTGAGTCTTTGGGATTTTGGTGAATTCAGAAGGGGGTGAATGTAACAGGTATTAATTATATCTTGTGTTTTATTTTAAATTCACACAAAATCCTAATTTTTCTGCTACATATGTATGTAAGAAAAGAAAAGAAAATTATTTTTTTTATGTCCTTTATGAGTTTTACGTTCGTCGCAGTTGTGACGTCATTTGCGCGTTGCGCGCGCTCTCGCTTCAGTCCGCTGGAGGTCTGAGCAGAGCGAGGTATGTATTGTGCGCACTCCTGTTCAAAAGAGTGTTATAAGTGAAAATAATCACTAATTAAGTGATCGGTTTTGTTAAAATGTAAATGAGTATGCACAAGTATGTGATCTTCCCTCTTGAATATGTTTTTCCTGCATAAGTGAAAGTTTAACCGAGTGAATGCAGTCTCAAGTTGTGTTGTATGTTAACGTTAGTGTGAAAGTTGGCCTGTGAAGCGTGTCTGCTGATAATCTTTTCTATGTTCAAATGTTTGACAGGAGAAGGCTGACTAAATGCACTTCATTGAATGCAACATATTAATTACTGCATTTTCCAACTCATACATGCAGGTATGGTTATGAATTGTTTTTGTGATTTCGTTGTTATATGTGTTCAACCGAATTGGTTATATAAAATGCTGGAATGTGGGTGATTTAAACATGTATACCATATGAGATTAGTTAGTGCAAATGTATATTTAGAGATGGATATAAATATATATTGTGTTATTTCTCTGACTGTTGATACACCTGATGTGATATTAATTATTACTATTTTCTTTATTACTGTAAATGTGCATTGTGAGCTCGCAGTCCGCGGGAGGTCTGAGCAGAGCGAGGAGAAGGCTGACTAAATGCACTTCATTGAATGCAACATATTAATTACTGCATTTTCCAACTCATACATGCAGGCAGGAATATAAAGAACCTTTGAACCAGCAATTCGACTCCAGTCTTTTATTCAACACAACACAACACAACACAACGCAGAGGGGTAGCCGAGTCGTAGGGACTAGAGACACGCAAGCCCGAACCGGCTACACTTACTGAAAGGGAGAGTGTTTGCTGTAAGGAACTCCACTTCATATCAGCAGCAGTCCAGGGTAAGGTAGCTAGGGTAGCTATATTGATTAAGCATAACTATATTGGCCTGAAGAATTTTGAAATAATCTACCACAGTAAATGCATATTATAGCCTAAGAACAGGATACTTGTTTACAGATTTACCATGCATCATTGCCCATCCTAATTTTGAGGCAGTTTGTCTCAATCCAGATGTACTGTGGGCTGCCCTTGTCAGCCTCCATGACAGATGGAGCGCTGGTTTACCCAGCCGCGATGCAGTTACTAACAGGCAGGTCTAACATGAACATATTTGTTTAGAATTATATAACATATTATTACATGGCTTGGCTGAATTCCAGTTTAGAATGCGGTGTGTTATTTCTTGATAACAGACCGCTGCAAAGTATAACAGACCGTTGCCATGAAAAACAGCACGTTGCTATGGACGCAGCAGGATTCTAACCAGAGACGGAACGGACTATTTTCTTTAGCGGAAGCAATACAATCGTTTTTTAAATCAATAAATTCCTTTTTAAATCAAGATTTTGTGTCAAATTATTGATTTATTTGGTCGGTAGCCATGTAATAAGCAGGATCCTCCATGGGATCCTCCCTAAGCGGGATCCTCCGCTTCGCGTCGGGCTCCCGCATCAGCCTGTCGGGGTTGTATTCGCTATAACAACTGCCTCGCTATACATTATCCCTTACTTAGTTTGGCCAACACTGAAAGTTTTTCCAGTAACCGATAAAGAATCTAGACAATAATACAGCGCAAACATTATTGACTGGCATGTATTGGCTTGAGTCAAACCTTGATTCATCCTTTCATAACATTTAGTGTAAAACTTTTGGCTTTAGGTCTTACAGATATTCTTCCTATCGCCAGTTTACATGGTGGATGCATGGCTGGCTGGGGAGAAGAGTCTGCAGAATCATTCCTCGTGTGCAGTGAACAAAGTAAGAAATGTCTACCCCGAACCAAGTGGAGCCTATACAGGATTTGAACATGCAGACAATCAGGGAGAAGTAGAGGAGGCATGGAGGAATTTTTAACTATGCATAGATTGAACTTGCAAAAAAACAAACTGCTAAAAATAATTCAAAATTAAAGCAGCTGAGCATTTAAACTACAATGGTGTGTTCATTGTGTATTATCAGAGTTGTCAAAAGTGCACACTTCCCATACTCAAAGTAGAAGTTTCCTGTGAAATGAAGAGAAATAATTTTCAAGACCAGAATTCCTTTGGGACCATCACAATTTATTCCCTATACAAAAGCAGGTGAGCTCTGCTTCAGTAATATTGAAGCATTTAAGGTGTGTGTGTGTATCAATCAGCAGCTCCCCCTCCCTCCAAGGTCCACACAACCCTGCCTCCACTAGCATACGTGGGGAATGACAGGCAGACATGCCTCCCAGTATTACTACAATAAAGCACAGTTATGTACATATTTACAGATTTAGATGTTTATACACCAACATATTGATATACCAAGACAAACCAAATCAAACTGTTGAACACAGTTGTTATGTACATATTTACAGGTTTAGATATTTATAAATACAGGTTTGCTTTCCTACATCACTGATAACTGAATAAGCAAACACATGTGCCAGAGATTCACAGCTATTTGAAGCATGAATACTGACAGTGTCACTTGTGGAGCCATGATGTGTCTTTGGTTGAAACTCATGTCCACTGCCTAGTTTGGATTGTAATCAGAGGAGAGAACATCTTCCATCATGGCAGTCATGTAGCTGTAGTCTTTTTCTGTCATCACAGGTTTTGCTCTGAAGGTCTTGTGGACTTTGCTCCAAGCGATTTTGAATTTGGGTTCACCCACGCTCTCCCCATCTTGATAAATGGCCTATTCAAAAACAAAAAGGGAAAATAACTTAATATCAGGTTATTGCATAACACCAAAGGACATTTTTTTTCTGTGACAAACTTTATGAAATTCCTACACTTTTAGAAATGTATGTATAGGAAAAGTGATGGCCACTTAGTGAAATAGACACTTGCACAATTATGCCAGGAGTGTTCATTAAGATTTTTAAATATTATTTTCTTTATTTATGAAAGTAAATATTTCTGAAATAATTTTGTCTACCGTCACACCATAGGATGTAAAAAGTTGTAAAAAAATTAAAAATAACTGGGGTATTAAAACAACAAATTCATGTAAAACAAGAAAATGTGTAACCATTTACAGTATTCTAAATGATGAAAATGTGAAATAAATAATTTTTTATCTTCTGTGACAGTGAAAAAGCCACGTCACGTCAACTACCCAAACATAGGGCGCTCACATGACGTTAAGCATTTTCTGGCACGTAATGTGACGTTTGAGAACCTAAAACCCCGTTTCTCCTAGTTGACACGACAACACATAACCGGCGTTATCAGAAATCTCCACTTTGGCCGGAGTTTTTAGAAATAATCGTTTTCTGTGATAAAAACGGGGTTTTCGTGTAAATGAGAGGCCAAACCGCAGGGAAATATCTGCGTCTTCCCTTCGTGTAAATGGGGCCACAGACTGATGTCACAGTGCAAAACACTGTGCAATGAGTTGGAATGATTACACTCACCTGTTCCTTGTTCACATTGTTGTTATGATCCAGGGCAGCAAGCATAGAGGCATGAACCATCACATCATATCCAAAATGCGTTCTCTTTGGGAGGTATTTCAGATACATGGAGTGATACACCTTAAACAAAATATAATTTGAAATGAGAACAATTACAATTGAATTACACTTGGCAATGGAAATCATGCCTACTTATAATATCTAATGTCTATACTTGATCATACCTCTCGTGATGTTGTGTGGACGCACTCCGTTAAGTGATCCAAGTCTTTTAAAAGCCGCTTGTCTGTCACAGTCTTCACAAGACTGTTGTGTGCAACAGATCCCGGCTTCAGCCACAGCTTTCCTCTTTGGACTGCCAACAAGGGACTTTGCCATCTGTAACTGCAGCCATTAATGCATGTGAGTTCTAATGTCAATTGTGATCCATCGTGTAGCTCTCTCATGTCTTCCTGAACAATAAGGGAGCCACACTTTGAACAATGTCTAAGCAATTGCTGTAACTACTCCTCAAAAAATAGAAAAACTCTAGTGCTAATTTCTTCAACATGTGAATTAATTGAAGGTCGTGAGCCCTGTGTACTTTGAGAGGACTCTGATGCACTTGCAGTGTAATCCGGATCAAATAGACTACGCTGTGACTGAGACAGATCGCTAGGTTCATTATCTGATAAGAACAGATCTTGAGAGTTGTCATCCTCCACTACCAACTCATGTTTACGTGCGTAACTACTATGGTCGGTAGTGTGGCCACCTGGTAGTGTGCGTCAGCTGGCCACTGTACAGCTGCATCCAATTGGAGTCTCTGCATCAACTTTAATTGGAGAACACTGGACGCTTTTATCTTCCATTAAAGCCTCGACAAGTGCATGGTTGTCTGGTTCGACACAGTCCATGATTTCCTCTGCACAAGTGGAGACACAAGCGCTAGTGCTACTTAGCATCCTATCCAGCATCTCTTGCCTTAGCCGTTTCTGTTCATGATTTTGTCACATGCCTGTCCTGTCTTGTTATGCACATGGGTGTTTTGTTATGTTGGGCCATGTGCTCGTGTCTATTGTCTAGCCCCTCCCATCTTGTTATCTGATTATTGGTTTATTTATCCCACCTGTTTGTCTCGTTACCCTCCTTTGTTTGTTCCCCTATTTAGCCTCCTTGTGTTTGTAGTCTTGTGCTGGTTCGTTGTCTGAAGTTACCTGTTCCTGATGTTACCTTCCCGCTGGTTATCTGTATCTGGAGTTTTGTTCTTTGTTTGTCAGTTGTCATTAAATCACCCCTGCATTTGAATCCTCGTCTCACGTACTGTTTCATGACAGAACGAACCAGCCAAAGTATGTGGATTCAGCGGGGTGAGTTTTTTCCTGATGAGGATAAGGGATCTTCAATTTCCTTGTTGGAGTATTTCGCAAGATGTGCTCAAAGGACTATGGAGGAGGAGAGGATCCTGGCAGAGGACGGTCCGCAGAGGGGCAAGCTTTCACCGCTGGTCCCGAAACGGAGGAAAGGAGGGAAGAACCCCTCCGTCCCAGTTCCGGTGGTCCCAGTTCCGGTGGTCCCAGTTCCGGTGGTCCCAGTTCCGGTTGTCCCGAAACGGAGGAGGAGGGGAAGGAAGACTTCCTCCATGCCAGTTCCGGTGGTCCCAGTTCCGGTGGTCCCAGTTCCGGTGATCCCGAGTCCGGTGGTCCCGAGTCCAGTGGTCCCAGTTCCGGTGGTCCCAGTTCCGGTGGTCCCAGTTCCGGTGGTCCCGAGTCCGGTGGTCCCAGTTCCGGTGGTCCCGAGTCCGGTGGTCCCAGTTTCGGTGGTCCCAGTCTCGGAGGTCCCTGTGCAGTCTGAGATAGACAGAGCAGCTGAGACTCTGTTGGATTACTTCGAGAGACTTTACAAGATCCTAGAGTGTCCCAGAACTGTTCACGTCACATCTGTCGATCCAGAGACTGTCCACGTCACGTCTGCCCAGTCAGAGATTATTCACGTCACGCCTGCCCAGCCAGAGACTGTTCACGTCGCGTCTGCCCAGACAGAGACTGTTCACGTCACGCCTGCCGAGTCTGGGTCTTCGGACAAGATGGCTGCCGCCGAGAGCGTTCACGTTACGTTCGCCGAGCCTGTGTCCCCTGACGAGAGGGCCGCAGTCGAGCCGGTGGTGCCTGTTCCTGAGCCTGAGCCGGTGGTGTCTGTTCCTGAGCCTGAGCCGGTGGTGTCTGTTCCTGAGCCTGAGCCGGTGGTGTCTGTTCCTGAGCCGGAGCCGGTGGTGTCTGTTCCTGAGCCGGAGCCGGTGGTGTCTGTTCCTGAGCCGGAGCCGGTGGTGTCTGTTCCTGAGCCGGAGCCGGTGGTGTCTGTTCCTGAGCCGGAGCCGGTGGTGTCTGTTCCTGAGCCGGAGCCGGTGGTGTCTGTTCCTGAGCCGGAGCCAGTGTCTGTTCCTGAGCCGGAGCCAGTGTCTGTTCCTGAGCCGGAGCCAGTGTCTGTTCCTGAGCCGGAGCCAGTGTCTGTTCCTGAGCCGGAGCCAGTGTCTGTTCCTGAGCCGGAGCCAGTGTCTGTTCCTGAGCCGGAGCCAGTGTCTGTTCCTGAGCCGGAGCCAGTGTCTGTTCCTGAGCCGGAGCCAGTGTCTGTTCCTGAGCCGGAGCCAGTGTCTGTTCCTGAGCCGGAGCCAGTGTCTGTTCCTGAGCCGGAGCCAGTGTCTGTTCCTGAGCCGGAGCCAGTGTCTGTTCCTGAGCCGGAGCCAGTGTCTGTTCCTGAGCCGGAGCCAGTGTCTGTTCCTGAGCCTGTGTCTGTTCCTGAGCCTGTGTCTGTTCCTGAGCCTGTGTCTGTTCCTGAGCCTGTGTCTGTTCCTGAGCCTGTGTCTGTTCCTGAGCCTGTGTCTGTTCCTGAGCCTGTGTCTGTTCCTGAGCCTGTGTCTGTTCCTGAGCCTGTGTCTGTTCCTGAGCCTGTGTCTGTTCCTGAGCCTGTGTCTGTGTCTGTGTCTGTGTCTGTGTCTGTGTCTGTGTCTGTGTCTGTGTCTGTTCCTGAACCTGAGCCTGTGGTGCCAGTTCCAGTGCCCGAACCGGTGGTGCCAGTTCCAGTGCCCGAGCCGGTGGTGCCAGTTCCAGTGCCCGAGCCGGTGGTGCCAGTTCCAGTGCCCGAGCCGGTGGTGCCAGTTCCAGTGCCCGAGCCGGTGGTGCCAGTTCCAGTGCCCGAGCCGGTGGTGCCAGTTCCAGTGCCCGAACCGGTGGTGCCAGTTCCAGTGCCCGAGCCGGTGGTGCCAGTTCCAGTGCCCGAGCCGGTGGTGCCAGTTCCAGTGCCCGAGCCGGTGGTGCCAGTTCCAGTGCCCGAGCGGGTGGTACCAGTTCCAGTGCCAGTTCCAGTGCCTGAGCCGTTGGGGCCAGTTCCAGTGCCTGAGCGGGTGGTACCAGTTCCAGTGCCAGTTCCAGTGCCTGAGCCGTTGGTGCCAGTTCCAGTTCCTGAGCCATTGGTGTCTGTTCCAGTTCCTGTGCCCTGGCCGCCCGAGGGGTCTTCACCGCCCTGGCCGCCCGAGGGGTCTTCACCGCCGTGGCCGCCCGAGGGGTCTTCACCGCCGTGGCCGCCCGAGGGGTCTTCACCGCCGTGGCCGCCCGAGGGAAAGTCTCTGCCCTGGCCGCCCGATGGACTGTTGTCTCTGCCCTGGCCGCCCGAGGGAAAGTCTCCGCCCTGGCCGCCCGATGGACTGTTGTCTCCGCCCTGGCCGCCCGAGGGAAAGTCTCCGCCCTGGCCGCCCGAGGGGTCGTCTCCGCCCTGGCCGCCCGAGGGGTCGTCTCCGCCCTGGCCGCCCGAGGGAAAGTCTCCGCCCTGGCCGCCCGATGGACTGTTGTCTCCGCCCTGGCCGCCCGAGGGAAAGTCTCCGCCCTGGCCGCCCGAGGGGTCGTCTCCGCCCTGGCCGCCAGATGGACTGTCGTCTCCGCCCTGGCCGCCAGACGGACTGTCGTCTCCGCCCTGGACTCCCGAACATTGTGTGCTTCCCTGGCTTTCTGAACTGTCCATTCCCCTCGTCCCGCCCTGGTCTGTCCCTCCCGTCCCGCCCTGGTCTGTCCCTCCCGTCCCGCCCTGGTCTAATGGAGCGTCTGGTAGCCGCTCCGTAGGGAGGGGGTAATGTCACATGCCTGTCCTGTCTTGTTATGCACATGGGTGTTTTGTTATGTTGGGCCATGTGCTCGTGTCTATTGTCTAGCCCCTCCCATCTTGTTATCTGATTATTGGTTTATTTATCCCACCTGTTTGTCTCGTTACCCTCCTTTGTTTGTTCCCCTATTTAGCCTCCTTGTGTTTGTAGTCTTGTGCTGGTTCGTTGTCTGAAGTTACCTGTTCCTGATGTTACCTTCCCGCTGGTTATCTGTATCTGGAGTTTTGTTCTTTGTTTGTCAGTTGTCATTAAATCACCCCTGCATTTGAATCCTCGTCTCACGTACTGTTTCATGACAGATTTACACTTGAAATACGCGGACGTTTAGCATTCTTGTAAGGAAAAACCGTGGGGATTGCATTCGGTTTAAGTACTCGCATGTAACCACGAACCCCCATGAGCTCGTTCATCAGCTGTCGGCGATCAAAATCCTCAAATGAATCAGGGCTAAAGGGTCGAGAACAGAACCGCGGGTAATTGGGGAGTTTCACACGCCCACAAGCATCTTCCCATTGTTTTCTTCTCTTTGCATCAGAACTAGGAAAACAGTGGAAGGTCAAATCACCGCTCTCGTTTGTCTTCGAATGGGCATCACAACCAACAGCCACACAATGTGGCATTTTATCTCTCTAGGTGGGTCCGACGATGAACTGTAGAAGAGTGTGTCGAACTGCCCGCGAACACTCGCCTCTGACGTGTTCTTTTTAGTTTAGCGCTCAGGACCGTCGTGTGTCATCAACAATCGAACGCCCATAGTACAAAAAAGCTGAAAAAAAGTAGTGATCGTGCTTTTTTATTTTTCTTAATCATGAAAGCGTTTCAGGTATTTTCAACCAAGCGCCTTACTTAGGAGGGGTATTGACATCATATCTAGACAATTTGGCAAACTAGCCGGAGATCCTTTTAATGTTATATCTGCATAATATGTCTCAGGGAACATGCGGGGATGTTTATCCGGTTCGAAGGACCATGTAAAAACTGGTGTTCACTTTTAACTTTTCTGCTTCGGAGTAATTGAATGGCTACAGGATGTCCGGTTAAAACATTATTTTGTTTAGGCATAGTCATCTACCTTTAATTTAAATCAGCCTCTCAGCTTTGAGGGGGTGTATTTGGTGGGTGTGGCCTGCGCGCCGCATTGCGTTTTGTTCTAGGGGTCATTTCTAGTTTTGAACTGACAGAGAGTGGACGCTTTTTCACAATACTCCTGAGCGTATGAGATGTGTGTTGTCTTTTCCCACGCGTACTAGCCAGCTGGTGTGGGATGGGATAGGGGTGGAGCCAGCGTGGGACTCTGAGCCTACTTCCAATCTGTCACTTCTAGTTTTGGTATAGGACTGAACGGACGCTTTTTTCACGATACTCCCAGGAGATTACACAAGGAACTCTTACATATCTTTAAACTTTGAGACGGATAATAAGAGTTTTTGGATGTGTAAAAAACGTAAAGGTTTTTTTAACAATTATGTTTTTAAAACTAGTTTGTGTTCTATGTAAAATGTAACAGTTTTACAAATTCTGTACTTGTCTGATGTAATTTTAACACTAACACATTTTTTTGATAACTTTTAGAAAATGCAATTTAAACTTATTTCATTGTTGTTTCAACATTTTTAACATTTTACAAATGAATGAATGCTAAAAGACTGGTGTATTTTAACTTTTATACATTGTTTTAAACTGATTTTGAATACTTCAAATCCCTGTGTAAAAAATACAACTCTTATTCTTTAACCCCCTGAGGTCGGCGGTATCGCCGGCGATACCAGCTCGTTTTTTTTTTAGTAGTGTAAAAGAAACTCATAAATACTCGGTTGACTTTGATTTTCCATTGGAGTTTCATACATCAATCGATTCTGTTAAATGTGTATTATTTTTGTGTATACTCACAATAAAAACAAAGTGTTGTGCTTTTTGCCAAATAAAGAAAAATAAACACGAAGCGAGTTCTGCCTCCTCTCTGCCAGTGTAGTCCATTCTGAAACGCGTCCGAAAATGAATCATAACTCAGCGAATACTCAGTCAAACAGGCATACAGACATACAGGCATGAAGCTTGAATTATCTTCTTTTAAACGAAGTAATTTTTATAAAAAACAAATATTCACAGTTTATGTAATATGTATGCAAAGAGAGAGATGTCAGTCGTTCTCATCTCAGCTAATTAAGTTTTAATGTGCTCCGCCCACGGAGAGCGCGCGCTATTCAAACGCAAATGTGAGCCGATCCAAACAAACCTGTGAAACGCCCACATCAGCTGGATAACACACACCGCGAGTTCACTTTCAGACTTATGTACTTTACGATGCTGTGAGGAATAATACTATCTTGATAATAATCCTGCAAAAATTTACCTCAGAAGTTCTGGAAGTATCATTTCGAGGAGCAAACGGATCCCGCTGAGGAATTAGGTCAGTTCTGTTTGCTTTGTTCTAATCGGAATGAATGAACGCAAAGATGCGTGCTGTTGTGGAGCTACTACAGCTGGCAAAAATACTGTTTAAATATGAATCGCGTTTCTGTGTATGAATGAATGAACGAACGCAAAGATGCGTGCTGTTGTGGAGCTACTACAGCTGGCAAAAATACTGTTTAAATATGAATCGCGTTTCTGTGTATGAATGAATGAACGAACGCACAGATGCGTGCTGTTGTGGAGCTACTACAGCTGGCAAAAATACTGTTTTAATATGAATCGCGAATACAAAGAAAGATTACACTGGAAATATTGTTGCAATTTTAAATGTTGTTGTAATTGTATAACCTTAAAAAAATAAATTATATATATATATATATAAAAGGATAGATGTAAACAAAATCTTAAAAGGTCATTATAAGCCTTCTCTTTAAATAATTTTATTATGCTTTATTAGTGACACATTTGGGAAGAGAATATATTCCAAATCTGAAAATACAGTATGAGAACAATTAACTGCACAATTACTAGAAATGTTTACCTTGGATATTGTACAATTTGCAAGCAAAATTTGTGGAAAAGACAACCAGTTATATATTGTCCTTGCATTCTTGTGGCTCAGTCACACACCTGAATGAAAGGCTCATTACGTATGCAGCCTCATTATGCGGCCCCATTGACTCCGCAGGTGTGAATCACGCCCACCCGCATATGGCCTTTCCAAACAAAAAGTGTTTTACAAGATTTAAATCAATGTATTGTGTTATGTGAATGATTAGGCAGGATGATTTTCACATAATTTTGAAGAAAAAATTCTAGGCAATGACATCCATTAGTCAAAAGTCTTATTTACATATATTTAGAATGTGTTTTATGGCCTTATTTCAGAAACTTTAGTTTTTTGTTTTTTAAAAAACCATGCATAAACATTTTTCTATCAAAAATACAAACATGTACATGCAAGTTGTTCACATATTATGGTAGTCCTGTTTGTGCTAAATAGAGTGAATTTACACCTTTGCCATTAATATGTTTATAAGCAACTGAAAAAAGCACAAATGTCAGGGCATGTCAGAACATCTCAAGGACCCCAAAAACCCCTCAGACCCCAGAGGGTTAATAAAAAACACTCATCTTACCTCTGACTATGTCTTTATTATACATTTCTTAAAAGGCGTGGGAATTTTTATCATAAAACTGTCAGTTTGATGGATCGTGCCCAATAACCTCTCTCTGATATTCTTCCCTAAAATATATATATATATATATATATAAATATAAACCTTGACAAAAAGTAGACTTTGAGAATGTCTAAATATATATTAAAATTCACTCCCTAAAAATAATAAATAAATATGTCCAAAAACAACTAGGGAATTCACAAGCCTCTTTATAGAGAGCTGTACGTGCATCTAGTGGTTACACCATGTTATTATATGTTTTTCTTTCTTAACTCTCACCAGATGGCGCTATTCTGCCTTCAAAAAATTTATTTTGAATGCCTAGTCTGTATTCTAACCTGAAATACTTCATTAATTGAAAAGTAAAGAAAAACATTATTATTATTATTTTCAATAGAAAAAAAATATCATTATTATTGCATAAATATAAATTAGTGCCATAAAATTATCTAAAAAAAAAAAAAAAAAAAACGTTTGAACAAAAATATATTACATTGATTTTACTGGGGTAAAAAAGTTAAATTTCAGGGGTTCGGTCACTTTTGACCTCAGAGAGCACAAGTGAAGTGAAGTCAAGTCAAGTCAAGTCACCTTCATTTATATAGTGCTTTTAACAATATGAATTGTTTCAAAGCAGCTTTACAGTGATAATAGGAAATCACAGTAACATAGAGTGTGACTCCAGAGGACGAGGAACACCAGAGGGTTAATACTTTTTTTTTTCCGCCCAACTAAACTTCATACATATAATTTGCATTTTAATGTGTGGTTTAATCACTTTATTATAAACATTGTAGTTAAGTCAATTTCTTGCATGAAAGAACTTCTACCCAGACAGAAGTGTTTTATTTTTTCCAACAGCGCTGATAAAGTTCACAAAAAACTTTTGTTCACATTTAATATGGCATGTGTATATACATACATATATACATATAATCTGGGTTACTTATCTGTTGCTTCACACTATGTTCAGTGATTCATAGGTTTAAAGTGCTTTAATTGAAGATTTCCCCATTATTTGTTTCTTTGTGTTCTTCTCTGGTTTTAGCAAAATTATGTAACATTTTGGAGCAAATATGCAAAATAGTAAACCAAAACTTGAAGCTAAAATAGCAAATATCTCCACAGCTACAGTGAATTTTCCAGGAGAACTGACATAAGCTGGGATAAATGTAAGCCAGACAGCACAGAATATGAGCATACTGAACGTGATAAACTTGGCTTCATTGAAGTTATCAGGGAGCTTCCGAGCAAGAAAAGCTAAAACAAAACACAAGACTGATAGCAGGCCAGTATAACCCAGAACAGCCCAGAAACCAAAAGCTGAACCTAAGTTACATTCTAAAATGATCTTTTCTCTGTAGTAGCTTGAATTCAAATATGGGAAAGGAGGAGATATTGTTAACCAAAGCACACAGATAATCACCTGTATTAACATTAAGGAAATAACACTGAGTCGTTGTTGTGTAGGTCCAAACCATTTCATGACATTATTTCCTGGAAGTGTAGCCCTGAAAGCCATTAACACCACTATGGTTTTTCCCAGAACACAAGAGATACAGAGGACAAAAGTGATCCCAAATGCTGTGTGACGCAACATACAGGACCACTCAGTGGGCCGACCAATGAAAGTAAGTGAACAGAGGAAACAAAGTGAGAGTGAGAAGAGCAGCAGGAAGCTCAGCTCTGAGTTGTTGGCTCTAACAATAGGTGTTTCTTTATGGAGATAAAACAGAAACGATACCAGTGCCGTTAATATCACCCCAATGAAGGAGAAAACACAAAGCAACATCCCCATGATTTCTGTAAAGGAAAGGAATTCAACCACTTTTAATATACATCTGTCTTTACTTTCATTCGACCAGAACTCTAAATGACAAGGAAAGCAGTCACTAGAATCTGTGAAGAAAACAAAATACTTTAGTGAATGGCTCACTTTAATTTATAATAGTTCATAAGAGTTATCCAGCATGTACTATTTTACCTGTGCCATTACTGATTTCTCCCTCTGCACATGGAATACAGTCATAACAGCAGACAGGTCGTCGTTTTTTCATAGCCTTCCTAGTGCCAGGGAGGCAGCTCTCACTGCACATTGACACAGGCAACTATGAGAAAATAAGTTGTCATATAAAACACCAAATAATCATGATTTGAATTGTTAAATTTGATATATTTTCAGACAGATTTACTAGTATGATTGTTCTGGACCGACTGTCCTGTTCAAAATTCAGATATTTCACATAACCTCAATAATTTGTTATTATAAATTATTGATATACCTGTCCACTGTTCCCTGCCCATAACACGTGTTCTTGATTGACTTGAAGATGTTGCTCTGAAGCCAGTGAGCTGTCATAGACACCCACATGCTTAAACTGCAGGCCTCCATTCCCAGCAGGCTGCCAGTTCACTAGGTCATATCTCGCCACTGGATCACCACTTCCATCAAAGAAGATTTCTTCACCTGTTTTGACAGTGAATCTCACATTTCTCATATACTCCAACACCTGAGAGGAAACATCAGGAACAGTATTCCTATTTTTCATTATCATTTTTCTACTGTTATTTTTTTGTCCTCTAACATAGACCTACCTTTTGTGGTGTGGGCCGTTCTCTTTTGCTGCTGTTGATGGAGGATCTGAAGTCTTTCAATACATTATGTAGGGTATGTGCAACAGCATACACTGCAGTGTACACTTTATTTGCTATCCGTAGCTCTGATACATCAGTATATTCGTTTTGCAGCTCAGCCAGTCTCTCTGAGCCAGTACAGCCACCACTGGCACTGTTCCTGAAAGAGCACTGAAAAGCTGTTTCCCAGAATTCTTTTAAAAGTTCAATTTTTGGTTCTTGATCAGGGTGCACATTCACTAAAAACTCTCGCAGACCCACAAGTTTGGCATATGCTATGGCAAAACCCACAGCTCCAGATAAAAAACTGTATTCCTTTGTCTCTGCAACTGTTCGAGAAGTGATCCATGATTCACTACCAACCCACTGCAGCCCTGTGATGTTGTGTTGTGCAATTACATTCACAAGGGGGAAAAAATCTCTTAATGCAACAAAAGCCAGCACCACTCTGGCGGTGCCTTTCTTTATCACTTCCAGTGTCTTTAGAAGCTGCTCCTGTGGATCAGTTCTTAATATGGTCTCTGAGTATTCAATACAAATCCCTTCTTTTTTTGCAGCCTCCTCAAATGCTGCAATACCATTATTGCCATAGTCACTGCGACTCCTGACAGTCCCAACCCAGGTCCAACCAAAGTGCTTAACAAGCTGAGCCAGTGCTCTGCTTTGGTAATAATCACTGGGAATTGTTCTAAAGAAGGATGGATACCTTTTTCTGTTACTCAGGCATGCACATGTGGCAAAATGACTGATCTGTAAGAAAAAAAGGGTATTTTAACCACAGATTTTTTCTATTTTTCATCCATATCTGTAACATTCTATTGTACAAAAAGCATAATTGTTATGAAAGAGACTGCAAATATTTAAACAACTTAACACATTTGTTTCTATAAACTGTAATTAATAGGATAAATATGACTTATATATTTATGACTAATATAACATAATTTTGGTGCCTGTTCCAGTGCTTCATGATTCAACATGATAACTAGCAGCAGATAAGTAAGAGTTCTTACAACAGGTAAACTGAATGGACCAACTACAGAAGCCAAGGCTATGGTGGGAGAGGAGTTTGACTCTCCAACAATGGCATGAACAGCTGGTGGTCTAGAACAAGACATATCGCTCAGAGTCTCTTCATAGCCATTCATCAAAGCCATGCCTGAGAAAATAGCCTGAGCTATTGAGCCACATGAGTCATATATCTTATAGCCCAAGGAAATGCCAGGCAACAGTTGTGTATTGTTATTGATCTCCTCAATGGCAAAAATCAGTGTCTGGGCAAATTTAAACTCACGCAAGCTCAAGCTAAAAAAAAAAAAAAAAAATTGTATTACATTCAGCAAAGAGTCATGTTCAGCTATTATTTTATATCATCATACAGACCTGAAACATGTTGTTGGCTCTGGTTTGGTAGTGAAAGAATGCATTTTTAGCAGTGCACTAATGTGGATTGAGAATATCGCCCCAATGTTGATGTCTCTTTCTGCAGAAAGTAGAGGAAGGACAGGCTGACTAAGCAGTCTGCAGACTTGAGCTGAAGCTGGTACACAGACCCCATACACCACCAGCAGCAGCAGCTGCAGTGACACAGTCCTCTTTGCCATGCCAATATGTATGCAGGGCAGGAACCTATGTGGCAGAACAAGGGTAGTGCTGCCTTTTATAGTGTCTTTAAATTGTCCTTTGGGGTTGGCATTATTAATCTTTCACTCTAGTTGACCTCTCACATTCATGTTTCATTATAGAATGAATTAGACTGTCTTTTTTATTTTAATCTCTTTTTAATTTTTTTAGAAAGAAAAATAAAATTAAAGCTGCAAGCAGCGATGAAAGGGCCCTCGCACTCGTGCCATCGTCACTCGGTGGCTTTAGGAAGACAGACCATGGTTGGGCAAAGTGCATTTAAGGAGGTATATATATAAGAGTATGTCAAAGTCAGTTACAAAATTTTTTGTATAATAGTGATAATAGCATGCTTCAACACTCAGCTAAGTGTTGCTAGCATGTTTAGTATGTTTCTAGCATGCTTAGTACACAATAATTATGTGGTTAGTACTGCATTACTGTGTTAACCATGTCAGTTTCTGTTGCCAGTAGGTGGGGCTATGTCTATATCTAAATATCGCTATGTAGATTGTTCAGTGCAGGACTTTTATCAAACATGTGAAGTTTGGGGCAGATTGGACATTGTATGCTTGAGTTACAACAACTTCCTTTAGCATTTCTAGCATGTTTTATGATGTTTCTAGCATATTACATATTAATTTTGGGGTAGATTGGACATTGCATGCCTGAGTTACAGCAAATTTATATTTAATTGCAGTAATAGCATGCTTTAGCACTTAGCTAAGTGTTTGCTAGAATGTTTTAGCATGTTTCTAGTATGTTGAGCACCTACTGGCATTTTTTTTATATGTTATTAGGAGTCCAGAACAGTGTTAAAAGTCACTTCCTGTTGCCAGCAGGCGGCACTATGACTATAACTGAATATGAGCATGGACATGTGTTCAGTAGATAACTCTCATCAAACGTGTGAAGTTTGGGGTAGATTGGACATTGTATGATTAAGTTACAAAAACTTCCTTGAGCTTTTATAGCATGCTTTAGAACTTAGCTAAGTGTTGCTAGCATGTTTCTTCCATGTTACATATTAAGTTTGGGGCAGATTGGACATTCCATGCCTGTGTTACAGCAAATTCCTATTTAATTGCAGTAATAGCATGCTTTAGCACTTAGCTAAGTGTTTGATAGCATGTTTTAGCATGTTTCTAGTATGTTGCTAGCCTGTTTAGCACCTGCTGGCTCTTTTTTATATGTTATTAGGAGACCACAACAGTGTTAAACATGTCACTTCCTGTTGCCAGCAGGTGGCGTTATGACTATAACTGAATATGAGCATGGACGTGTGTTCAGGACAGAACTCTTATCAAACGTGTGAAGTTTGGGGCAAATTGGACATTCCATGCCTGAGTTACAACAACTTCCTGTTTCATGGCATCAATAGCATGCTTTAGCACTTAGCTAAGTATTGCTAGCATGCTTTAGCATGTTTCTAACATATTTAACACTCAATGGCATATTTTACTATTGCTGCGTCCCAATTTGCATACTACCCGTCCTAAATAGTGTTCGAAGACAGAATTAGTATGTCCCAAATCGTAGTATGTTGAAATAAGTGTTCCAAAGATACCCGGATGGTCTACTATTTCCGGTCAGAATCCGAAGTGCAGATCAATGCCCACTCTAACGTCTAATATTGCCCACAACCCACTGCGTGTTGGACGAGGATTCGGTTAGAACTACAAACACGAGTGAAAAGTGTTAAAAAACTACACACATGGAGGACGCGTGAGTACGGCGGTCAGGGCAGGACTCTTATCAAACGTGTGAAGTTTGGCGCAGATTGGACATTGCCCTCTTGAGTAACAACAACATCATGTTTCATTGACTTAGCATGCTTTAGCACTTAGCTAAGTATTGCTAGCATGTTTTAACATGTTTCTAGCATGTTTAGAAGTCAATGGCATTTTTAACATGTTGCTAGAATGGCATCAACGTGTTAAACATGACACTTCCTGTTACCAGTAGGTGGCGCTATTACTATAACTGAATATTCTCATGTAGATGTGTTCAGGACAGAACGCTTATCAAACGTGTGAAGTTTGGGGCAGATTGGACATTCCATGCCTGAGTTACAGCAAATTCCTATTTAATTGCAATAATAGCATGCTTTAGCACTTAGCTAAGAGTTTGCTAGCATGTTTTAGCATGCTTCTAGTATGTTGTTAGCATGTTTAGCACTTGCTGGCACTTTTTTATATGTTATCAGGAGTTCACAACAGTGTTAAACATGTCACTTCCTGTTGCCAGCAGGTGGCGCTATGACTATAACTGAATATGAGCATGGTCATGTGTTCAGGACAGAACTCTTATCAAACGTGTGAAGTTTGGGGCAGATTGGACATTCCATGCCTGAGTTACAGCAACTTCCTGTTTCATGGCGAAACATCGAAATTTGTCAGGCCGCAGAGGACCCGCCCTTCGACGAAAACTCAAGATCTTCGCAATTTAACGTCGCAAACGCCTTAAGATTACACTCACCAAATTTGAAGATGATCAGATTAAAACTGTAGGAGGAGTTCGTTAAAGTACGAGGCATGAAAATGGCAAAAACTGCACAAAAATCTGAGAGGAAGTTCAAAATGGCTGACTTCCTGTTGGGTTTAGGGCTACGCTCCAAGAGACTTTTTTGTAGGTATTAGGTCCTTACATGTATGTACCGAATTTCGTACACGTAAGTGGAACATAGCGGGAGGCGCACTCCGTTGAACTTTTATAGGTGGCGCTATCGAGCCATTTTGCCCCGCCCAATTCTGAAATCAGATCCAAATCAGATGTAAATTTTCGCCAGTTCTGACGCGTGTGCAAAGTTTCGTGAGTTTTCGAGCATGTTTAGGCCCTCAAAAATGCGTTTCAATGCGGAGAATAATAATAATAATAATAATAATTAAAGCTGCAAGCAGCGATGAAAGGGCCCTCGCACCCGTGCCATCAACACTCGGTGGCTTTAGGAAGACAGAGCATGGTTGGGAAATGTACATTTAAGGAGGTATATATAGTAAGAGTATGTCAAAGTCAGTTACAAAATGTTTTGTATAATGGTGATAATAGCATGCTTCATGACTCAGCTAAGTGTTGCTAGCATGTTTAGTCTGTTCCTAGCATGCTTAGTACACAATAATTATGTGGTTAGTACTGCATTACTGTGTTAACCATGTCAGTTTCTGTTGCCAGTAGGTGGCGTTATGACTATAACTGAATATGAGCATGGATGTGTGTTCAGGACAGAACTCTTATCAAACATGTGAAGTTTGGTGCAAATTGGACATTGCCTTCTTGAGTAACAACAAAGTCATGTTTCATTGAATTAGCATTCTTTAGCACTTAGCTAAGCATTGTTAGCATGTTTTAACATGTTTCTAGCATGTTTAGAACTCAATGGCATTTTTAACATGTTGCTAGAACGGCATCAACGTGTTAAACATGTCACTTCCTGTTGCCAGTAGGTGGCGCTATTACTATTACTATTACCCATTCAGTCTCAGTCTCCCCCTGCACACATTCACACCTCTCCAGCCTGGTTATGGCTGTAAATATGCATTTCTTTTGTCTGCATTATAGTTACTAACGACTGGCTATTCACAGGCTATTCATATGGTTTCAGTCACTAATTTCTTTTCTCAAAGTTCACCCTTACATTTTAAACTGTATCTAATGCATTTCTTGAATAAAGAAACATTTCAGTAAGCATTCAAAAAATAATAAAAATATAACTTCTAAAGTTATAGAAGCCATAGTTACAGCGCGATCTCTTGAAGTTTGGTGCAAATTGGACATTGCCTTCTTGAGTAACAACAAAGTCATGTTTCATTGAATTAGCATTCTTTAGCACTTAGCTAAGCATTGTTAGCATGTTTTAACATGTTTCTAGCATGTTTAGAAGTCAATGGCATTTTTAACATGTTGCTAGAACGGCATCAACGTGTTAAACATGTCACTTCCTGTTGCCAGTAGGTGGCGCTATTACTATAACTGAACAATCTCATGTAGATGTGTTTAGGCCATGACTCTTATCAAAAGTGTGAAGTTTGGGGCAGATTGGACATTCCATGCCTGAGTTACAGCAAATTCCTATTTAATTGCAATAATAGCATGCTTTAGCACTTAGCTAAGAGTTTGCTAGCATGTTTTAGCATGTTTCTAGTATGTTGTTAGCATGTTTAGCACCTACTGGCATTTTTTTATATGTTATTAGGAGTCAAGAACAGTGTTAAACGTCACTTCCTGTTGCCAGCAGGTGGCGCTATGACTATAACTAAATATGAGCATGGACATGTGTTCAAGAGATAACTCTTATCAAACGTGTGAAGTTTGGGGTAGATTGTACATTGCCTTCTTGAGTAACAATAAAGTCCTTGTCAGGGTTTTACAGAGGATGCAGACAAGATGGTAAGGTTAATAGTTTATTTTCAGGGAGTGTGGAGATGCAGACAGATGGTGAGTAACAGAAACACAGAATAACAGTGGATGCTTAGCTGGTTGGTAATGTCCTTGTCTTTCTTTCTCTTTGCAGATGATGTCGGGCTGAAGGCAGAACAGGATGGCAGGCAGGACGGATTGGAGAGGATGAAATGACAGGTAGGAATCCAGGTAAGTGTTCGGAAGTCTGTGGGTCATGTGAACATCGACGAGACCAGACAAGGAGTGAAGGGAGAGTGCTGAATATAAAGGGTGGTTAATGAGGGAGTGCAGGTGATGATGATTGGTGATTGGGTGAGTGAGTGCAGGTGTGCGCCATGGAGGATTCTGGGGAATGAAGTGCACACACAGATGAAGGCTGAAGAACGTGACCGTGACATTACTCCCCCCTCCCGTAAGGCGCGTCCCGCGCCGAAGAAGGCAGCATACGGGAGGGGGGGTGGGCACCCTGGAGTCCGTGACGGGAAGGTGGAGCAGGTTCAGGAGTACGGACTCCAGGATGGTGGCAGGACAGACAGAGGAGGTGATCAGGACGGTGCAGGCTGAGCAGGGAACCAAGGTGAAGCAGACTGATCAGGGGACCATGGTGATACAGGCTGAGCAGGGGACCATGGCGGTAAGGACCTTTCTGGTGGCCATGGCGGTGCGGACCCTTCGGGTGGCCATGGCGGAGAGGACTCTTCGGGTGGCCATGGCGGTGAGGACCCTTCGGGTGGCCATGGCGGAGAAGAACCTTCGGGTGGCCATGGCGGAGAAGACCCTTCGGGTGGCCACGGCGGTGAGGACCCTTCAGGTGGCCATGGCGGAGACGACTGATAGCCCCCCCCCCAAAATTCCTTTGGGGAAATATCAGGCTTTAACACTGGACTGGAAGAGGCAGGGGGCGAAAGCGGCTCTGGGCTGGACAGGACCAGTGATGAAGGCGGCTCTGGACTGGACAGGACCAGCGGCGAAGAGGACTCTGAGCTGGACAAGACCAGCGGCGAAGAGGGCTTGGAGCTGGACTGGTCCAGCGGCGAGGAGGGCTCTGAGCTGGACAGGACCAGCGGCGAGGAGGGCTCTGAGCTGGGCGGAACCAGCGGCGAAGAGGGCTGTGAGCTGGGCGGAACCAGCGGCGAAGAGGGCTCTGAGCTGGGCAGCGATGAGGGCTCTGAGCTGGGCAGCGATGAGGGCTCTGAGCTGGGCAGCGATGAGGGCTCTGAGCTGGGCAGCGATGAGGGCTCTGTGCTGGGCAGCGATGAGGGCTCTGTGCTGGGCAGCGATGAGGGCTCTGTGCTGGGCAGCGATGAGGGCTCTGTGCTGGGCAGGACCAGCTGTGAGGAGGGCGTTGAGCTGGACTGGACCAGCTGTGAGGAGGGCGTTGAGCTGGACAGGACCAGCTGTGAGGAGGGCGTTGAGCTGGACAGGACCCGCTGTGAGGAGGGCGTTGAGCTGGACAGGACCAGCTGTGAAGAGGGTGTTGAGCTGAATGGGACCAACAGTGAAGGCCCTGTGCAGGGCAGGACCAGCGGTGAAGGCTCGGTGCTGGGCAGGACCAGCGGTGAAGAGGGCTCTGTACTGGACGGAACCAGCGGTGAAGGGGCTCAGTGCTGGACGGGACCAGCGGTGAAGAGGGCTCTGTGCTGGACGGGACCAGCGGTGAAGAGGGCTCTGTGCTGGACGGGACCAGCGGTGAAGAGGGCTCTGTGCTGGACGGGACCAGCGGTGAAGGCTCTGTGCTAGGCTCTGTGCTGGACGGGACCAGCGGTGAAAAGGGCTCTGTGCTGGACGGGACCAGCGGTGAAGAGGGCTCTGTGCTGGACGGGACCAGCGGTGAAAAGGGCTCTGTGCTGGACGGGACCAGCGGTGAAGAGGGCTCTGTGCTGGACGGGACCAGCGGCGAAGAAGGCTCTGTGCTGGACGGGACCAGCGATGAGGGCTTTGAGCTGGACGGGACCAGCGATGAGGGCTTTGAGCTGGACGGGACCAGCGATGAGGGCTTTGAGCTGGACGGGACCAGCGATGAGGGCTTTGAGCTGGACGGGACCAGCGATGAGGGCTTTGAGCTGGACGGGACCAGCGATGAGGGCTTTGAGCTGGACGGGACCAGCGATGAGGGCTTTGAGCTGGACGGGACCAGCGATGAGGGCTTTGAGCTGGACGGGACCAGCGATGAAGAGGGATTTGAGCTGGACGGGACCAGCGATGAAGAGGGATTTGAGCTGGACGGAACCAGCGATGAGGGCTTTGTGCTGGACGGGACCAGCGATGAGGGCTTTGAAAACTCTGGCTCTGGCTCGGGGAGAACGACGCTCACTGGCTCTGGCGGGCAGGCGACTGGCTCTGGCTCTGGCGGGCAGGCGACTGGCTCTGGCGGGCAGGCGACTGGCTCTGGCTCTGGCGGGCAGGCGACTGGCTCTGGCTCTGGCGGGCAGGCGACTGGCTCTGGCTCTGGCTCTGGCGGGCAGGCGACTGGCTCTGGCTCTGGCGGGCAGGCGACTGGCTCTGGCGGGCAGGCGACTGGCTCTGGCTCTGGCGGGCAGGCGACGCTGACAGTCACAGGCGCGGCGGGCATGACGCTCATAGACTCAGGGGCGGCGGGCACGACGCCTACTGCCTTGGTCTCGGCAGCTCTGGCGTGAAGTGCGGGCTCGGCTGGACTGGCGTGAAGTGCAGGCTCGGCTGGACTGGCGTCAAATGCAGGCTCGCTAGTGCTGGTGACTGAATTCCGGATGATGATGGGTGGCGTGGTGAAGATGGCTGGAGATGGTGGTTGAGTGGCGATGTCCTCAACCTCACCTACGGTGAACCTTGAGCCACTCAACCACAACACATGATCTAGATACTGGGCAAATGAGCCTGGGATTGCCTCCGCTGGAGCTTGCTGGTACAGATGGTTATCCAGTCCGCCCCAAAATACTGTTTTTAGGACATCATCTGTCCAGCTTACCCCAACAGAAAGCTCCAGAAAGCCGGCGACATATTCCTCGATTGAGCAGCCATCTTGAAAACAATGAATCAGACGATCAGCTGGGGTTAGGGTGAAGTGAGCAACTTCCATGCTTCGTGTGGTCTGGTCTTCTGTCAGGGTTTTACAGAGGATGCAGACAAGATGGTAAGGTTAATAGTTTATTTTCAGGGAGTGTGGAGATGCAGACAGATGGTGAGTAACAGAAACACAGAATAACAGTGGATGCTTAGCTGGTTGGTAATGTCCTTGTCTTTCTTTCTCTTTGCAGATGATGTCGGGCTGAAGGCAGAACAGGATGGCAGGCAGGACGGATTGGAGAGGATGAAATGACAGGTAGGAATCCAGGTAAGTGTTCGGAAGTCTGTGGGTCATGTGAACATCGACGAGACCAGACAAGGAGTGAAGGGAGAGTGCTGAATATAAAGGGTGGTTAATGAGGGAGTGCAGGTGATGATGATTGGTGATTGGGTGAGTGAGTGCAGGTGTGCGCCATGGAGGATTCTGGGGAATGAAGTGCACACACAGATGAAGGCTGAAGAACGTGACCGTGACAGTCCTGTTTCATGGAATTAGCATGCTTTAGCACTTAGCTAAGTATTGCTAGCATGTTTTAATATGTTTCTAGCATGTTTAGAACTCAATGGCATTTTTAACCTGTTAAGCTGCAACCCCACTTTTGAAAAATCCCAAGAAATGACATACCCAAACTGAAACAGATACAGTTCATGAACCCTTTGTACTAAAAGCACAAGTATGATCTCATTTGAAAGCTGACACCTGGCAGTTTATTGTAAATGTAGAATTAATTATTGTCATAATGACAAAAATTGTTATAAATAGCTTCAAAGTTTTGTAAAGTTATTAGAAATTATTTTTTATGAAATATCCTCATGAAAATAAAAATTGAAGTTGGCACTGGAGCAATCTAGAAATGCACTACAGCTAATGCCACATGTCTAAACATTTTATGTTTAAAATCTTAAGATAATAAGTCCAAAACTCTGTATTTAGTGAAATGTTTTTCAAGACCATGTCATGTGACTTTATTTTGATTTGATGCTAAAATGCTACTGATGTTTATTGCCATCTTCTAACCATCTATCCAGTATATTGTCTTTATTGTTTTGTGCTGCAAACGAGCCCCATTCAGTCTCAGTCTCCCCCTGCACACATTCACACCTCTCCAGCCTGGTTATGGCTGTAAATATGCATTTCTTTTGTCTGCATTATAGTTACTAACGACTGGCTATTCACAGGCTATTCATATGGTTTCAGTCACTAATTTCTTTTCTCAAAGTTCACCCTTACATTTTAAACTGTATCTAATGCATTTCTTGAATAAAGAAACATTTCAGTAAGCATTCAAAAAATAATAAAAATATAACTTCTAGGTGGCAGGTGCACCTAGGGCTAGCTAGCATGTTAGCTTAGCACACCATCAATACACGACAATTTATGAGATTAAAACCATGTTTGTGCTTATAAACTTACTTTATAAAGCAAATCGAGTATTTTAAATAATTTTCTGTGATCTAATTTGGCTTCAGATAAAAAATCAGACAGAAAATATACTATTGGATAGTGTTCTGCACAACGATTCTATATAGATTAGCATTAGGCCTACATTATAAATATAATCTATTATTAAGGAAATACCTGGCATGGATTGAAAAACACAGGTAACTCAAATATCATAGCAAACATGTTTATTGTCTTCAAAATGTCTGTATCTGCATGTTACAGCCATAGTTACAGCGCGATCTCTTGTTAGCTGTGTGTGTGTTCGAGGCTTCCTGGATTGTCACATGATTATGGCACTTCTTCATGTTCTAATACTGTGCACAGGGCGGCGAGGGCGCCCTCAGGCTATTGGTATGAATTGAAAACACATTAACAGAGTATGCAAACGCTCATAATGATTACATCGACGCATTTGGGTATAAATTCAATAAATATTATTCCTGTCTATAGAAATCTGATGTAAACCTATGAGAATATATCAATATTTCTCCAAATCTGCACATTTTTGAGCTAAAGCCTAGAAGGACCTTGTTTTGTGTATCGCTGTCATGACGATGGCACAGGAGTTTTTTTATGAATGAAAGCGGCTGACGCGCATAATTCATATCAAAGGTATCGACTCATTTTTTCATTTCATAACTCCTGACACAAATTAAGAAATAACTGTCGCTATAAGTTTCTCAGAATACAATAGTGGTCAAATTCTGAAACTTGAGTCTTATATCTTTTTAATGATGTATAGTTTGTCAAGGTATAACATTAAATCTGATAGTAACTTTGAACTATATATAAATAAAACCGCTTCAGTGCGCCCGCGCTCTGGCAACGGTTAACAGGTTAACATGTTGCTAGAACGGCATCAACGTGTTAAACATGTCACTTCCTGTTGCCAGTAGGTGGCGCTATTACTATAACTGAATTTGAGCATAGACATGTGTTCAGGCCATGATTCTTATCAAACGTGTGAAGTTTGGGGCAGATTGGACATTCCATGCCTGAGTTACAGCAAATTCCTATTTAATTGCAGTAATAGCATGCTTTAGCACTTAGCTAAGTGTTTGCTAGCATGTTTCTAGTATGTTGCTAACCTGTTTAGCACTTGCTGGCTCTTTTTTATATGTTATTAGGAGACCACAACAGTGTTAAACATGTCACTTCCTGTTGACAGCAGGTGGCGCTATTACTATAACTGAATATTCTCATGTAGATGTGTTCAGGCCATGACTCTTATCAAACGTGTGAAGTTTGGGGCAGATTGGACATTCCATGCCTGTGTTACAGCAAATTCCTATTTAATTGCAGCAATAGCATGATTTAGCACTTAGCTAAGTGTTTGCTAGCATGTTTTAGCATGTTTCTAGTATGTTGTTAGCATGTTTAGCACTTGCTGGCACTTTTTTATATGTTTTTATATGTCCACAACAGTGTTTAACATGTCACTTCCTGTTGCCAGCAGGTGGCACTATGACTGTAACTGAATATGAGCATGGTCATGTGTTCAGGACAGAACGTTTATTAAAAGTGTGAAGTTTGGCGCAGATTAGACATTGCCTTCTTGAGTAACAACAACATCCTGTTTCATTGAATTAGCATGCTTTAGCACTTAGCTAAGTATTGCTAGCATGTTTTAACATGTTTCTAGCATGTTTAGAAGTCAATGGCATTTTTAACATGTTGCTAGAATGGCATCAACGTGTTAAACATGACACTTCCTGTTACCAGTAGGTGGCGCTATTACTATAACTGAATATTCTCATGTAGATGTGTTCAGGACAGAACGCTTATCAAAAGTGTGAAGTTTGGGGCAGATTGGACATTCCATGCCTGAGTTACAGCAAATTCCTATTTAATTGCAATAATAGCATGCTTTAGCACTTAGCTAGGAGTTTGCTAGCATGTTTTAGCATGCTTCTAGTATGTTGTTAGCATGTTTAGCACTTGCTGGCACTTTTTTATATGTTATTAGGAGTCCATAACAGTGTTAAACATGTCACTTCCTGTTGCCAGCAGGTGGCGCTATGACTATAACTGAATATGAGCATGGTCATGTGTTCAGGACAGAACTCTTATCAAACGTGTGAAGTTTGGGGCAGATTGGACATTCCATGCCTGAGTTACAGCAACTTCCTGTTTCATGGCGAAACATCGAAATTTGTCAGGCCGCCGAGGACCCGCCCTTCGACGAAAACTCAAGATCTTCGCAATTTAACTTTGCAAAGGCCTTAAGATTACACTCACCAAATTTGAAGATGATCAGATTAAAACTGTAGGAGGAGTTCGTTAAAGTACGAGGCCTGAAAATGGCAAAAACTGCACAAAAATCTGAGAGGAAGTTGAAAATGGCTGACTTCCTGTTGTGTTTAGGGCTATGCTCCAAGAGACTTTTTTGTAGGTATTAGGTCATTACATGTATGTACCGAATTTTGTGCACGTATGTGGAACGTTGCGGGAGGCACACTCCGTTGAACTTTTATAGGTGGCGCTATCGAGCCATTTTGCCCCGTCCAATTCTGAAACCTATATCAGATGTAAATTTTCGCCAGTTCTGACGCGTGTGCAAAGTTTTGTGAGTTTTCGAGCATGTTTAGGCCCTCAAAAATGCAATTAAATGCGGAGAATAATAATAATAATAATTATAATAATTAAAGCTGCAAGCAGCGATGAAAGGGCCCTCGCACCCCTGCCACCGCCACCCGGCGCCTTTAGGAAATGCCTTAAGATTACACTCACCAAATTTGAAGAGGATCAGATCAAAACTGTAGGAGGAGTTAGTTTAAGTACAACATCAGGAAATTACAAAAAATGTCCAAAATCTAGGAGGAAGTTCAAAATAGATCACTTCCTGTTGTGTTTAGGGCTATGCTCCAAGAGACTTTTCTGTAGGTATTGGGTCAATACATGCATGTACCAAATTTCATACCTGTACGTGAAACCAGGAGCCGGGGCAAAATGTGGGGGCAATAATTTACCGAATTTGCCCCCCCCAATTCTGAAAACCATATCACACGTAAATTTTCACCACTTCTGAGGCGTATGCAAAGTTTCATGATTTTTCGAGCATGTTTTGTATTTGCCACACTTCCTGCTACCAGCAGGTGGCGCTATTGCTATAACCTAAAATGAGCATGGTCATGTGTTCAGGACAGGACTCTTATCAAACATGTGAAGTTTGGGACAGATGGGAAATTGTATGGCTGAATTACTGCAGGCTGTCTGTGGTTGCCTAGCAACATCGGAACTGCATTCAACATTAATATTGAACTTATCTGATCATGCATATATCACCAGAAGGCCGAAATTGGGTGAACGTTTGTCAGGCCGCCGAGGGCACACCCTTCGACGAAAACTCTAGATCTTCGCAATTTAACGTCACAAAGGCCTTAAGATTACACTCACCAAATTTGAAGAGGATCAGATCAAATCTGTAGGAGGAGTTCGTTAAAGTACAACATCAGGAAATTACGAAAAATGCCCAAAATCTAGGAGGAAGTTCAAAATAGCTCACTTCCTTTTGTGTTTAGGGCTATGCTCCAAGAGACTTTTCTGTAGGTATTGGGTCATTACATGTATGTACCAAATTTCATACCTGTACGTGAAACCAGGAGCCGGGGCAAAATGTGGGGGCAATAATTTACCGAATTTGCCCCCCCCCAATTCTGAAAACCATATCACACGTAAATTTTCACCACTTCTGAAGCGTGTGCAAAGTTTCATGAGTTTTCGAGCATGTTTAGGCCCTCTAAAAAGCGATTCACTTTGGAGAAGAATAATAATAAACGGAGCAAAAACAATAGGGTCCTCTCACCATCGGTGCTCGGGCCCTAATAAACAGAGCAATTCCAAGAGGGTCCTCACACCATCGGTGCTCGGGCCCTAATAATAATAAATATAGCTGCGAGCAGCGATTGCGGGCCCAAGCCGGTGGCACCGCCACCCTGATGCCTTTAGTTACACTAAAGGCACCGGGGTGGCGGTGTCACCGGCTTGGGCCCTCCATCGCTGCTCGCAGCTATATATATATATATATATATATATATATATATATATATATATATATATATGTATATATATATATATATATGTATATATATATATATATGTATATATATATATATATATATATATTTTTTTTTTATATATATATATATATATATATATATATATATATATATATATATATATATATTTATATATATTTATATATATTTATATATATATTTATATATATATATATATATATATATATATATATATATATATATATATATATATATATGTATATATATGTATATATATATAAACACACTTAAAAAAATTATATATATATACACTCACCTAAAGGATTATTAGGAACACCATACTAATACTTTGTTTGACCCCCTTTCGCCTTCAGAACTGCCTTAATTCTACGTGGCATTGATTCAACAAGGTGCTGAAAGCATTCTTTAGAAATGTTGGCCCATATTGATAGGATAGCATCTTGAAGTTGATGGAGATTTGTGGGATGCACATCCAGGGCACAAAGCTCCCGTTCCACCACATCCCAAAGATGCTCTATTGGGTTGAGATCTGGTGACTGTGGGGGCCATTTTAGTACAGTGAACTCATTATCATGTTCAAGAAACCAATTTGAAATGTATCAAGCTTTGTGACATGGTGCATTATCCTGCTGGAAGTAGCCATCAGAGGATGGGTACATGGTGGTCATAAAGGGATGGACATGGTCAGAAACAATGCTCAGGTAGGCTGTGGCATTTAAACGATGCCCAATTGGCACTAAGGGGCCTAAAGTGTGCCAAGAAAACATCCCCCACACCATTACACCACCACCACCAGCCTGCACAGTGGTAACAAGGCATGATGGGGATCCATGTTCTCATTCTGTTTACTACCAATTCTGACTCTACCATCTGAATGTCTCAACAGAAATCGAGACTCATCAGACCAGGCAACATTTTTCCAGTCTTCAACTGTCCAATTTTAGTGAGCTCGTGCAAATTGTAGCCTCTTTTTCCTATTTGTAGTGGAGATGAGTGGTACCCGGTGGGGTCTTCTGCTGTTGTAGCCCATCCGCCTCAAGGTTGTGCGTGTTGTGGCTTCACAAATGCTTTGCTGCATACCTCGGTTGTAACGAGTGGTTATTTCAGTCAAAGTTGCTCTTCTATCAGCTTGAATCAGTCGGCCCATTCTCTTCTGACCTCTAGCATCAACAAGGCATTTTCGCCCACAGGACTGCCGCATACTGGATGTTTTTTCCCTTTTCACACCATTCTTTGTAAACCCTAGAAATGGTTGTGTGTGAAAATCCCAGTAACTGAGCAGATTGTGAAATACTCAGACCGGCCCGTCTGTCACCAACAACCATGCCACGCTTAAAATTGCTTAAATCACCTTTCTTTCCCATTCTGACATTCAATTTGGAGTTCAGGAGATTGTCTTGACCAGGACCACACCCCTAAATGCATTGAAGCAACTGCCATGTGATTGGTTGAATAGATAATTGCATTAATGAGAAATTGAACAGGTGTTCCTAATAATCCTTTAGGTGAGTGTATATTCCATTATTGAATAATCCTGGAGATCCGTTCCACTATTGAAGGGAAAAAATATCCTCTTCACATGCGCAACAATGAACAGACTACGATGTCAAGATTGCATTTCTGGAATGTGTGTGTTTTGTTTTAAGAGACTTCTTAAGACACAACTTTTTAGTCAAGCTTTTAATTTATAAACTGTGTGTTTTTTTTATACCTATTTTTTTACTGCAATGTTTGATTGTTTAAACTCTTTTGTTCTGTATGCTATAGCGCTTTGAGTATGTGAAAGGTGCATTATAAATAAAATGTATTATTATTATTATTATTCATAACTGTGCGTGCCCACGGCAAGGAACGAGCTGACCAAAGCGAACGTTTTCTAGTTAATTCCTACTTAATTCATTGAATATGCTTGCTCTACTCAGCACCATTATTAATATCTGTGTGGGCGTCCGTATTTTACTTTTAAGATAGCGCTTTAAAAGCCCCCAGCGGTGTCACACGTCGATTAACCGGTGGGAAAATTTTCCCACAGTCACATCCCTATATATTTATATATAAATACAATAGGCCTACCTGAAGAGAATTTTATTTGCCCGACCAGAGTAGCCTGATTAGAACGTCAATGACAAAAAGATTATTCTAATTTTATTACATTCATTTTAAGTTGCAATCAACAGTTGATAATAAATGTATTACTGATTTGGTAACAAGAAATGTATTACTGATTTGGCAAGGTTGCGCTGCTGAGGCTCGTGCAGCTTCTCCAGGAGAAATGTAAACAAATGAGTGCAGAACACAAAAAAGAAACTCGGTTAACAACTTACTGACTATAAAAAATATAAATAGTGAGTTTTTATACATTTTATAAGAGTTAACGTTAAGAAACCTCACTTGACGAGAAGGCTGTTTCCTGAATACAATCACGATTGAAACTGTGACATTGATTTCATACAACAGGTTAAAAACAGTTACAATCAAGTCACTTACATTTTAGATGCAATATTGACAGTTTTTGTTCTGTTTCAGCAGCGAAAATAGTTAAACAAAGATCACAGAAGAACCATCACGCGCATCTCTCAGCAACGTGTTTTCTCATTTCTGAATGATTCAGCATTTTGAACAAATCGGTTGACTCAAAGATTAAATGATCAATCCATAAACATAATGTCTTAATCATTAATGACTCAGTCATTCAAACGAATCGTTTGAACGAATGAATCAATGACTCACTCATTAAGACGGTCGCCTGGCGACACCTATTGGCGGTTTAGTGTTATGTAAGTATCATTCTTTCCAACGTGTGTGTGATTTGTGTGTGCACCAACAATGTCCGTGCGGATGTCCGTATATTACTTTCACTTTTATATTAGCGATTTAAAAGCGTCCGCTCCGGTCACATGTCGATTAACCGGTGGGAAAATATCCTCAGACACATACCTAATAAATGTATATTAAAAATAAATAGTTTAAGAGGAGTGGCTAAAAATTCAGAGGCTGATTTTGCAAAAAAATCCACATTCAGACCAAAATATCTGACTTCCTGATGGCTGGAGCTTATGAATGTAAATTAGAAAGTTGTCCGGCTTGATGAGAAAAATATACAAACTATTTTTTTTTTACTGTATTTAAAACTAACCCCCCCACTTTTGTCAAAAGCATGTTGAAAGTGACACACTTCCTGCTGCCAGTTGGTGGCGCTATAACTTTGACTCACAATAGTTACATCCATCTGATCGGCCTCTGAACACACTGCTAAAGTTTCATCAAGATCAGTTAATGTATGCAGAAGTTAGAACACTTCGTCTCCTCTCTTTTCTCGCCATAAATTTGTTTCCTCGCCACGGCCAAACCGTTCGAGATATCAAAAATCCGTCCGCAATTTAGCATCCTCAATGTCTTGACTTCATGCTGACTGAGTTTGGAGGTGATTGAATGAATTCTCTAGGAGGAGTACATCACATTCCACAGCAAGCATTTTCCAAACAACCCATAATAGCCGACTTCCTGTTGGGCTGGCGTGAAACTTGACAGAGCGAAAGTTGTTCGGCCCGATGAAATCTATATGTGTACCGAGTTTCATATTAATTCATGCAAGCGTGTTTGATATATGAACCAAGTTTTTCAGACCCTGTTCAAGAGGGCGCTGTTGAGCCCCCCTGCCACGCCCGTTTCTGAAACTTTTCACATGTCTACTGGCTAATAAGTGTTATGTGTCTGTCGAGTTTCATCCAATTTCAAGCATGCTAAGAGTCTCAAACGCATCCGAAAAGAATATTAAAATTTGATGCGTTGCCACGGCAACAGTATCTAAGATATCAATAATCCTTTCACAGGTCTACATCTGCCGTGTGTTTATATTATACACATAAAGTTTGAAGCAAATCGGGTAAAAGTAAGAGGGTGACTTCAAAGCATTTTGAAAGTGACACACTTCCTGCTGCCAGTTGGTGGCGCTATAACTTTGACTCACAATAGTCACATCCATGTGATCAGCCTCTTACAACGAACACACTGCGGAAGTTTCATCAAGATCAGTTAATGTATGCAGAAGTTATAACACACTTCCTGTGTCCCATTATTCGCCATAAATTCGTTTCCTCGCCACGGCCAAACCGTTCGAGATATCAAAAATCTGTTCGCAATTTAGCATCCTCAATGTCTTGACTTCATTCACACCAAGTTTGGCGGCGATCGGATGAATTTCCTAGGAGGAGTATTTCACATTCCATTGTATGCGTTTTCCAAACAACGTATAATAACCGACTTCCTGTTGGGCTGGTGTAAAACTTAGAGCACAAAAGTTGTTCGGCCCGATGAGATCTATATGTGTACTGAGTTTCATATTATTATATGCAAGTGTGTTTGATTTATGGACCAAGTTTTCGGACACCATTCCAGGGGGCGCTGTCGAGCCCCCTTGCCACGCCCGGGTACCAGCTTCAGTCCGGCCCTGTTGGCCGCGGGTTCTGACGTGTGTGCAAAATTTGAAGAGTTTTTGAGTATGTTAAGGGCCCCAAAAATGGCAAAAAGGCAAAAAAAAAAAATAATAATAATAGAAAAAAATAATCCTACCGAAAACAATAGGGCCTTCGCCCTTTCAGGGCTTGGGCCCTAATAAACAGAACAATTCCAAGAGGGTCCTCACACCATCGGTGCTCGGGCCCTAATAAACAAAGCAATTCCAAGAGGGTCCTCACACCATCGGTGCTCGGGCCCTAAATATAGCTGCGAGCTAGTTCATTCCTACTTCCATAGAAATTCATTGAAAACGCTCGCTCTGCACCATTATCCATGTCAGTGCGGTCAAAAACATTTTGAAAGTGACACACTTCCTGCTGCCAGTTGGTGGCGCTATAACTTTGACTCACAATAGTTACATCCATCTGATCGGCCTGCTGAAGCACGAACACACTGCTGAAGTTTCATCAAGATCAGTTAATGTATGCAGAAGTTATATTACTTCGTGTTTCTCTTTTCTCGCCATAAATTCGTGTCCTCGCCACGGCCAAACCGTTCGAGATATCAAAAATCCGTCCGCAATTTAGCATCCTCAATGTCTTGACTTCATGCTGACCGAGTTTGGAGGTGATTGGATGAATTCTCTAGGAGTACATCAAATTCCACAGCATGCGTTTTTCAAACAACCCATAATAGCCGACTTCCTGTTGGGCGGAGCTAATAACTTAGAGTGCGGAAGTTGTTCGGCCTGATGAGATCTATATGTGTACCGAGTTTCATATTAATTCATGCAAGCTTGTTTGATATATGGACCAAGTTTTCAGACCCCGTTCAAGGGGGCGCTGTCGAGCCCCCCTGCCACGCCCAGGTACCAGCTTCAGCCCGGCCCTGATGGCCGCAGGTTCTGACCTGTGTGCAGAGTTTTCGAGCATGTTAAGGGCCCCAAAAGTGCCCGAAAGGTTGACAAAATAATAATAATAATAATAAATATAGCTGCGAGCAGCGATTACGGGCCCAAGCCGGTGGCACCGCAACCCTGGTGCCTTTAGTTACCTAAAGTCACCTGGGTGGCGGTGCCGCCGGCTTTGGCCCTTCATCGCTGCTCGCAGCTATATATATGTACATGTATATGTATATAAAAAAAAAAAAAAAAAAAACAGAAAATATTACTTGTCTTACCTTATTCTTATTTTATGATACACTCAAAATATTCCACAACATTGATTAACGTTGATTAACCCCGTTGATTAACCCCGTTGATTAACCGGTGGTAAAATATTCCTAGTATATTTTTATATAGATACAATAGGCCTACCTGATTTTGAACACAAGAGGGCAGTATAGCACTATGAATGACATGATTTATTTATTTTTTGGACTAAAAAAAATATTCTGGCTGTTTTTAAACTTAACAATTATTAAATTGAAAAAAAATAAAATAAAATGGGTTTAGTTCTGATATTTGTATAATTTTATATAGAAATAAATGGTGTATAATTACATTTTTAGAAGATATGAGGCTTTTAGTGTTTCCATTTTTGACATTACTTTAATCCCACACCATAGCAAAATCGTTTGAGATATGTATTATCCGTTCACAATTTAGAATCTTTAATGTATTTTCATCATGTTGAAAAAGTTTGGTGGGAATAAAATAAACCACTTAACCCTTTAGGCGCCAGAGGTTTTTTCCTAAAACGTTCGATTTTGACATCTTAATTTCAAAAGGCTATATCTTAAAAGTGATAAAAGATAGAGACTTTCCGTAAATTAGAGAAATATTAAGGATCACCCAAAGTTTATGTAGGGATTACATTTTCCCATCTAATTTGCATATTATGACGTCATATAATGGCGGCCATCTTGGATTATAGAATTTTCATGAAAAGTCACGTTTAAATGATAAAATGCAGCACTTCTTTCCCCCAAAAATGTCCCTCACCTTCTGTATGCTTAATTGCACAATACTGAAAGCTCAGGTAAATAGTAAGTAGTGAACAAACTGTGTAAATCATTACTAATAAATGGTAGAAACAAACTGAATGCATGTAGCGGTTGGCCTTTTGCTGTAGAGCTTTTCCATTTACTACTTACAGTTGGCACTCTGATTCCATGTATATGGGGCACATATTATTCATATGACACACAAACACAAGTAGACAAGATCTGTTTAGTTCAAAAGCTCACTCGCCACGCCAAGCCACAGATCATGAGTGAGATGACGAGACAAGACGAGAGACAATGTTAGTATTTTCTTTTTCTTTTTGTGGTTTTTTTTTTTTTTTTGGTTGTTATTTTTTTAGCTGACAAAGACGCACACATCACAAGGACATGAACACACAAAAAAGAACACATATTGTACACTACTAAATGGTCAGGGAAATAGATAGTAAATCAACAGTGTATGTGATTACTAAAAAATGGCAGACAAAAAAAAAGAAAAGAATTTATGTTGCAGGGCTTTTGCTGTAGAGATAATGACTCCCTGTCCATCCAGGTGACATTTCTTGTAGTGTTTCATGGTGTGGTCTTGCGATAGACTATGCATAATATAGCCCTTCTGCCCCGTGTCACACCGCCTCTGCTCCTCCTACGAGCAGCGCGGGCGCGGCTAGATCTGCCTCGCGCGCGCGTCGAGTGTGCACAGCTCGGACTACTGTCATTGTCATTGCGACTCCCCACCCTGCCTCCACGTTGCCCCCTAACTGTCCTATGAATACTTCGACCTCGTCTAACATACTCAGTGGCATTAGACAAAACCTCCACCACAATACTGTTGCCGCGATTGCGGAGACGCACGCGGTCACCATGGCTAGCGCGGTAAAAATCTCCCGCGGCCGCCTCGATCCCCACAACACTAACACGCCTGCTAACTTCGCGATGAACACTCCGACCCCGGGAAACATTGTTCCCACCACTGACATTGGGCAAAGGAGCATATATATTGGGCAAAGGATTCACTGTTTGTGCTTGGTGTAGGGCTATACTTTCACTTTCAGAATCACTGTCATTTTCTGAAGGCAGATAACGTTATTCCCCTTCAGAATTAGGGTCCGCGAATAGAAGACCCAACACTTCATTGCGGGTAAGCTTTATTGATGCCATTAGATAATAATAATAATAATAATAATAATAATAATAATCTAATGCAAATACTCGCTGACGTTGACAATATTGCTTTGATAAAATGGCTCACTCGCACACTAGCTCCGCTTTTGTTCGCACTGATTCAATGCACTCTAGCTCGAAGATTTTGTATGGAAACATGATGTTTTTTTGAGTCGGGGATGAAGTATGACATGTCTGCCAACTAGTGGAGGGGAGGTCGAACGAAATTTGACACCCTATTTGACAAAATCGGCCGTTTTATTCAGTGTCGCATCTTGTCGAGTAAACTCGACCGTGGCACCTAGAGGGTTAAGAGGAGTGGGTAAAAATTTAGAGGCTGATTTTGCAAAGAAATTCACATTCAAACCAAAATATCTGACTTCCTGTTGGTCAGAGCTAATGACTGTAAATTAGAAAGTTGTCCGGCTCGATGAGACCAATATACGTACTGATTTTAGTAACTGTTGGTAAAACTAACCCCCCAACTTTTGACAAAAGCATTTTGAAAATGACACACTTCCTGCAGCCAGTTGGTGGCGCTATAACTTTGACTCACAATAGTTACAACCATATGATCGGCCTCTTACCACGAACACACTGCTGAAGTTTCATCAAGATCAGTTAATGTGTGCAGAAGTTATAACACTTCGTGTTTCTCTTTTCTCGCCATAAATTCGTTTCCTCGCCACGACCAAACCGTTCGAGATATCAAAAATCCGTCCGCAATTTAGCATCCTCAATGTCTTGACTTCATTCACACCGAGTTTGATGCGGATTGAATTAATTCTCTAGAAGGAGTGTTTCAAATTCCACAGCAAGCGTTCTCCAAACAACCCATAATAGCTGACTTCCTGTTGGGCTGGCGTATGACTTAAGAGTGCGAAAGTTGTTCAGCCCGATGAGATCTATATGTTGTAGCGACAATGCCTGACATGCGGTCACATGCTGTTCCAATTAGTAATTCCTTGTCTCCAAACACATCCTTCGTTGTCTTTTCAGACAACGGGTCTGTCCACGGCGTCGCTAAGTCTGCCATGAACAGTCAAAATTGCAATCTGTTGTTCCCCAGAGGGACATTTTAGTCACAAAAGGAACCCTGTTCTGGACAATCCCCTCTAAAACCCCCATTTCAGCATGGACTCCCTGTGACTTTACAACCTCATGACCCACACGCACACACACACACACACACACACACACACACCAAGAGACCAACTTGTGTGTGTAACACAGGATAAGCAATATTTATTTTAAATATATGTACAATTCCATTATGCATGTGTGTTATAATAGAGGGGTGGTTTGCTAGAGTATAGGTTTGAATCCTAAAATGTTCATTGAAAGAAGTTCCTCAATAGTGTCTTGTGGTAACCCTTCCTCAGACCATAAAACTTTACGACCCAGGAAAGCAGACATTCCAGAACACACACTCTGGACTTTGAAACAGATATTCCCCCACTCAACAAGCCACTAAATGTTGATATGTATTCCTATGTTTCTCAAAGTGTCGTCACTTGCCATAACAGAAACACTGACAACTTTATTGTGTGTTTAATCAAACTTTATTTGTGTGTAATTATGCATATAAATGTAACGTTATGTTTCCCCAATCTTTACCTGTCATAATTGATATCTCTGTAATCCTCTCCATCTCACGAATCTTGACTGCCAAGTACAATAATATGCATTTGTTCCAGGAAATATCATATTTCTAAGTATGAATCCTTTCCCTCATAAGACATATGGTAAAAGGGGGCGTGCTTTTCTTCACACAAAGAAGACTTCTTCCCGCTACAGATCAGAAGTTTTGATTCGCTCTGTCACAAAACAGGGCGTAAACAGATGTCTGTTAAAAGGAAGAGACCCCCACTTCTCTCTCTCTTCTCTCATCGATCCCGCTGATCCCACTTCCTCGCTTCTCCGGTCCCTGAACTCCTCCTCCTTCTCCACGTGCAGCGCTGCTCCAGCTGGACAGGCCTTGCCTTGGCCTCTGGGACACATGGCCCGCGTCATGTAAAAGCCTGCCGTCTTTGCAACCAAGATTTGCAACCTCTCCCGTCCCGGGAGACGAATCTGAACTTTCTCGGTAATATTACATTCAGTGAGCCTTTTCAAACTTCCCGCGACACCAGAAGACGCAGTCGAAACAGGACATCGTCCGCGCTTTCCTGACTCTCAGCATCAACCAAACAGAAGACAAACTCGCAAGTATATTTATCTGATAAAAGCTGTTCCAGGTGTCTCGCGAACTTAGGTTTCTGTATGTAATAATTACTAATTTTCCCTTCTCTCTACTTCTCTTTCTTTCTTTCATTTCGTTTCATTCTGATCACTTATGTTATTGTTTGGTTATATGTTTGTTTGTTTATTGTTTGCATTTTTACGTACGTTTATATTCGTAGCTCATATAATCTCTAGTTTTACATTTATTAAAATTCATAAATACTTTTCACTGTCTCTGTGTTTGAAAAATCCACCTTATAAGTCAATGAAACTTTAAAATATCCAACTATAAGCTACAAAGCTCGATATATAGACTACTTGAGTAGTTTTAATTAATAAACTCAGAAAGTTTAATGTCCATGGCCAGAACATAAACTCTCTCGAAGTTTGTGAATACCTCTTCTTAACTGTAATGATTTTACATTTGTTTCGCTGGACGAATTAAATGTTGGTCAGACCAGTTACAGAACAAGGTAATCTCGATAATTGATAAAATAAATGTACATGCGACTTATGAATTATGACCATGAGTCATAAATATTAATATTCCCAAAATTCCCCATATTCTTGAGCTAATTCATATTTACCCAGAGTCGTATTCGTTACAATGTTTACCGAGTTTCATATTAATTCATGCAAGCTAGTTTGATCTATGGACCAAGTTTTCGGACCTCATTCAAGGGGGCGCTGTTGAGCCCCCCTGCCACGCCCGGGTACCAGCTTCAGCCCAGGCCTGATGGCCGAAGGTTCTGACCTGTGTGCAAAGTTTCAAGAGTTTTCGAGCACGTTAAGGACCCCAAAAGCCCCTGAAACCTTGAAAAACAATTATAAAAGCAAATCTCTCCTAACAGACAAATCCCCCCACCCCTCACACACACAGAGACACAGATACAGAGAGGGTGAATTCTCCAAAAAATCACATTCAAACCAAAATATCTGACTTCCTGTTGGTCGGAGCTAATGAGTGTAAATTAGAAAGTTGTCCGGTTCGATGAGAACAATATACATACCGATTTTTGTGATTCTAGGAAAAACTAAGCCCCCATTTTTTACTAAAGGTGGCGCTACTGAGCCCCTCACCACGCCCGTTTCTGAAACTTTGCACATGTATACTGGCTAATAAATGTGATGTGTCTGTCGAGTTTCATCCAATTTCAAGTATGTTAAGAGTCTCAAAAGCATCCGAAAAGAATATCAAAATTTGATGTGTTGCCACGGCAACAGTATCTAAGATATCAATAATCTTTTCACAGGTCTACATCTGCCGTGTGTTTACATTATACACATAAAGTTTGAAGCAAATCGGGTAAAAATTAGAGGGTGATTTCAAAGTATTTTGAAAGTGACACACTTCCTGCTGCCAGTTGGTGGCGCTATAACTTTGACTCACAATAGTCATATCAATGTGATCTGCCTCTTACAACGAACACACTGCTGAAGTTTCATCAAGATTAGTTTATGTATGCTGAAGTTATAACACACTTCCTGCTTCTCTTTTCTCGCCATAAATTCGTTTCCTCGCCACGGCCAAACCGTTCGAGATTTAAAAATCCGTCCGCAATTTAGCATCCTCAATGTCTTGACTTCATGCTGACCGAGTTTGGTGGTGAACGGATGAATTCTCTAGGAGGAGTATTTCAAATTCCAGAGGATGCGTTTTTCAAACAACCCATAATAGCTGACTTACTTTTGGGCGGAGCTAATAACATAGAGCGCGGAAGTTGTTCGGCCCGATGAGATCTATTTGTGTACCGAGTATCATATTAATTCATGCAAGCGTGTTTGATATATGGACCAAGTTTTCGGACCCCATTCAAGGGTGCGCTGTTGAGCCCCCCTGCCACGCCCGGGTACCAGCTTCAGCCCGGCCCTGATGGCCGCGGGTTCTGACCTGTGTGCAAAGTTTCAAGAGTTTTCGAGCACGTTAAAGGCCCCAAAAGCCCCTGAAACCTTGAAAAACAGGAATTTTAAACAAATATCACTCAAAAGACAAATCCCCCCACCCCTCACACACACAGAGACGCAGAGGCAGAGAGAGAGAGGGAGAGAATTCTCCAAAAAATCACATTCAAACCAAAATATCTCACTTCCTGTTGGTCACAGCTTATGACTATAAATTAGAAAGTTGTCCGGCTTGATCAGAACAATATACATAACGATTTTTGTGACTCTACTTAAAACTAAGCCCCCATTTTTGACTAAAGGTGGCGCTACTGAGCCCCTCACCACGCCCATTTCTGAAACTTTGCACATGTCTACTGGATAATAAATGTGATGTGTCTGTCGAGTTTCATCCAATTTCAAGTATGTTAAGAGTCCCAAAAGCATCTGAAAAGAATATTAAAGTTTGATGCGTTGCCACGGCAACAGTATTTAAGATATCAATAAACCTTTCACAGGTCTACATCTGCCGTGTGTCTACATTATACACATAAAGTTTGAAGCAAATCGGGTAAAAATAAGAGGGTGATTTCAAAGCATTTTGAAAGTGACACACTTCCTGCTGCCAGTTGGTGGCGCTATAACTTTGACTCACAATAGTCACATCCATGTGATCGGCCTCTTACAATGAACACACTGCGGAAGTTTCATCAAGATCAGTTAATGTATGCAGAAGTTATAACACTTCCTGTTTATCTTTTCTCGCTATAAATTCGTTTCATCACCACAGCCAAACCGTTCGAGATATCAAAAATCCGTCCGCAATTTAGCATCCTCAATGTCTTGACTTCATGCTGACCGAATTTGGTGGGGATCGAATCAATTCCCTAGGAGGAGTACATTAAATTCCAAAGCATGCATTTTTCAAACAACCCATAATAGCTGACTTCCTGTTGGGCAGAGCTAATAACTTAGAGTGCGAAAGTTGTTCGGCCCGATGACATCTATATGTGTACAGTTTCATACTAATACGTTCTTGTATGTGTCCAAGATTTAAGATTGTGTTCTAGGGGGCGCTCTCGAGCCCCCCTGCCACGCGCGAGTACCAGCTTCAGCCCGGCCCTAATGGCCGCGGGTTCTGACCTGTGTGCAAAGTTTCATGAGTTTTTGAGTCTGTTAAGGGTCCCAAAAGCCCCCGAACCCTTGAACAACAATAATAATAAATATAGCTGCAAGCAGCAATTACCGGGGCCAAGCACAATCAGATGACAAGACATGCCAACATGTCTGAAAGTGTCAGACCAACTGCGACAATGAGCAATTAAAGACATTTAAAGAGGATTTTATGCAAAATGCCTGAAAAAATCATAGAAACAATAATTAAAAATATGATTTAATGGATTATCACTTTCGACCAATAGGTGGCGCAGTTACAAAACTGATGTGATGTGGTCAGAGTGAAGTGACAATGACACATACAAAGTTTGGTGTTAATATGTCAAGGCATTGCAGAGATAAAGCCTGAATAGTGCTATTAGCATCATGCCTCAACTTTGCTGCTGCGCTATACGAAAACGGTTTCGTCTATCGACACAAAATCCATAACTTTCAGTCGGCACGGTCTGGAGATGATACGATTCGATTTTGGTGAAAATCGGACAAACGGTCTAGGAGGAGTTCGAAAAAGTAGGTTTTGACTGAAAATCAAGATGGCGGACAGGAAGTTCGGCCAAATAAGGAAAACTTGGTATCTATGTTCTCGGCTTGACCCAAGGAATCTATTAAGACCAGTGGCATTTCAATAGACAGATTTATTCAAAAGTTATTAGCCTTTTTGGAAATTTTATTTATAACTTTTGACCACTAGGTGGCGCTGTTTCGAAATATTTTGAGTACCTTTAGGGGATGGTGCTGATGGCACATTCTGAGTTTCGTAATATTACACCAATGCATTTGTTAAGTATAGCATTTTATTTCACAAAACTGCATTGAAGTCAATGGGAATTTCATGTTTTGTTCTATTATAGCGCCACCAAGAGGCTCAGTCACACAATTTTTTTTACGTGTCCATACATATGTGTGTCGATTTTGGTGCAAAAATCTCAATTTGCTTCGGAGTTATAGACATTTATATGAAAAAACAGGTAAAAAATGACTGACACATGACTTTGATTGAATATTACTACCCCTAAACATCAATATTTTTGCATTTGGGCATTGGCATTTAGCTATCGACCTATGTTTCCAAACTTCTGACGGTGGTTTCGTCTCGATCGGACAAACGGTTTCGAAGATATAGCCTACTGTTTTTTAAGCGCTAAATCACAATGCTACACAAACCGTAAGGCAAAACCTAGCATGTTTGGTATCGTTGGACTCGGCAACGATTCAGGAGTCCAATGAGATGAGTTTCGTGAAAATAAGTCTATCACACCCAAAGTTATAAGCATTTGAAAAAAATAATTCACCAGTAGGTGGCGCTGTTTCGAAACTTCTCGCACTCCTTCAGGACATCGTGTTGATGACCCATACCAAGTTTCGTAACAATCCGTTCATGCGTTGTTAAAATACAGCATTTTAGCACAAAATTCTAAATGGCCGACAGTCAAAATGGCCGATATGGCAAAATTGGATATCAGTCGACTCAGCATGTCGCCCTGAATCTATCAAGACCAATTTTATGATTTTTGGACAAACTCTTCAGAAGTTATAAGCAAAAATAGCCATTTTTCATATCTCCGGACCAGTAGGTGGCGCTGCGCCGAAACGCAGCATGTAGCCTCAGGTCATGCTTGTGAGTACATGTACCAAGTTTGGTCTGAATACGATAAACCGTTGTGGAGATACAGCCTTACGACTGTTTTTGCTAGCGCTACGTAAAATGTATTCGTGCGTTTATCGAAAACGGTTTGACGAATCAATTTGAATTTCATAACTTTTGGTCAGCACTGCCTGAAGATGATCTGGTTCAATTTTTGTGCAAATCGGACAAACCGTCTAGGACGAGTTTGAAAAAGTAGGTTTTTCAAAAAGTTCAAAATGGTGGCCATATTTTTATGACGGAAAATGACGTCATAGGATGCAATCGAATCGTCTTGAGGTAGGGAATAAGTGGACAAAAGAATTTTGTTGATTGGCCAAACGGTTCAAAAGTTATTAGCATAATAAAAGTGAAACTTTGGACAGTTGGTGGCGCTAGAGGGATTGGTTTTATGACACCAAATTTGGTATGGTGACTTTTTGGCCTGTCCTCTATCATTGTACCAAATTTCATAACTTTCCCGCAAGCGGTTCTATGGGCTGCCATAGACTCCCATGGCGGAAGAAGAATAATAATAAATATAGCTGCAAGCAGCAATTACCGGGGCCAAGCAGAATAAGACGACAAGACATTTCGACATGTCTGAAAGTGTCAGACCAACTGCAACAATGAGCAATTAAAGACATTTAAAGAGGATTTTAGACAAAATGGCTGAAAAATCATAGAAACAGTAATTAAAAATATGATTTAATGGATTATCACTTTCGACAAATAGGTGGCACAGTTACAAAGCTGATGTGATGTGGTCAGAGTGAGGAGACAATGACACATACAAAGTTTGGTGTCAATATGTCAAGGCATTGCAGAGATAAAGCCTGAATAGTGCTATTAGCATCATGCCTCAAATTTGCTGCTGCGCTATACGAAAACGGTTTCGTCAATTGACACGAAATCCATAACTTTTAGTCGGCACAGTCTGGGGATGATACGATTCGATTTTGGTGAAAATCGGACAAACGGTGTGGGAGGAGTTCGAAAAAGTAGATTTTGAATGAAAATAGCATTTTATCTCACAAAACTGTATTGAAGTCAATGGGAATTTCATGTTTTGTTCTATTATAGCGCCACCAAGAGGCTCAGTCCCACAATTTTTTTTACGTGTCCTCAGAGTGAGCCCATACATATGTGTGTCAGTTTTGGTGAAAATATCTCAATTTGCTTTAGAGTTATAAACATTTATATGAAAAAACACGTAAAAAATGACTGACACATGACTTTGTTTGAATTTTACTACCCCTAAACATCAATATTTTCGCATTTGGGCATTGGCATATAACTATCGACCTATGTTTCCAAACTTCTGACGGTGTTTTCGTCTCGATCGGACAAGCGGTTTCGAAGATATAGCCTAATGTTTTTTAAGCGCTAAATCACAACGCTACACAAACCGTAAGGCGAAACCTAGCATGTTTGGTATCGTAGGACTCGGCAAGGTTTCAGGAGTCTAATTAGATGAGTCTTGTGAAAATAAGTCGACCAAACCCAAAGTTATAAGCGTTTGAAAAAAAAAATTCACCACTAGGTGGCGCTGTTTCGAAACTTCTCACGCTCCTTCAGGACATCGTGCTGATGACCCATGCCAAGTTTTGTAACAATCCGTTAATGCGTTCCTAAAATACAGCATTTTAGCACATAATTCAAAATGGCCGACAGTCAAAATGGCCGATATGGTAAAATTGGATATCAGTCGACTCAGCATGTTGCCCTGAATCTAACGAGACCAATTTTATGATTTTTGGACAAACAGTTCAGAAGTTATAAGCAAAAATAGCCATTTTTCATATCTCCGGACCAGTAGGTGGCGCTGCGCCGAAACGCAGCATGTAGCCTCAGGTCATGCTTGTGATGACATGTACCAAGTTTGGTCTGAATACGATAAACCGTTGCGGAGATACAGCCTTACGACTGTTTTTGCAGGCGCTACGTAAAATTTGTTCGAGCGTTTATCGAAAACGGTTTGACGAATCAATTTGAATTCCATAACTTTTTGTCAGCACTCCCTGAAGATGATCTGGTTCAATTTTCGTGCAAATCGGACAAACCGTCTAGGACGAGTTCGAAAAAGTAGGTTTTTCGAATGATTCAAAATGGCGGCCATATTTTTATTACGGAAAATTAAGTAATAGGATGCAATCGAATCGGCATGAGCTCAGGAATCAGATGAAAAAAGAATTTTGTTGATTGGCCTTACGGTTCAAAAGTTATTAGCAAGATAAAAGTGAAACTTTGGACAGGTGGTGGCGCTAGAGGGAATGACTTAGAAACACAAAAATTGGTGTATTTAATGTTGGGACTGTCCTCTATCAGAATGTCAAACCAAAACAACTTTCCCGCAATCGGTACTATGGGCTGCCATAGACGCCAAGTCGGAAGAAAAAAAAGAAGAATAATAATAAATATAGCTGCAAGCAGCCATTACCGGGGCCAAGCTGAATAAGACGACAAGACATGCCGACATGTCTGAAAGTGTCAGACCAACTGCAACAATGAGCAATTAAAGACATTTAAAGAGGATTTTAGGCAAAATGCCTGAAAAATCATAGAAACAATAAATAAAAATATGATTTGATGGATTATCACTTTCGACCAATAGGTGGCGCAGTTACAAAACTGATGTGATGTGGTCAGAGTGAAGTTACAATGACACATACAAAGTTTGGTGTCAATATGTCAAGGCATTGCAGAGATAAAGCCTTAATTAATGCTATTAGCATCATGCCTCAACTTTGCTGCTGCGCTATACGAAAACGGTTTCGTCTATCGACACGAAATCCATAACTTTTAGTCGGCACGGTCTGGAGATGATACGATTCGATTTTGGTGAAAATCGGACAAACGGTCTAGGAGGAGTTCGAAAAAGTAGGTTTTGAATAAAAATCAAGATGGCGGACAAGAAGTTTGACCAAATAAGGAAAATTTGGTATCTATGTTCTCGGCTTGACCCAAGGAATCTATTAAGACCAGTGGCATTTACATAGGCCGATGTATTCAAAAGTTATTAGCAGTTTTGGAAATGTTATTATAACTTTTGACCACTAGGTGGCGCTGTCTCTAAATATTTTGGGTACCTTCAGGGGATGGTGCTGATGGCACATTCTGAGTTTCGTAATATTACACCAATGCATTTGTTTAGTATAGCATTTTATTTCACAAAACTGCATTGAAGTCAATGGGAATTTCATGTTTTGTTCTATTATAGCGCCACCAAGAGGCTCAGTCCCACCATTTTTTTTATGTGTCCTCAGAGTGAGCCCATACATATATGTGTCGATTTTGGTGCAAAAATCTCAATTTTCTTCGGAGTTATAGACATTTATATGAAAAAACACGAAAAAAATGACTGACACATGACTTTGATTGGAAATTAGTACCCCTAAACATCAATATTTTCGCATTTGGGCATTGGCGTACAGCTATCGACCTATGTTTCCAAACTTCTGACGGTGGTTTCGTCTCGATCGGACTAGCGGTTTCAAAGATATAGCCAAATGTTTTTTAAGCGCTAAATCACAACGCTACACAAACCGTAAGGCAAAACCTAGCATGTTTGGTATCGTAGGACTCGGCAATGATTCAGGAGTCTAAAAAGATGAGTTTCGTGAAAATAAGTCGACCACACCCAAAGTTATAAGCATTTGAAAAAAAAAATTCACCACTAGGTGGCGCTGTTTCGAAACTTCTCAGGCTCATTCAGGGCATTGTGCTGATGACCCATACCACGTTTCGTAACAATCCGTTCATGCGTTCATAAAATACAGAATTTTAGCAAAAAATTCAAAATGGCCGACAGCCAAAATGACCGATATGGTCAAATTGGATATCAGTCGACTCGGCATGTTGCCCTGAATCTAACGAGACCAATTGTATGATTTTTGGACAAACTGTTCAGAAGTTATAAGCAAAAATAGCCATTTTTCATATCTCCGGACCAGTAGGTGGCGCTGCGCCGAAACACAGCATGTAGCCTCAGGTCATGCTTGTGAGTACAAGTACCAAGTTTGGTCTGAATACGATAAACCGTTGCGGAGATACGGCCTTACGACTGTTTTTGCTAGCGCTACGTAAAATGTATTCGTGCGTTTATCGAAAACGGTTTGACGAATCCATTTGAATTCCATAACTTTTTGTCAGCACTACCTGAAGATGATCTGGTTCAATTTTCGTGCAAATCGGACAAACCGTCTAGGACGAGTTCGAAAAAGTAGCTTTTTTTGAAAATTCAAGATGGCGGCCATATTTTTATGACGGCAAATGACGTCATAGGGTGCAATCGAATCGCCATGAGCTCAGGAATAAGTGGAAAAAAGAATTTCGCTAATTGGCCTTACGGTTCAAAAGTTATTAGCAAAATAAAAGTGAAATTTTGGACAGGTGGTGGCGCTAGAGGGAATGACTTAGAAACACCAAAATTGGTGTATTTAATGTTGAGACGGTCCTCTATCAGAATGTCAAACCAAAACAACTTTCCCGCAATCGGTTCTATGGGCTGCCATAGACTCCCAGTCGGAAGAAGGAAGAATAATAATAATAATAATAATAATAATAATAAGAACGGGAACGAAAACAATAGGTGCCTCCGCACCTTCGGTGCTTGGCCCCTAAATATAGCTGCAAGCAGCAATTACCGGGGCCAAGCAGAATAAGACGACAAGACATGCCAACATGTCTGAAAGTGTCAGACCAACTGCAACAATGAGCAATTAAAGACATTTAAAGAGGATTTTAGGCGAAATGGCTGAAAAATCATGTAAAAAGTGATTCAAAATATGATTTAATGGATTGTCACTTTTGACCAAAAGGTGGCGCTGTTACGAAATTGATGTGGTGTGGTCAGAGTAAGGAGACAGTGACACATACAAAGTTTTGTGTCAATATGTCAAGGCATTGCAGATATAAAGCCTGAATAGTCATTTTGGCATCATGCCTCAACTTTGCTGCTGTGCTATACGAAAACGGTTTCATCAATCGACACGAAATCCATAACTTTTTGTCGGCACAGTCTGGAGATGATACGATTCGATTTTGGTGAAAATCGGACAAACGGTCTAGGAGGAGTTCGAAAAAGTAGGTTTTGAATGAAAATCAAGATGGCGGACAGGAAGTTTGGCCAAATAAGGAAAACTTGGTATCTATGTTCTCGGCTTGACCCAAGGAATCTATTAAGACCAGTGGCATTTCAATAGCCAGATGTATTCAAAAGTTATTAGCCTTTTTGGAAATTTTGTTATAACTTTTGACCACTAGGTGGCGCTGTCTTGAAATATTTTGGTTGCCTTCAGGGGATGGTGCTGATGACACAATCTGAGTTTCGTAATATTACACCAATGCATTTGTTTAGTATAGCATTTTATTTCACAAAACTGTATTGAAGTCAATGGGAATTTCATATTTTGTTCAATTATAGCGCCACCAAGAGGCTCAGTCCCACAATTTTTTTTACGTGTCCTCAGAGTGAGCCCATACATATGTGTGTCAATTTTGGTGAAAATATCTCAATTCGCTTCGGAGTTATAGACATTTATATGAAAAAACACGAAAAAAATGACTGACACATGACTTTGATTGGAAATTAGTACCCCTAAACATCAATATTTTCGCATTTGGGCATTGGCGTATAGCTATCGACCTATGTTTCCAAACTTCTGACGGTGGTTTCGTCTCGATCGGACTAGCGGTTTCAAAGATATAGCCAAATGTTTTTTAAGCGCTAAATCACAACGCTACACAAACCGTAAGGCGAAACCTAGTATGTTTGGTATCGTAGGACTCGGCAACGATTCAGGAGTCTAAAAAGATGAGTTTCGTGAAAATAAGTCGACCACACCCAAAGTTATAAGCATTTGAAAAAAAAAATTCACCACTAGGTGGCGCTGTTTCGAAACTTCTCAGGCTCATTCAGGGCATTGTGCTGATGACCCATACCACGTTTCGTAACAATCCGTTCATGCGTTCATAAAATACAGAATTTTAGCACAAAATTCAAAATGGCCGACAGCCAAAATGACCGATATGGTCAAATTGGATATCAGTCGACTCGGCATGTTGCCCTGAATCTAACGAGACCAATTGTATGATTTTTGGACAAACTGTTCAGAAGTTATAAGCAAAAATAGCCATTTTTCATATCTCCGGACCAGTAGGTGGCGCTGCGCCGAAACACAGCATGTAGCCTCAGGTCATGCTTGTGAGTACAAGTACCAAGTTTGGTCTGAATACGATAAACCGTTGCGGAGATACGGCCTTACGACTGTTTTTGCTAGCGCTACGTAAAATGTATTTGTGCGTTTATTGAAAACGGTTTGACGAATCCATTTGAATTCCATAACTTTTTGTCAGCACTACCTGAAGATGATCTGGTTCAATTTTCGTGCAAATCGGACAAACCGTCTAGGACGAGTTCGAAAAAGTAGCTTTTTTTGAAAATTCAAGATGGCGGCCATATTTTTATGAGGGCAAATGACGTCATAGGGTGCAATCGAATCGCCATGAGCTCAGGAATCAGAGGAAAAAAGAATTTCGCTGATTGGCCTTACGGTTCAAAAGTTATTAGCAAAATAAAAGTGAAACTTTGGACAGGTGGTGGCGCTAGAGGGAATGACTTAGAAACACCAAAATTGGTGTATTTAATGTTGAGACGGTCCTCTATCAGAATGTCAAACCAAAACAACTTTCCCGCAATCGGTTCTATGGGCTGCCATAGACTCCCATGGCGGAAGAATAATAATAATAAATATAGCTGCAAGCAGCAATTACCGGGGCCAAGCAGAATAAGACGACAAGACATGCCAACATGTCTGAAAGTGTCAGACCAACTGCAACAATGAGCAATTAAAGACATTTAAAGAGGATTTTAGGCGAAATGGCTGAAAAATCATGTAAAAAGTGATTCAAAATATGATTTAATGGATTGTCACTTTTGACCAAAAGGTGGCGCTGTTACGAAATTGATGTGGTGTGGTCAGAGTAAGGAGACAGTGACACATACAAAGTTTTGTGTCAATATGTCGAGGCATTGCAGATATAAAGCCTGAATAGTCATTTTGGCATCATGCCTCAACTTTGCTGCTGTGCTATACGAAAACGGTTTCATCAATCGACACGAAATCCATAACTTTTTGTCGGCACAGTCTGGAGATGATACGATTCGATTTTGGTGAAAATCGGACAAACGGTCTAGGAGGAGTTCGAAAAAGTAGGTTTTGAATGAAAATCAAGATGGCGGACAGGAAGTTTGGCCAAATAAGGAAAACTTGGTATCTATGTTCTCGGCTTGACCCAAGGAATCTATTAAGACCAGTGGCATTTCAATAGCCAGATGTATTCAAAAGTTATTAGCCTTTTTGGAAATTTTGTTATAACTTTTGACCACTAGGTGGCGCTGTCTTGAAATATTTTGGTTGCCTTCAGGGGATGGTGCTGATGACACAATCTGAGTTTCGTAATATTACACCAATGCATTTGTTTAGTATAGCATTTTATTTCACAAAACTGTATTGAAGTCAATGGGAATTTCATATTTTGTTCAATTATAGCGCCACCAAGAGGCTCAGTCCCACAATTTTTTTTACGTGTCCTCAGAGTGAGCCCATACATATGTGTGTCAATTTTGGTGAAAATATCTCAATTCGCTTCGGAGTTATAGACATTTATATGAAAAAACACGAAAAAAATGACTGACACATGACTTTGATTGGAAATTAGTACCCCTAAACATCAATATTTTCGCATTTGGGCATTGGCGTATAGCTATCGACCTATGTTTCCAAACTTCTGACGGTGGTTTCGTCTCGATCGGACTAGCGGTTTCAAAGATATAGCCAAATGTTTTTTAAGCGCTAAATCACAACGCTACACAAACCGTAAGGCGAAACCTAGCATGTTTGGTATCGTAGGACTCGGCAACGATTCAGGAGTCTAAAAAGATGAGTTTCGTGAAAATAAGTCGACCACACCCAAAGTTATAAGCATTTGGAAAAAAAAATTCACCACTAGGTGGCGCTGTTTCGAAACTTCTCAGGCTCATTCAGGGCATCGTGCTGATGACCCATACCACGTTTCGTAACAATCCGTTCATGCGTTCATAAAATACAGAATTTTAGCACAAAATTCAAAATGGCCGACAGCCAAAATGACCGATATGGCAAAATTGGATATCAGTCGACTCGGCATGTTGCCCTGAATCTAACGAGACCAATTGTATGATTTTTGGACAAACTGTTCAGAAGTTATAAGCAAAAATAGCCATTTTTCATATCTCCGGACCAGTAGGTGGCGCTGCGCCGAAACACAGCATGTAGCCTCAGGTCATGCTTGTGAGTACAAGTACCAAGTTTGGTCTGAATACGATAAACCGTTGCGGAGATACGGCCTTACGACTGTTTTTGCTAGCGCTACGTAAAATGTATTTGTGCGTTTATTGAAAACGGTTTGACGAATCCATTTGAATTCCATAACTTTTTGTCAGCACTACCTGAAGATGATCTGGTTCAATTTTCGTGCAAATCGGACAAACCGTCTAGGACGAGTTCGAAAAAGTAGCTTTTTTTGAAAATTCAAGATGGCGGCCATATTTTTATGACGGCAAATGACGTCATAGGGTGCAATCGAATCGCCATGAGCTCAGGAATCAGAGGAAAAAAGAATTTCGCTGATTGGCCTTACGGTTCAAAAGTTATTAGCAAAATAAAAGTGAAACTTTGGACAGGTGGTGGCGCTAGAGGGAATGACTTAGAAACACCAAAATTGGTGTATTTAATGTTGAGACGGTCCTCTATCAGAATGTCAAACCAAAACAACTTTCCCGCAATCGGTTCTATGGGCTGCCATAGACTCCCATGGCGGAAGAATAATAATAATAATAATAATAATAATAATAATAAGAAACGGAACAGATACAATAGGTGCCTCCGCACCTTCGGTGCTTGGCCCCTAAATATAGCTGCAAGCAGCAATTACCGGGGCCAAGCAGAATAAGACGACAAGACATGCCAACATGTCTGAAAGTGTCAGACCAACTGCAACAATGAGCAATTAAAGACATTTAAAGAGGATTTTAGGCGAAATGGCTGAAAAATCATGTAAAAAGTGATTCAAAATATGATTTAATGGATTGTCACTTTTGACCAAAAGGTGGCGCTGTTACGAAATTGATGTGGTGTGGTCAGAGTAAGGAGACAGTGACACATACAAAGTTTTGTGTCAATATGTCGAGGCATTGCAGATATAAAGCCTGAATAGTCATTTTGGCATCATGCCTCAACTTTGCTGCTGTGCTATACAAAAACGGTTTCATCAATCAACACGAAATCCATAACTTTTTGTCGGCACAGTCTGGAGATGATACGATTCGATTTTGGTGAAAATCGGACAAACGGTCTAGGAGGAGTTCGAAAAAGTAGGTTTTGAATGAAAATCAAGATGGCGGACAGGAAGTTTGGCCAAATAAGGAAAACTTGGTATCTATGTTCTCGGCTTGACCCAAGGAATCTATTAAGACCCGTGGCATTTCAATAGCCAGATTTATTCAAAAGTTATTAGCCTTTTTGGAAATTTTGTTATAACTTTTGACCACTAGGTGGCGCTGTCTTGAAATATTTTGGTTGCCTTCAGGGGATGGTGCTGATGACACAATCTGAGTTTCGTAATATTACACCAATGCATTTGTTTAGTATAGCATTTTATTTCACAAAACTGTATTGAAGTCAATGGGAATTTCATATTTTGTTCATTTATAGCGCCACCAAGAGGCTCAGTCCCACAATTTTTTTTACGTGTCCTCAGAGTGAGCCCATACATATGTGTGTCAATTTTGGTGAAAATATCTCAATTCGCTTCGGAGTTATAGACATTTATATGAAAAAACACGAAAAAAATGACTGACACATGACTTTGATTGGAAATTAGTACCCCTAAACATCAATATTTTCGCATTTGGGCATTGGCGTATAGCTATCGACCTATGTTTCCAAACTTCTGACGGTGGTTTCGTCTCGATCGGACTAGCGGTTTCAAAGATATAGCCAAATGTTTTTTAAGCGCTAAATCACAACGCTACACAAACCGTAAGGCGAAACCTAGCATGTTTGGTATCGTAGGACTCGGCAACGATTCAGGAGTCTAAAAAGATGAGTTTCGTGAAAATAAGTCGACCACACCCAAAGTTATAAGCATTTGAAAAAAAAAATTCACCACTAGGTGGCGCTGTTTCGAAACTTCTCAGGCTCATTCAGGGCATTGTGCTGATGACCCATACCACATTTCGTAACAATCCGTTCATGCGTTCATAAAATACAGCATTTTAGCACAAAATTCAAAATGGCCGACAGCCAAAATGACCGATATGGTCAAATTGGATATCAGTCGACTCGGCATGTTGCCCTGAATCTAACGAGACCAATTGTATGATTTTTGGACAAACTGTTCAGAAGTTATAAGCAAAAATAGCCATTTTTCATATCTCCGGACCAGTAGGTGGCGCTGCGCCGAAACACAGCATGTAGCCTCAGGTCATGCTTGTGAGTACAAGTACCAAGTTTGGTCTGAATACGATAAACCGTTGCGGAGATACGGCCTTACGACTGTTTTTGCTAGCGCTACGTAAAATGTATTTGTGCGTTTATTGAAAACGGTTTGAAGAATCCATTTGAATTCCATAACTTTTTGTCAGCACTACCTGAAGATGATCTGGTTCAATTTTCGTGCAAATCGGACAAACCGTCTAGGACGAGTTCGAAAAAGTAGCTTTTTTTGAAAATTCAAGATGGCGGCCATATTTTTATGACGGCAAATGACGTCATAGGGTGCAATCGAATCGCCATGAGCTCAGGAATCAGAGGAAAAAAGAATTTCGCTGATTGGCCTTACGGTTCAAAAGTTATTAGCAAAATAAAAGTGAAACTTTGGACAGGTGGTGGCGCTAGAGGGAATGACTTAGAAACACCAAAATTGGTGTATTTAATGTTGAGACGGTCCTCTATCAGAATGTCAAACCAAAACAACTTTCCCGCAATCGGTTCTATGGGCTGCCATAGACTCCCATGGCGGAAGAATAATAATAATAAATATAGCTGCAAGCAGCAATTACCGGGGCCAAGCAGAATAAGACGACAAGACATGCCAACATGTCTGAAAGTGTCAGACCAACTGCAACAATGAGCAATTATAGACTTTAAAGAGGATTTTATGCAAAATGCCTGAAAAATCATAGAAACAATAATTAAAAATATGATTTTATGGATTATCACTTTCGACCAATAGGTGGCACAGTTACAAAACTGATGTGATGTGGTCAGAGTGAAGTGACAATGACACATACAAAGTTTGGTGTCAATATGTCAAGGCATTGCAGAGATAAAGCCTGAATAGTGCTATTAGCATCATGCCTCAACTTTGCTGCTGCGCTATACGAAAACGGTTTCGTCTGTCGACACAAAATCCATAACTTTTAGTCGGCACGGTCTGGAGATGATACGATTCGATTTTGGTGAAAATCGGACAAACGGTCTAGGAGGAGTTCGAAAAAGTAGGTTTTGAATGAAAATCAAGATGGCGGACAAGAAGTTTGACCAAATAAGGAAAATTTGGTATCTATGTTCTCGGCTTGACCCAAGGAATCTATTAAGACCAGTGGCATTTACATAGGCCGATGTATTCAAAAGTTATTAGCAGTGTTGGAAATGTTGTTATAACTTTTGACCACTAGGTGGCGCTGTCTCTAAATATGTTGGGTACCTTCAGGGGATGGTGCTGATGGCACATTCTGAGTTTCGTAATATTACACCAATGCATTTGTTAAGTATAGCATTTTATTTCACAAAACTGCATTGAAGTCAATGGGAATTTCATGTTTTGTTCTATTATAGCGCCACCAAGAGGCTCAGTCCCACCATTTTTTTTATGTGTCCTCAGAGTGAGCCCATACATCTATGTGTTGATTTTGGTGCAAAAATCTCAATTTGCTTCGGAGTTATAGACATTTATATGAAAAAACACGTAAAAAATGACTGACACATGACTTTGATTGAATATTACTACTCCTAAACATCAATATTTTCACATTTGGGCATTGGCGTATAGCTATCGACCTATGTTTCCAAACTTCTGAAGGTGGTTTCGTCTTGATCGGACAAGCTGTTTCAAAGATATAGCCAAATGTTTTTTAAGCGCTAAATCACAACGCTACACAAACCATAAGGCGAAACCTAACATGTTTGGTATCGTTGGACTCGGCAACGATTCAGGAGTCTAAAGAGATGAGTCCTGTGAAAATAAGTTGACCACACCCAAAGTTATAAGCATTTGGAAGCATTTGGGGAAAAAAATTCACCACTAGATGGCACTGTTTCGACACTTCTCAGGCTCCTTCAGGACATCGTGCTGATGACCCATACCGAGTTTCATAACGATACGTTCATGCATTCCTAAAATACAGCATTTTAGCACATAATTCAAAATGGCCGACAGCCAAAATGGCTGATCTGGGAAAATTGGATATCAGTCGACTCAGCATGATCCCTTGAATCTAACGAGACCACTTTTATGATTTTTGGACAAACCATTCAGAAGTTATAAGCAAAAAAAGCCATTTTTCATATCTCCGGACCAGAGGGTGGCACTGCGACGAAACGCAGCATGTAGGCTCAGGTCATGCTTGTGATGATATGTGCTTAGTTTGGTCTGAATACGATAAAGCGTTGCGGAGATACAGGCTTGTGTCTGTTTTCGCAAGCGCTACATAAAATTTGTTTGCGCGGTATTCGAAAACGGTTTGACGAATCAACACGAATTCCATAACTTTTTGTCGGCATGGTCTGAAGATGATCTGATTCAATTTTCGTGGAAATTGGACCAACGGCCTAGAAGGAGTTCGAAAAAGTAGGTTTTTCGGAAAATTCAAAATGGCGGAAACATTTTTATGACGAAAAATGACGTCATATGGTGCATTCGAATCGTCATGAGCTCAGGAATCAGAGGAAAAACGAATTTTGTTTCTAGCCCTAGTGGTTCAAAAGTTATTAGCATCAACATGAGTGCAACTTTGGACAGTTGGTGGCGCTAGAGGGAAAGACTTAGACACACCAAAATTGGTGTATTTAATGTTGGGACTGTCCTCTATTAGAATGTCAAATCATTATAACTTTCCCACGATCGGTTCTATGGGCTGCCATAGACTCCCAGTCGGAAGAAGGAAGAATAATAATAATAATAATAATAATAAGAACAGGAACGAAAACAATAGGTGCCTCCGCACCTTCGGTGCTTGGCCCCTAATAATAATAATAATAATAATAAGAAACGGAACAGATACAATAGGTGCCTCCGCACCTTCGGTGCTTGGCCCCTAATAAATATAGCTGCAAGCAGCAATTACCGGGGCCAAGCAGAATAAGACGACAAGACATGCCAACATGTCTGAAAGTGTCAGACCAACTGCAACAATGAGCAATTAAAGACATTTAAAGAGGATTTTTGGCAAAATGCCTGAAAAATCATAGAAACAATAATTAAAAATATGATTTGATGGATTATCACTTTCGACCAATAGGTGGCGCAGTTACAAAACTGATGTGATGTGGTCAGAGTGAAGTTACAATGACACATACAAAGTTTGGTGTCAATATGTCAAGGCATTGCAGAGATAAAGCCTTAATTAGTGCTATTAGCATCATGCCTCAACTTTGTTGCTGCGCTATACGAAAACGGTTTCGTCTATCGACACGAAATCCATAACTTTTAGTCGGCACGGTCTGGAGAGGATACGATTCAATTTTGGTGAAAATCGGACAAACGGTCTAGGAGGAGTTCGAAAAAGTAGGTTTTGAATGAAAATCAAGATGGCGGACAAGAAGTTTGACCAAATAAGGAAAATTTGGTATCTATGTTCTCGGCTTGACCCAAGGAATCTATTAAGACCAGTGGCATTTACATAGGCCGATGTATTCAAAAGTTATTAGCAGTTTTGGAAATGTTGTTATAACTTTTGACCACTAGGTGGCGCTGTCTCTAAATATTTTGGGTACCTTCAGGGGATGGTGCTGATGGCACATTCTGAGTTTCGTAATATTACACAAATGCATTTGTTAAGTATAGCATTTTATTTCACAAAACTGCATTGAAGTCAATGGGAATTTCATATTTTGTTCAATTATAGCGCCACCAAGAGGCCCAGTCCCACAATTTTTTTTACGTGTCCTCAGAGTGAGCCCATACATATGTGTGTCAATTTTGGTGAAAATATCTCAATTCGCTTCGGAGTTATAGACATTTATATGAAAAAACACGAAAAAAATGACTGACACATGACTTTGATTGGAAATTAGTACCCCTAATCATCAATATTTTCGCATTTGGGCTTTAACGTTTAGCTATCGACCTATGTTTCCAAACTTCTGACGGTGGTTTCGTCTCGATCGGACTAGCGGTTTCAAAGATATAGCCAAATGTTTTTTAAGCGCTAAATCACAACGCTACACAAACCGTAAGGCGAAACCTAGCATGTTTGGTATCGTAGGACTCGGCAACGATTCAGGAGTCTAAAAAGATGAGTTTCGTGAAAATAAGTCGACCACACCCATAGTTATAAGCATTTGGAAAAAAAAATTCACCACTAGGTGGCGCTGTTTCGAAACTTCTCAGGCTCATTCAGGGCATCGTGCTGATGACCCATGCCAAGTTTCGTAACAATCCGTTCATGCATTCCTAAAATACAGCATTTTAGCACATAATTCAAAATGGCCGACAGTCAAAATGGCCGATATGGCAAAATTGGATATCAGTCGACCCGGCATGTCGCCCTGAATCTATCAAGACCAATTTTATGATTTTTGGACAAACTGTTCAGAAGTTATAAGCAAAAATAGCCATTTTTCATATCTCTGGACCAGTAGGTGGCGCTGCGCCGAAACGCAGCATGTAGCCTCAGGTCATGCTTGTGAGTACATGTACCAAGTTTGGTCTGAATACGATAAACCGTTGCGGAGATATAGCCTTACGACTGTTTTTGCTAGCGCTACGTAAAATGTATTCGTGCGTTTATCGAAAACGGTTTGACGAATCAATTTGAATTCCATAACTTTTGGTCAGCACTGCCTGAAGATGATCTGGTTCAATTTTCGTGCAAATCGGACAAACCATCTAGGACGAGTTCGAAAAAGTAGCTTTTTCAGAAAATTAAAAATGGTGGCCATATTTATATGACGGAAAATGACGTCATAGGGTGCAATCGAATCGGCATGAGCTCAGGAATCAGAGGAAAAAAGAATTTTGTTGATTGGCCTTACGGTTCAAAAGTTATTAGCAAAATAAAAGTGAAACTTTGGACAGGTGGTGGCGCTAGAGGGAATGACTTAGACACACCAAAATCAGTGTATTTAATGTTGGGACTGTCCTCTATCAGAATGTCAAACCATTACAACTTTCCCGCGATCGGTTCTATGGGCTGCCATAGACTCCCAGTCGGAAGAAGGAAGAATAATAATAATAAATATAGCTGCAAGCAGCCATTACCGGGGCCAAGCAGAATAAGACGACAAGACATGCCAACATGGCTGAAGGTGTCAGACCATCTGCAACAATGAGCAATTAAATACATTTAAAGAGGATTTTAGGCGAAATGGCTGAAAAATCATATAAAAAGTCATTCAAAATATGATTTAATGGATTATCACTTTCGACCAATAGGTGGCGCAGTTACAAATGTGATGTGATGTGGTCAGAGTGAAGTGACAATGACACATACAAAGTTTGGTGTCAATATGTCAAGGCATTGCAGAGATAAAGCCTGAATAGTGCTTTTAGCATCATGCCTCAAGTTTGCTGCTATGCTATACGAAAACGGTTTCGTCTATAGACACGAAATCCATAACTTTTAGTCAGCACAGTCTGGAGATGATACGATTCGATTTTGGTGAAAATCGGACAAACGGTCTAGGAGGAGTTCGAAAAAGTAGGTTTTGAATGAAAATCAAGATGGCGGACAGGAAGTTTGGCCAGATAAGGAAAACTTGGTATCTATGTTCTCGGCTTGACCCAAGGAATCTATTAAGACCAGTGGCATTTCAGTAGCCAGATTTATTCAAAAGTTATTAGCCTTTTTGGAAATGTTGTTATAACTTTTGACCACTAGGTGGCACTGTCTTGAAATATTTTGGGTACCTTCAGGGAATGGTGCTGATGGCACATTTTGAGTTTCGTAATATTACACCAATGCATTTGTTTATTATAGCATTTTATTTCACAAAACTGTATTGAAGTCAATGGGAATTTCATGTTTTGTTCTATTATAGCGCTACCAAGAGGCTGAGTCCCACCATTTTTTTTACATGTCCTCAGAGTGAGCTCGTACATATGTGTGTCGATTTTGGTGAAAATATCTCAATTCGCTTCGGAGTTATAGACATTTATATGAAAAAACACGTAAAAAATGACTGACACATGACTTTGATTGGAATTTACTACCCCTAAACATCAATATTTTCGCATTTGAGCATTGGCGTTTAGCTATCGACCTATGTTTCCAAACTTCTGAAGGTGGTTTCGTCTCGATCGGACTAGCGGTTTCGAAGATATAGCCAAATGTTTTTTAAGCGCTAAATCACAACGCTACACAAACCGTAAGGCAAAACCTAGCATGTTTGGTATCGTGGGACTCGGCAACGATTCAGGACTCTAATGAGATGAGTCTCGTGAAAATAAGTCGACCACACCCAAAGTTATAAGCATTTGGAAGCATTTGGGAAAAAAAATTCACCACTAGGTGGCACTGTTTCGAAACTTCTCAGGCTCCTTCAGGGCATCGTGCTGATGATCCATTCCGAGTTTTGTAACGATACGTTCACGCGTTCATAAAATACAGCATTTTAGCACATAATTCAAAATGGCCGACAGCCAAAATGGCTGATCGGGGAAAATTGGATATCAGTCGACTCAGCATGATGCCCTGAATCTAACGAGACCACTTTTATGATTTTTGGACAACCCATTCAGAAGTTATAAGCAAAAATAGCCATTTTTCATATCTCCGGACCAGTAGGTGGCACTGTGCCGAAACGCAGCATGTTGCCTCAGGTCATGCTTGTGAAGAGATGTACCAAGTTTGGTCTGAATATGATAAAGTGTTGAGGAGATACTGGCTTGTGTCTGTTTTCGCAAGCGCTACGTAAAATTTGTTTGCGCGGTATTCGAGAACGGTTTGATGAATCAACACGAATTCCATAACTTTTTGTCGGCATGGTCTGAAGATGATCTGATTCAATTTTCGTGGAAATTGGAGCAACGGCCTAGGAGGAGTTTGAAAAAGTAGGTTTTTCGGAAAATTCAAAATGGCGGAACAATTATTATGACGAAAAATGACGTCATATGGTGCAATCGAATCGCCCTGAGCTCAGAAATCAGAGGAAAAAAGAATTTTGTTTCTAGCCCGTGTGGTTCAAAAGTTATTAGCATAAACATGAGTGAAATTTTGGACAGTTGGTGGCGCTAGAGGGAATGACTTAGACACACCAAAATTGGTGTATTTAATGTTGGGACTGTCCTCTATCAGAATGTCAAACCATTACAACTTTCCCGCGATCGGTTCTATGGGCTGCCATAGACTCCCAGTCGGAAGAAGGAAGAATAATAATAATAATAATAATAATAAGAACGGGAACGAAAACAATAGGTGCCTCCGCACCTTCGGTGCTTGGCCCCTAAATATAGCTGCAAGCAGCAATTATCGGGGCCAAGCGCAAGCAGATGACAGGATATGCCAACATGGCTGAAGGTGTCAGACCAACTGGAACAATGAGCAATTAAATACATTTAAAGAGGATTTTAGGCGAAATGGCTGAAAAATCATATAAAAAGTCATTTAAAATATGATTTAATGGATTATCACTTTCGACCAATAGGTGGAGCAGTTACAAAACTGATGTGATGTGGTCAGAGTGAAGTGACAATGACATATACAAAGTTTGGTGTCAATATTTCAAGGGATTTCAGAGATAAAGCCTGAATAGTGCTTTTGGCATCATGCCTCAACTTTGCTGCTGCGCTATACGAAAACAGTTTCGTCTATCGACACGAAATCCATAACGTTTAGTCGGCACAGTCTGGAGATGATACGATTCGATTTTGGTGAAAATCGGACAAACGGTCTAGGAGGAGTTCGAAAATGTAGGTTTTGAATGAAAATCAAGATGGCGGACAGGAAGTTTGGCCAAATAAGGAAAACTTGGTATCTATGTTCTCGGCTTGACCCAGGGAATCTATTAAGACCAGTGGCATTTCAATAGCCAGATTTATTCAAAAGTTATTAGCCTTTTTGGAAATTTTGTTATAACTTTTGACCACTAGGTGGCGCTGTCTCGAAATCTTTTGGGTACCTTCAAGGGATGGAGCTGATGGCACATTCTGAGTTTCGTAATATTACACCAATGCATTTGTTTAGTATAGCATTTTATTTCACAAAACTGTATTGAAGTCAATGGGAATTTCATGTTTTGTTCTGTTATAGCGCCACCAAGAGGCTCAGTCACACCTATTTTTTTTATGTGTCCTCAGAGTGAGCCCATACATATGTGTGTCAATTTTGGTGAAGATATCTCAATTCGCTTCGGAGTTATAGACATTTATATGAAAAAACACGTAAAAAATGACTGACACATGACTTTGATTGGAATTTACTACCCCTAAACATCAATATTTTTGCATTTGGGCGTTGGCGTATAGCTATCGACCTATGTTTCCAAACTTCTGACGGTGGTTTCGTCTTGATCGGACTATCGGTTTCGAAGATATAGCCAAATGTTTTTTAAGCGCTAAATCACAACGCTACACAAACCGTAAGGCGAAACCTAGCATGTTTGGTATCGTGGGACTCGGCAACGATTCAGGACTGTAATGAGATGAGTCTCGTGAAAATAAGTCGACCACACCCAAAGTTATAAGCATTTGGGAAAAAAAATTCACCACTAGGTGGCGCTGTTTCGAAAGTTCTCAGGTTCCTTCAGGACATCGTGATGATGACCAATACCAAGTTTCGTAACAATTCGTTCATGCGTTCATAAAATACAGCATTTTAGCACAAAATTCAAAATGGCTGACAGTCAAAATGGCCGATATGGTCAAATTGGATATCAGTCGAATCGGCATGTTGCCCTGAATCTAACGAGACCAATTTTATGATTTTTGGACAAACTGTTCAAAACCTATAAGCAAAAATAGCCATTTTCCATATCTCCGGACCAGTAGGTGGCGCTGCGCCGAAACACAGCATGTAGCCTCAGGTCATACCTGTGATGACATGTACCAAGTTTGGTCTGAATACGATAAACCGTTGCGGAGATAGAGCCCTACGACTGTTTTTGCAGGCGCTACGTAAAATTAGTTCGAGCGTTTTTCGAAAACGGTTTAACGAATCAATTTGAATTCCATAACTTTTTGTCAGCACTGCCTGAAGATGATCTGGTTCAATTTTCGTGCGAATCGGACAAACCGTCTAGGACGAGTTCGAAAAAGTAGGTTTTACGAAAAATTAAAAATGGCGGCCATATTGTTATGACGGAAAATGAAGAATTTTGTTGATTGACCTCACGGTTCAAAAGTTATTAGCAAAATAAAAGTGAAACTTTGGACAGGTGGTGGCGCTAGAGGGAATGACTTAGAAACAACAAAATTGGTGTATTTAATGTTGGGAGAGTCCTCTATCAGAATGTCAATCCAAAACAACTTTCCCGCAATCGGTTCTATGGGCTGCCATAGACACCCAGTCGGAAGAAACGGAAGAATAATAATAATAAGAACGGGAACAGATACAATAGGTGCCTACGCACCTTCGGTGCTTGGCCCCTAATAAGAACGCGAACGGATACAATAGGTGCCTCCGCACCTTCGGTGCTTGGCCCCTAATTAAAGCTGCAAGCAGCATTTATCGGGGTTCAAGCATTTAAGGCCTTTAAGGCCTTTAAGCTCACAAGCATCAAAAGACATTAAGTTTTATTTAGCAAGCATTTAACAACTGTCATCATAGATGAAAAAGTCAATTTACAGCCAATACAGGCAGTTTACCATAGGAAATAAATGGTTTTAAAGCGTTTTTACAGTTATAGCACCTTTTTGCCTGAGTCTTCTTACAGTCTTGCCTGATCTCCACCACTTTTATTAGTAGTACTCAAAGTGTGCCCATATATATGTGTCAAATTTGTTGTAAATATGTAATTTTGATAAGGAGTTTAGATAATTATATTCAGTGGCGTAACCAGTCAACACTGGGCCCTTAAGTATGATGACGCAATTAATGATATTGATGACGCAATGTCTGCAAGTAGGCTACCATGAATAGGGCAGGATATGATCATACACAGCATATAAGAGATGAGATGACTAACAAAATCAGGAGTAGCCTCAAAAAAACAAAAAACAAAAAAAAAAAAAACATGGTGTCAGCGCACGATAACACATTGTTAGGCCTAGGTCCAAATACATAAAAAAGATGCTCTCTTACATTATAGTGGGATTTTCCGGGCTTTCCTATGTGCAACTGCAAAGTTGTCGATTAGATCAGGATTGTGAGCATGGGCATTCTCAATTGACCCTTCGCATGGAGTTTGAATGACAGGCGATCTGACTAATCATAATCCGCCATTTTGTCCAACAAAGCAGTCAGGAGAGTTAGTAGATTAACATTGGAGGATTTCAATTTGAAAAACAAAGTGTACTGACGTCATAGCACTTTAAAACAACATTCCTTATATGTTCATTTATGTTTATTTTAATGCTATAAATTAACTAGAAGGAAGAGATGATCGGTTCACGAGCAGCTTTAACTGAGCCTCGAGTCTACAGCGATCTGTCAGACACATTAAAGAGTCACAAAACGGTATTTATTGTTTAAATGTCTCTAAAAAATGACTACATTTGAAAGGTGAGACTTTGTTTCATATCAAAAGTACTTGTCTGTCAGCGCGCAGTATCCTCTCTGATCCGCAGTGTATTTTTCACTGCGTGAGAACTTGGTGTGGTGTGAGAGTGGCGTCGCTTGTCAGACATAGCAACAGTAACTAAAGTGGGCGGGTCTTTGCAAACGGTCATTGACAGTATAGAGCTGGTAAGTCCCGCCCCTTCCGCTAACCCCACTGGACCTCTAGGTTGAAAAATCGTCAATGCAAGTGAATGTGAGAAAATAATTATTTTCTGGTCTCGTTTGAATTTTGGCATGAATGTGAACATATGTTGTCTGTGAATTTTTAATATAATTTTTCGTGTGAAGAATGCTACAATTTAGCGGGTAGAAGTTTGATACGGTTAGACTTTGTGTGAGAGCACTTTGTGGACTACAACTAGTTTTTACATCAGACGGGAATCTGAAGAAAGAACAACCCATTTGGTTTGAATGGTGACATTTGGGTACAAAACACACAGGCATCTCGATCTGTCTCCATAGATTATCGCAGCATTAGCACCGTGATTTGACAAGTGGAAGGAAAAATGTGTTATCGGGTGACGTCACATAGGCGACATGTAGTCTTTCTCATTATGTCTTTTCCACAACTGCTAGCCAAAGAATCATACAATATACTGTCAAACTCGTAACATGAAAAATTATATAAAAAATTCACAGACAACGTATGTTCACATTCATGGCACAATTCAAACTGGACCGGAAAAGAATTATTTTCTTACATTCACTTGCATTGACGATTTTTCAACCTAGAGGTCCAGTGGGGTTTTACGGATGGGCGGGACTTACTAGCTCTACGGACAGGGATTCGCCAGTCCCAATTTAAAACAAATTTCATCACAATCCATCAATTGTTCGTTTCAAACATGTGAGAGCATCAAAATGATCCATGGGTGAAATTGATTGGATATAATTATTTTTTTTGTCAGTCCCTATCATAATTTTAACATTTTGGTGTTATTGTTTAGCTTTTTTTTTTTTTTTTGTCTTGATCGGACTAACGGCTTTGAAGATAACCACAATTTTTTAAAGCTCTAAATGACACTTACAAAAACCATAAGGCGAAACCAAGGGGCAACATTCTCATCTGAAAAATGAAGCCTACCCGGAAGTGCGAAAAACTGCAATACATCGAAAATCTGCTAGGGGAAGGTCCCAAAAGGGAGCAAATGTCCATAGCCCCCATGTTAAAATGTCCGTTTTCACAGCATAAATTCATGTTTTTACAGGTTGGTCCCATGGACTTTTATTGTATTTTTCGATAGGTTCCGAGTGCCTGACAATGGCGAGGGTAGTGAATTTTTTTCTAACTCGTTAGTTTAGATAGTATTTAGATATAAAATGTATGACAAATAAGGGCGTGGTTAACTTTGATTGACAGCTTGATTGACAGCTTAGGCTGCGCCAAGGAGAATGACAACATAAGAAGCGCCATTTTTTAACACAGTTGAAATATAATACTACGGTTTCTGTATCATGAAATGTAGTTTTAAGAGTTTTTCAGGCGAGAATGTAGTTGTTTAAAGCTCAAATCTGTGGTTTATTTAAAGATTTATGAAAATTTTATCCAGTTGTGAGATCCAGCGATGATGACCGGGCGCTCGGCGCATGTACCCTGCCTGGAACAGCTTTTCCTCGGCTAGTCGTTCGCCGCTGACCCTGGGGTCTCTGTAGTGGTTAAACATGAGATATAATTCATCTTGTCTATATCCAACGGGCGATTTTTGGTTTCGTGAAACTATAATTTGTTCCCTGGCCAATCGTTTTTGCTGAGGGGAAGTTTCATAACTTTATAAACTATTTAACTTTACTGTTGTATTGTTAGACTAGATCGAGCGCTGACTTTGTGTGTTTGACTGAATTGTTTGCTTTATTTGTATAGCTTCTTATACCTTTTACTTATACTTTTATAATGGCTAATATTGACACAACTGAAATTTAACAAAAAGAGACTGGGTTGAGTTTTGTCATTTTAAATTTTAACACAACGAAGATGATCTATATGTTGTTTACTGCAAAATCTGTTGTTTAGTACAAATGCACATATTGCCTGGACCATATTAAAATGTTTAATATTTTTATATTATATTTAAAACGAAAAGAGGCAGGTTTGTGTTTTATATTTAGTTTTTTTTATAAATATGCAAACTATGTGCAGTGAATATAATCAATACGCGTTGCCTGAACCACATTTGTGTGGCTATAATATTAAGATTTCTTTAAATGAAAACGAAAAGAGTTAGTATGGTGTTTTATAACATATTTCGTTGCCTAAAATATACACAGAGATAACCGGAGTAGCAGAGCGAGCTGAGTGACGCGCGCTGCGTCAGAAGGTGGGCGGGGTTAGGATTTCCCAAGATTTTCCAAGATGGCGCCACCCATACCCCCCATAAAAGGCTTCAAAACCGTTCTGCAGAAAGTCTATGGGTGACGTCACAGACGCTTTGTCCATATTTTTTACAGTCTATGGGCGAAACCTGTCATGTTTGGTATTGTTGGACTCGGCAAGGATTCAGGAGTCTTAGGAGGTCACTCCTGTGAAAAAACACTGGCTTGAAACTTCTAAGGCTCCTTCAAGGCATTGTGCCAATGACGTATACTGAGTTTTTTGAGATACACCAATGTTCTCATAGACTATCATGGCACCCTGGACAAAGACACTGCGTGCCAAATTTTCAGTAGACTAACAGTTGGGTGCGCTTATAGCAATTGTTATGATTTTTTTCACTGTTATAGCGCCACCAAGTGGCCAATTGTCACGATTTTTTTCATGTCAACTCAGATTGAGCTTATGAACGTGTCCCAAGTTTAGCGAAAATATCTCTTTCCGCTCACAAGTTATAACCATTTTATAGTGCCACCAAGTGGCCAATTGTCATGATTTTTTTCACGTGACCTCAGAATGAGCTCATGAACATGTGTCCCAAGTTTTGCGAAAATATCTCTTTCCGTTCACAAGTTATAACCGTTTTATAGTGCCACCAAGTGGACAATTGTTGGCATTTTTTTCAAGTGATCTCAGATTGAGCTCAGGAAGATGTATCCCAAGTTTAGCAAAAAAATCTCTTTCTGTTCACAATTTATAACCGTTTTAGTAAAAGTGGCCCTGGTGCCATCAAATATTTTGGTTCCCCTTATCGACCGTTAATTGAAATTTTGAATTTTTGGGATGATTACTGATTGTCAGCCTCCAGAGAATATTCTTGCAGTGGTTTGGTTCCGATCGGGCAAAAAACCTAGGAGAAGTTTGCAAAAATAGGTTTTTCAAAAAAATGCAATTTACTCAAAATTGGCGCCGTAGGGCGAGCAAATCGGAGATAGCCATTTTGTCCGCCTTGAGCCAAGGATTCCAACGATATAAGACACTTGATCCTGGGACAAACGGTCTAAGAGATATGAGCGATTTTGAACTTTTGGTTGCTGTAGCGCCACCTATGGGCCAATCGGGGTCATACTCTGATAGGTTGTCCCCAAATTGAGGCCTACCATCTGGCCAGGTTTCAAGTCTCTAGGCCTTACGGTTTGTCCTGCGCGATGCGTTTTACGAATCCTTACAATTACAATAGGGTTTCAGCATTTCATGCTTGAACCCCTAATAAGAATGAAGGCTTTTTGCCAGTTATAGCGCCACCTATGGTCCGATCTCCATGAAACTCTGCATGCTTCCTCACCATGTTCTGACACATATGCTCATCAATTTTGGTGAAGTTCTGAGTTTTCCTTTGGGATTTATAGGCTTTTGAGCGTATTTTGCCACGCCCCTTTTCTAAATGACCCTGTTACAGCCACGCAAATACCAAAGTTCAACTTTGTTTTTGATAATTATTGATCTAGAGAGTCCAGAGAATTGTCCTAGACTGGTTTGGTTCCGATCGGGCGAAAAACCAGGGACTAGTTCGCAAAAGTAGGTTATGGACAAAAGTCAACATAGCAGAAAATTTTCCCTGCCTACATCCAAATCGGAGATAGCCATTTTGTCCGCCTTGAGCCAAGGATTCCAAAGATATAAGACACTTGATCCTGGGACAAACGGTCTAAGAGATATGAGCGATTTTGAACTTTTGGTTGCTGTAGCGCCACCTATGGGCCAATCGGGGTCATACTCTGATAGGTTGTCCCCAAATTGAGGCCTACCATCTGGCCAGGTTTTAAGTCTCTAGGCCTTACGGTTTGTCCTGCGCGATGCGTTTTACGAATCCTTACAATTACAATAGGGTTTCAGCATTTCATGCTTGAACCCCTAATAAGAATGAAGGCTTTTTGCCAGTTATAGCGCCACCTATGGTCCGATCTCCATGAAACTCTGCATGCTTCCTCACCATGTTCTGACACATATGCTCATCAATTTTGGTGAAGTTCTGAGTTTCCCTTTGGGATTTATATAGTCAGGGGGCCAAAACTGATATTAAAACTTTGTCGGACACTTTTTGGTACAAGTATACAACCTATCCAGTATTAATATTTATCCCCTCAACATGTGTTCTAGCCAGGTTGTCAGCTTAGAAAATTTTTTTTGTCCATTTTAACACTATATTCTTAAAAGTGGTAAAAGCGGATTTTTTTCCCCAAAGTGCTTCCATTTTCTTCCATGTTACCTATTGTAATTTTGGGCAAATGTGCAATATAATCCAACTTATGTGCAAGCATGATCATTAAAAAATAATAATCAATAAATACCACAAGAGTATCACACCACAAGGGGCACTGTTGTGTCAGCGCAGCTGTGATTTGGCAGTAGATTGAGGCAGCAGATCCAGAGAAGATGATCACAGCAGGTGTCAACAGTACAGTCTGAACAAAACTTTATAAAGGAGTGAATCACACAATCACACAACAGATTAACTTGATCTATTTGTCAACACAAACATTTACCTCAAGATTCTACCATTCTACCATCAAATGTTGCCAGAAACAGGTAAGCTAAACTGTTTTCCAACTAGCTATATACTTACCAGACATACACTCACCTAAAGGATTATTAGGAACACCATACTAATACTGTGTTTGACTCCCTTTCGCCTTCTGATCTGCCTTAATTCTACGTGGCATTGATTCAACAAGGTGCTGAAAGCATTCTTTAGTAAGGGTGTCACGATTCTCCAAATCCTCGATTCGATTACATTTTCGATTCTAAAGTCACGGTTCGATTCGATTCTCGATTTAAAAATAAATAAATTGAAAGCACAAGCTATGCCATTTTAAGACTTTTATGCAATATAATAATATCTGACCTTTGTTCGCAATACCACACACTACATTGTCAAATTTAAAACGTTTATTAACAACATAATGTAACAATAACTATCTTCAGTCAATTGGAAACTTAAACAATATAACCTATTACCTGGCTATTATAGTCCCGGGGCTCCCTGGACTCCTCAGAGCAGTCACAGGCGAATAGCACGGCGTTTTAAATTGGGTTCCCACAGCGTTTGCAACGCAGTACGAGAGAACGTTCTCGTAAGGGAACGTAGGCTACTTGGTTACTTGCGTAACCTCGGTTCCCTTAGAGATAAGGGAACGAGTACTGCTTTGCCTTGCCGTGCTATTTCGCTCATATCAGGTACTTCGCTTCAGTCGATTTAAACCTAAAATCCTTTGGCGAGTTTTTTGTGAATTATACTCTCCAGCCACGTCCAAATTGGCGCGCTCGAGGTTGGCAGGGCGCCATGCGCTCCCATTGGACCGTACGCCACTGCTAACTCGCCATAGGTTCGTGCAGTTGCCGCAGCACAGACAATCAGCTCGCTCATGGGGGCTGGCAGCATCGACGATTCCATTTTTTGATTCGATAATCGAGATTGAGCATTAATTTCGATCGATTTCGATTTAAAATCGAAATCGTGACACCCTTATTCTTTAGAAATGTTGGCCCATATTGATAGGATAGCATCTTGCAGTTGATGGAGATTTGTGGGATGCACATCCAGGGCACGAAGCTCCCGTTCCACCACATCCCAAAGATGCTCTATTGGGTTGAGATCTGGTGACTGTGGGGGCCATTTTAGTACAGTGAACTCATTGTTCAAGAAACCAATTTGAAATGATTCGAGCTTTGTGACATGGTGCATTATCCTGCTGGAAGTAGCCATCAGAGGATGGGTACATGGTGGTCATAAAGGGATGGACATGGTCAGAAACAATGCTCAGGTAGGCCATGGCATTTAAACGATGCCCAATTGGCACTAAGGGGCCTAAAGTGTGCCAAGAAAACATCCCCCACACCATTACACCACCACCACCAGCCTGCACAGTGGCATGATGGATCCATGTTCTCATTCTGTTTACGCCAAATTCTGACTCTACCATCTGAATGTCTCAACAGAAATCGAGACTCATCAGACCAGGCAACATTTTTCCAGTCTTAAACTGTCCAATTTTGGTGAGCTCGTGCAAATTGTAGCCTCTTTTTCCTATTTGTAGTGGAGATGAGTGGTACCTGGTGGGGTCTTCTGCTGTTGTAGCCCATCCACCTCAAGGTTGTGCGTGTTGTGGCTTCACAAATGCTTTGCTGCATACCTCGGTTGTAACGAGTGGTTATTTCAGTCAAAGTTGCTCTTCTATCAGCTTGAATCAGTCGGCCCATCCTCCTCTGACCTCTAGCATCAACAAGGCATTTCGCCCACAGGACTGCCGCATACTGGATATTTTTCCCTTTTCACACCATTCTTTGTAAACCCTAGAAATGGTTGTGCGTGAAAATCCCAGTAACTGAGCAGATTGTGAAATACTCAGACCGGCCCGTCTGGCACCAACAACCATGCCACGCTCAAAATTGCTTAAATCACCTTTCTTTCCCATTCTGACATTCAGTTTGGAGTTCAGGAGATTGTCTTGACCAGGACCACACCCCTAAATGCATTGAAGGAACTGCCATGTGATTGGTTGATTAGATAATTGCATTAATAAGAAATTGAACAGGTGTTCCTAATAATCCTTTAGGTGAGTGTCTAGCTAGGCTAATTTACTTTCATAATTACTAGCATACTTACTAATAGGTAAATTAAGTTTTGTGCAGATGTGTAATGGAAATATTGTTTTTAATTTATTTGCTGTCCTATTTTACAGTCTGCTATAGCTAAAAGCGTTAATAAGTTTGTTAGATAGCAAAGCCCTCAGCTTATGTCAGAGGACATTGTAGTGATCCACTCAGAAACCAATCAGACTAGTGTAGTGAAAAATGTATTTGCCTTCAGATGAGATAACATGGATCCAGAGGAAGCTGTAAGCCTAGCGTCCAAAGAAAAACAAATAGGAAGAGATATTGATTGGGAACAATGTTTCATTTGTCAAGATCAAAGGGATGAGACTGACAACCTGAGAGCCAACCTCTGCCAACCTGAGAGCCACTGCTTTGATGGGGAAAAACATACCTTTGCCATACGACTATTACATAGTTATTACTACTAACTAGTTACTAACCCCTAACCCTAAAGAAGTGAGAGAGCAGTTTTGTTAGGATGGAATTAGTAACTATAGTGATATGTGAATGTGATATAATTTGTGTTACAACCTAGTACACTAATTAAGTCAAATAGCACCATAGACCATCATCTACAGTTCTAAATTTCCGCCTTGACATTAAAGTATTATAACTTGTGCAGCATTGCACTGTCTCTCCCTACAAGCTTTAAACTTGGCTTGACTCATTCCCATAGATATGGGTACTGATTGATAGAGGTTTTGGGATACTAGGTTATGTTTCCAAGCTGATATTCACTTTGAAAACTGGTTCTCTTTAGGCGGAGATAGTTTTTTTCATGTTCTAGTTCTGTTGTCTCTAACACTGTACAATAAATGTTCATTCTGGCACTTCAGCAGACATCCCATGAGTGTTGGCTTTCATTTGATACCATTTTTATGAATATGGTCCTTGTGGTTGTGGAGATATTCAACATTTACTGTTGGCATGTCGTGTTGAGCAGGAAACCAAAAAATTGGCCTGAAATTGCTTGTACAAGTCACACAAAAAAAAATTCAGCTTGACAACCACCCTAATATCTTACCTATGGGTGTCTTCTAACTAAAAAAATAGGGTGACAGCTTGTACCAAAACATGTCCGCAAAAGTCTTAACGGAAGCCCTTTTCAGAATTGGCCCCCTGACTAATAGGCTTTTGAGCGTATTTTGCCACGCCCCTTTTCTAAATGACCCTGTTACAGCCACGCAAATGCCAAAGTTCAACTTTTTTTTGATAATTATTGATCTAGAGAGTCCAGAGAATTGTCCTAGACTGGTTTGGTTCCGATCGGGCGAAAAACCAGGGACTAGTTCGCAAAAGTAGGTTATGGACAAAAGTCAACATAGCAGAAAATTTTCCCTGCCTACATCCAAATCGGAGATAGCCATTTTGTCCGCCTTGAGCCAAGGATTCCAACGATATAAGACACTTGATCCTGGGACAAACGGTCTAAGAGATATGAGCGATTTTGAACTTTTGGTTGCTGTAGCGCCACCTATGGGCCAATCGGGGTCATACTCTGATAGGTTGTCCCCAAATTGAGGCCTACCATCTGGCCAGGTTTCAAGTCTCTAGGCCTTACGGTTTGTCCTGCGCGATGCGTTTTACGAATCCTTACAATTACAATAGGGTTTCAGCATTTCATGCTTGAACCCCTAATAAGAATGAAGGCTTTTTGCCAGTTATAGCGCCACCTATGGTCTGATCTCCATGAAACTCTGCATGCTTCCTCACCATGTTCTGACACATATGCTCATCAATTTTGGTGAAGTTCTGAGTTTCCCTTTGGGATTTATAGGCTTTTGAGCGTATTTTGCCACGCCCCTTTTCTAAATGACCCTGTTACAGCCACGCAAATGCCAAAGTTCAACTCTTTTTTGATAATTATTGATCTAGAGAGTCCAGAGAATTGTCCTAGACTGGTTTGGTTCCGATCGGGCGAAAAACCAGGGACTAGTTCGCAAAAGTAGGTTATGGACAAAAGTCAACATAGCAGAAAATTTTCCCTGCCTACATCCAAATCGGAGATAGCCATTTTGTCCGCCTTGAGCCAAGGATTCCAACGATACAAGACACTTGATCCTGGGACAAACGGTCTAAGAGATATGAGCGATTTTGAACTTTTGGTTGCTGTAGCGCCACCTATGGGCCAATCGGGGTCATACTCTGATAGGTTGTCCCCAAATTGAGGCCTACCATCTGGCCAGGTTTCAAGTCTCTAGGCCTTACGGTTTGTCCTGCGCGATGCGTTTTACGAATCCTTACAATTACAATAGGGTTTCAGCATTTCATGCTTGAACCCCTAATAAGAATGAAGGCTTTTTGCCAGTTATAGCGCCACCTATGGTCCGATCTCCATGAAACTCTGCATGCTTCCTCACCATGTTCTGACACATATGCTCATCAATTTTGGTGAAGTTCTGAGTTTCCCTTTGGGATTTATAGGCTTTTGAGCGTATTTTGCCACGCCCCTTTTCTAAATGACCCTGTTACAGCCACGCAAATGCCAAAGTTCAACTCTTTTTTGATAATTATTGATCTAGAGAGTCCAGAGAATTGTCCTAGACTGGTTTGGTTCCGATCGGGCGAAAAACCAGGGACTAGTTCGCAAAAGTAGGTTATGGACAAAAGTCAACATAGCAGAAAATTTTCCCTGCCTACATCCAAATCGGAGATAGCCATTTTGTCCGCCTTGAGCCAAGGATTCCAACGATATAAGACACTTGATCCTGGGACAAACGGTCTAAGAGATATGAGCGATTTTGAACTTTTGGTTGCTGTAGCGCCACCTATGGGCCAATCGGGGTCATACTCTGATAGGTTGTCCCCAAATTGAGGCCTACCATCTGGCCAGGTTTCAAGTCTCTAGGCCTTACGGTTTGTCCTGCGCGATGCGTTTTACGAATCCTTACAATTACAATAGGGTTTCAGCATTTCATGCTTGAACCCCTAATAAGAATGAAGGCTTTTTGCCAGTTATAGCGCCACCTATGGTCCGATCTCCATGAAACTCTGCATGCTTCCTCACCATGTTCTGACACATATGCTCATCAATTTTGGTGAAGTTCTGAGTTTCCCTTTGGGATTTATAGGCTTTTGAGCGTATTTTGCCACGCCCCTTTTCTAAATGACCCTGTTACAGCCACGCAAATGCCAAAGTTCAACTCTTTTTTGATAATTATTGATCTAGAGAGTCCAGAGAATTGTCCTAGACTGGTTTGGTTCCGATCGGGCGAAAAACCAGGGACTAGTTCGCAAAAGTAGGTTATGGACAAAAGTCAACATAGCAGAAAATTTTCCCTGCCTACATCCAAATCGGAGATAGCCATTTTGTCCGCCTTGAGCCAAGGATTCCAACGATACAAGACACTTGATCCTGGGACAAACGGTCTAAGAGATATGAGCGATTTTGAACTTTTGGTTGCTGTAGCGCCACCTATGGGCCAATCGGGGTCATACTCTGATAGGTTGTCCCCAAATTGAGGCCTACCATCTGGCCAGGTTTCAAGTCTCTAGGCCTTACGGTTTGTCCTGCGCGATGCGTTTTACGAATCCTTACAATTACAATAGGGTTTCAGCATTTCATGCTTGAACCCCTAATAAGAATGAAGGCTTTTTGCCAGTTATAGCGCCACCTATGGTCCGATCTCCATGAAACTCTGCATGCTTCCTCACCATGTTCTGACACATATGCTCATCAATTTTGGTGAAGTTCTGAGTTTCCCTTTGGGATTTATAGGCTTTTGAGCAGTGGTGGACAGTAACGAAGTAAATGTAATTCGTTACTGTACTTAAGTAGTTTTTTTACGTATCTGTACTTTACTTGAGTATTTAAATTTTGGAAGACTTTTACTTTAACTCCACTACATTTCAAAGTCAAATATCTTACTTTTTACTCTACTACATTTTCAAAATCAGTCGTTCCTTTTTATTTATGAGTGGATAAAAACTTAACTGGTCAAACGAGCCACCAATCACTAGCCTACAACGTGCGTGCTTTGTTTTGAACTTGCCTTGGCGCTATCTGCGTGACCAGAGCTGTTAAATATGAGAGTTGCGACCATAGACAGTATAAGGTTGCGACACACTAGGCTTGTTCGACTTGAACCGGAGCTGCACAGACCGATCAGTTTATGACATCGCGAGAGTGATTGAAAAAAGCATACAGAGCCGTCTACACTAGTACACTCTAATCGATCTCGCAGTATTTTAATATCATTCGAATGGTCTGTGCAGTGTGCAGCCGCTGTGATCTCGCCGCCGCGCGGTCACGTGATTCGTGTAGCTCTCAATAGTTCCAAACAAATCGCGTTGCCAATGATTTTAAGCGGGGCAGAGCAATTATTTTAATTATTTTATTATAATTACTATTATTGCAGCAATTATCGGTAAATATTGACGCATAATGAGCAGTGCTTATTACGTTGACACTAAAATTACTTGCATATAATAGCATTTTTTTTTCTGGGGAGTAGCAGAAACACTGCATTAATACGTTTTGGTGTTTAATTTTGGAAGGAAATAGGCTGCTCCCATAACGTAGAAAAAAATAAAATAAAAAAATTATATATATATATATATATATATATATATATATATATATATATATGTATAAATGTGTGTGTGTGTGTGTGTGTGTGTGTGTGTGTGTGTGTGTGTGTGTGTGTGTCACAGTGTATTTAATGGCATTGTGCAGGTTTATGTGAATGTATCATAACATTAGGATGTTTATAATAGGCCTATTATAACCATAGATGCTCATGAAAAATATGTACAGTAAATACTGTAAATGTATTATACCTTATGGGAACAGTCCCCTTCCGTCCAAAATTAAACACACAAAAAATGTATTCAATTCAAAAATATATATAATATAAATTTATATAGAGACTAATTAATGTCATTTTATTAATAGATTGATGTGCCAAGAGTGACATTGGAGTCTTCACGTAGACTGAGTTAAGCAAGAGTCTTGTGACAAAAATTATAATAGGACATTATAGCCATAAAAAAATCATAGTACTTGGATACTTAAGTACATTTGAAGGCAAATACTTTTGTACTTTTACTCAAGTGAATGTTTAAAGGCAGCACTTCTACTTTTACTTGAGTAATATTTTACCTTGAGTATCTTTACTTTTACTCAAGTACATGGTATGTGTACTTCGTCCACCACTGCTTTTGAGCGTATTTTGCCACGCCCCTTTTCTAAATGACCCTGTTACAGCCACGCAAATGCCAAAGTTCAACTCTTTTTTGATAATTATTGATCTAGAGCAGTGGTTTTCAAACTTTTTCAAGAGCGACCCTTTTTTTTTTTTTTTTATTGACGCGACCCATAGGCCTATATAGGCCTATTCTTAAGCCTTTTGTTAACAACCGCTTTTGATGATGCACGTGCAGTGGCTTATCCGTGACGCGATCGTAACGCAAAGTTGATTCTGCACTCTTTTGATCTAGCTAAAGCTACAGGGATGCTAATGAACCGGTAAACCATTAACCATTGTAAGAATTTTAACCAATTAATAGCCTACTATCGTTTGCTGTATGCTTAAAAAATTCACTAAAAATATTCCACAACAAATCCTTTAAATTTAATGATATTCAGAACAGAACAAGAATGAAAATATATATATATCTATAAACAAGCCAAAGCGAAATAATTTAAAGCGAAAGTGAAAGTAAGCGGCGTTGGGCACACGTAACTCTCTCATTCGAATACATTTTTTTCCATATTCGCGATTTATTTGGATGCTAAACTATTATTTATTATAGGCTTATAAGAAAAAATGAAAATGATTATCCCCCCAAATTTTAAATATTTATTAGGCTTCAAAAAATATAAAAACTTTTAATTTAAGTGAACTTAAAACAAACCTTACATAAACCCATTATAAATGTCATATTTACCTGTGCCTTTCCTGTCTAACAAGTATGAAATATACAAAAAATTGAATATGATTATCAAAACATTCTGCACTGCATAAATTATAAACTAAATATAGATAAATCCTTATTAAAGCTACAAGCATTCTTTAGTCAAGAGCAGTTAGTAATTTTCTCCGAGAATTAGCTGCTGCCACTTTAGGACCAGCCACAGCTGACGATCTCACGCATCCCATTCTCTCACTACTCTTTACTTTCATTTAAGATTTTATTTAACTCATTTAAGACTGTTATTGTGAGGATACTCGACAAAACGGACATGGCATACATGTGTGTTGTTCGTTCTAGCGCGAAAGAGAACTTGATACTGGCGCGCGTCTATCTGTGGGTCGTGTGTGTGTGTGTGTGTCAGGAGGACATTCACTGACAGCGTGTTCTCTTTTGTCTTGTCGCGCATGAAAAAGCATTTGCACGAATAAGAGCGGGATCATATAACGATAGCTTAGTTACTGTTGTTGTTTCTGGCGTTTCATCGCCTGTGCCGCAAACGCGATACCACGGAGGAGCAGGACCGAGCCTATGTCGATGCGTCCACGTCCGGGAACATCGCGTGCACACTATATAAACAAATTATAGCAAACGGGATTTTGGATTTTGAAAAGTGGGGAGGACATGTCCCCCCTGTCCCCATTGGAAATTACGCTCGTGGGCTTCTTTGTACTTCACTCATGTTCCAATATCGATCCCTCTTCAGAAAATCACCCTCTTCACATGCGCAAAAATGTGCTTGGAAACATCACAGTGGAGCGGTGCTTACGCTGAATGGCACGAACTGTAGGCTATTGACTATTTAAACAGAGCAGTGTAATTTTTATGTGAGGTTGACTATTTTATTTTGATAATGAACCGGCTGCGATGTCAAGATTGCAATGCTGGAATGCGTGTGAGGCGCCACCGGCACGATGGAATCATTTAAATATACTCCGTTATTTTGTTCAGGACATCATTCGAAACTGCAACGTATTTATTTATATTTGTGTACACTCGCAATAAAACACAACATTGTGCTTTTGTAAAATAAAGAAAATAAACAAACTGCGGTCTCGGTTTCCTTTCCGTCAACTTGTTTGTGAGGCACCGCGCCAAACGAACCAAACTCAGCAGCATGCTGTCAGTTTTTTCTTTCGTTTTATTAATCTATTAATTGTTTAAATAGCCATATTGTGTGTGTTTCTTTTATATAGACTATGGTTTTATGAAAACAAATTTTGTTTTTTAATTTAATTATATTTTCCTTAAATCGTCCTGGCGACCCATATTTTAAGTCTCGCGACCCACCCGAGGGTCGCGACCCAGGGTTAGAAAACCACTGATCTAGAGAGTCCAGAGAATTGTCCTAGACTGGTTTGGTTCCGATCGGGCGAAAAACCAGGGACTAGTTCGCAAAAGTAGGTTATGGACAAAAGTCAACATAGCAGAAAATTTTCCCTGCCTACATCCAAATCGGAGATAGCCATTTTGTCCGCCTTGAGCCAAGGATTCCAACGATATAAGACACTTGATCCTGGGACAAACGGTCTAAGAGATATGAGCGATTTTGAACTTTTGGTTGCTGTAGCGCCACCTATGGGCCAATCGGGGTCATACTCTGATAGGTTGTCCCCAAATTGAGGCCTACCATCTGGCCAGGTTTCAAGTCTCTAGGCCTTACGGTTTGTCCTGCGCGATGCGTTTTACGAATCCTTACAATTACAATAGGGTTTCAGCATTTCATGCTTGAACCCCTAATAAGAATGAAGTCTTTTTGCCAGTTATAGCGCCACCTATGGTCCGATCTCCATGAAACTCTGCATGCTTCCTCACCATGTTCTGACACATATGCTCATCAATTTTGGTGAAGTTCTGAGTTTCCCTTTGGGATTTATAGGCTTTTGAGCGTATTTTGCCACGCCCCTTTTCTAAATGACCCTGTTACAGCCACGCAAATGCCAAAGTTCAACTTTTTTTTGATAATTATTGATCTAGAGAGTCCAGAGAATTGTCCTAGACTGGTTTGGTTCCGATCGGGCGAAAAACCAGGGACTAGTTCGCAAAAGTAGGTTATGGACAAAAGTCAACATAGCAGAAAATTTTCCCTGCCTACATCCAAATCGGAGATAGCCATTTTGTCCGCCTTGAGCCAAGGATTCCAACGATATAAGACACTTGATCCTGGGACAAACGGTCTAAGAGATATGAGCGATTTTGAACTTTTGGTTGCTGTAGCGCCACCTATGGGCCAATCGGGGTCATACTCTGATAGGTTGTCCCCAAATTGAGGCCTACCATCTGGCCAGGTTTCAAGTCTCTAGGCCTTACGGTTTGTCCTGCGCGATGCGTTTTACGAATCCTTACAATTACAATAGGGTTTCAGCATTTCATGCTTGAACCCCTAATAAGAATGAAGGCTTTTTGCCAGTTATAGCGCCACCTATGGTCCGATCTCCATGAAACTCTGCATGATTCCTCACCATGTTCTGACACATATGCTCATCAATTTTGGTGAAGTTCTGAGTTTTCCTTTGGGATTTATAGGCTTTTGAGCGTATTTTGCCACGCCCCTTTTCTAAATGACCCTGTTACAGCCACGCAAATGCCAAAGTTCAACTTTTTTTTGATAATTATTGATCTAGAGAGTCCAGAGAATTGTCCTAGACTGGTTTGGTTCCGATCGGGCGAAAAACCAGGGACTAGTTCGCAAAAGTAGGTTATGGACAAAAGTCAACATAGCAGAAAATTTTCCCTGCCTACATCCAAATCGGAGATAGCCATTTTGTCCGCCTTGAGCCAAGGATTCCAACGATATAAGACACTTGATCCTGGGATAAACGGTCTAAGAGATATGAGCGATTTTGAACTTTTGGTTGCTGTAGCGCCACCTATGGGCCAATCGGGGTCATACTCTGATAGGTTGTCCCCAAATTGAGGCCTACCATCTGGCCAGGTTTCAAGTCTCTAGGCCTTACGGTTTGTCCTGCGCGATGCGTTTTACGAATCCTTACAATTACAATAGGGTTTCAGCATTTCATGCTTGAACCCCTAAATATAGCTGCAAGCAGCAATTACCGGGGCCAAGCAGAATAAGACGACAAGACATGCCGACATGTCTGAAAGTGTCAGACCAACTGCAACAATGAGCAATTAAAGACATTTAAAGAGGATTTTAGGCGAAATGGCTGAAAAATCATGTAAAAAGTGATTCAAAATATGATTTAATGGATTGTCACTTTTGACCAAAAGGTGGCGCTGTTACGAAATTGATGTGGTGTGGTCAGAGTAAGGAGACAGTGACACATACAAAGTTTTGTGTCAATATGTCGAGGCATTGCAGATATAAAGCCTGAATAGTCATTTTGGCATCATGCCTCAACTTTGCTGCTGTGCTATACGAAAACGGTTTCATCAATCGACACGAAATCCATAACTTTTTGTCGGCACAGTCTGGAGATGATACGATTCGATTTTGGTGAAAATCGGACAAACGGTCTAGGAGGAGTTCGAAAAAGTAGGTTTTGAATGAAAATCAAGATGGTGGACAGGAAGTTTGGCCAAATAAGGAAAACTTGGTATCTATGTTCTCGGCTTGACCCAAGGAATCTATTAAGACCCGTGGCATTTCAATAGCCAGATTTATTCAAAAGTTATTAGCCTTTTTGGAAATTTTGTTATAACTTTTGACCACTAGGTGACGCTGTCTTGAAATATTTTGGTTGCCTTCAGGGGATGGTGCTGATGACACAATCTGAGTTTCGTAATATTACACCAATGCATTTGTTTAGTATAGCATTTTATTTCACAAAACTGTATTGAAGTCAATGGGAATTTCGTGTTTTGTTCTGTTATAACGCCACCAAGAGGCTCAGTCCCATAATTTTTTTTATGTGTCCTCAGAGTGAGCCCATACATATGTGTGTCGATTTTGGTGAAAATATCTCAATTCGCTTTAGAGTTATAGACATTTATATGAAAAAACACGTAAAAAATGACTGACACATGACTTTGTTTGAATATTACTACCCCTAAACATCAATATTTTCGCATTTGGGCATTGGCGTATAGCTATCGACCTATGTTTCCAAACTTCTGACGGAGGTTTCGTCTCGATCGGACAATCGGTTTCGAAGATATAGCCAAATGTTTTTTAAGCGCTAAATCACAACGCTACACAAACCGTAAGGCGAAACCTAGCATGTTTGGTATCGTAGGACTCGGCAAGGTTTCAGGAGACTAATTAGATAAGTCTCGTGAAAATAAGTCGACCACACCCAAAGTTATAAGCGTTTGAAAAAAAAATTCACCACTAGGTGGCGCTGTTTCGAAACTTCTCACGCTCCTTCAGGACATTGTGCTGATGACCCATACCAAGATTCGTAACAATCCGTTCATGCGTTCTTAAAATACAGCATTTTAGCACAAAATTCAAAATGGCCAACAGTCAAAATGGCCGATATGGTAAAATTGGATATCAGTCGACTTGGCATGTCGCCCTGAATCTAACGAGACCAATTTTATGATTTTTGGACAAACTGTTCAGAAGTTATAAGCAAAAATAACCATTTTTCATATCTCCGGACCAGTAGGTGGTGCTGTGCCGAAACGCAGCATGTAGCCTCAGGCCATGCTTGTGATGACATGTACCAAGATTGGTCTCAATACGATACACCGTTGCGGAGATACAGCCCTACGACTGTTTTTGCAGGCGCTACGTAAAATTTGTTCGAGCGTTTATCGAAAACGGTTTGACGAATCAATTTGAATTCCATAACTTTTGGTCAGCACTGCCTGAAGATGATCTGGTTCAATTTTCGTGCAAATCGGACAAACCGTCTAGGATGAGTTCGAAAAAGTACCTTTTTCGAAAACTTCAAAATGGCGGCCATATTTCTATGACGGAAAATGACGTCATAGGGTGCAATCGAATCGTCATGAGCTCAGGAATCAGAGGACAAAAGAATTTTGCTGATTGGCCTTACGGTTCAAAAGTTATTAACAAAATAAAAGTGAAACTTTGGACAGGTGGTGGCGCTAGAGGGAATGACTTAGAAACACCAAAATTGGTGTATTTAATGTTGGGACTGTCCTCTATCAGAATGTCAAACCAAAACAACTTTCCCGCAATCGGTACTATGGGCTGCCATAGACGCCAAGTCGGAAGAAAAAAAAGAAGAATAATAATAAATATAGCTGCAAGCAGCAATTACCGGGGCCAAGCAGAATAAGACGACAAGACATGCCAACATGTCTGAAAGTGTCAGACCAACTGCAACAATGAGCAATTAAAGACATTTAAAGAGGATTTTAGGCGAAATGGCTGAAAAATCATGTAAAAAGTGATTCAAAATATGATTTAATGGATTGTCACTTTTGACCAAAAGGTGGCGCTGTTACGAAATTGATGTGGTGTGGTCAGAGTAAGGAGACAGTGACACATACAAAGTTTTGTGTCAATATGTCGAGGCATTGCAGATATAAAGCCTGAATAGTCATTTTGGCATCATGCCTCAACTTTGCTGCTGTGCTATACGAAAACGGTTTCATCAATCGACACGAAATCCATAACTTTTTGTCTGCACAGTCTGGAGATGATACGATTCGATTTTGGTGAAAATCGGACAAACGGTCTAGGAGGAGTTCGAAAAAGTAGGTTTTGAATGAAAATCAAGATGACGGACAGGAAGTTTGGCCAAATAAGGAAAACTTGGTATCTATGTTCTCGGCTTGACCCAAGGAATCTATTAAGACCCGTGGCATTTCAATAGCCAGATTTATTCAAAAGTTATTAGCCTTTTTGGAAATTTTGTTATAACTTTTGACCACTAGGTGGCGCTGTCTTGAAATATTTTGGTTGCCTTCAGGGGATGGTGCTGATGACACAATCTGAGTTTCGTAATATTACACCAATGCATTTGTTTAGTATAGCATTTTATTTCACAAAACTGTATTGAAGTCAATGGGAATTTCATATTTTGTTCAATTATAGCGCCACCAAGAGGCTCAGTCCCACAATTTTTTTTACGTGTCCTCAGAGTGAGCCCATACATATGTGTGTCAATTTTGGTGAAAATATCTCAATTCGCTTCGGAGTTATAGACATTTATATGAAAAAACACGAAAAAAATGACTGACACATGACTTTGATTGGAAATTAGTACCCCTAAACATCAATATTTTCGCATTTGGGCATTGGCGTATAGCTATCGACCTATGTTTCCAAACTTCTGACGGTGGTTTCGTCTCGATCGGACTAGCGGTTTCAAAGATATAGCCAAATGTTTTTTAAGCGCTAAATCACAACGTTACACAAACTGTAAGGCAAAACCTAGCATGTTTGGTATCGTAGGACTCGGCAACGATTCAGGAGTCTAAAAAGATGAGTTTCGTGAAAATATGTCGACCACACCCAAAGTTATAAGCATTTGAAAAAAAAAATTCACCACTAGGTGGCGCTGTTTCGAAACTTCTCAGGCTCATTCAGGGCATTGTGCTGATGACCCATACCACGTTTCGTAACAATCCGTTCATGCGTTCATAAAATACAGAATTTTAGCACAAAATTCAAAATGGCCGACAGCCAAAATGACCGATATGGTCAAATTGGATATCAGTCGACTCGGCATGTTGCCCTGAATCTAACGAGACCAATTGTATGATTTTTGGACAAACTGTTCAGAAGTTATAAGCAAAAATAGCCATTTTTCATATCTCCGGACCAGTAGGTGGCGCTGCGCCGAAACACAGCATGTAGCCTCAGGTCATGCTTGTGAGTACAAGTACCAAGTTTGGTCTGAATACGATAAACCGTTGCGGAGATACGGCCTTACGACTGTTTTTGCTAGCGCTACGTAAAATGTATTTGTGCGTTTATCGAAAACGGTTTGACGAATCCATTTGAATTCCATAACTTTTTGTCAGCACTACCTGAAGATGATCTGGTTCAATTTTCGTGCAAATCGGACAAACCGTCTAGGACGAGTTCGAAAAAGTAGCTTTTTTTGAAAATTCAAGATGGCGGCCATATTTTTATGACGGAAAATGACGTCATAGGGTGCAATCGAATCGCCATGAGCTCAGGAATCAGAGAAAAAAAGAATTTCGCTGATTGGCCTTACGGTTCAAAAGTTATTAGCAAAGTAAAAGTGAAACTTTGGACAGGTGGTGGCGCTAGAGGGAATGACTTAGAAACACCAAAATTGGTGTATTTAATGTTGAGACGGTCCTCTATCAGAATGTCAAACCAAAACAACTTTCCCGCAATCGGTTCTATGGGCTGCCATAGACTCCCATGGCGGAAGAATAATAATAATAATAAATATAGCTGCAAGCAGCAATTACCGGGGCCAAGCAGAATAAGACGACAAGACATGCCAACATTGCTGAAAGTGTCAGATCAACTGCAACAATTAGCAATTAAAGACATTTAAAGAAGATTTTAGGCGAAATGCCTGAAAAATCATATAAACAGTAATTAAAAATATGATTTAATGGATTATCACTTTCGACCAATAGGTGGCGCAGTTACAAAACTGATGTGATGTGGTCAGAGTGAAGTGACAATGACACATACAAAGTTTGGTGTCAATATGTCAAGGCATTGCAGAGATAAAGCCTGAATAATGCTTTTAGCATCATGCCTCAACTTTGCTGCTGCGCTATACGAAAACGGTTTCGTCAATCGACACGAAATCCATAACTTTCAGTCGGCACAGTCTGGAGATGATATGATTCGATTTTGGTGAAAATCGGACAATCGGTGTAGGAGGAGTTCGAAAAAGTAGGTTTTGAATGAAAATCAAGATGGCGGACAAGAAGTTTGACCAAATAAGGAAAATTTGGTATCTATGTTCTCGGCTTGACCCAAGGAATCTATTAAGACCAGTGGCATTTACATAGGCCGATGTATTCAAAAGTTATTAGCAGTTTTGGAAATGTTGTTATAACTTTTGACCACTAGGTGGCGCTGTCTCTAAATATTTTGGGTACCTTCAGGGGATGGTGCTGATGGCACATTCTGAGTTTCGTAATATTACACCAATGCATTTGTTTAGTATAGCATTTTATTTCACAAAACTGCATTGAAGTCAATGGGAATTTCATGTTTTGTTCTATTATAGCGCCACCAAGAGGCTCAGTCCCACCATTTTTTTTATGTGTCCTCAGAGTGAGCCCATACATATATGTGTCGATTTTGGTGCAAAAATCTCAATTTGCTTTGGAGTTATAGACATTTATATGAAAAAACACGAAAAAAATGACTGACACATGACTTTGATTGGAAATTAGTACCCCTAAACATCAATATTTTCGCATTTGGGCATTGACGTATAGCTATCGACCTATGTTTCCAAACTTCTGACGGTGGTTTCGTCTCGATCGGACTAGCGGTTTCAAAGATATAGCCAAATGTTTTTTAAGCGCTAAATCACAACGCTACACAAACCGTAAGGCAAAACCTAGCATGTTTGGTATCGTAGGACTCGGCAATGATTCAGGAGTCTAAAAAGATGAGTTTCGTGAAAATAAGTCGACCACACCCAAAGTTATAAGCATTTGAAAAAAAAAATTCACCACTAGGTGGCGCTGTTTCGAAACTTCTCAGGCTCATTCAGGGCATTGTGCTGATGACCCATACCACGTTTCGTAACAATCCGTTCATGCGTTCATAAAATACAGAATTTTAGCACAAAATTCAAAATGGCCGACAGCCAAAATGACCGATATGGTCAAATTGGATATCAGTCGACTCGGCATGTTGCCCTGAATCTAACGAGACCAATTGTATGATTTTTGGACAAACTGTTCAGAAGTTATAAGCAAAAATAGCCATTTTTCATATCTCCGGACCAGTAGGTGGCGCTGCGCCGAAACACAGCATGTAGCCTCAGGTCATGCTTGTGAGTACAAGTACCAAGTTTGGTCTGAATACGATAAACCGTTGCGGAGATACGGCCTTACGACTGTTTTTGCTAGCGCTACGTAAAATGTATTTGTGCGTTTATTGAAAACGGTTTGACGAATCCATTTGAATTCCATAACTTTTTGTCAGCACTACCTGAAGATGATCTGGTTCAATTTTCGTGCAAATCGGACAAACCGTCTAGGACGAGTTCGAAAAAGTAGCTTTTTTTGAAAATTCAAGATGGCGGCCATATTTTTATAACGGCAAATGACGTCATAGGGTGCAATCGAATCGCCATGAGCTCAGGAATCAGAGGAAAAAAGAATTTCGCTGATTGGCCTTACGGTTCAAAAGTTATTAGCAAAATAAAAGTGAAACTTTGGACAGGTGGTGGCGCTAGAGGGAATGACTTAGAAACACCAAAATTGGTGTATTTAATGTTGAGACGGTCCTCTATCAGAATGTCAAACCAAAACAACTTTCCCGCAATCGGTTCTATGGGCTGCCATAGACTCCCATGGCGGAAGAATAATAATAATAATAATAATAATAATAAATATAGCTGCAAGCAGCCATTACCGGGGCCAAGCTGAATAAGACGACAAGACATGCCGACATGTCTGAAAGTGTCAGACCAACTGCAACAATGAGCAATTAAAGACATTTAAAGAGGATTTTAGGCAAAATGCCTGAAAAATCATAGAAACAATAAATAAAAATATGATTTGATGGATTATCACTTTCGACCAATAGGTGGCGCAGTTACAAAACTGATGTGATGTGGTCAGAGTGAAGTTACAATGACACATACAAAGTTTGGTGTCAATATGTCAAGGCATTGCAGAGATAAAGCCTTAATTAATGCTATTAGCATCATGCCTCAACTTTGCTGCTGCGCTATACGAAAACGGTTTCGTCTATCGACACGAAATCCATAACTTTTAGTCGGCACGGTCTGGAGATGATACGATTCGATTTTGGTGAAAATCGGACAAACGGTCTAGGAGGAGTTCGAAAAAGTAGGTTTTGAATGAAAATCAAGATGGCGGACAAGAAGTTTACCAAATAAGGAAAATTTGGTATCTATGTTCTCGGCTTGACCCAAGGAATCTATTAAGACCAGTGGCATTTACATAGGCCGATGTATTCAAAAGTTATTAGCAGTTTTGGAAATGTTGTTATAACTTTTGACCACTAGGTGGCGCTGTCTCTAAATATTTTGGGTACCTTCAGGGGATGGTGCTGATGGCACATTCTGAGTTTCGTAATATTACACCAATGCATTTGTTTAGTATAGCATTTTATTTCACAAAACTGCATTGAAGTCAATGGGAATTTCATGTTTTGTTCAATTATAGCGCCACCAAGAGGCTCAGTCCCACAATTTTTTTTACGTGTCCTCAGAGTGAGCCCATACATATGTGTGTCAATTTTGGTGAAAATATCTCAATTCGCTTCGGAGTTATAGACATTTATATGAAAAAACACGAAAAAAATGACTGACACATGACTTTGATTGGAAATTAGTACCCCTAAACATCAATATTTTCGCATTTGGGCATTGGCGTATAGCTATCGACCTATGTTTTCAAACTTCTGACGGTGGTTTCGTCTCGATCGGACTAGCGGTTTCAAAGATATAGCCAAATGTTTTTTAAGCGCTAAATCACAACGCTACACAAACCGTAAGGCGAAACCTAGCATGTTTGGTATCGTAGGACTCGGCAACGATTCAGGAGTCTAAAAAGATGAGTTTCGTGAAAATAAGTCGACCACACCCAAAGTTATAAGCATTTGAAAAAAAAAATTCACCACTAGGTGGCGCTGTTTCGAAACTTCTCAGGCTCATTCAGGGCATTGTGCTGATGACCCATACCACGTTTCGTAACAATCCGTTCATGCGTTCATAAAATACAGAATTTTAGCACAAAATTCAAAATGGCCGACAGCCAAAATGACCGATATGGTCAAATTGAATATCAGTCGACTCGGCATGTTGCCCTGAATCTAACGAGACCAATTGTATGATTTTTGGACAAACTGTTCAGAAGTTATAAGCAAAAATAGCCATTTTTCATATCTCCGGACCAGTAGGTGGCGCTGCGCCGAAACACAGCATGTAGCCTCAGGTCATGCTTGTGAGTACAAGTACCAAGTTTGGTCTGAATACGATAAACCGTTGCGGAGATACAGCCTTACGACTGTTTTTGCTAGCGCTACGTAAAATGTATTTGTGCGTTTATTGAAAACGGTTTGACGAATCCATTTGAATTCCATAACTTTTTGTCAGCACTACCTGAAGATGATCTGGTTCAATTTTCGTGCAAATCGGACAAACCGTCTAGGACGAGTTCGAAAAAGTAGCTTTTTTTGAAAATTCAAGATGGCGGCCATATTTTTATGACGGCAAATGACGTCATAGGGTGCAATCGAATCGCCATGAGCTCAGGAATCAGAGGAAAAAAGAATTTCGCTGATTGGCCTTTTGGTTCAAAAGTTATTAGCAAAATAAAAGTGAAACTTTGGACAGGTGGTGGCGCTAGAGGGAATGACTTAGAAACACCAAAATTGGTGTATTTAATGTTGGGACTGTCCTCTATCAGAATGTCAAACCAAAACAACTTTCCCGCAATCGGTTCTATGGGCTGCCATAGACTCCAAGAGCGGAAGAAGAATAATAATAAATATAGCTGCAAGCAGCAATTATCGGGGCCAAGCGCAAGCAGATGACAGGATATGCCAACATGGCTGAAGGTGTCAGACCATCTGCAACAATGAGCAATTAAATACATTTAAAGAGGATTTTAGGCGAAATGGCTGAAAAATCATATAAAAAGTCATTCAAAATATGATTTAATGGATTATCACTTTCGACCAATAGGTGGCGCAGTTACAAATGTGATGTGATGTGGTCAGAGTGAAGTGACAATGACACATACAAAGTTTGGTGTCAATATGTCAAGGCATTGCAGAGATAAAGCCTGAATAGTGCTTTTAGCATCATGCCTCAAGTTTGCTGCTACGCTATACGAAAACGGTTTCGTCTATAGACACGAAATCCATAACTTTTAGTCAGCACAGTCTGGAGATGATACGATTCGATTTTGGTGAAAATCGGACAAACGGTCTAGGAGGAGTTCGAAAAAGTAGGTTTTGAATGAAAATCAAGATGGCGGACAGGAAGTTTGGCCAAATAAGGAAAACTTGGTATCTATGTTCTCGGCTTGACCCAAGGAATCTATTAAGACCAGTGGCATTTCAGTAGTCAGATTTATTCAAAAGTTATTAGCCTTTATGGAAATGTTGTTATAACTTTTGACCACTAGGTGGCACTGTCTTGAAATATTTTGGGTACCTTCAGGGAATGGTGCTGATGGCACATTTTGAGTTTCGTAATATTACACCAATGCATTTGTTTAGTATAGCATTTTATTTCACAAAACTGTATTGAAGTCAATGGGAATTTCATGTTTTGTTCTATTATAGCGCTACCAAGAGGCTGAGTCCCACCATTTTTTTTACATGTCCTCAGAGTGAGCTCGTACATATGTGTGTCGATTTTGGTGAAAATATCTCAATTCGCTTCGGAGTTATAGACATTTATATGAAAAAACACGTAAAAAATGACTGACACATGACTTTGATTGGAATTTACTACCCCTAAACATCAATATTTTCGCATTTGGGCATTGGCGTATAGCTATCGACCTATGTTTCCAAACTTCTGAAGGTGGTTTCGTCTCGATCGGACTAGCGGTTTCGAAGATATAGCCAAATGTTTTTTAAGCGCTAAATCACAACGCTACACAAACCGTAAGGCAAAACCTAGCATGTTTGGTATCGTGGGACTCAGCAACGATTCAGGACTCTAATGAGATGAGTCTCGTGAAAATAAGTCGACCACACCCAAAGTTATAAGCATTTGGAAGCATTTGGGGAAAAAAATTCACCACTAGGTGGCACTGTTTCGAAACTTCTCAGGCTCCTTCAGGGCATCGTGCTGATGATCCATTCCGAGTTTTGTAACGATACATTCACGCGTTCATAAAATACAGCATTTTAGCACATAATTCAAAATGGCCGACAGCCAAAATGGCTGATCGGGGAAAATTGGATATCAGTCGACTCAGCATGATGCCCTGAATCTAACGAGACCACTTTTATGATTTTTGGACAAACCATTCAGAAGTTATAAGCAAAAATAGCCATTTTTCATATCTCCGGACCAGTAGGTGGCACTGTGCCGAAACGCAGCATGTTGCCTCAGGTCATGCTTGTGATGAGATGTACCAAGTTTGGTCTTAATATGATAAAGTGTTGAGGAGATACTGGCTTGTGTCTGTTTTCGCAAGCGCTACGTAAAATTTGTTTGCGCGGTATTCGAGAACGGTTTGATGAATCAACACGAATTCCATAACTTTTTGTCGGCATGGTCTGATGATGATCTGATTCAATTTTCGTGGAAATTGGAGCAACGGCCTAGGAGGAGTTTGAAAAAGTAGGTTTTTCGGAAAATTCAAAATGGCGGAAAAATTATTATGACGAAAAATGACGTCATAGGGTGCAATCGAATCGCCCTGAGCTCAGAAATCAGAGGAAAAAAGAATTTTGTTTCTAGCCCTTGTGGTTCAAAAGTTATTAGCAGAAACATGAGTGAAACTTTGGACAGTTGGTGGCGCTAGAGGGAATGACTTAGACACACCAAAATTGGTGTATTTAATGTTGGGACTGTCCTCTATCAGAATGTCAAACCATTACAACTTTCCCGCAATCGGTTCTATGGGCTGCCATAGACTCCCAGTCGGAACAATGAAGAATAATAATAATAATAATAATAATAATAAGAACGCGAACGAAAACAATAGGTGCCTCCGCACCTTCGGTGCTTGGCCCCTAATAATAATAATAATAAGAACGCGAACGGATACAATAGGTGCCTCCGCACCTTCGGTGCTTGGCCCCTAAATATAGCTGCAAGCAGCAATTACCGGGGCCAAGCAGAATAAGACGACAAGACATGCCAACATGTCTGAAAGTGTCAGACCAACTGCAACAATGAGCAATTATAGACTTTAAAGAGGATTTTATGCAAAATGCCTGAAAAATCATAGAAACAATAATTAAAAATATGATTTTATGGATTATCACTTTCGACCAATAGGTGGCGCAGTTACAAAACTGATGTGATGTGGTCAGAGTGAAGTGACAATGACACATACAAAGTTTGGTGTCAATATGTCAAGGCATTGCAGAGATAAAGCCTGAATAGTGCTATTAGCATCATGCCTCAACTTTGCTGCTGCGCTATACGAAAACGGTTTTGTCTATCGACACGAAATCCATAACTTTTAGTCGGCACGGTCTGGAGATGATACGATTCGTTTTTGGTGAAAATCGGACAAACGGTCTAGGAGGAGTTCGAAAAAGTAGGTTTTGACTGAACATCAAGATGGCGGACAGGAAGTTCGGCCAAATAAGGAAAACTTGGTATCTATGTTCTCGGCTTGACCCAAGGAATCTATTAAGACCAGTGGCATTTCAATAGACAGATTTATTCAAAAGTTATTAGCCTTTTTGGAAATTTTGTTATAACTTTTGACCACTAGGTGGCGCTGTTTCGAAATATTTTGAGTACCTTCAGGGGATGGTGCTGAAGGCACATTCTGAGTTTCGTAATATTACACCAATGCATTTGTTTAGTATAGCATTTTATTTCACAAAACTCTATTGAAATCAATGGGAATTTCATGTTTTGTTCTATTATAGCGCCACCAAGAGGCTCAGTCCCACCATTTTTTTTATGTGTCATCAGAGTGAGCCCATACATATATGTGTCGATTTTGGTGCAATAATCTCAATTTGCTTCGGAGTTATAGACATTTATATGAAAAAACACGTAAAAAATGACTGACACATGACTTTGATTGAATATTACTACCCCTAAACATCAATATTTTCACATTTGGGCATTCGCGTATAGCTATCGACCTATGTTTCCAAACTTCTGACGGTGGTTTCGTCTCAATCGGACAAACGGTTTCGAAGATATAGCCTAATGTTTTTTAAGCGCTAAATCACAATGCTACACAAACCGTTAGGCGAAACCTAACATGTTTGGTATCGTTGGACTCGGCAACAATTCAGGAGTCCAATGAGATGAGTTTCGTGAAAATAAGTCGATCACACCCAAAGTTATAAGCATTTGAAAAAAAAAATTCACCACTAGGTGGCGCTGTTTCGAAACTTCTCACACTCCTTCAGGACATCGTGCTGATGACCCATACCAAGTTTCGTAATAATCCGTTCATGCGTTGTTAAAATACAGCATTTTAGCACAAAATTCAAAATGGCCGACAGTCAAATTGGCCGATATGGCAAAATTGGATATCAGTCGACTCGGCATGACGCCCTGAATCTATCAAGACCAATTTTATGATTTTTGGACAAACTGTTCAGAAGTTATAAGCAAAAATAGCCATTTTTCATATCTCCGGACCAGTAGGTGGCGCTGCGGCGAAACGCAGCATGTAGCCTCAGGTCATGCTTGTGATGACATGTACCAAGTTTGGTCTGAATACGATAAACCGTTGCGGAGATACAGCCTTACGACTGTTTTTGTAAGCGCCACGTAAAATTTGTTCGAGCGTTTATCGAAAACGGTTTGACGAATCAAAAAGATTTTAATAACTTTTTGTCACCACTGCCTGAAGATGATCCGATTCAATTTTCGTGCAAATCGGACAAACCGTCTAGGACGAGTTCGAAAAAGTAGCTTTTTAGGAAAATTCAAAATGGCGGCCATGTTTTTATGACGGAAAATGACGTCATAGGGTGCAATCGAATCGTCATGAGCTCAGGAATCAGAGGAAAAAAGGATTTCGCTGATTGGCCTTACGGTTCAAAAGTTATTAGCAAAGTAAAAGTGAAACTTTGGACAGGTGGTGGCGCTAGAGGGAATGACTTAGACACACCAAAATTGGTGTACTTAATGTTGGGACTGTCCTCTATCAGAATGTCAAACCAAAACAACTTTCCCGCAATCGGTTCTATGGGCTGCCATAGACTCCCATGGCGGAAGAATAATAATAATAAATATAGCTGCAAGCAGCCATTACCGGGGCCAAGCAGAATAAGACGACAAGACATGCCAACATGTCTGAAAGTGTCAGACCAACTGCAACAACGAGCAATTAAAGACATTTAAAGAGGATTTTAGGCGAAATGGCTGAAAAATCATGTAAAAAGTGATTCAAAATATGATTTAATGGATTGTCACTTTTGACCAAAAGGTGGCGCTGTTACGAAATTGATGTGGTGTGGTCAGAGTAAGGAGACAGTGACACATACAAAGTTTTGTGTCAATATGTCGAGGCATTGCAGATATAAAGCCTGAATAGTCATTTTGGCATCATGCCTCAACTTTGCTGCTGTGCTATACGAAAACGGTTTCATCAATCGACACGAAATCCATAACTTTTTGTCGGCACAGTCTGGAGATGATACGATTCGATTTTGGTGAAAATCGGACAAACGGTCTAGGAGGAGTTCGAAAAAGTAGGTTTTGAATGAAAATCAAGATGGCGGACAGGAAGTTTGGCCAAATAAGGAAAACTTGGTATCTATGTTCTCGGCTTGACCCAAGGAATCTATTAAGACCCGTGGCATTTCAATAGCCAGATTTATTCAAAAGTTATTAGCCTTTTTGGAAATTTTGTTATAACTTTTGACCACTAGGTGGCGCTGTCTTGAAATATTTTGGTTGCCTTCAGGGGATGGTGCTGATGACACAATCTGAGTTTCGTAATATTACACCAATGCATTTGTTTAGTATAGCATTTTATTTCACAAAACTGTATTGAAGTCAATGGGAATTTCATATTTTGTTCAATTATAGCGCCACCAAGAGGCTCAGTCCCACAATTTTTTTTACGTGTCCTCAGAGTGAGCCCATACATATGTGTGTCAATTTTGGTGAAAATATCTCAATTCGCTTCGGAGTTATAGACATTTATATGAAAAAACACGAAAAAAATGACTGACACATGACTTTGATTGGAAATTAGTACCCCTAAACATCAATATTTTCGCATTTGGGCATTGGCGTATAGCTATCGACCTATGTTTCCAAACTTCTGACGGTGGTTTCGTCTCGATCGGACTAGCGGTTTCAAAGATATAGCCAAATGTTTTTTAAGCGCTAAATCACAACGTTACACAAACCGTAAGGCAAAACCTAGCATGTTTGGTATCGTAGGACTCGGCAACGATTCAGGAGTCTAAAAAGATGAGTTTCGTGAAAATAAGTCGACCACACCCAAAGTTATAAGCATTTGAAAAAAAAAATTCACCACTAGGTGGCGCTGTTTCGAAACTTCTCAGGCTCATTCAGGGCATTGTGCTGATGACCCATACCACGTTTCGTAACAATCCGTTCATGCGTTCATAAAATACAGAATTTTAGCACAAAATTCAAAATGGCCGACAGCCAAAATGACCGATATGGTCAAATTGGATATCAGTCGACTCGGCATGTTGCCCTGAATCTAACGAGACCAATTGTATGATTTTTGGACAAACTGTTCAGAAGTTATAAGCAAAAATAGCCATTTTTCATATCTCCAGACCAGTAGGTGGCGCTGCGCCGAAACACAGCATGTAGCCTCAGGTCATGCTTGTGAGTACATGTACCAAGTTTGGTCTGAATACGATAAACCGTTGCGGAGATACGGCCTTACGACTGTTTTTGCTAGCGCTACGTAAAATGTATTTGTGCGTTTATCGAAAACGGTTTGACGAATCCATTTGAATTCCATAACTTTTTGTCAGCACTACCTGAAGATGATCTGGTTCAATTTTCGTGCAAATCGGACAAACCGTCTAGGACGAGTTCGAAAAAGTAGCTTTTTTTGAAAATTCAAGATGGCGGCCATATTTTTATGACGGAAAATGACGTCATAGGGTGCAATCGAATCGCCATGAGCTCAGGAATCAGAGAAAAAAAGAATTTCGCTGATTGGCCTTACGGTTCAAAAGTTATTAGCAAAGTAAAAGTGAAACTTTGGACAGGTGGTGGCGCTAGAGGGAATGACTTAGAAACACCAAAATTGGTGTATTTAATGTTGAGACGGTCCTCTATCAGAATGTCAAACCAAAACAACTTTCCCGCAATCGGTTCTATGGGCTGCCATAGACTCCCATGGCGGAAGAATAATAATAATAATAAATATAGCTGCAAGCAGCAATTACCGGGGCCAAGCAGAATAAGACGACAAGACATGCCAACATGTCTGAAAGTGTCAGACCAACTGCAACAATGAGCAATTAAAGACATTTAAAGAGGATTTTAGGCGAAATGGCTGAAAAATCATGTAAAAAGTGATTCAAAATATGATTTAATGGATTGTCACTTTTGACCAAAAGGTGGCGCTGTTACGAAATTGATGTGGTGTGGTCAGAGTAAGGAGACAGTGACACATACAAAGTTTTGTGTCAATATGTCGAGGCATTGCAGATATAAAGCCTGAATAGTCATTTTGGCATCATGCCTCAACTTTGCTGCTGTGCTATACGAAAACGGTTTCATCAATCGACACGAAATCCATAACTTTTTGTCGGCACAGTCTGGAGATGATACGATTCGATTTTGGTGAAAATCGGACAAACGGTCTAGGAGGAGTTCGAAAAAGTAGGTTTTGAATGAAAATCAAGATGGTGGACAGGAAGTTTGGCCAAATAAGGAAAACTTGGTATCTATGTTCTCGGCTTGACCCAAGGAATCTATTAAGACCCGTGGCATTTCAATAGCCAGATTTATTCAAAAGTTATTAGCCTTTTTGGAAATTTTGTTATAACTTTTGACCACTAGGTGACGCTGTCTTGAAATATTTTGGTTGCCTTCAGGGGATGGTGCTGATGACACAATCTGAGTTTCGTAATATTACACCAATGCATTTGTTTAGTATAGCATTTTATTTCACAAAACTGTATTGAAGTCAATGGGAATTTCGTGTTTTGTTCTGTTATAACGCCACCAAGAGGCTCAGTCCCATAATTTTTTTTATGTGTCCTCAGAGTGAGCCCATACATATGTGTGTCGATTTTGGTGAAAATATCTCAATTCGCTTTAGAGTTATAGACATTTATATGAAAAAACACGTAAAAAATGACTGACACATGACTTTGTTTGAATATTACTACCCCTAAACATCAATATTTTCGCATTTGGGCATTGGCGTATAGCTATCGACCTATGTTTCCAAACTTCTGACGGAGGTTTCGTCTCGATCGGACAATCGGTTTCGAAGATATAGCCAAATGTTTTTTAAGCGCTAAATCACAACGCTACACAAACCGTAAGGCGAAACCTAGCATGTTTGGTATCGTAGGACTCGGCAAGGTTTCAGGAGACTAATTAGATAAGTCTCGTGAAAATAAGTCGACCACACCCAAAGTTATAAGCGTTTGAAAAAAAAATTCACCACTAGGTGGCGCTGTTTCGAAACTTCTCACGCTCCTTCAGGACATTGTGCTGATGACCCATACCAAGATTCGTAACAATCCGTTCATGCGTTCTTAAAATACAGCATTTTAGCACAAAATTCAAAATGGCCAACAGTCAAAATGGCCGATATGGTAAAATTGGATATCAGTCGACTTGGCATGTCGCCCTGAATCTAACGAGACCAATTTTATGATTTTTGGACAAACTGTTCAGAAGTTATAAGCAAAAATAACCATTTTTCATATCTCCGGACCAGTAGGTGGTGCTGTGCCGAAACGCAGCATGTAGCCTCAGGCCATGCTTGTGATGACATGTACCAAGATTGGTCTCAATACGATACACCGTTGCGGAGATACAGCCCTACGACTGTTTTTGCAGGCGCTACGTAAAATTTGTTCGAGCGTTTATCGAAAACGGTTTGACGAATCAATTTGAATTCCATAACTTTTGGTCAGCACTGCCTGAAGATGATCTGGTTCAATTTTCGTGCAAATCGGACAAACCGTCTAGGATGAGTTCGAAAAAGTACCTTTTTCGAAAACTTCAAAATGGCGGCCATATTTCTATGACGGAAAATGACGTCATAGGGTGCAATCGAATCGTCATGAGCTCAGGAATCAGAGGACAAAAGAATTTTGCTGATTGGCCTTACGGTTCAAAAGTTATTAACAAAATAAAAGTGAAACTTTGGACAGGTGGTGGCGCTAGAGGGAATGACTTAGAAACACCAAAATTGGTGTATTTAATGTTGGGACTGTCCTCTATCAGAATGTCAAACCAAAACAACTTTCCCGCAATCGGTACTATGGGCTGCCATAGACGCCAAGTCGGAAGAAAAAAAAGAAGAATAATAATAAATATAGCTGCAAGCAGCAATTACCGGGGCCAAGCAGAATAAGACGACAAGACATGCCAACATGTCTGAAAGTGTCAGACCAACTGCAACAATGAGCAATTAAAGACATTTAAAGAGGATTTTAGGCGAAATGGCTGAAAAATCATGTAAAAAGTGATTCAAAATATGATTTAATGGATTGTCACTTTTGACCAAAAGGTGGCGCTGTTACGAAATTGATGTGGTGTGGTCAGAGTAAGGAGACAGTGACACATACAAAGTTTTGTGTCAATATGTCGAGGCATTGCAGATATAAAGCCTGAATAGTCATTTTGGCATCATGCCTCAACTTTGCTGCTGTGCTATACGAAAACGGTTTCATCAATCGACACGAAATCCATAACTTTTTGTCTGCACAGTCTGGAGATGATACGATTCGATTTTGGTGAAAATCGGACAAACGGTCTAGGAGGAGTTCGAAAAAGTAGGTTTTGAATGAAAATCAAGATGACGGACAGGAAGTTTGGCCAAATAAGGAAAACTTGGTATCTATGTTCTCGGCTTGACCCAAGGAATCTATTAAGACCCGTGGCATTTCAATAGCCAGATTTATTCAAAAGTTATTAGCCTTTTTGGAAATTTTGTTATAACTTTTGACCACTAGGTGGCGCTGTCTTGAAATATTTTGGTTGCCTTCAGGGGATGGTGCTGATGACACAATCTGAGTTTCGTAATATTACACCAATGCATTTGTTTAGTATAGCATTTTATTTCACAAAACTGTATTGAAGTCAATGGGAATTTCATATTTTGTTCAATTATAGCGCCACCAAGAGGCTCAGTCCCACAATTTTTTTTACGTGTCCTCAGAGTGAGCCCATACATATGTGTGTCAATTTTGGTGAAAATATCTCAATTCGCTTCGGAGTTATAGACATTTATATGAAAAAACACGAAAAAAATGACTGACACATGACTTTGATTGGAAATTAGTACCCCTAAACATCAATATTTTCGCATTTGGGCATTGGCGTATAGCTATCGACCTATGTTTCCAAACTTCTGACGGTGGTTTCGTCTCGATCGGACTAGCGGTTTCAAAGATATAGCCAAATGTTTTTTAAGCGCTAAATCACAACGTTACACAAACTGTAAGGCAAAACCTAGCATGTTTGGTATCGTAGGACTCGGCAACGATTCAGGAGTCTAAAAAGATGAGTTTCGTGAAAATATGTCGACCACACCCAAAGTTATAAGCATTTGAAAAAAAAAATTCACCACTAGGTGGCGCTGTTTCGAAACTTCTCAGGCTCATTCAGGGCATTGTGCTGATGACCCATACCACGTTTCGTAACAATCCGTTCATGCGTTCATAAAATACAGAATTTTAGCACAAAATTCAAAATGGCCGACAGCCAAAATGACCGATATGGTCAAATTGGATATCAGTCGACTCGGCATGTTGCCCTGAATCTAACGAGACCAATTGTATGATTTTTGGACAAACTGTTCAGAAGTTATAAGCAAAAATAGCCATTTTTCATATCTCCGGACCAGTAGGTGGCGCTGCGCCGAAACACAGCATGCAGCCTCAGGTCATGCTTGTGAGTACAAGTACCAAGTTTGGTCTGAATACGATAAACCGTTGCGGAGATACGGCCTTACGACTGTTTTTGCTAGCGCTACGTAAAATGTATTTGTGCGTTTATCGAAAACGGTTTGACGAATCCATTTGAATTCCATAACTTTTTGTCAGCACTACCTGAAGATGATCTGGTTCAATTTTCGTGCAAATCGGACAAACCGTCTAGGACGAGTTCGAAAAAGTAGCTTTTTTTGAAAATTCAAGATGGCGGCCATATTTTTATGACGGAAAATGACGTCATAGGGTGCAATCGAATCGCCATGAGCTCAGGAATCAGAGAAAAAAAGAATTTCGCTGATTGGCCTTACGGTTCAAAAGTTATTAGCAAAGTAAAAGTGAAACTTTGGACAGGTGGTGGCGCTAGAGGGAATGACTTAGAAACACCAAAATTGGTGTATTTAATGTTGAGACGGTCCTCTATCAGAATGTCAAACCAAAACAACTTTCCCGCAATCGGTTCTATGGGCTGCCATAGACTCCCATGGCGGAAGAATAATAATAATAATAAATATAGCTGCAAGCAGCAATTACCGGGGCCAAGCAGAATAAGACGACAAGACATGCCAACATTGCTGAAAGTGTCAGATCAACTGCAACAATTAGCAATTAAAGACATTTAAAGAAGATTTTAGGCGAAATGCCTGAAAAATCATATAAACAGTAATTAAAAATATGATTTAATGGATTATCACTTTCGACCAATAGGTGGCGCAGTTACAAAACTGATGTGATGTGGTCAGAGTGAAGTGACAATGACACATACAAAGTTTGGTGTCAATATGTCAAGGCATTGCAGAGATAAAGCCTGAATAATGCTTTTAGCATCATGCCTCAACTTTGCTGCTGCGCTATACGAAAACGGTTTCGTCAATCGACACGAAATCCATAACTTTCAGTCGGCACAGTCTGGAGATGATATGATTCGATTTTGGTGAAAATCGGACAATCGGTGTAGGAGGAGTTCGAAAAAGTAGGTTTTGAATGAAAATCAAGATGGCGGACAAGAAGTTTGACCAAATAAGGAAAATTTGGTATCTATGTTCTCGGCTTGACCCAAGGAATCTATTAAGACCAGTGGCATTTACATAGGCCGATGTATTCAAAAGTTATTAGCAGTTTTGGAAATGTTGTTATAACTTTTGACCACTAGGTGGCGCTGTCTCTAAATATTTTGGGTACCTTCAGGGGATGGTGCTGATGGCACATTCTGAGTTTCGTAATATTACACCAATGCATTTGTTTAGTATAGCATTTTATTTCACAAAACTGCATTGAAGTCAATGGGAATTTCATGTTTTGTTCTATTATAGCGCCACCAAGAGGCTCAGTCCCACCATTTTTTTTATGTGTCCTCAGAGTGAGCCCATACATATATGTGTCGATTTTGGTGCAAAAATCTCAATTTGCTTTGGAGTTATAGACATTTATATGAAAAAACACGAAAAAAATGACTGACACATGACTTTGATTGGAAATTAGTACCCCTAAACATCAATATTTTCGCATTTGGGCATTGGCGTTTAGCTATCGACCTATGTTTCCAAACTTCTGACGGTGGTTTCGTCTCGATCGGACTAGCGGTTTCAAAGATATAGCCAAATGTTTTTTAAGCGCTAAATCACAACGCTACACAAACCGTAAGGCAAAACCTAGCATGTTTGGTATCGTAGGACTCGGCAATGATTCAGGAGTCTAAAAAGATGAGTTTCGTGAAAATAAGTCGACCACACCCAAAGTTATAAGCATTTGAAAAAAAAAATTCACCACTAGGTGGCGCTGTTTCGAAACTTCTCAGGCTCATTCAGGGCATTGTGCTGATGACCCATACCACGTTTCGTAACAATCCGTTCATGCGTTCATAAAATACAGAATTTTAGCACAAAATTCAAAATGGCCGACAGCCAAAATGACCGATATGGTCAAATTGGATATCAGTCGACTCGGCATGTTGCCCTGAATCTAACGAGACCAATTGTATGATTTTTGGACAAACTGTTCAGAAGTTATAAGCAAAAATAGCCATTTTTCATATCTCCGGACCAGTAGGTGGCGCTGCGCCGAAACACAGCATGTAGCCTCAGGTCATGCTTGTGAGTACAAGTACCAAGTTTGGTCTGAATACGATAAACCGTTGCGGAGATACGGCCTTACGACTGTTTTTGCTAGCGCTACGTAAAATGTATTTGTGCGTTTATTGAAAACGGTTTGACGAATCCATTTGAATTCCATAACTTTTTGTCAGCACTACCTGAAGATGATCTGGTTCAATTTTCGTGCAAATCGGACAAACCGTCTAGGACGAGTTCGAAAAAGTAGCTTTTTTTGAAAATTCAAGATGGCGGCCATATTTTTATAACGGCAAATGACGTCATAGGGTGCAATCGAATCGCCATGAGCTCAGGAATCAGAGGAAAAAAGAATTTCGCTGATTGGCCTTACGGTTCAAAAGTTATTAGCAAAATAAAAGTGAAACTTTGGACAGGTGGTGGCGCTAGAGGGAATGACTTAGAAACACCAAAATTGGTGTATTTAATGTTGAGACGGTCCTCTATCAGAATGTCAAACCAAAACAACTTTCCCGCAATCGGTTCTATGGGCTGCCATAGACTCCCATGGCGGAAGAATAATAATAATAATAATAATAATAATAAATATAGCTGCAAGCAGCCATTACCGGGGCCAAGCTGAATAAGACGACAAGACATGCCGACATGTCTGAAAGTGTCAGACCAACTGCAACAATGAGCAATTAAAGACATTTAAAGAGGATTTTAGGCAAAATGCCTGAAAAATCATAGAAACAATAAATAAAAATATGATTTGATGGATTATCACTTTCGACCAATAGGTGGCGCAGTTACAAAACTGATGTGATGTGGTCAGAGTGAAGTTACAATGACACATACAAAGTTTGGTGTCAATATGTCAAGGCATTGCAGAGATAAAGCCTTAATTAATGCTATTAGCATCATGCCTCAACTTTGCTGCTGCGCTATACGAAAACGGTTTCGTCTATCGACACGAAATCCATAACTTTTAGTCGGCACGGTCTGGAGATGATACGATTCGATTTTGGTGAAAATCGGACAAACGGTCTAGGAGGAGTTCGAAAAAGTAGGTTTTGAATGAAAATCAAGATGGCGGACAAGAAGTTTACCAAATAAGGAAAATTTGGTATCTATGTTCTCGGCTTGACCCAAGGAATCTATTAAGACCAGTGGCATTTACATAGGCCGATGTATTCAAAAGTTATTAGCAGTTTTGGAAATGTTGTTATAACTTTTGACCACTAGGTGGCGCTGTCTCTAAATATTTTGGGTACCTTCAGGGGATGGTGCTGATGGCACATTCTGAGTTTCGTAATATTACACCAATGCATTTGTTTAGTATAGCATTTTATTTCACAAAACTGCATTGAAGTCAATGGGAATTTCATGTTTTGTTCAATTATAGCGCCACCAAGAGGCTCAGTCCCACAATTTTTTTTACGTGTCCTCAGAGTGAGCCCATACATATGTGTGTCAATTTTGGTGAAAATATCTCAATTCGCTTCGGAGTTATAGACATTTATATGAAAAAACACGAAAAAAATGACTGACACATGACTTTGATTGGAAATTAGTACCCCTAAACATCAATATTTTCGCATTTGGGCATTGGCGTATAGCTATCGACCTATGTTTTCAAACTTCTGACGGTGGTTTCGTCTCGATCGGACTAGCGGTTTCAAAGATATAGCCAAATGTTTTTTAAGCGCTAAATCACAACGCTACACAAACCGTAAGGCGAAACCTAGCATGTTTGGTATCGTAGGACTCGGCAACGATTCAGGAGTCTAAAAAGATGAGTTTCGTGAAAATAAGTCGACCACACCCAAAGTTATAAGCATTTGAAAAAAAAAATTCACCACTAGGTGGCGCTGTTTCGAAACTTCTCAGGCTCATTCAGGGCATTGTGCTGATGACCCATACCACGTTTCGTAACAATCCGTTCATGCGTTCATAAAATACAGAATTTTAGCACAAAATTCAAAATGGCCGACAGCCAAAATGACCGATATGGTCAAATTGAATATCAGTCGACTCGGCATGTTGCCCTGAATCTAACGAGACCAATTGTATGATTTTTGGACAAACTGTTCAGAAGTTATAAGCAAAAATAGCCATTTTTCATATCTCCGGACCAGTAGGTGGCGCTGCGCCGAAACACAGCATGTAGCCTCAGGTCATGCTTGTGAGTACAAGTACCAAGTTTGGTCTGAATACGATAAACCGTTGCGGAGATACGGCCTTACGACTGTTTTTGCTAGCGCTACGTAAAATGTATTTGTGCGTTTATTGAAAACGGTTTGACGAATCCATTTGAATTCCATAACTTTTTGTCAGCACTACCTGAAGATGATCTGGTTCAATTTTCGTGCAAATCGGACAAACCGTCTAGGACGAGTTCGAAAAAGTAGCTTTTTTTGAAAATTCAAGATGGCGGCCATATTTTTATGACGGCAAATGACGTCATAGGGTGCAATCGAATCGCCATGAGCTCAGGAATCAGAGGAAAAAAGAATTTCGCTGATTGGCCTTTTGGTTCAAAAGTTATTAGCAAAATAAAAGTGAAACTTTGGACAGGTGGTGGCGCTAGAGGGAATGACTTAGAAACACCAAAATTGGTGTATTTAATGTTGGGACTGTCCTCTATCAGAATGTCAAACCAAAACAACTTTCCCGCAATCGGTTCTATGGGCTGCCATAGACTCCAAGAGCGGAAGAAGAATAATAATAAATATAGCTGCAAGCAGCAATTATCGGGGCCAAGCGCAAGCAGATGACAGGATATGCCAACATGGCTGAAGGTGTCAGACCATCTGCAACAATGAGCAATTAAATACATTTAAAGAGGATTTTAGGCGAAATGGCTGAAAAATCATATAAAAAGTCATTCAAAATATGATTTAATGGATTATCACTTTCGACCAATAGGTGGCGCAGTTACAAATGTGATGTGATGTGGTCAGAGTGAAGTGACAATGACACATACAAAGTTTGGTGTCAATATGTCAAGGCATTGCAGAGATAAAGCCTGAATAGTGCTTTTAGCATCATGCCTCAAGTTTGCTGCTACGCTATACGAAAACGGTTTCGTCTATAGACACGAAATCCATAACTTTTAGTCAGCACAGTCTGGAGATGATACGATTCGATTTTGGTGAAAATCGGACAAACGGTCTAGGAGGAGTTCGAAAAAGTAGGTTTTGAATGAAAATCAAGATGGCGGACAGGAAGTTTGGCCAAATAAGGAAAACTTGGTATCTATGTTCTCGGCTTGACCCAAGGAATCTATTAAGACCAGTGGCATTTCAGTAGTCAGATTTATTCAAAAGTTATTAGCCTTTATGGAAATGTTGTTATAACTTTTGACCACTAGGTGGCACTGTCTTGAAATATTTTGGGTACCTTCAGGGAATGGTGCTGATGGCACATTTTGAGTTTCGTAATATTACACCAATGCATTTGTTTAGTATAGCATTTTATTTCACAAAACTGTATTGAAGTCAATGGGAATTTCATGTTTTGTTCTATTATAGCGCTACCAAGAGGCTGAGTCCCACCATTTTTTTTACATGTCCTCAGAGTGAGCTCGTACATATGTGTGTCGATTTTGGTGAAAATATCTCAATTCGCTTCGGAGTTATAGACATTTATATGAAAAAACACGTAAAAAATGACTGACACATGACTTTGATTGGAATTTACTACCCCTAAACATCAATATTTTCGCATTTGGGCATTGGCGTATAGCTATCGACCTATGTTTCCAAACTTCTGAAGGTGGTTTCGTCTCGATCGGACTAGCGGTTTCGAAGATATAGCCAAATGTTTTTTAAGCGCTAAATCACAACGCTACACAAACCGTAAGGCAAAACCTAGCATGTTTGGTATCGTGGGACTCAGCAACGATTCAGGACTCTAATGAGATGAGTCTCGTGAAAATAAGTCGACCACACCCAAAGTTATAAGCATTTGGAAGCATTTGGGGAAAAAAATTCACCACTAGGTGGCACTGTTTCGAAACTTCTCAGGCTCCTTCAGGGCATCGTGCTGATGATCCATTCCGAGTTTTGTAACGATACATTCACGCGTTCATAAAATACAGCATTTTAGCACATAATTCAAAATGGCCGACAGCCAAAATGGCTGATCGGGGAAAATTGGATATCAGTCGACTCAGCATGATGCCCTGAATCTAACGAGACCACTTTTATGATTTTTGGACAAACCATTCAGAAGTTATAAGCAAAAATAGCCATTTTTCATATCTCCGGACCAGTAGGTGGCACTGTGCCGAAACGCAGCATGTTGCCTCAGGTCATGCTTGTGATGAGATGTACCAAGTTTGGTCTTAATATGATAAAGTGTTGAGGAGATACTGGCTTGTGTCTGTTTTCGCAAGCGCTACGTAAAATTTGTTTGCGCGGTATTCGAGAACGGTTTGATGAATCAACACGAATTCCATAACTTTTTGTCGGCATGGTCTGATGATGATCTGATTCAATTTTCGTGGAAATTGGAGCAACGGCCTAGGAGGAGTTTGAAAAAGTAGGTTTTTCGGAAAATTCAAAATGGCGGAAAAATTATTATGACGAAAAATGACGTCATAGGGTGCAATCGAATCGCCCTGAGCTCAGAAATCAGAGGAAAAAAGAATTTTGTTTCTAGCCCTTGTGGTTCAAAAGTTATTAGCAGAAACATGAGTGAAACTTTGGACAGTTGGTGGCGCTAGAGGGAATGACTTAGACACACCAAAATTGGTGTATTTAATGTTGGGACTGTCCTCTATCAGAATGTCAAACCATTACAACTTTCCCGCAATCGGTTCTATGGGCTGCCATAGACTCCCAGTCGGAACAATGAAGAATAATAATAATAATAATAATAATAATAAGAACGCGAACGAAAACAATAGGTGCCTCCGCACCTTCGGTGCTTGGCCCCTAATAATAATAATAATAAGAACGCGAACGGATACAATAGGTGCCTCCGCACCTTCGGTGCTTGGCCCCTAAATATAGCTGCAAGCAGCAATTACCGGGGCCAAGCAGAATAAGACGACAAGACATGCCAACATGTCTGAAAGTGTCAGACCAACTGCAACAATGAGCAATTATAGACTTTAAAGAGGATTTTATGCAAAATGCCTGAAAAATCATAGAAACAATAATTAAAAATATGATTTTATGGATTATCACTTTCGACCAATAGGTGGCGCAGTTACAAAACTGATGTGATGTGGTCAGAGTGAAGTGACAATGACACATACAAAGTTTGGTGTCAATATGTCAAGGCATTGCAGAGATAAAGCCTGAATAGTGCTATTAGCATCATGCCTCAACTTTGCTGCTGCGCTATACGAAAACGGTTTTGTCTATCGACACGAAATCCATAACTTTTAGTCGGCACGGTCTGGAGATGATACGATTCGTTTTTGGTGAAAATCGGACAAACGGTCTAGGAGGAGTTCGAAAAAGTAGGTTTTGACTGAACATCAAGATGGCGGACAGGAAGTTCGGCCAAATAAGGAAAACTTGGTATCTATGTTCTCGGCTTGACCCAAGGAATCTATTAAGACCAGTGGCATTTCAATAGACAGATTTATTCAAAAGTTATTAGCCTTTTTGGAAATTTTGTTATAACTTTTGACCACTAGGTGGCGCTGTTTCGAAATATTTTGAGTACCTTCAGGGGATGGTGCTGAAGGCACATTCTGAGTTTCGTAATATTACACCAATGCATTTGTTTAGTATAGCATTTTATTTCACAAAACTCTATTGAAATCAATGGGAATTTCATGTTTTGTTCTATTATAGCGCCACCAAGAGGCTCAGTCCCACCATTTTTTTTATGTGTCATCAGAGTGAGCCCATACATATATGTGTCGATTTTGGTGCAATAATCTCAATTTGCTTCGGAGTTATAGACATTTATATGAAAAAACACGTAAAAAATGACTGACACATGACTTTGATTGAATATTACTACCCCTAAACATCAATATTTTCACATTTGGGCATTCGCGTATAGCTATCGACCTATGTTTCCAAACTTCTGACGGTGGTTTCGTCTCAATCGGACAAACGGTTTCGAAGATATAGCCTAATGTTTTTTAAGCGCTAAATCACAATGCTACACAAACCGTTAGGCGAAACCTAACATGTTTGGTATCGTTGGACTCGGCAACAATTCAGGAGTCCAATGAGATGAGTTTCGTGAAAATAAGTCGATCACACCCAAAGTTATAAGCATTTGAAAAAAAAAATTCACCACTAGGTGGCGCTGTTTCGAAACTTCTCACACTCCTTCAGGACATCGTGCTGATGACCCATACCAAGTTTCGTAATAATCCGTTCATGCGTTGTTAAAATACAGCATTTTAGCACAAAATTCAAAATGGCCGACAGTCAAATTGGCCGATATGGCAAAATTGGATATCAGTCGACTCGGCATGACGCCCTGAATCTATCAAGACCAATTTTATGATTTTTGGACAAACTGTTCAGAAGTTATAAGCAAAAATAGCCATTTTTCATATCTCCGGACCAGTAGGTGGCGCTGCGGCGAAACGCAGCATGTAGCCTCAGGTCATGCTTGTGATGACATGTACCAAGTTTGGTCTGAATACGATAAACCGTTGCGGAGATACAGCCTTACGACTGTTTTTGTAAGCGCCACGTAAAATTTGTTCGAGCGTTTATCGAAAACGGTTTGACGAATCAAAAAGATTTTAATAACTTTTTGTCACCACTGCCTGAAGATGATCCGATTCAATTTTCGTGCAAATCGGACAAACCGTCTAGGACGAGTTCGAAAAAGTAGCTTTTTAGGAAAATTCAAAATGGCGGCCATGTTTTTATGACGGAAAATGACGTCATAGGGTGCAATCGAATCGTCATGAGCTCAGGAATCAGAGGAAAAAAGGATTTCGCTGATTGGCCTTACGGTTCAAAAGTTATTAGCAAAGTAAAAGTGAAACTTTGGACAGGTGGTGGCGCTAGAGGGAATGACTTAGACACACCAAAATTGGTGTACTTAATGTTGGGACTGTCCTCTATCAGAATGTCAAACCAAAACAACTTTCCCGCAATCGGTTCTATGGGCTGCCATAGACTCCCATGGCGGAAGAATAATAATAATAAATATAGCTGCAAGCAGCCATTACCGGGGCCAAGCAGAATAAGACGACAAGACATGCCAACATGTCTGAAAGTGTCAGACCAACTGCAACAACGAGCAATTAAAGACATTTAAAGAGGATTTTAGGCGAAATGGCTGAAAAATCATGTAAAAAGTGATTCAAAATATGATTTAATGGATTGTCACTTTTGACCAAAAGGTGGCGCTGTTACGAAATTGATGTGGTGTGGTCAGAGTAAGGAGACAGTGACACATACAAAGTTTTGTGTCAATATGTCGAGGCATTGCAGATATAAAGCCTGAATAGTCATTTTGGCATCATGCCTCAACTTTGCTGCTGTGCTATACGAAAACGGTTTCATCAATCGACACGAAATCCATAACTTTTTGTCGGCACAGTCTGGAGATGATACGATTCGATTTTGGTGAAAATCGGACAAACGGTCTAGGAGGAGTTCGAAAAAGTAGGTTTTGAATGAAAATCAAGATGGCGGACAGGAAGTTTGGCCAAATAAGGAAAACTTGGTATCTATGTTCTCGGCTTGACCCAAGGAATCTATTAAGACCCGTGGCATTTCAATAGCCAGATTTATTCAAAAGTTATTAGCCTTTTTGGAAATTTTGTTATAACTTTTGACCACTAGGTGGCGCTGTCTTGAAATATTTTGGTTGCCTTCAGGGGATGGTGCTGATGACACAATCTGAGTTTCGTAATATTACACCAATGCATTTGTTTAGTATAGCATTTTAATTCACAAAACTGTATTGAAGTCAATGGGAATTTCATATTTTGTTCAATTATAGCGCCACCAAGAGGCTCAGTCCCACAATTTTTTTTACGTGTCCTCAGAGTGAGCCCATACATATGTGTGTCAATTTTGGTGAAAATATCTCAATTCGCTTCGGAGTTATAGACATTTATATGAAAAAACACGAAAAAAATGACTGACACATGACTTTGATTGGAAATTAGTACCCCTAAACATCAATATTTTCGCATTTGGGCATTGGCGTATAGCTATCGACCTATGTTTCCAAACTTCTGACGGTGGTTTCGTCTCGATCGGACTAGCGGTTTCAAAGATATAGCCAAATGTTTTTTAAGCGCTAAATCACAACGTTACACAAACCGTAAGGCAAAACCTAGCATGTTTGGTATCGTAGGACTCGGCAACGATTCAGGAGTCTAAAAAGATGAGTTTCGTGAAAATAAGTCGACCACACCCAAAGTTATAAGCATTTGAAAAAAAAAATTCACCACTAGGTGGCGCTGTTTCGAAACTTCTCAGGCTCATTCAGGGCATTGTGCTGATGACCCATACCACGTTTCGTAACAATCCGTTCATGCGTTCATAAAATACAGAATTTTAGCACAAAATTCAAAATGGCCGACAGCCAAAATGACCGATATGGTCAAATTGGATATCAGTCGACTCGGCATGTTGCCCTGAATCTAACGAGACCAATTGTATGATTTTTGGACAAACTGTTCAGAAGTTATAAGCAAAAATAGCCATTTTTCATATCTCCAGACCAGTAGGTGGCGCTGCGCCGAAACACAGCATGTAGCCTCAGGTCATGCTTGTGAGTACATGTACCAAGTTTGGTCTGAATACGATAAACCGTTGCGGAGATACGGCCTTACGACTGTTTTTGCTAGCGCTACGTAAAATGTATTTGTGCGTTTATCGAAAACGGTTTGACGAATCCATTTGAATTCCATAACTTTTTGTCAGCACTACCTGAAGATGATCTGGTTCAATTTTCGTGCAAATCGGACAAACCGTCTAGGACGAGTTCGAAAAAGTAGCTTTTTTTGAAAATTCAAGATGGCGGCCATATTTTTATGACGGAAAATGACGTCATAGGGTGCAATCGAATCGCCATGAGCTCAGGAATCAGAGAAAAAAAGAATTTCGCTGATTGGCCTTACGGTTCAAAAGTTATTAGCAAAGTAAAAGTGAAACTTTGGACAGGTGGTGGCGCTAGAGGGAATGACTTAGAAACACCAAAATTGGTGTATTTAATGTTGAGACGGTCCTCTATCAGAATGTCAAACCAAAACAACTTTCCCGCAATCGGTTCTATGGGCTGCCATAGACTCCCATGGCGGAAGAATAATAATAATAATAAATATAGCTGCAAGCAGCAATTACCGGGGCCAAGCAGAATAAGACGACAAGACATGCCAACATGTCTGAAAGTGTCAGACCAACTGCAACAATGAGCAATTAAAGACATTTAAAGAGGATTTTAGGCGAAATGGCTGAAAAATCATGTAAAAAGTGATTCAAAATATGATTTAATGGATTGTCACTTTTGACCAAAAGGTGGCGCTGTTACGAAATTGATGTGGTGTGGTCAGAGTAAGGAGACAGTGACACATACAAAGTTTTGTGTCAATATGTCGAGGCATTGCAGATATAAAGCCTGAATAGTCATTTTGGCATCATGCCTCAACTTTGCTGCTGTGCTGTACAAAAACGGTTTCATCAATCGACACGAAATCCATAACTTTTTGTCGGCACAGTCTGGAGATGATACGATTCGATTTTGGTGAAAATCGGACAAACGGTCTAGGAGGAGTTAGAAAAAGTAGGTTTTGAATGAAAATCAAGATGGCGGACAGGAAGTTTGGCCAAATAAGGAAAACTTGGTATCTATGTTCTCAGCTTGACCCAAGGAATCTATTAAGACCCGTGGCATTTCAATAGCCAGATTTATTCAAAAGTTATTAGCCTTTTTGGAAATTTTGTTATAACTTTTGACCACTAGGTGGCGCTGTCTTGAAATATTTTGGTTGCCTTCAGGGGATGGTGCTGATGACACAATCTGAGTTTCGTAATATTACACCAATGCATTTGTTTAGTATAGCATTTTATTTCACAAAACTGTATTGAAGTCAATGGGAATTTCATATTTTGTTCAATTATAGCGCCACCAAGAGGCTCAGTCCCACAATTTTTTTTACGTGTCCTCAGAGTGAGCCCATACATATGTGTGTCAATTTTGGTGAAAATATCTCAATTCACTTCGGAGTTATAGACATTTATATGAAAAAACACGAAAAAAATGACTGACACATGACTTTGATTGGAAATTAGTACCCCTAAACATCAATATTTTCGCATTTGGGCATTGGTGTATAGCTATCGACCTATGTTTCCAAACTTCTGACGGTGGTTTCGTCTCGATCGGACTAGCGGTTTCAAAGATATAGCCAAATGTTTTTTAAGCGCTAAATCACAACGCTACACAAACCGTAAGGCAAAACCTAGCATGTTTGGTATCGTAGGACTCGGCAACGATTCAGGAGTCTAAAAAGATGAGTTTCGTGAAAATAAGTCGACCACACCCAAAGTTATAAGCATTTGAAAAAAAAAATTCACCACTAGGTGGCGCTGTTTCGAAACTTCTCAGGCTCATTCAGGGCATTGTGCTGATGACCCATACCACGTTTCGTAACAATCCGTTCATGCGTTCATAAAATACAGAATTTTAGCACAAAATTCAAAATGGCCGACAGCCAAAATGACCGATATGGTCAAATTGGATATCAGTCGACTCGGCATGTTGCCCTGAATCTAACGAGACCAATTGTATGATTTTTGGACAAACTGTTCAGAAGTTATAAGCAAAAATAGCCATTTTTCATATCTCCGGACCAGTAGGTGGCGCTGCGCCGAAACACAGTATGTAGCCTCAGGTCATGCTTGTGAGTACAAGTACCAAGTTTGGTCTGAATACGATAAACCGTTGCGGAGATACGGCCTTACGACTGTTTTTGCTAGCGCTACGTAAAATGTATTTGTGCGTTTATTGAAAACGGTTTGACGAATCCATTTGAATTCCATAACTTTTTGTCAGCACTACCTGAAGATGATCTGGTTCAATTTTCGTGCAAATCGGACCAACCGTCTAGGACGAGTTCGAAAAAGTAGCTTTTTTTGAAAATTCAAGATGGCGGCCATATTTTTATGACGGCAAATGACGTCATAGGGTGCAATCGAATCGCCATGAGCTCAGGAATCAGAGGAAAAAAGAATTTCGCTGATTGGCCTTACGGTTCAAAAGTTATTAGCAAAATAAAAGTGAAACTTTGGACAGGTGGTGGCGCTAGAGGGAATGACTTAGAAACACCAAAATTGGTGTATTTAATGTTGAGACGGTCCTCTATCAGAATGTCAAACCAAAACAACTTTCCCGCAATCGGTTCTATGGGCTGCCATAGACTCCCATGGCGGAAGAATAATAATAATAATAATAATAAATATAGCTGCAAGCAGCAATTACCGGGGCCAAGCAGAATAAGACGACAAGACATGCCAACATGTCTGAAAGTGTCAGACCAACTGCAACAATGAGCAATTATAGACTTTAAAGAGGATTTTATGCAAAATGCCTGAAAAATCATAGAAACAATAATTAAAAATATGATTTTATGGATTATCACTTTCGACCAATAGGTGGCGCAGTTACAAAACTGATGTGATGTGGTCAGAGTGAAGTGACAATGACACATACAAAGTTTGGTGTCAATATGTCAAGGCATTAAAGAGATAAAGCCTGAATAGTGCTATTAGCATCATGCCTCAACTTTGCTGCTGCGCTATACGAAAACGGTTTCGTCTATCGACACGAAATCCATAACTTTTAGTCGGCACGGTCTGGAGATGATACGATTCGATTTTGGTGAAAATCGGACAAACGGTCTAGGAGGAGTTCGAAAAAGTAGGTTTTGACTGAACATCAAGATGGCGGACAGGAAGTTCGGCCAAATAAGGAAAACTTGGTATCTATGTTCTCGGCTTGACCCAAGGAATCTATTAAGACCAGTGGCATTTCAATAGACAGATTTATTCAAAAGTTATTAGCCTTTTTGGAAATTTTGTTATAACTTTTGACCACTAGGTGGCGCTGTCTTGAAATATTTTGGTTGCCTTCAGGGGATGGTGCTGATGACACAATCTGAGTTTCGTAATATTACACCAATGCATTTGTTTAGTATAGCATTTTATTTCACAAAACTGTATTGAAGTCAATGGGAATTTCATATTTTGTTCAATTATAGCGCCACCAAGAGGCTCAGTCCCACAATTTTTTTTACGCGTCCTCAGAGTGAGCCCATACATATGTGTGTCAATTTTGGTGAAAATATCTCAATTCGCTTCGGAGTTATAGACATTTATATGAAAAAACACGAAAAAAATGACTGACACATGACTTTGATTGGAAATTAGTACCCCTAAACATCAATATTTTCGCATTTGGGCATTGGCGTATAGCTATCGACCTATGTTTCCAAACTTCTGACGGTGGTTTCGTCTCAATCGGACTAGCGGTTTCAAAGATATAGCCAAATGTTTTTTAAGCGCTAAATCACAACGCTACACAAACCGTAAGGCGAAACCTAGCATGTTTGGTATCGTAGGACTCGGCAACGATTCAGGAGTCTAAAAAGATGAGTTTCGTGAAAATAAGTCGACCACACCCAAAGTTATAAGCATTTGAAAAAAAAAATTCACCACTAGGTGGCGCTGTTTCGAAACTTCTCAGGCTCATTCAGGGCATTGTGCTGATGACCCATACCACATTTCGTAACAATCCGTTCATGCGTTCATAAAATACAGAATTTTAGCACAAAATTCAAAATGGCCGACAGCCAAAATGACCGATATGGTCAAATTGGATATCAGTCGACTCGGCATGTTGCCCTGAATCTAACGAGACCAATTGTATGATTTTTGGACAAACTGTTCAGAAGTTATAAGCAAAAATAGGCATTTTTCATATCTCCGGACCAGTAGGTGGCGCTGCGCCGAAACACAGCATGTAGCCTCAGGTCATGCTTGTGAGTACAAGTACCAAGTTTGGTCTGAATACGATAAACCGTTGCGGAGATACGGCCTTACGACTGTTTTTGCTAGCGCTACGTAAAATGTATTTGTGCGTTTATTGAAAACGGTTTGACGAATCCATTTGAATTCCATAACTTTTTGTCAGCACTACCTGAAGATGATCTGGTTCAATTTTCGTGCAAATCGGACAAACCGTCTAGGACGAGTTCGAAAAAGTAGCTTTTTTTGAAAATTCAAGATGGCGGCCATATTTTTATGACGGCAAATGACGTCATAGGGTGCAATCGAATCGCCATGAGCTCAGGAATCAGAGGAAAAAAGAATTTCGCTGATTGGCCTTACGGTTCAAAAGTTATTAGCAAAATAAAAGTGAAACTTTGGACAGGTGGTGGCGCTAGAGGGAATGACTTAGAAACACCAAAATTGGTGTATTTAATGTTGAGACGGTCCTCTATCAGAATGTCAAACCAAAACAACTTTCCCGCAATCGGTTCTATGGGCTGCCATAGACTCCCATGGCGGAAGAATAATAATAATAATAATAATAAATATAGCTGCAAGCAGCAATTACCGGGGCCAAGCAGAATAAGACGACAAGACATGCCGACATGTCTGAAAGTGTCAGACCAACTGCAACAATGAGCAATTAAAGACATTTAAAGAGGATTTTAGGCGAAATGGCTGAAAAATCATGTAAAAAGTGATTCAAAATATGATTTAATGGATTGTCACTTTTGACCAAAAGGTGGCGCTGTTACGAAATTGATGTGGTGTGGTCAGAGTAAGGAGACAGTGACACATACAAAGTTTTGTGTCAATATGTCGAGGCATTGCAGATATAAAGCCTGAATAGTCATTTTGGCATCATGCCTCAACTTTGCTGCTGTGCTATACGAAAACGGTTTCATCAATCGACACGAAATCCATAACTTTTTGTCGGCACAGTCTGGAGATGATACGAATCGATTTTGGTGAAAATCGGACAAACGGTCTAGGAGGAGTTCGAAAAAGTAGGTTTTGAATGAAAATCAAGATGGCGGACAGGAAGTTTGGCCAAATAAGGAAAACTTGGTATCTATGTTCTCGGCTTGACCCAAGGAATCTATTAAGACCCGTGGCATTTCAATAGCCAGATTTATTCAAAAGTTATTAGCCTTTTTGGAAATTTTGTTATAACTTTTGACCACTAGGTGGCGCTGTCTTGAAATATTTTGGTTGCCTTCAGGGGATGGTGCTGATGACACAATCTGAGTTTCGTAATATTACACCAATGCATTTGTTTAGTATAGCATTTTATTTCACAAAACTCTATTGAAGTCAATGGGAATTTCATATTTTGTTCAATTATAGCGCCACCAAGAGGCTCAGTCCCACAATTTTTTTTACGTGTCCTCAGAGTGAGCCCATACATATGTGTGTCAATTTTGGTGAAAATATCTCAATTCACTTCGGAGTTATAGACATTTATATGAAAAAACACGAAAAAAATGACTGACACATGACTTTGATTGGAAATTAGTACCCCTAAACATCAATATTTTCGCATTTGGGCATTGGCGTATAGCTATCGACCTATGTTTCCAAACTTCTGACGGTGGTTTCGTCTCGATCGGACTAGCGGTTTCAAAGATATAGCCAAATGTTTTTTAAGCGCTAAATCACAACGCTACACAAACCGTAAGGCGAAACCTAGCATGTTTGGTATCGTAGGACTCGGCAACGATTCAGGAGTCTAAAAAGATGAGTTTCGTGAAAATAAGTCGACCACACCCAAAGTTATAAGCATTTGAAAAAAAAAATTCACCACTAGGTGGCGCTGTTTCGAAACTTCTCAGGCTCATTCAGGGCATTGTGCTGATGACCCATACCACGTTTCGTAACAATCCGTTCATGCGTTCATAAAATACAGAATTTTAGCACAAAATTCAAAATGGCCGACAGCCAAAATGACCGATATGGTCAAATTGGATATCAGTCGACTCGGCATGTTGCCCTGAATCTAACGAGACCAATTGTATGATTTTTGGACAAACTGTTCAGAAGTTATAAGCAAAAATAGCCATTTTTCATATCTCCGGACCAGTAGGTGGCGCTGCGCCGAAACACAGCATGTAGCCTCAGGTCATGCTTGTGAGTACAAGTACCAAGTTTGGTCTGAATACGATAAACCGTTGCGGAGATACGGCCTTACGACTGTTTTTGCTAGCGCTACGTAAAATGTATTTGTGCGTTTATTGAAAACGGTTTGACGAATCCATTTGAATTCCATAACTTTTTGTCAGCACTACCTGAAGATGATCTGGTTCAATTTTCGTGCAAATCGGACAAACCGTCTAGGACGAGTTCGAAAAAGTAGCTTTTTTTGAAAATTCAAGATGGCGGCCATATTTTTATGACGGCAAATGACGTCATAGGGTGCAATCGAATCGCCATGAGCTCAGGAATCAGAGGAAAAAAGAATTTCGCTGATTGGCCTTACGGTTCAAAAGTTATTAGCAAAATAAAAGTGAAACTTTGGACAGGTGGTGGCGCTAGAGGGAATGACTTAGAAACACCAAAATTGGTGTATTTAATGTTGAGACGGTCCTCTATCAGAATGTCAAACCAAAACAACTTTCCCGCAATCGGTTCTATGGGCTGCCATAGACTCCCATGGCGGAAGAATAATAATAATAATAATAATAATAATAATAATAAGAAACGGAACAGATACAATAGGTGCCTCCGCACCTTCGGTGCTTGGCCCCTAATAATAATAATAAGAAACGGAACAGATACAATAGGTGCCTCCGCACCTTCGGTGCTTGGCCCCTAATAATAATAAGAAACGGAACAGATACAATAGGTGCCTCCGCACCTTCGGTGCTTGGCCCCTAATAAGAAACAGAACAGATACAATAGGTGCCTCCGCACCTTCGGTGCTTGGCCCCTAATAATAAATATAGCTGCAAGCAGCAATTACCGGGGCCAAGCAGAATAAGACGACAAGACATGCCAACATGTCTGAAAGTGTCAGACCAACTGCAACAATGAGCAATTATAGACTTTAAAGAGGATTTTATGCAAAATGCCTGAAAAATCATAGAAACAATAATTAAAAATATGATTTTATGGATTATCACTTTCGACCAATAGGTGGCGCAGTTACAAAACTGATGTGATGTGGTCAGAGTGAAGTGACAATGACACATACAAAGTTTGGTGTCAATATGTCAAGGCATTGCAGAGATAAAGCCTGAATAATGCTTTTAGCATCATGCCTCAACTTTGCTGCTGCGCTATACGAAAACGGTTTCGTCAATCGACACGAAATCCATAACTTTCAGTCGGCACAGTCTGGAGATGATATGATTCGATTTTGGTGAAAATCGGACAATCGGTGTAGGAGGAGTTCGAAAAAGTAGGTTTTGAATGAAAATCAAGATGGCGGACAAGAAGTTTGACCAAATAAGGAAAATTTGGTATCTATGTTCTCGGCTTGACCCAAGGAATCTATTAAGACCAGTGGCATTTACATAGGCCGATGTATTCAAAAGTTATTAGCAGTTTTGGAAATGTTGTTATAACTTTTGACCACTAGGTGGCGCTGTCTCTAAATATTTTGGGTACCTTCAGGGGATGGTGCTGATGGCACATTCTGAGTTTCGTAATATTACACCAATGCATTTGTTTAGTATAGCATTTTATTTCACAAAACTGCATTGAAGTCAATGGGAATTTCATGTTTTGTTCTATTATAGCGCCACCAAGAGGCTCAGTCCCACCATTTTTTTTATGTGTCCTCAGAGTGAGCCCATACATATATGTGTCGATTTTGGTGCAAAAATCTCAATTTGCTTCGGAGTTATAGACATTTATATGAAAAAACACGAAAAAAATGACTGACACATGACTTTGATTGGAAATTAGTACCCCTAAACATCAATATTTTCGCATTTGGGCATTGGCGTATAGCTATCGACCTATGTTTCCAAACTTCTGACGGTGGTTTCGTCTCGATCGGACTAGCGGTTTCAAAGATATAGCCAAATGTTTTTTAAGCGCTAAATCACAACGTTACACAAACCGTAAGGCAAAACCTAGCATGTTTGGTATCGTAGGACTCGGCAACGATTCAGGAGTCTAAAAAGATGAGTTTCGTGAAAATAAGTCGACCACACCCAAAGTTATAAGCATTTGAAAAAAAAAATTCACCACTAGGTGGCGCTGTTTCGAAACTTCTCAGGCTCATTCAGGGCATTGTGCTGATGACCCATACCACGTTTCGTAACAATCCGTTCATGCGTTCATAAAATACAGAATTTTAGCACAAAATTCAAAATGGCCGACAGCCAAAATGACCGATATGGTCAAATTGGATATCAGTCGACTCGGCATGTTGCCCTGAATCTAACAAGACCAATTGTATGATTTTTGGACAAACTGTTCAGAAGTTATAAGCAAAAATAGCCATTTTTCATATCTCCGGACCAGTAGGTGGCGCTGCGCCGAAACACAGCATGTAGCCTCAGGTCATGCTTGTGAGTACAAGTACCAAGTTTGGTCTGAATACGATAAACTGTTGCGGAGATACGGCCTTACGACTGTTTTTGCTAGCGCTACGTAAAATGTATTTGTGCGTTTATCGAAAACGGTTTGACGAATCCATTTGAATTCCATAACTTTTTGTCAGCACTACCTGAAGATGATCTGGTTCAATTTTCGTGCAAATCGGACAAACCGTCTAGGACGAGTTCGAAAAAGTAGCTTTTTTTGAAAATTCAAGATGGCGGCCATATTTTTATGACGGAAAATGACGTCATAGGGTGCAATCGAATCGCCATAAGCTCAGGAATCAGAGAAAAAAAGAATTTCGCTGATTGGCCTTACGGTTCAAAAGTTATTAGCAAAGTAAAAGTGAAACTTTGGACAGGTGGTGGCGCTAGAGGGAATGACTTAGAAACACCAAAATTGGTGTATTTAATGTTGAGACGGTCCTCTATCAGAATGTCAAATCAAAACAACTTTCCCGCAATCGGTTCTATGGGCTGCCATAGACTCCCATGGCGGAAGAATAATAATAATAATAATAATAAATATAGCTGCAAGCAGCAATTACCGGGGCCAAGCAGAATAAGACGACAAGACATGCCAACATGTCTGAAAGTGTCAGACCAACTGCAACAATGAGCAATTAAAGACATTTAAAGAGGATTTTAGGCGAAATGGCTGAAAAATCATGTAAAAAGTGATTCAAAATATGATTTAATGGATTGTCACTTTTGACCAAAAGGTGGCGCTGTTACGAAATTGATGTGGTGTGGTCAGAGTAAGGAGACAGTGACACATACAAAGTTTTGTGTCAATATGTCGAGGCATTGCAGATATAAAGCCTGAATAGTCATTTTGGCATCATGCCTCAACTTTGCTGCTGTGCTATACGAAAACGGTTTCATCAATCGACACGAAATCCATAACTTTTTGTCGGCACAGTCTGGAGATGATACGATTCGATTTTGGTGAAAATCGGACAAACGGTCTAGGAGGAGTTCGAAAAAGTAGGTTTTGAATGAAAATCAAGATGACGGACAGGAAGTTTGGCCAAATAAGGAAAACTTGGTATCTATGTTCTCGGCTTGACCCAAGGAATCTATTAAGACCCGTGGCATTTCAATAGCCAGATTTATTCAAAAGTTATTAGCCTTTTTGGAAATTTTGTTATAACTTTTGACCACTAGGTGGCGCTGTCTTGAAATATTTTGGTTGCCTTCAGGGGATGGTGCTGATGACACAATCTGAGTTTCGTAATATTACACCAATGCATTTGTTTAGTATAGCATTTTATTTCACAAAACTGTATTGAAGTCAATGGGAATTTCATATTTTGTTCAATTATAGCGCCACCAAGAGGCTCAGTCCCACAATTTTTTTTACGTGTCCTCAGAGTGAGCCCATACATATGTGTGTCAATTTTGGTGAAAATATCTCAATTCGCTTCGGAGTTATAGACATTTATATGAAAAAACACGAAAAAAATGACTGACACATGACTTTGATTGGAAATTAGTACCCCTAAACATCAATATTTTCGCATTTGGGCATTAACGTATAGCTATCGACCTATGTTTCCAAACTTCTGACGGTGGTTTCGTCTCGATCGGACTAGCGGTTTCAAAGATATAGCCAAATGTTTTTTAAGCGCTAAATCACAACGTTACACAAACCGTAAGGCAAAACCTAGCATGTTTGGTATCGTAGGACTCGGCAACGATTCAGGAGTCTAAAAAGATGAGTTTCGTGAAAATATGTCGACCACACCCAAAGTTATAAGCATTTGAAAAAAAAAATTCACCACTAGGTGGCGCTGTTTCGAAACTTCTCAGGCTCATTCAGGGCATTGTGCTGATGACCCATACCACGTTTCGTAACAATCCGTTCATGCGTTCATAAAATACAGAATTTTAGCACAAAATTCAAAATGGCCGACAGCCAAAATGACCGATATGGTCAAATTGGATATCAGTCGACTCGGCATGTTGCCCTGAATCTAACGAGACCAATTGTATGATTTTTGGACAAACTGTTCAGAAGTTATAAGCAAAAATAGCCATTTTTCATATCTCCGGACCAGTAGGTGGCGCTGCGCCGAAACACAGCATGTAGCCTCAGGTCATGCTTGTGAGTACAAGTACCAAGTTTGGTCTGAATACGATAAACCGTTGCGGAGATACGGCCTTACGACTGTTTTTGCTAGCGCTACGTAAAATGTATTTGTGCGTTTATCGAAAACGGTTTGACGAATCCATTTGAATTCCATAACTTTTTGTCAGCACTACCTGAAGATGATCTGGTTCAATTTTCGTGCAAATCGGACAAACCGTCTAGGACGAGTTCGAAAAAGTAGCTTTTTTTGAAAATTCAAGATGGCGGCCATATTTTTATGACGGAAAATGACGTCATAGGGTGCAATCGAATCGCCATGAGCTCAGGAATCAGAGAAAAAAAGAATTTCGCTGATTGGCCTTACGGTTCAAAAGTTATTAGCAAAGTAAAAGTGAAACTTTGGACAGGTGGTGGCGCTAGAGGGAATGACTTAGAAACACCAAAATTGGTGTATTTAATGTTGAGACGGTCCTCTATCAGAATGTCAAACCAAAACAACTTTCCCGCAATCGGTTCTATGGGCTGCCATAGACTCCCATGGCGGAAGAATAATAATAATAATAAATATAGCTGCAAGCAGCAATTACCGGGGCCAAGCAGAATAAGACGACAAGACATGCCAACATGTCTGAAAGTGTCAGACCAACTGCAACAATGAGCAATTAAAGACATTTAAAGAGGATTTTAGGCGAAATGGCTGAAAAATCATGTAAAAAGTGATTCAAAATATGATTTAATGGATTGTCACTTTTGACCAAAAGGTGGCGCTGTTACGAAATTGATGTGGTGTGGTCAGAGTAAGGAGACAGTGACACATACAAAGTTTTGTGTCAATATGTCGAGGCATTGCAGATATAAAGCCTGAATAGTCATTTTGGCATCATGCCTCAACTTTGCTGCTGTGCTATACGAAAACGGTTTCATCAATCGACACGAAATCCATAACTTTTTGTCGGCACAGTCTGGAGATGATACGATTCGATTTTGGTGAAAATCGGACAAACGGTCTAGGAGGAGTTCGAAAAAGTAGGTTTTGAATGAAAATCAAGATGGCGGACAGGAAGTTTGGCCAAATAAGGAAAACTTGGTATCTATGTTCTCGGCTTGACCCAAGGAATCTATTAAGAACCGTGGAATTTCAATAGCCAGATTTATTCAAAAGTTATTAGCCTTTTTGGAAATTTTGTTATAACTTTTGACCACTAGGTGGCGCTGTCTTGAAATATTTTGGTTGCCTTCAGGGGATGGTGCTGATGACACAATCTGAGTTTCGTAATATTACACCAATGCATTTGTTTAGTATAGCATTTTATTTCACAAAACTGTATTGAAGTCAATGGGAATTTCATATTTTGTTCAATTATAGCGCCACCAAGAGGCTCAGTCCCACAATTTTTTTTACGTGTCCTCAGAGTGAGCCCATACATATGTGTGTCAATTTTGGTGAAAATATCTCAATTCGCTTCGGAGTTATAGACATTTATATGAAAAAACACGAAAAAAATGACTGACACATGACTTTGATTGGAAATTAGTACCCCTAAACATCAATATTTTCGCATTTGGGCATTGGCGTATAGCTATCGACCTATGTTTCCAAACTTCTGACGGTGGTTTCGTCTCGATCGGACTAGCGGTTTCAAAGATATAGCCAAATGTTTTTTAAGCGCTAAATCACAACGCTACACAAACCGTAAGGCGAAACCTAGCATGTTTGGTATCGTAGGACTCGGCAACGATTCAGGAGTCTAAAAAGATGAGTTTCGTGAAAATAAGTCGACCACACCCAAAGTTATAAGCATTTGAAAAAAAAAATTCACCACTAGGTGGCGCTGTTTCGAAACTTCTCAGGCTCATTCAGGGCATTGTGCTGATGACCCATACCACGTTTCGTAACAATCCGTTCATGCGTTCATAAAATACAGAATTTTAGCACAAAATTCAAAATGGCCGACAGCCAAAATGACCGATATGGTCAAATTGGATATCAGTCGACTCGGCATGTTGCCCTGAATCTAACGAGACCAATTGTATGATTTTTGGACAAACTGTTCAGAAGTTATAAGCAAAAATAGCCATTTTTCATATCTCCGGACCAGTAGGTGGCGCTGCGCCGAAACACAGCATGTAGCCTCAGGTCATGCTTGTGAGTACAAGTACCAAGTTTGGTCTGAATACGATAAACCGTTGCGGAGATACGGCCTTACGACTGTTTTTGCTAGCGCTACGTAAAATGTATTTGTGCGTTTATTGAAAACGGTTTGACGAATCCATTTGAATTCCATAACTTTTTGTCAGCACTACCTGAAGATGATCTGGTTCAATTTTCGTGCAAATCGGACAAACCGTCTAGGACGAGTTCGAAAAAGTAGCTTTTTTTGAAAATTCAAGATGGCGGCCATATTTTTATGACGGCAAATGACGTCATAGGGTGCAATCGAATCGCCATGAGCTCAGGAATCAGAGGAAAAAAGAATTTCGCTGATTGGCCTTTTGGTTCAAAAGTTATTAGCAAAATAAAAGTGAAACTTTGGACAGGTGGTGGCGCTAGAGGGAATGACTTAGAAACACCAAAATTGGTGTATTTAATGTTGAGACGGTCCTCTATCAGAATGTCAAACCAAAACAACTTTCCCGCAATCGGTTCTATGGGCTGCCATAGACTCCCATGGCGGAAGAATAATAATAATAATAATAATAATAATAATAATAAGAAACGGAACAGATACAATAGGTGCCTCCGCACCTTCGGTGCTTGGCCCCTAAATATAGCTGCAAGCAGCCATTACCGGGGCCAAGCAGAATAAGACGACAAGACATGCCGACATGTCTGAAAGTGTCAGACCAACTGCAACAATGAGCAATTAAAGACATTTAAAGAGGATTTTAGGCAAAATGCCTGAAAAATCATAGAAACAATAATTAAAAATATGATTTGATGGATTATCACTTTCGACCAATAGGTGGCGCAGTTACAAAACTGATGTGATGTGGTCAGAGTGAAGTTACAATGACACATACAAAGTTTGGTGTCAATATGTCAAGGCATTGCAGAGATAAAGCCTTAATTAATGCTATTAGCATCATGCCTCAACTTTGCTGCTGCGCTATACGAAAACGGTTTCGTCTATCGACACGAAATCCATAACTTTTAGTCGGCACGGTCTGGAGATGATACGATTCGATTTTGGTGAAAATCGGACAAACGGTCTAGGAGGAGTTCGAAAAAGTAGGTTTTGAATGAAAATCAAGATGGCGGACAAGAAGTTTGACCAAATAAGGAAAATTTGGTATCTATGTTCTCGGCTTGACCCAAGGAATCTATTAAGACCAGTGACATTTACATAGGCCGATGTATTCAAAAGTTATTAGCAGTTTTGGAAATGTTGTTATAACTTTTGACCACTAGGTGGCGCTGTCTCTAAATATTTTGGGTACCTTCAGGGGATGGTGCTGATGGCACATTCTGAGTTTCGTAATATTACACCAATGCATTTGTTTAGTATAGCATTTTATTTCACAAAACTGCATTGAAGTCAATGGGAATTTCATGTTTTGTTCTATTATAGCGCCACCAAGAGGCTCAGTCCCACCATTTTTTTAATGTGTCCTCAGAGTGAGCCCATACATATATGTGTCGATTTTGGTGCAAAAATCTCAATTTGCTTCGGAGTTATAGACATTTATATGAAAAAACACGAAAAAAATGACTGACACATGACTTTGATTGAATATTACTACCCCTAAACATCAATATTTTCGCATTTGGGCATTGGCATATAGCTATCGACCTATGTTTCCAAACTTCTGACGGTGGTTTCGTCTCGATCGGACTAGCGGTTTCAAAGATATAGCCAAATGTTTTTTAAGCGCTAAATCACAACGCTACACAAACCGTAAGGCGAAACCTAGCATGTTTGGTATCGTAGGACTCGGCAACGATTCAGGAGTCTAAAAAGATGAGTTTCGTGAAAATAAGTCGACCACACCCAAAGTTATAAGCATTTGAAAAAAAAAATTCACCACTAGGTGGCGCTGTTTCGAAACTTCTCAGGCTCATTCAGGGCATCGTGCTGATGACCCATACCACATTTCGTAACAATCCGTTCATGCGTTCATAAAATACAGAATTTTAGCACAAAATTCAAAATGGCCGACAGCCAAAATGACCGATATGGTCAAATTGGATATCAGTCGACTCGGCATGTTGCCCTGAATCTAACGAGACCAATTGTATGATTTTTGGACAAACTGTTCAGAAGTTATAAGCAAAAATAGCCATTTTTCATATCTCCGGACCAGTAGGTGGCGCTGCGCCGAAACGCAGCATGTAGCCTCAGGTCATGCTTGTGAGTACAAGTACCAAGTTTGGTCTGAATACGATAAACCGTTGCGGAGATACGGCCTTACGACTGTTTTTGCTAGCGCTACGTAAAATGTATTTGTGCGTTTATTGAAAACGGTTTGACGAATCCATTTGAATTCCATAACTTTTGGTCAGCACTACCTGAAGATGATCTGGTTCAATTTTCGTGCAAATCGGACAAACCGTCTAGGACGAGTTCGAAAAAGTAGCTTTTTTTGAAAATTCAAGATGGCGGCCATATTTTTATGACGGCAAATGACGTCATAGGGTGCAATCGAATCGCCATGAGCTCAGGAATCAGAGGAAAAAAGAATTTCGCTAATTGGCCTTACGGTTCAAAAGTTATTAGCAAAATAAAAGTGAAACTTTGGACAGGTGGTGGCGCTAGAGGGAATGACTTAGAAACACCAAAATTGGTGTATTTAATGTTGAGACGGTCCTCTATCAGAATGTCAAACCAAAACAACTTTCCCGCAATCGGTTCTATGGGCTGCCATAGACTCCCATGGCGGAAGAATAATAATAATAATAATAATAAATATAGCTGCAAGCAGCAATTACCGGGGCCAAGCAGAATAAGACGACAAGACATGCCAACATGTCTGAAAGTGTCAGACCAACTGCAACAATGAGCAATTAAAGACATTTAAAGAGGATTTTAGGCGAAATGGCTGAAAAATCATGTAAAAAGTGATTCAAAATATGATTTAATGGATTGTCACTTTTGACCAAAAGGTGGCGCTGTTACGAAATTGATGTGGTGTGGTCAGAGTAAGGAGACAGTGACACATACAAAGTTTTGTGTCAATATGTCGAGGCATTGCAGATATAAAGCCTGAATAGTCATTTTGGCATCATGCCTCAACTTTGCTGCTGTGCTATACGAAAACGGTTTCATCAATCGACACGAAATCCATAACTTTTTGTCGGCACAGTCTGGAGATGATACGATTCGATTTTGGTGAAAATCGGACAAACGGTCTAGGAGGAGTTCGAAAAAGTAGGTTTTGAATGAAAATCAAGATGGCGGACAGGAAGTTTGGCCAAATAAGGAAAACTTGGTATCTATGTTCTCGGCTTGACCCAAGGAATCTATTAAGACCCGTGGCATTTCAATAGCCAGATTTATTCAAAAGTTATTAGCCTTTTTGGAAATTTTGTTATAACTTTTGACCACTAGGTGGCGCTGTCTTGAAATATTTTGGTTGCCTTCAGGGGATGGTGCTGATGACACAATCTGAGTTTCGTAATATTACACCAATGCATTTGTTTAGTATAGCATTTTATTTCACAAAACTGTATTGAAGTCAATGGGAATTTCATATTTTGTTCAATTATAGCGCCACCAAGAGGCTCAGTCCCACAATTTTTTTTACGTGTCCTCAGAGTGAGCCCATACATATGTGTGTCAATTTTGGTGAAAATATCTCAATTCGCTTCGGAGTTATAGACATTTATATGAAAAAACACGAAAAAAATGACTGACACATGACTTTGATTGGAAATTAGTACCCCTAAACATCAATATTTTCGCATTTGGGCATTGGCGTATAGCTATCGACCTATGTTTCCAAACTTCTGACGGTGGTTTCGTCTCGATCGGACTAGCGGTTTCAAAGATATAGCCAAATGTTTTTTAAGCGCTAAATCACAACGTTACACAAACCGTAAGGCAAAACCTAGCATGTTTGGTATCGTAGGACTCGGCAACGATTCAGGAGTCTAAAAAGATGAGTTTCGTGAAAATAAGTCGACCAGACCCAAAGTTATAAGCATTTGAAAAAAAAAATTCACCACTAGGTGGCGCTGTTTCGAAACTTCTCAGGCTCATTCAGGGCATTGTGCTGATGACCCATACCACGTTTCGTAACAATCCGTTCATGCGTTCATAAAATACAGAATTTTAGCACAAAATTCAAAATGGCCGACAGCCAAAATGACCGATATGGTCAAATTGGATATCAGTCGACTCGGCATGTTGCCCTGAATCTAACGAGACCAATTGTATGATTTTTGGACAAACTGTTCAGAAGTTATAAGCAAAAATAGCCATTTTTCATATCTCCGGACCAGTAGGTGGCGCTGCGCCGAAACACAGCATGTAGCCTCAGGTCATGCTTGTGAGTACAAGTACCAAGTTTGGTCTGAATACGATAAACCGTTGCGGAGATACGGCCTTACGACTGTTTTTGCTAGCGCTACGTAAAATGTATTTGTGCGTTTATCGAAAACGGTTTGACGAATCCATTTGAATTCCATAACTTTTTGTCAGCACTACCTGAAGATGATCTGGTTAAATTTTCGTGCAAATCGGACAAACCGTCTAGGACGAGTTCGAAAAAGTAGCTTTTTTTGAAAATTCAAGATGGCGGCCATATTTTTATGACGGAAAATGACGTCATAGGGTGCAATCGAATCGCCATGAGCTCCGGAATCAGAGAAAAAAAGAATTTCGCTGATTGGCCTTACGGTTCAAAAGTTATTAGCAAAGTAAAAGTGAAACTTTGGACAGGTGGTGGCGCTAGAGGGAATGACTTAGAAACACCAAAATTGGTGTATTTAATGTTGAGACGGTCCTCTATCAGAATGTCAAACCAAAACAACTTTCCCGCAATCGGTTCTATGGGCTGCCATAGACTCCCATGGCGGAAGAATAATAATAATAAATATAGCTGCAAGCAGCAATTATCGGGGCCAAGCGCAAGCAGATGACAGGATATGCCAACATGGCTGAAGGTGTCAGACCATCTGCAACAATGAGCAATTAAATACATTTAAAGAGGATTTTAGGCGAAATGGCTGAAAAATCATATAAAAAGTCATTCAAAATATGATTTAATGGATTATCACTTTCGACCAATAGGTGGCGCAGTTACAAATGTGATGTGATGTGGTCAGAGTGAAGTGACAATGACACATACAAAGTTTGGTGTCAATATGTCAAGGCATTGCAGAGATAAAGCCTGAATAGTGCTTTTAGCATCATGCCTCAAGTTTGCTGCTACGCTATACGAAAACGGTTTCGTCTATAGACACGAAATCCATAACTTTTAGTCAGCACAGTCTGGAGATGATACGATTCGATTTTGGTGAAAATTGGACAAACGGTCTAGGAGGAGTTCGAAAAAGTAGGTTTTGAATGAAAATCAAGATGGCGGACAAGAAGTTTGACCAAATAAGGAAAATTTGGTATCTATGTTCTCGGCTTGACCCAAGGAATCTATTAAGACCAGTGGCATTTACATAGGCCGATGTATTCAAAAGTTATTAGCAGTTTTGGAAATGTTGTTATAACTTTTGACCACTAGGTGGCGCTGTCTCTAAATATTTTGGGTACCTTCAGGGGATGGTGCTGATGGCACATTCTGAGTTTCGTAATATTACACCAATGCATTTGTTTAGTATAGCATTTTATTTCACAAAACTGCATTGAAGTCAATGGGAATTTCATGTTTTGTTCTATTATAGCGCCACCAAGAGGCTCAGTCCCACCATTTTTTTTATGTGTCCTCAGAGTGAGCCCATACATATATGTGTCGATTTTGGTGCAAAAATCTCAATTTGCTTCGGAGTTATAGACATTTATATGAAAAAACACGAAAAAAATGACTGACACATGACTTTGATTGGAAATTAGTACCCCTAAACATCAATATTTTCGCATTTGGGCATTGGCGTATAGCTATCGACCTATGTTTCCAAACTTCTGACGGTGGTTTCGTCTCGATCGGACTAGCGGTTTCAAAGATATAGCCAAATGTTTTTTAAGCGCTAAATCACAACGCTACACAAACCGTAAGGCAAAACCTAGCATGTTTGGTATCGTAGGACTCGGCAATGATTCAGGAGTCTAAAAAGATGAGTTTCGTGAAAATAAGTCGACCACACCCAAAGTTATAAGCATTTGAAAAAAAAAATTCACCACTAGGTGGCGCTGTTTCGAAACTTCTCAGGCTCATTCAGGGCATTGTGCTGATGACCCATACCACGTTTCGTAACAATCCGTTCATGCGTTCATAAAATACAGAATTTTAGCACAAAATTCAAAATGGCCGACAGCCAAAATGACCGATATGGTCAAATTGGATATCAGTCGACTCGGCATGTTGCCCTGAATCTAACGAGACCAATTGTATGATTTTTGGACAAACTGTTCAGAAGTTATAAGCAAAAATAGCCATTTTTCATATCTCCGGACCAGTAGGTGGCGCTGCGCCGAAACACAGCATGTAGCCTCAGGTCATGCTTGTGAGTACAAGTACCAAGATTGGTCTGAATACGATAAACCGTTGCGGAGATACGGCCTTACGACTGTTTTTGCTAGCGCTACGTAAAATGTATTCGTGCGTTTATCGAAAACGGTTTGACGAATCCATTTGAATTCCATAACTTTTTGTCAGCACTACCTGAAGATGATCTGGTTCAATTTTCGTGCAAATCGGACAAACCGTCTAGGACGAGTTCGAAAAAGTAGCTTTTTTTGAAAATTCAAGATGGCGGCCATATTTTTATGACGGCAAATGACGTCATAGGGTGCAATCGAATCGCCATGAGCTCAGGAATCAGTGGAAAAAAGAATTTCGCTGATTGGCCTTACGGTTCAAAAGTTATTAGCAAAATAAAAGTGAAATTTTGGACAGGTGGTGGCGCTAGAGGGAATGACTTAGAAACACCAAAATTGGTGTATTTAATGTTGAGACGGTCCTCTATCAGAATGTCAAACCAAAACAACTTTCCCGCAATCGGTTCTATGGGCTGCCATAGACTCCCAGTCGGAAGAAGGAAGAATAATAATAATAATAATAATAATAAGAACGGGAACGAAAACAATAGGTGCCTCCGCACCTTCGGTGCTTGGCCCCTAAATATAGCTGCAAGCAGCCATTACCGGGGCCAAGCACAATCAGATGACAAGACATGCCAACATTGCTGAAAGTGTCAGACCAACTGCAACAATGAGCAATTAAAGACATTAAAGAGTATTTTAGGCCAAATGCCTGAAAAATCATAGAAACAGTAAATAAAAATATGATTTAATGGATTATCACTTTCAACCAATAGGTGGCGCAGTTACAAACCTGATGTGATGCGGTCAGAGTGAAGTGACAATGACACATACAAAGTTTGGTGTCAATATGTCAAGGCATTGCAGAGATAAAGCCTGAATAGTGCCTTTGGCATCATGCCTCAACTTTGCTGCTGCGGTATACGAAAACGGTTTCGTCAATCGACACGAAATCAATAACTTTTAGTCGGCACGGTCTGGAGATGATACGATTCGATTTTGGTGAAAATCGGACAAACGGTGTAGGAGGAGTTCGAAAAAGTATGTTTTGAATAAAAATCAAGATGGCGCACAGGAAAATAGGCCAAATAAGGAAAACTTGGTATCTATGTTCTCGGCTTGACCCAAGGAATGTAAGAAGACCAATGGCATTTCAAAAGGCAGATGTTATCAAAAGTAATTAGCCTTTTTGTAAATTTTGTTATAACTTTTGACCACAAGGTGGCGCTGTCTCGAAATATTTTGGGTACCTTCAGGGTATGGTGCTGATGGCACATACTGAGTTTCATAATATTAAACCAATGCATTTGTTTAGTATAGCATTTTATTTCACAAAACTGTATTGAAGTCTATGGGAATTTCATGTTTTGTTCTATTATAGCGCCACCAAGAGGCTCAGTCAAACCATTTTTTTTACATGTCCTCAGAGTGAGCCCATACATATGTGTGTCAATTTTGGTGAAAATATCTCAATTCACTTCGGAGTTATAGACATTTATATGAAAAAACACGAAAAAAATGACTGACACATGACTTTGATTGGAAATTAGTACCCCTAAACATCAATATTTTCGCATTTGGGCATTGGCGTATAGCTATCGACCTATGTTTCCAAACTTCTGACGGTGGTTTCGTCTCGATCGGACTAGCGGTTTCGAAGATATAGCCAAATGTTTTTTAAGCGCTAAATCACAACGCTACACAAACCGTAAGGCGAAACCTAGCATGTTTGGTATCGTAGGACTCGGCAACGATTCAGGAGTCTAAAAAGATGAGTTTCGTGAAAATAAGTCGATCACACCCAAAGTTATAAGCATTTGAAAAAAAAAATTCACCACTAGGTGGCGCTGTTTCGAAACTTCTCACACTCCTTCAGGACATCGTGCTGATGACCCATACCAAGGTTCGTAACAATCCGTTCATGCGTTGTTAAAATACAGCATTTTAGCACAAAATTCAAAATGGCCGACAGTCAAATTGGCCGATATGGCAAAATTGGATATCATTCGACTCGGCATGACGCCCTGAATCTATCAAGACCAATTTTATGATTTTTGGACAAACTGTTCAGAAGTTAAAAGCAAAAATAGCCATTTTTCATATCTCCGGACCTGTAGGTGGCGCTGTGCCGAAACGCAGCATGTAGCCTCAGGTCATGCTTGTGAGTACATGTACCAAGTTTGGTCTGAATACGATAAACCGTTGCGGAGATACGGCCTTACGACTGTTTTTGCAAGTGCTACGTAAAATTTGTTCGAGCGTTTATCGAAAACGGTTTGACGAATCAACAAGATTTTAATAACTTTTTGTCACCCCTGGCTGAAGATGATCCGATTCAATTTTCGTGCAAATCGGACAAACCGTCTAGGACGAGTTCGAAAAAGTACCTTTTTAGGAAAATTCTAAATGGCGGCCATGTTTTTATGACGGAAAATGACGATATAGGGTGCAATCGAATCGTCATGAGCTCAGGAATCAGAGGAAAAAAGGATTTCGCTGATTGGCCTTACGGTTCAAAAGTTATTAGCAAAGTAAAAGTGAAACTTTGGACAGGTGGTGGCGCTAGAGGGAATGACTTAGAAACACCAAAATTGGTGCACTTAATGTTGGGACTGTCCTCTATCAGAATGTCAAACCAAAACAACTTTCCCGCAATCGGTTCTATGGGCTGCCATAGACTCCCATGGCGGAAGAAGAAGAATAATAATAAGAACGGGAACAGATACAATAGGTGCCTCCGCACCTTCGGTGCTTGGCCCCTAATAATAATAATAAGAAACGGAACAGATACAATAGGTGCCTCCGCACCTTCGGTGCTTGGCCCCTAAATATAGCTGCAAGCAGCAATTACCGGGGCCAAGCAGAATAAGACGACAAGACATGCCAACATGTCTGAAAGTGTCAGACCAACTGCAACAATGAGCAATTATAGACTTTAAAGAGGATTTTATGCAAAATGCCTGAAAAATCATAGAAACAATAATTAAAAATATGATTTTATGGATTATCACTTTCGACCAATAGGTGGCGCAGTTACAAAACTGATGTGATGTGGTCAGAGTGAAGTGACAATGACACATACAAAGTTTGGTGTCAATATGTCAAGGCATTGCAGAGATAAAGCCTGAATAGTGCTATTAGCATCATGCCTCAACTTTGCTGCTGCGCTATACGAAAACGGTTTTGTCTATCGACACGAAATCCATAACTTTTAGTCGGCACGGTCTGGAGATGATACGATTCGATTTTGGTGAAAATCGGACAAACGGTCTAGGAGGAGTTCGAAAAAGTAGGTTTTGAATGAAAATCAAGATGGCGGACAGGAAGTTTGGCCAAATAAGGAAAACTTGGTATCTATGTTCTCGGCTTGACCCAAGGAATCTATTAAGACCCGTGCCATTTCAATAGCCAGATTTATTCAAAAGTTATTAGCCTTTTTGGAAATTTTGTTATAACTTTTGACCACTAGGTGGCGCTGTCTTGAAATATTTTGGTTGCCTTCAGGGGATGGTGCTGATGACACAATCTGAGTTTCGTAATATTACACCAATGCATTTGTTTAGTATAGCATTTTATTTCACAAAACTGTATTGAAGTCAATGGGAATTTCATATTTTGTTCAATTATAGCGCCACCAAGAGGCTCAGTCCCACAATTTTTTTTACGTGTCATCAGAGTGAGCCCATACATATGTGTGTCAATTTTGGTGAAAATATCTCAATTCGCTTCGGAGTTATAGACATTTATATGAAAAAACACGAAAAAAATGACTGACACATGACTTTGATTGGAAATTAGTACCCCTAAACATCAATATTTTCGCATTTGGGCATTAGCGTATAGCTATCGACCTATGTTTCCAAACTTCTGACGGTGGTTTCGTCTCGATCGGACTAGCGGTTTCAAAGATATAGCCAAATGTTTTTTAAGCGCTAAATCACAACGCTACACAAACCGTAAGGCGAAACCTAGCATGTTTGGTATCGTAGGACTCGGCAACGATTCAGGAGTCTAAAAAGATGAGTTTCGTGAAAATAAGTCGACCACACCCAAAGTTATAAGCATTTGAAAAAAAAAATTCACCACTAGGTGGCGCTGTTTCGAAACTTCTCAGGCTCATTCAGGGCATTGTGCTGATGACCCATACCACATTTCGTAACAATCCGTTCATGCGTTCATAAAATACAGAATTTTAGCACAAAATTCAAAATGGCCGACAGCCAAAATGACCGATATGGTCAAATTGGATATCAGTCGACTCGGCATGTTGCCCTGAATCTAACGAGACCAATTGTATGATTTTTGGACAAACTGTTCAGAAGTTATAAGCAAAAATAGCCATTTTTCATATCTCCGGACCAGTAGGTGGCGCTGCGCCGAAACACAGCATGTAGCCTCAGGTCATGCTTGTGAGTACAAGTACCAAGTTTGGTCTGAATACGATAAACCGTTGCGGAGATACGGCCTTACGACTGTTTTTGCTAGCGCTACGTAAAATGTATTTGTGCGTTTATTGAAAACGGTTTGACGAATCCATTTGAATTCCATAACTTTTTGTCAGCACTACCTGAAGATGATCTGGTTCAATTTTCGTGCAAATCGGACAAACCGTCTAGGACGAGTTCGAAAAAGTAGCTTTTTTTGAAAATTCAAGATGGCGGCCATATTTTTATGACGGCAAATGACGTCATAGGGTGCAATCGAATCGCCATGAGCTCAGGAATCAGAGGAAAAAAGAATTTCGCTGATTGGCCTTACGGTTCAAAAGTTATTAGCAAAATAAAAGTGAAACTTTGGACAGGTGGTGGCGCTAGAGGGAATGACTTAGAAACACCAAAATTGGTGTATTTAATGTTGAGACGGTCCTCTATCAGAATGTCAAACCAAAACAACTTTCCCGCAATCGGTTCTATGGGCTGCCATAGACTCCCATGGCGGAAGAATAATAATAATAATAATAATAAATATAGCTGCAAGCAGCCATTACCGGGGCCAAGCTGAATAAGACGACAAGACATGCCGACATGTCTGAAAGTGTCAGACCAACTGCAACAATGAGCAATTAAAGACATTTAAAGAGGATTTTAGGCAAAATGCCTGAAAAATCATAGAAACAATAAATAAAAATATGATTTGATGGATTATCACTTTCGACCAATAGGTGGCGCAGTTACAAAACTGATGTGATGTGGTCAGAGTGAAGTTACAATGACACATACAAAGTTTGGTGTCAATATGTCAAGGCATTGCAGAGATAAAGCCTTAATTAATGCTATTAGCATCATGCCTCAACTTTGCTGCTGCGCTATACGAAAACGGTTTCGTCTATCGACACGAAATCCATAACTTTTAGTCGGCACGGTCTGGAGATGATACGATTCGATTTTGGTGAAAATCGGACAAACGGTCTAGGAGGAGTTCGAAAAAGTAGGTTTTGAATGAAAATCAAGATGGCGGACAAGAAGTTTGACCAAATAAGGAAAATTTGGTATCTATGTTCTCAGCTTGACCCAAGGAATCTATTAAGACCAGTGGCATTTACATAGGCCGATGTATTCAAAAGTTATTAGCAGTTTTGGAAATGTTGTTATAACTTTTGACCACTAGGTGGCGCTGTCTCTAAATATTTTGGGTACCTTCAGGGGATGGTGCTGATGGCACATTCTGAGTTTCGTAATATTACACCAATGCATTTGTTTAGTATAGCATTTTATTTCACAAAACTGCATTGAAGTCAATGGGAATTTCATGTTTTGTTCTATTATAGCGCCACCAAGAGGCTCAGTCCCACCATTTTTTTTATGTGTCCTCAGAGTGAGCCCATACATATATGTGTCGATTTTGGTGCAAAAATCTCAATTTGCTTCGGAGTTATAGACATTTATATGAAAAAACACGAAAAAAATGACTGACACATGACTTTGATTGGAAATTAGTACCCCTAAACATCAATATTTTCGCATTTGGGCATTGACGTATAGCTATCGACCTATGTTTCCAAACTTCTGACGGTGGTTTCGTCTCGATCGGACTAGCGGTTTCAAAGATATAGCCAAATGTTTTTTAAGCGCTAAATCACAACGCTACACAAACCGTAAGGCAAAACCTAGCATGTTTGGTATCGTAGGACTCGGCAATGATTCAGGAGTCTAAAAAGATGAGTTTCGTGAAAATAAGTCGACCACACCCAAAGTTATAAGCATTTGAAAAAAAAAATTCACCACTAGGTGGCGCTGTTTCGAAACTTCTCAGGCTCATTAAAGGCATTGTGCTGATGACCCATACCACGTTTCGTAACAATCCGTTCATGCGTTCATAAAATACAGAATTTTAGCACAAAATTCAAAATGGCCGACAGCCAAAATGACCGATATGGTCAAATTGGATATCAGTCGACTCGGCATGTTGCCCTGAATCTAACGAGACCAATTGTATGATTTTTGGACAAACTGTTCAGAAGTTATAAGCAAAAATAGCCATTTTTCATATCTCCGGACCAGTAGGTGGCGCTGCGCCGAAACACAGCATGTAGCCTCAGGTCATGCTTGTGAGTACAAGTACCAAGTTTGGTCTGAATACGATAAACCGTTGCGGAGATACGGCCTTACGACTGTTTTTGCTAGCGCTACGTAAAATGTATTCGTGCGTTTATCGAAAACGGTTTGACGAATCCATTTGAATTCCATAACTTTTTGTCAGCACTACCTGAAGATGATCTGGTTCAATTTTCGTGCAAATCGGACAAACCGTCTAGGACGAGTTCGAAAAAGTAGCTTTTTTTGAAAATTCAAGATGGTGGCCATATTTTTATGACGGCAAATGACGTCATAGGGTGCAATCGAATCGCCATGAGCTCAGGAATCAGTGGAAAAAAGAATTTCGCTGATTGGCCTTACGGTTCAAAAGTTATTAGCAAAATAAAAGTGAAATTTTGGACAGGTGGTGGCGCTAGAGGGAATGACTTAGAAACACCAAAATTGGTGTATTTAATGTTGAGACGGTCCTCTATCAGAATGTCAAACCAAAACAACTTTCCCGCAATCGGTTCTATGGGCTGCCATAGACTCCCAGTCGGAAGAAGGAAGAATAATAATAATAAATATAGCTGCAAGCAGCAATTACCGGGGCCAAGCAGAATAAGACGACAAGACATGCCAACATGTCTGAAAGTGTCAGACCAACTGCAACAATGAGCAATTAAAGACATTTAAAGAGGATTTTTGGCAAAATGCCTGAAAAATCATAGAAACAATAATTAAAAATATGATTTGATGGATTATCACTTTCGACCAATAGGTGGCGCAGTTACAAAACTGATGTGATGTGGTCAGAGTGAAGTTACAATGACACATACAAAGTTTGGTGTCAATATGTCAAGGCATTGCAGAGATAAAGCCTTAATTAGTGCTATTAGCATCATGCCTCAACTTTGTTGCTGCGCTATACGAAAACGGTTTCGTCTATCGACACGAAATCCATAACTTTTAGTCGGCACGGTCTGGAGATGATACGATTCAATTTTGGTGAAAATCGGACAAACGGTCTAGGAGGAGTTCGAAAAAGTAGGTTTTGAATGAAAATCAAGATGGCGGACAAGAAGTTTGACCAAATAAGGAAAATTTGGTATCTATGTTCTCGGCTTGACCCAAGGAATCTATTAAGACCAGTGGCATTTACATAGGCCGATGTATTCAAAAGTTATTAGCAGTTTTGGAAATGTTGTTATAACTTTTGACCACTAGGTGGCGCTGTCTCTAAATATTTTGGGTACCTTCAGGGGATGGTGCTGATGGCACATTCTGAGTTTCGTAATATTACACAAATGCATTTGTTAAGTATAGCATTTTATTTCACAAAACTGCATTGAAGTCAATGGGAATTTCATATTTTGTTCAATTATAGCGCCACCAAGAGGCTCAGTCCCACAATTTTTTTTACGTGTCCTCAGAGTGAGCCCATACATATGTGTGTCAATTTTGGTGAAAATATCTCAATTCGCTTCGGAGTTATAGACATTTATATGAAAAAACACGAAAAAAATGACTGACACATGACTTTGATTGGAAATTAGTACCCCTAATCATCAATATTTTCGCATTTGGGCATTGGCGTTTAGCTATCGACCTATGTTTCCAAACTTCTGACGGTGGTTTCGTCTCGATCGGACTAGCGGTTTCAAAGATATAGCCAAATGTTTTTTAAGCGCTAAATCACAACGCTACACAAACCGTAAGGCGAAACCTAGCATGTTTGGTATCGTAGGACTCGGCAACGATTCAGGAGTCTAAAAAGATGAGTTTCGTGAAAATAAGTCGACCACACCCATAGTTATAAGCATTTGGAAAAAAAAATTCACCACTAGGTGGCGCTGTTTCGAAACTTCTCAGGCTCATTCAGGGCATCGTGCTGATGACCCATGCCAAGTTTCGTAACAATCCGTTCATGCATTCCTAAAATACAGCATTTTAGCACATAATTCAAAATGGCCGACAGTCAAAATGGCCGATATGGCAAAATTGGATATCAGTCGACCCAGCATGTCGCCCTGAATCTATCAAGACCAATTTTATGATTTTTGGACAAACTGTTCAGAAGTTATAAGCAAAAATAGCCATTTTTCATATCTCCGGACCAGTAGGTGGCGCTGCGCCGAAACGCAGCATGTAGCCTCAGGTCATGCTTGTGAGTACATGTACCAAGTTTGGTCTGAATACGATAAACCGTTGCGGAGATACAGCCTTACGACTGTTTTTGCTAGAGCTACGTAAAATGTATTCGTGCGTTTATCGAAAACGGTTTGACGAATCAATTTGAATTCCATAACTTTTGGTCAGCACTGCCTGAAGATGATCTGGTTCAATTTTCGTGCAAATCGGACAAACCGTCTAGGACGAGTTCGAAAAAGTAGCTTTTTCAGAAAATTCAAAATGGCGGCCATATTTATATGACGGAAAATGACGTCATAGGGTGCAATCGAATCGGCGTGAGCTCAGGAATCAGAGGAAAAAAGAATTTTGTTGATTGGCCTTACGGTTCAAAAGTTATTAGCAAAATAAAAGTGAAACTTTGGACAGGTGGTGGCGCTAGAGGGAATGACTTAGAAACACAAAAATTGGTGTATTTAATGTTGGGACTGTCCTCTATCAGAATGTCAAACCAAAACAACTTTCCCGCAATCGGTTCTATGGGCTGCCATAGACTCCCAGTCGGAAAAATGAAGAATAATAATAAGAACGGGAACAGATACAATAGGTGCCTCCGCACCTTCGGTGCTTGGCCCCTAAATATAGCTGCAAGCAGCAATTACCGGGGCCAAGCAGAATAAGACGACAAGACATGCCAACATGTCTGAAAGTGTCAGACCAACTGCAACAATGAGCAATTAAAGACATTTAAAGAGGATTTTAGGCGAAATGGCTGAAAAATCATGTAAAAAGTGATTCAAAATATGATTTAATGGATTGTCACTTTTGACCAAAAGGTGGCGCTGTTACGAAATTGATGTGGTGTGGTCAGAGTAAGTAGACAGTGACACATACAAAGTTTTGTGTCAATATGTCGAGGCTTTGCAGATATAAAGCCTGAATAGTCATTTTGGCATCATGCCTCAACTTTGCTGCTGTGCTATACGAAAACGGTTTCATCAATCGACACGAAATCCATAACTTTTTGTCGGCACAGTCTGGAGATGATACGATTCGATTTTAGTGAAAATCGGACTAACGGTCTAGGAGGAGTTCGAAAAAGTAGGTTTTGAATGAAAATCAAGATGGCGGACAGGAAGTTTGGCCAAATAAGGAAAACTTGGTATCTATGTTCTCGGCTTGACCCAAGGAATCTATTAAGACCCGTGGCATTTCAATAGCCAGATTTATTCAAAAGTTATTAGCCTTTTTGGAAATTTTGTTATAACTTTTGACCACTAGGTGGCGCTGTCTTGAAATATTTTGGTTGCCTTCAGGGGATGGTGCTGATGACACAATCTGAGTTTCGTAATATTACACCAATGCATTTGTTTAGTATAGCATTTTATTTCACAAAACTGTATTGAAGTCAATGGGAATTTCATATTTTGTTCAATTATAGCGCCACCAAGAGGCTCAGTCCCACAATTTTTTTTACGTGTCCTCAGAGTGAGCCCATACATATGTGTGTCAATTTTGGTGAAAATATCTCAATTCGCTTCGGAGTTATAGACATTTATATGAAAAAACACGAAAAAAATGACTGACACATGACTTTGATTGGAAATTAGTACCCCTAAACATCAATATTTTCGCATTTGGGCATTGGCGTATAGCTATCGACCTATGTTTCCAAACTTCTGACGGTGGTTTCGTCTCGATCGGACTAGCGGTTTCAAAGATATAGCCAAATGTTTTTTAAGCGCTAAATCACAACGCTACACAAACCGTAAGGCGAAACCTAGCATGTTTGGTATCGTAGGACTCGGCAACGATTCAGGAGTCTAAAAAGATGAGTTTCGTGAAAATAAGTCGACCACACCCAAAGTTATAAGCATTTGAAAAAAAAAATTCACCACTAGGTGGCGCTGTTTCGAAACTTCTCAGGCTCATTCAGGGCATTGTGCTGATGACCCATACCACGTTTCGTAACAATCCGTTCATGCGTTCATAAAATACAGAATTTTAGCACAAAATTCAAAATGGCCGACAGCCAAAATGACCGATATGGTCAAATTGGATATCAGTCGACTCGGCATGTTGCCCTGAATCTAACAAGACCAATTGTATGATTTTTGGACAAACTGTTCAGAAGTTATAAGCAAAAATAGCCATTTTTCATATCTCCGGACCAGTAGGTGGCGCTGCGCCGAAACACAGCATGTAGCCTCAGGTCATGCTTGTGAGTACAAGTACCAAGTTTGGTCTGAATACGATAAACCGTTGCGGAGATACGGCCTTACGACTGTTTTTGCTAGCGCTACGTAAAATGTATTTGTGCGTTTATTGAAAACGGTTTGACGAATCCATTTGAATTCCATAACTTTTTGTCAGCACTACCTGAAGATGATCTGGTTCAATTTTCGTGCAAATCGGACAAACCGTCTAGGACGAGTTCGAAAAAGTAGCTTTTTTTGAAAATTCAAGATGGCGGCCATATTTTTATGACGGCAAATGACGTCATAGGGTGCAATCGAATCGCCATGAGCTCAGGAATCAGAGGAAAAAAGAATTTCGCTGATTGGCCTTTTGGTTCAAAAGTTATTAGCAAAATAAAAGTGAAACTTTGGACAGGTGGTGGCGCTAGAGGGAATGACTTAGAAACACCAAAATTGGTGTATTTAATGTTGAGACGGTCCTCTATCAGAATGTCAAACCAAAACAACTTTCCCGCAATCGGTTCTATGGGCTGCCATAGACTCCCATGGCGGAAGAATAATAATAATAATAATAATAATAATAATAATAAGAAACGGAACAGATACAATAGGTGCCTCCGCACCTTCGGTGCTTGGCCCCTAAATATAGCTGCAAGCAGCCATTACCGGGGCCAAGCTGAATAAGACGACAAGACATGCCGACATGTCTGAAAGTGTCAGACCAACTGCAACAATGAGCAATTAAAGACATTTAAAGAGGATTTTAGGCAAAATGCCTGAAAAATCATAGAAACAATAAATAAAAATATGATTTGATGGATTATCACTTTCGACCAATAGGTGGCGCAGTTACAAAACTGATGTGATGTGGTCAGAGTGAAGTTACAATGACACATACAAAGTTTGGTGTCAATATGTCAAGGCATTGCAGAGATAAAGCCTTAATTAATGCTATTAGCATCATGCCTCAACTTTGCTGCTGCGCTATACGAACGGTTTCGTCTATCGACACGAAATCCATAACTTTTAGTCGGCACGGTCTGGAGATGATACGATTCGATTTTGGTGAAAATCGGACAAACGGTCTAGGAGGAGTTCGAAAAAGTAGGTTTTGAATGAAAATCAAGATGGCGGACAAGAAGTTTGACCAAATAAGGAAAATTTGGTATCTATGTTCTCGGCTTGACCCAAGGAATCTATTAAGACCAGTGGCATTTACATAGGCCGATGTATTCAAAAGTTATTAGCAGTTTTGGAAATGTTGTTATAACTTTTGACCACTAGGTGGCGCTGTCTCTAAATATTTTGGGTACCTTCAGGGGATGGTGCTGATGGCACATTCTGAGTTTCGTAATATTACACCAATGCATTTGTTTAGTATAGCATTTTATTTCACAAAACTGCATTGAAGTCAATGGGAATTTCATGTTTTGTTCTATTATAGCGCCACCAAGAGGCTCAGTCCCACCATTTTTTTTATGTGTCCTCAGAGTGAGCCCATACATATATGTGTCGATTTTGGTGCAAAAATCTCAATTTGCTTCGGAGTTATAGACATTTATATGAAAAAACACGAAAAAAATGACTGACACATGACTTTGATTGGAAATTAGTACCCCTAAACATCAATATTTTCGCATTTGGGCATTGGCGTATAGCTATCGACCTATGTTTCCAAACTTCTGACGGTGGTTTCGTCTCGATCGGACTAGCGGTTTCAAAGATATAGCCAAATGTTTTTTAAGCGCTAAATCACAACGCTACACAAATTGTAAGGCAAAACCTAGCATGTTTGGTATCGTAGGACTCGGCAATGATTCAGGAGTCTAAAAAGATGAGTTTCGTGAAAATAAGTCGACCACACCCAAAGTTATAAGCATTTGAAAAAAAAAATTCACCACTAGGTGGCGCTGTTTCGAAACGTCTCAGGCTCATTCAGGGCATTGTGCTGATGACCCATACCACGTTTCGTAACAATCCGTTCATGCGTTCATAAAATACAGAATTTTAGCACAAAATTCAAAATGGCCGACAGCCAAAATGACCGATATGGTCAAATTGGATATCAGTCGACTCGGCATGTTGCCCTGAATCTAACGAGACCAATTGTATGATTTTTGGACAAACTGTTCAGAAGTTATAAGCAAAAATAGCCATTTTTCATATCTCCGGACCAGTAGGTGGCGCTGCGCCGAAACACAGCATGTAGCCTCAGGTCATGCTTGTGAGTACAAGTACCAAGTTTGGTCTGAATACGATAAACCGTTGCGGAGATACGGCCTTACGACTGTTTTTGCTAGCGCTACGTAAAATGTATTCGTGCGTTTATCGAAAACGGTTTGACGAATCCATTTGAATTCCATAACTTTTTGTCAGCACTACCTGAAGATGATCTGGTTCAATTTTCGTGCAAATCGGACAAACCGTCTAGGACGAGTTCGAAAAAGTAGCTTTTTTTGAAAATTCAAGATGGCGGCCATATTTTTATGACGGCAAATGACGTCATAGGGTGCAATCGAATCGCCATGAGCTCAGGAATCAGTGGAAAAAAGAATTTCGCTGATTGGCCTTACGGTTCAAAAGTTATTAGCAAAATAAAAGTGAAATTTTGGACAGGTGGTGGCGCTAGAGGGAATGACTTAGAAACACCAAAATTGGTGTATTTAATGTTGAGACGGTCCTCTATCAGAATGTCAAACCAAAACAACTTTCCCGCAATCGGTTCTATGGGCTGCCATAGACTCCCAGTCGGAAGAAGGAAGAATAATAATAATAATAATAATAATAATAATAAGAACGGGAACGAAAACAATAGGTGCCTCCGCACCTTCGGTGCTTGGCCCCTAATAATAATAATAAGAACGGGAACGAAAACAATAGGTGCCTCCGCACCTTCGGTGCTTGGCCCCTAATAATAATAAGAAACGGAACAGATACAATAGGTGCCTCCGCACCTTCGGTGCTTGGCCCCTAATAATAATAATAATAAGAAACGGAACAGATACAATAGGTGCCTCCGCACCTTCGGTGCTTGGCCCCTAATAACAAGCAGCCATTACCGGGGCCAAGCAGAATAAGACGACAAGACATGCCAACATGTCTGAAAGTGTCAGACCAACTGCAACAACGAGCAATTAAAGACATTTAAAGAGGATTTTAGGCGAAATGGCTGAAAAATCATGTAAAAAGTGATTCAAAATATGATTTAATGGATTGTCACTTTTGACCAAAAGGTGGCGCTGTTACGAAATTGATGTGGTGTGGTCAGAGTAAGGAGACAGTGACACATACAAAGTTTTGTGTCAATATGTCGAGGCATTGCAGATATAAAGCCTGAATAGTCATTTTGGCATCATGCCTCAACTTTGCTGCTGTGCTATACGAAAACGGTTTCATCAATCGACACGAAATCCATAACTTTTTGTCGGCACAGTCTGGAGATGATACGATTCGATTTTGGTGAAAATCGGACAAACGGTCTAGGAGGAGTTCGAAAAAGTAGGTTTTGAATGAAAATCAAGATGGCGGACAGGAAGTTTGGCCAAATAAGGAAAACTTGGTATCTATGTTCTCGGCTTGACCCAAGGAATCTATTAAGACCCGTGGCATTTCAATAGCCAGATTTATTCAAAAGTTATTAGCCTTTTTGGAAATTTTGTTATAACTTTTGACCACTAGGTGGCGCTGTCTTGAAATATTTTGGTTGCCTTCAGGGGATGGTGCTGATGACACAATCTGAGTTTCGTAATATTACACCAATGCATTTGTTTAGTATAGCATTTTATTTCACAAAACTGTATTGAAGTCAATGGGAATTTCATATTTTGTTCAATTATAGCGCCACCAAGAGGCTCAGTCCCACAATTTTTTTTACGTGTCCTCAGAGTGAGCCCATACATATGTGTGTCAATTTTGGTGAAAATATCTCAATTCGCTTCGGAGTTATAGACATTTATATGAAAAAACACGAAAAAAATGACTGACACATGACTTTGATTGGAAATTAGTACCCCTAAACATCAATATTTTCGCATTTGGGCATTGGCGTATAGCTATCGACCTATGTTTCCAAACTTCTGACGGTGGTTTCGTCTCGATCGGACTAGCGGTTTCAAAGATATAGCCAAATGTTTTTTAAGCGCTAAATCACAACGTTACACAAACCGTAAGGCAAAACCTAGCATGTTTGGTATCGTAGGACTCGGCAACGATTCAGGAGTCTAAAAAGATGAGTTTCGTGAAAATAAGTCGACCACACCCAAAGTTATAAGCATTTGAAAAAAAAAATTCACCACTAGGTGGCGCTGTTTCGAAACTTCTCAGGCTCATTCAGGGCATTGTGCTGATGACCCATACCACGTTTCGTAACAATCCGTTCATGCGTTCATAAAATACAGAATTTTAGCACAAAATTCAAAATGGCCGACAGCCAAAATGACCGATATGGTCAAATTGGATATCAGTCGACTCGGCATGTTGCCCTGAATCTAACGAGACCAATTGTATGATTTTTGGACAAACTGTTCAGAAGTTATAAGCAAAAATAGCCATTTTTCATATCTCCGGACCAGTAGGTGGCGCTGCGCCGAAACACAGCATGTAGCCTCAGGTCATGCTTGTGAGTACATGTACCAAGTTTGGTCTGAATACGATAAACCGTTGCGGAGATACGGCCTTACGACTGTTTTTGCTAGCGCTACGTAAAATGTATTTGTGCGTTTATCGAAAACGGTTTGACGAATCCATTTGAATTCCATAACTTTTTGTCAGCACTACCTGAAGATGATCTGGTTCAATTTTCGTGCAAATCGGACAAACCGTCTAGGACGAGTTCGAAAAAGTAGCTTTTTTTGAAAATTCAAGATGGCGGCCATATTTTTATGACGGAAAATGACGTCATAGGGTGCAATCGAATCGCCATGAGCTCAGGAATCAGAGAAAAAAAGAATTTCGCTGATTGGCCTTACGGTTCAAAAGTTATTAGCAAAGTAAAAGTGAAACTTTGGACAGGTGGTGGCGCTAGAGGGAATGACTTAGAAACACCAAAATTGGTGTATTTAATGTTGAGACGGTCCTCTATCAGAATGTCAAACCAAAACAACTTTCCCGCAATCGGTTCTATGGGCTGCCATAGACTCCCATGGCGGAAGAATAATAATAATAATAATAAATATAGCTGCAAGCAGCAATTACCGGGGCCAAGCAGAATAAGACGACAAGACATTTCGACATGTTTGAAAGTGTCAGACCAACTGCAACAATGAGCAATTAAAGACATTTAAAGAGGATTTTAGGCAAAATGGCTGAAAAATCATAGAAACAATAATTAAAAATATGATGTAATGGATTATCACTTTCGACCAATAGGTGGTGCAGTTACAAAACTGATGTGATGTGGTCAGAGTGAAGTGACAATGACACATGCAAAGTTTGGTGTCAATATGTCAAGGCATTGCAGACATAAAGCCTGAATAATGCTTTTAGCATCATGCCTCAAATTTGCTGCTGCGCTATACGAAAACGGTTTCGTCAATCGACACGAAATCCATAACTTTCAGTCGGCACGGTCTGGAGATGATATGATTCGATTTTGGTGAAAATCGGACAAACGGTGTAGGAGGAGTTCGAAAAAGTAGGTTTTTAATGAAAATAGCATTTTATTTCACAAAACTGTATTGAAGTCAATGGGAATTTCATATTTTGTTCAATTATAGCGCCACCAAGAGGCTCAGTCCCACAATTTTTTTTACGTGTCCTCAGAGTGAGCCCATACATATGTGTGTCAATTTTGGTGAAAATATCTCAATTCGCTTCGGAGTTATAGACATTTATATGAAAAAACACGAAAAAAATGACTGACACATGACTTTGATTGGAAATTAGTACCCCTAAACATCAATATTTTCGCATTTGGGCATTGGCGTATAGCTATCGACCTATGTTTCCAAACTTCTGACGGTGGTTTCGTCTCGATCGGACTAGCGGTTTCAAAGATATAGCCAAATGTTTTTTAAGCGCTAAATCACAACGCTACACAAACCGTAAGGCGAAACCTAGCATGTTTGGTATCGTAGGACTCGGCAACGATTCAGGAGTCTAAAAAGATGAGTTTCGTGAAAATAAGTCGACCACACCCAAAGTTATAAGCATTTGAAAAAAAAAATTCACCACTAGGTGGCGCTGTTTCGAAACTTCTCAGGCTCATTCAGGGCATTGTGCTGATGACCCATACCACGTTTCGTAACAATCCGTTCATGCGTTCATAAAATACAGAATTTTAGCACAAAATTCAAAATGGCCGACAGCCAAAATGACCGATATGGTCAAATTGGATATCAGTCGACTCGGCATGTTGCCCTGAATCTAACGAGACCAATTTTATGATTTTTGGACAAACTGTTCAGAAGTTATAAGCAAAAATAGCCATTTTTCATATCTCCGGACCAGTAGGTGGCGCTGCGCCGAAACACAGCATGTAGCCTCAGGTCATGCTTGTGAGTACAAGTACCAAGTTTGGTCTGAATACGATAAACCGTTGCGGAGATACGGCCTTACGACTGTTTTTGCTAGCGCTACGTAAAATGTATTTGTGCGTTTATCGAAAACGGTTTGACGAATCCATTTGAATTCCATAACTTTTTGTCAGCACTACCTGAAGATGATCTGGTTCAATTTTCGTGCAAATCGGACAAACCGTCTAGGACGAGTTCGAAAAAGTAGCTTTTTTTGAAAATTCAAGATGGCGGCCATATTTTTATGACGGAAAATGACGTCATAGGGTGCAATCGAATCGCCATGAGCTCAGGAATCAGAGGAAAAAAGAATTTCGCTGATTGGCCTTACGGTTCAAAAGTTATTAGCAAAATAAAAGTGAAACTTTGGACAGGTGGTGGCGCTAGAGGGAATGACTTAGAAACACCAAAATTGGTGTATTTAATGTTGAGACGGTCCTCTATCAGAATGTCAAACCAAAACAACTTTCCCGCAATCGGTTCTATGGGCTGCCATAGACTCCCATGGCGGAAGAATAATAATAATAATAATAATAATAAATATAGCTGCAAGCAGCAATTACCGGGGCCAAGCAGAATAAGACGACAAGACATGCCAACATGTCTGAAAGTGTCAGACCAACTGCAACAATGAGCAATTAAAGACATTTAAAGAGGATTTTAGGCGAAATGGCTGAAAAATCATGTAAAAAGTGATTCAAAATATGATTTAATGGATTGTCACTTTTGACCAAAAGGTGGCGCTGTTACGAAATTGATGTGGTGTGGTCAGAGTAAGTAGACAGTGACACATACAAAGTTTTGTGTCAATATGTCGAGGCATTGCAGATATAAAGCCTGAATAGTCATTTTGGCATCATGCCTCAACTTTGCTGCTGCGCTATACGAAAACGGTTTCATCAATCGACACGAAATCCATAACTTTTTGTCGGCACAGTCTGGAGATGATACGATTCGATTTTGGTGAAAATCGGACAAACGGTCTAGGAGGAGTTCGAAAAAGTAGGTTTTGAATGAAAATCAAGATGGCGGACAGGAAGTTTGGCCAAATAAGGAAAACTTGGTATCTATGTTCTCGGCTTGACCCAAGGAATCTATTAAGAACCGTGGAATTTCAATAGCCAGATTTATTCAAAAGTTATTAGCCTTTTTGGAAATTTTTTTATAACTTTTGACCACTAGGTGGCGCTGTCTTGAAATATTTTGGTTGCCTTCAGGGGATGGTGCTGATGACACAATCTGAGTTTCGTAATATTACACCAATGCATTTGTTTAGTATAGCATTTTATTTCACAAAACTGTATTGAAGTCAATGGGAATTTCATATTTTGTTCAATTATAGCGCCACCAAGAGGCTCAGTCCCACAATTTTTTTTACGTGTCCTCAGAGTGAGCCCATACATATGTGTGTCAATTTTGGTGAAAATATCTCAATTCGCTTCGGAGTTATAGACATTTATATGAAAAAACACGAAAAAAATGACTGACACATGACTTTGATTGGAAATTAGTACCCCTAAACATCAATATTTTCGCATTTGGGCATTGGCGTATAGCTATCGACCTATGTTTCCAAACTTCTGACGGTGGTTTCGTCTCGATCGGACTAGCGGTTTCAAAGATATAGCCAAATGTTTTTTAAGCGCTAAATCACAACGCTACACAAACCGTAAGGCGAAACCTAGCATGTTTGGTATCGTAGGACTCGGCAACGATTCAGGAGTCTAAAAAGATGAGTTTCGTGAAAATAAGTCGACCACACCCAAAGTTATAAGCATTTGAAAAAAAAAATTCACCACTAGGTGGCGCTGTTTCGAAACTTCTCAGGCTCATTCAGGGCATTGTGCTGATGACCCATACCACGTTTCGTAACAATCCGTTCATGCGTTCATAAAATACAGAATTTTAGCACAAAATTCAAAATGGCCGACAGCCAAAATGACCGATATGGTCAAATTGGATATCAGTCGACTCGGCATGTTGCCCTGAATCTAACGAGACCAATTTTATGATTTTTGGACAAACTGTTCAGAAGTTATAAGCAAAAATAGCCATTTTTCATATCTCCGGACCAGTAGGTGGCGCTGCGCCGAAACACAGCATGTAGCCTCAGGTCATGCTTGTGAGTACAAGTACCAAGTTTGGTCTGAATACGATAAACCGTTGCGGAGATACGGCCTTACGACTGTTTTTGCTAGCGCTACGTAAAATGTATTTGTGCGTTTATCGAAAACGGTTTGACGAATCCATTTGAATTCCATAACTTTTTGTCAGCACTACCTGAAGATGATCTGGTTCAATTTTCGTGCAAATCGGACAAACCGTCTAGGACGAGTTCGAAAAAGTAGCTTTTTTTGAAAATTCAAGATGGCGGCCATATTTTTATGACGGAAAATGACGTCATAGGGTGCAATCGAATCGCCATGAGCTCAGGAATCAGAGGAAAAAAGAATTTCGCTGATTGGCCTTACGGTTCAAAAGTTATTAGCAAAATAAAAGTGAAACTTTGGACAGGTGGTGGCGCTAGAGGGAATGACTTAGAAACACCAAAATTGGTGTATTTAATGTTGAGACGGTCCTCTATCAGAATGTCAAACCAAAACAACTTTCCCGCAATCGGTTCTATGGGCTGCCATAGACTCCCATGGCGGAAGAATAATAATAATAATAATAATAATAATAATAATAAGAAACGGAACAGATACAATAGGTGCCTCCGCACCTTCGGTGCTTGGCCCCTAATAATAATAAGAAACGGAACAGATACAATAGGTGCCTCCGCACCTTCGGTGCTTGGCCCCTAATAAATATAGCTGCAAGCAGCCATTACCGGGGCCAAGCTGAATAAGACGACAAGACATGCCGACATGTCTGAAAGTGTCAGACCAACTGCAACAATGAGCAATTAAAGACATTTAAAGAGGATTTTAGGCAAAATGCCTGAAAAATCATAGAAACAATAAATAAAAATATGATTTGATGGATTATCACTTTCGACCAATAGGTGGCGCAGTTACAAAACTGATGTGATGTGGTCAGAGTGAAGTTACAATGACACATACAAAGTTTGGTGTCAATATGTCAAGGCATTGCAGAGATAAAGCCTTAATTAATGCTATTAGCATCATGCCTCAACTTTGCTGCTGCGCTATACGAAAACGGTTTCGTCTATCGACACGAAATCCATAACTTTTAGTCGGCACGGTCTGGAGATGATACGATTCGATTTTGGTGAAAATCGGACAAACGGTCTAGGAGGAGTTCGAAAAAGTAGGTTTTGAATGAAAATCAAGATGGCGGACAAGAAGTTTACCAAATAAGGAAAATTTGGTATCTATGTTCTCGGCTTGACCCAAGGAATCTATTAAGACCAGTGGCATTTACATAGGCCGATGTATTCAAAAGTTATTAGCAGTTTTGGAAATGTTGTTATAACTTTTGACCACTAGGTGGCGCTGTCTCTAAATATTTTGGGTACCTTCAGGGGATGGTGCTGATGGCACATTCTGAGTTTCGTAATATTACACCAATGCATTTGTTTAGTATAGCATTTTATTTCACAAAACTGCATTGAAGTCAATGGGAATTTCATGTTTTGTTCTATTATAGCGCCACCAAGAGGCTCAGTCCCACCATTTTTTTTATGTGTCCTCAGAGTGAGCCCATACATATATGTGTCGATTTTGGTGCAAAAATCTCAATTTGCTTCGGAGTTATAGACATTTATATGAAAAAACACGAAAAAAATGACTGACACATGACTTTGATTGGAAATTAGTACCCCTAAACATCAATATTTTCGCATTTGGGCATTGGCGTGTAGCTATCGACCTATGTTTCCAAACTTCTGACGGTGGTTTCGTCTCGATCGGACAAGCGGTTTCGAAGATATAGCCTAATGTTTTTTAAGCGCTAAATCACAACGCTACACAAACCGTAAGGCAAAACCTAGCATGTTTGGTATCGTAGGACTCGGCAATGATTCAGGAGTCTAAAAAGATGAGTTTCGTGAAAATAAGTCGACCACACCCAAAGTTATAAGCATTTGAAAAAAAAAATTCACCACTAGGTGGCGCTGTTTCGAAACTTCTCAGGCTCATTCAGGGCATTGTGCTGATGACCCATACCACGTTTCGTAACAATCCGTTCATGCGTTCATAAAATACAGAATTTTAGCACAAAATTCAAAATGGCCGACAGCCAAAATGACCGATATGGTCAAATTGGATATCAGTCGACTCGGCATGTTGCCCTGAATCTAACGAGACCAATTGTATGATTTTTGGACAAACTGTTCAGAAGTTATAAGCAAAAATAGCCATTTTTCATATCTCCGGACCAGTAGGTGGCGCTGCGCCGAAACACAGCATGTAGCCTCAGGTCATGCTTGTGAGTACAAGTACCAAGTTTGGTCTGAATACGATAAACCGTTGCGGAGATACGGCCTTACGACTGTTTTTGCTAGCGCTACGTAAAATGTATTCGTGCGTTTATCGAAAACGGTTTGACGAATCCATTTGAATTCCATAACTTTTTGTCAGCACTACCTGAAGATGATCTGGTTCAATTTTCGTGCAAATCGGACAAACCGTCTAGGACGAGTTCGAAAAAGTAGCTTTTTTTGAAAATTCAAGATGGCGGCCATATTTTTATGACGGCAAATGACGTCATAGGGTGCAATCGAATCGCCATGAGCTCAGGAATCAGTGGAAAAAAGAATTTCGCTGATTGGCCTTACGGTTCAAAAGTTATTAGCAAAATAAAAGTGAAATTTTGGACAGGTGGTGGCGCTAGAGGGAATGACTTAGAAACACCAAAATTGGTGTATTTAATGTTGAGACGGTCCTCTATCAGAATGTCAAACCAAAACAACTTTCCCGCAATCGGTTCTATGGGCTGCCATAGACTCCCAGTCGGAAGAAGGAAGAATAATAATAATAATAATAAATATAGCTGCAAGCAGCAATTATCGGGGCCAAGCGCAAGCAGATGACAGGATATGCCAACATGGCTGAAGGTGTCAGACCAACTGGAACAATGAGCAATTAAATACATTTAAAGAGGATTTTAGGCGAAATGGCTGAAAAATCATATAAAAAGTCATTTAAAATATGATTTAATGGATTATCACTTTCGACCAATAGGTGGAGCAGTTACAAAACTGATGTGATGTGGTCAGAGTGAAGTGACAATGACATATACAAAGTTTGGTGTCAATATTTCAAGGGATTTCAGAGATAAAGCCTGAATAGTGCTTTTGGCATCATGCCTCAAATTTGCTGCTGCGCTATACGAAAACAGTTTCGTCTATCGACACGAAATCCATAACGTTTAGTCGGCACAGTCTGGAGATGATACGATTCGATTTTGGTGAAAATCGGACAAACGGTCTAGGAGGAGTTCGAAAAAGTAGGTTTTGAATGAAAATCAAGATGGCGGACAGGAAGTTTGGCCAAATAAGGAAAACTTGGTATCTATGTTCTCGGCTTGACCCAGGGAATCTATTAAGACCAGTGGCATTTCAATAGCCAGATTTATTCAAAAGTTATTAGCCTTTTTGGAAATTTTGTTATAACTTTTGACCACTAGGTGGCGCTGTCTCGAAATCTTTTGGGTACCTTCAAGGGATGGAGCTGATGGCACATTCTGAGTTTCGTAATATTACACCAATGCATTTGTTTAGTATAGCATTTTATTTCACAAAACTGTATTGAAGTCAATGGGAATTTCATGTTTTGTTCTGTTATAGCGCCACCAAGAGGCTCAGTCACACCATTTTTTTTATGTGTCCTCAGAGTGAGCCCATACATATGTGTGTCAATTTTGGTGAAGATATCTCAATTCGCTTCGGAGTTATAGACATTTATATGAAAAAACACGTAAAAAATGACTGACACATGACTTTGATTGGAATTTACTACCCCTAAACATCAATATTTTTGCATTTGGGCATTGGCGTATAGCTATCGACCTATGTTTCCAAACTTCTGACGGTGGTTTCGTCTTGATCGGACTATCGGTTTCGAAGATATAGCCAAATGTTTTTTAAGCGCTAAATCACAACGCTACACAAACCGTAAGGCGAAACCTAGCATGTTTGGTATCGTGGGACTCGGCAACGATTCAGGACTGTAATGAGATGAGTCTCGTGAAAATAAGTCGACCACACCCAAAGTTATAAGCATTTGGGGAAAAAAAATCACCACTAGGTGGCGCTGTTTCGAAAGTTCTCAGGTTCCTTCAGGACATCGTGATGATGACCAATACCAAGTTTCGTAACAATTCGTTCATGCGTTCATAAAATACAGCATTTTAGCACAAAATTCAAAATGGCTGACAGTCAAAATGGCCGATATGGTCAAATTGGATATCAGTCGAATCGGCATGTTGCCCTGAATCTAACGAGACCAATTTTATGATTTTTGGACAAACTGTTCAAAACCTATAAGCAAAAATAGCCATTTTCCATATCTCCGGACCAGTAGGTGGCGCTGCGCCGAAACACATCATGTAGCCTCAGGTCATACCTGTGATGACATGTACCAAGTTTGGTCTGAATACGATAAACCGTTGCGGAGATAGAGCCCTACGACTGTTTTTGCAGGCGCTACGTAAAATTAGTTCGAGCGTTTTTCGAAAACGGTTTAACGAATCAATTTGAATTCCATAACTTTTTGTCAGCACTGCCTGAAGATGATCTGGTTCAATTTTCGTGCGAATCGGACAAACCGTCTAGGACGAGTTCGAAAAAGTAGGTTTTACGAAAAATTAAAAATGGCGGCCATATTGTTATGACGGAAAATGAAGTCATAGGGTGCAATCGAATCGGCATGAGATCAGGAATCAGAGGAAAAAATAATTTTGTTGATTGACCTCACGGTTCAAAAGTTATTAGCAAAATAAAAGTGAAACTTTGGACAGGTGGTGGCGCTAGAGGGAATGACTTAGAAACAACAAAATTGGTGTATTTAATGTTGGGAGAGTCCTCTATCAGAATGTCAATCCAAAACAACTTTCCCGCAATCGGTTCTATGGGCTGCCATAGACACCCAGTCGGAAGAAACGGAAGAATAAATATAGCTGCAAGCAGCAATTACCGGGGCCAAGCAGAATAAGACGACAAGACATGCCGACATGTCTGAAAGTGTCAGACCAACTGCAACAATGAGCAATTAAAGACATTTAAAGAGGATTTTAGACGAAATGGCTGAAAAATCATAGAAACAGTAATTAAAAATATGATTTAATGGATTATCACTTTCGACAAATAGGTGGCGCAGTTACAAAACTGATGTGATGTGGTCAGAGTGAGGAGACAATGACACATACAAAGTTTGGTGTCAATATGTCAAGGCATTGCAGAGATAAAGCCTGAATAGTGCTATTAGCATCATGCCTCAAATTTGCTGCTGCGCTATACGAAAACGGTTTCGTCAATTGACACGAAATCCATAACTTTTAGTCGGCACAGTCTGGGGATGATACGATTCGATTTTGGTGAAAATCGGACAAACGGTGTGGGAGGAGTTCGAAAAAGTAGGTTTTGAATGAAAATAGCATTTTATCTCACAAAACTGTATTGAAGTCAATGGGAATTTCATGTTTTGTTCTATTATAGCGCCACCAAGAGGCTCAGTCCCACAATTTTTTTTACGTGTCCTCAGAGTGAGCCCATACATATGTGTGTCAGTTTTGGTGAAAATATCTCAATTTGCTTTAGAGTTATAAACATTTATATGAAAAAACACGTAAAAAATGACTGACACATGACTTTGTTTGAATTTTACTACCCCTAAACATCAATATTTTAGCATTTGGGCATTGGCGTATAGCTATCGACCTATGTTTCCAAACTTCTGACGGTGGTTTCGTCTCGATCGGACAAGCGGTTTCGAAGATATAGCCTAATGTTTTTTAAGCGCTAAATCACAACGCTACACAAACCGTAAGGCAAAACCTAGCATGTTTGGTATCGTAGGACTCGGCAATGATTCAGGAGTCTAAAAAGATGAGTTTCGTGAAAATAAGTCGACCACACCCAAAGTTATAAGCATTTGAAAAAAAAAATTCACCACTAGGTGGCGCTGTTTCGAAACTTCTCAGGCTCATTCAGGGCATTGTGCTGATGACCCATACCACGTTTCGTAACAATCCGTTCATGCGTTCATAAAATACAGAATTTTAGCACAAAATTCAAAATGGCCGACAGCCAAAATGACCGATATGGTCAAATTGGATATCAGTCGACTCGGCATGTTGCCCTGAATCTAACGAGACCAATTGTATGATTTTTGGACAAACTGTTCAGAAGTTATAAGCAAAAATAGCCATTTTTCATATCTCCGGACCAGTAGGTGGCGCTGCGCCGAAACACAGCATGTAGCCTCAGGTCATGCTTGTGAGTACAAGTACCAAGTTTGGTCTGAATACGATAAACCGTTGCGGAGATACGGCCTTACGACTGTTTTTGCTAGCGCTACGTAAAATGTATTCGTGCGTTTATCGAAAACGGTTTGACGAATCCATTTGAATTCCATAACTTTTTGTCAGCACTACCTGAAGATGATCTGGTTCAATTTTCGTGCAAATCGGACAAACCGTCTAGGACGAGTTCGAAAAAGTAGCTTTTTTTGAAAATTCAAGATGGCGGCCATATTTTTATGACGGCAAATGACGTCATAGGGTGCAATCGAATCGCCATGAGCTCAGGAATCAGTGGAAAAAAGAATTTCGCTGATTGGCCTTACGGTTCAAAAGTTATTAGCAAAATAAAAGTGAAATTTTGGACAGGTGGTGGCGCTAGAGGGAATGACTTAGAAACACCAAAATTGGTGTATTTAATGTTGAGACGGTCCTCTATCAGAATGTCAAACCAAAACAACTTTCCCGCAATCGGTTCTATGGGCTGCCATAGACTCCCAGTCGGAAGAAGGAAGAATAATAATAATAATAATAATAATAATAATAAGAACGGGAACGAAAACAATAGGTGCCTCCGCACCTTCGGTGCTTGGCCCCTAATAATAATAATAAGAACGGGAACGAAAACAATAGGTGCCTCCGCACCTTCGGTGCTTGGCCCCTAATAATAATAAGAAACGGAACAGATACAATAGGTGCCTCCGCACCTTCGGTGCTTGGCCCCTAATAATAATAAGAAACGGAACAGATACAATAGGTGCCTCCGCACCTTCGGTGCTTGGCCCCTAATAATAATAATAAGAAACGGAACAGATACAATAGGTGCCTCCGCACCTTCGGTGCTTGGCCCCTAAATATAGCTGCAAGCAGCAATTACCGGGGCCAAGCAGAATAAGACGACAAGACATGCCAACATGTCTGAAAGTGTCAGACCAACTGCAACAATGAGCAATTATAGACTTTAAAGAGGATTTTATGCAAAATGCCTGAAAAATCATAGAAACAATAATTAAAAATATGATTTTATGGATTATCACTTTCGACCAATAGGTGGCACAGTTACAAAACTGATGTGATGTGGTCAGAGTGAAGTGACAATGACACATACAAAGTTTGGTGTCAATATGTCAAGGCATTGCAGAGATAAAGCCTGAATAGTGCTATTAGCATCATGCCTCAAATTTGCTGCTGCGCTATACGAAAACGGTTTCGTCTGTCGACACGAAATCCATAACTTTTAGTCGGCACGGTCTGGAGATGATACGATTCGATTTTGGTGAAAATCGGACAAACGGTCTAGGAGGAGTTCGAAAAAGTAGGTTTTGAATGAAAATCAAGATGGCGGACAAGAAGTTTGACCAAATAAGGAAAATTTGGTATCTATGTTCTCGGCTTGACCCAAGGAATCTATTAAGACCAGTGGCATTTACATAGGCCGATGTATTCAAAAGTTATTAGCAGTATTGGAAATGTTGTTATAACTTTTGACCACTAGGTGGCGCTGTCTCTAAATATGTTGGGTACCTTCAGGGGATGGTGCTGATGGCACATTCTGAGTTTCGTAATATTACACCAATGCATTTGTTAAGTATAGCATTTTATTTCACAAAACTGCATTGAAGTCAATGGGAATTTCATGTTTTGTTCTATTATAGCACCACCAAGAGGCTCAGTCCCACCATTTTTTTTATGTGTCCTCAGAGTGAGCCCATACATATATGTGTCGATTTTGGTGCAAAAATCTCAATTTGCTTCGGAGTTATAGACATTTATATGAAAAAACACGTAAAAAATGACTGACACATGACTTTGATTGAATATTACTACCCCTAAACATCAATATTTTCGCATTTGGGCATTGGTGTATACAGATGGTGGCCAACCAGAATGAGACTTTTACCGCCGCCGTTCCCGCGGCGGCAAAATTGGGATGTGTATTTGCTACCTTTTACCGCTGAGTGGCGCTGTAATCACAGACTTTGAAAAGTGTCAGTTTATTCTCTTTATGACGTAATCTGCCGCGGCAGTAATCTGATCTGAGGTCACAGATAAATTCAAGATAAATATTGTGGTTAAACGAATTCAAATTCATTAAATTTAAACAAAGTAGACACACGTTAACATTGTGTGCCCAGTTTTTCTATAATTTAGAAAGGCTATGTCAATAAGTTACTTACTACGTGTTATTTTAATGTGTTTGTAGATTTATTAACTGAAACATAACAGTGAAATAAATTAAAATAATTTACCGTAAAATTAAAACATTTTCAGGACTTGCAGTTACCCGATGTTAGTCAGTTTAAGCATTCTTTGTTATATTCAGAATTAAATAGGCTTACATGTTGTTATGATTATCATTTGAATTCTTTAATAAATAATCAACCACAATGCCTATTAGCCTACTGCCGCAGGAAAAATAAACCAGTCGAATTTGTAAGTCGTTCGCGCACAGCAGCAACTGTGGCATTTTAAAAGGTAAGTTTCCTATCTGTTTATTAAAAAAAAAAAAAAAAAAAAAAAACATGGCGCAAGATCTTGTAAAAAAAAAAAAAAAAAAACTTTTTTCATTATTTGAACAAAAATGAGACTGATTGAATATGTAAAAATATAAACAAAGCAGAGAATAAAACAAACTTTTAGGGAAAAAATATAGGCCTATTATGCTACAACAGAATTGGTTAACATTAACGAAAGCAAAATATGCAAAAATACATTTCAAACAATATGAAACAAAACAAATTCGTGGCCGAGTGGTAGGCTATAACGTTCAAATCCCGAACAAACATGGGCTACTTTTTTATTATTAATGCAGAAAGATTTGATAGTTCTAAAATATTGCTACACCATATTGTTTTTTTCTCATAGCCTATTTTAAATATTTTATATTTATAAAATAAAATTACCATTAATTTCCATTTTACATTAGGGACAATTTTTATCCAACAGAATGGCTGAATTAACATCTGCATAATAATAATAATAAATAAATAAATAAACAAACAAACAGCACATGTCTTGTAAAAACACTTTTTAAAATTTTTTTCGACACATAATTTCGAGACAGTAAATTGCCAATGTTAAAAAAAATAAACAAATAAAAAAGAATATGACAAACTTTTAAAACAGAGAAAATAGTTTACCTAGGCTATTCAGACGATAGCTCTGTGGTCAATGCAATAACAATAGCCTCTCGAAGCTTCAAACGATCTGAGATCGAATCTCAGTGTAGCCGACAGTGTTTATGTTTTTCCGTTCTTGATGCTTAAATATGCATCTGTTTATTAAAGTCAATCATCTTGTTTAATTATCAATTGTACATTACAACATCAATTTGCTACATTCCAGTTGAGCCGCTGCAAAGACGACACATCAGATGAAGGAAGACTGTCAGCCGATTGCACCAGAAAATGAAGATGATGAAGCTCGTCTTTAATCTGCTAAATTATTTGTGTGTGTGTGTGTGAATCATTCACGAGATTGAGATGACTGACAGTTATACCCGGCCATAGCAACGGAAGACATTTTTCAAAACAGATCGAACAAATCAGAAAAATACTTTCAGTACAGTATTGCTTTCAATTAAAAAATAAACAATGAAAATGTAAAAGAAAAAGAAAATTAATTAAGTTTGAAAACCCATTGCACATTTCAAGGTATGAATAAAGTGTCGGGAAAGTTTATTTATTTAAACAGGGTTGCATCGATGCGATTTTATTCCCTTTGTGATGCAAAATAAGAAACACAGAATCTTATTCTTGCAACATTTTAAATTTCTATTGTCAAAGAAATTGCAGCTAAATTAAAAAATTAAAACGGTACAAAACGAAAAAAGTTCAAAGCAACATAAATTAAGAACAGGCGTTTTTCTTCGCCTCTCTGTATTTTTTTAGTAAGTTTGGTCTCCCTCACTGCGCGCGGCGGGTCTTTCTCGAAATTAAGCATTTCAGCGTAAAAAAAAACACCATACAGCTGATAATACTGTATATGTCGCTGTGTGTCATCCACACAAATCACGAAAGAAAAAACTGTAATAAATAGCTTTTGTTCCTTCAAAGATACAACATGCCTTGCTGAATTCACCTTACAATAAAACGAGGTGGGTCGCGAATTAAAGAGCTCTGTATCTGCTAAATTGAAATTGTGTGTGGAAAACATTTAAATACAATCAATAAAACTACAATATATAATTTAATAAGATATAGGGCCTACTGTACATAGGCTATGGACTTTTGGAGATTTTGAGATTAATCCTTAAAAGAATTTTGCCTTTGCTTGCTCAACAGGCTGGCTCCGACACTCTCCATATGAAAGAAGGAACATTAACACCTCTGTCCTGCACCCCCACGATAAAGCAACTATTGCCTTCTCCAAACCCCCTACAGGCTAGCTGAGTTTGCAAAACAAAACAAAGAGTTTGCCACTCGTCGTGGTCAGGGCCGGATCTAGACATTTGGAGGCCCTAGGCAAAATTCATGTTGGAGGCCCCCCACCCCCAATAAAACACACTTGAAACAAATATGATTCCTAACCTTTTTATTTATACAACATTTAATTTTAAATTTAGTATATTTTTACTTACACAGTACATAAGTTTGGACAAATTACTATTTGTAATGTTTTTGAAAGAAGTCTCTTATGCTCATCAAGCCTGGATTTATTTGATCAAAAATACAGAAAAATAATATAGTGAAATATTATTACAATTTAAAATAATGGTTTTCTATTTTACTAGGCTATACTTTAAAATATATTTCTGTGAAGCAAAGCTGAATTTAGTGTCACGTGATCCTTCAGAAAACTTTATAATATTCTGATTTATTATCAAATGTTAGAAATGGTGCTTAATATTTATTTTATAACATGTGATACTTTTTTTCATGATTCTTTGATTATTAAAAAGTTGTTTTAAAAAAGTCTTCAATATCACTTTTATAAATTTAACACATCCTTGCTGAATATTCCTGTTTTTTTTCTGTATTTTTGATCAAATAAATGCAGGCTTGTAGCATAATAATAAACTTCTTTCAAAAACATTAAAAATAGTAATGGGTCCAGACTTTTTACTGGTAGCCTATCAAACTTTATCTAAGCTAATCTCTTTTTTTGTTTAATGAAGATGTTATTGTTATTGTTGTTATTTTGCTGTTTTATTCAGTTTATTCACAGTTCCAGAATACCACTTCAGTAGATGAACATCATGAACGTGCTTTTATCATTTTTCTGCGTTATGGGCAGGATTTTTCCCTCCCATTTAATCAATATTGACTGCAGATATTGTCATATTATTAATATCAGTAATATGTTATTATGTATTGCATTGCTACCTTAAATATGCTATACACAAATCAAGTGGAAGAGAAAGACACGATCGCTACTGAGCAGGAAAAAAAATCTAAACTAATATTCCTATAGGCTATGATGTCAGGGTATTATCTAATCATCAGCATCAGAATATAGAAGATAGACCCATAGATATGAGATCCTTTATTTGAAACATTTAAAAATGTTGCAGTGTGTTGGTTTTTTAACTTTGAATACAAACGTCTTGTCTTTTACTTTTGTAGCTTTTTTACTAGTCAGCTCTGGACGCGATGTTATTCATTGATTGTACGCGCAAATTCAAAGCGTCGCGTCTGGGCACGTTAATGACGCTCGCGCGCTCTTTTAAACTCATAAAGCGGTGAATGGTTTTTCCAGAAATGACGCTGATCTACAGTAGCCCACAAGTTTATATTTAAAATACATTGCAATCACACCAAAATCGATGACCTGCATTACGAGCTGTGCTTCTTTGCGTGCCTATTTCTGCTTTTGCTTCGCACTCAGCACCTGATGGATGCGTTCGTTGACCGCCTCTGATCGCCTCTGACGTCCCCTCGGACTAAACTGGCTGGCGCCTCTACAGTCATGGGCTGGCGTTAATGTGACGTAATGTAACAGTCTATGGTTAAGATAAACATCGTCACTATTTTTAGTTGATTAATAGGCTACATTTTGAAATAAATTGTAGATAGGACATTTAATTTTTTTTTTTTTTTTTTTTTTTTTTTTGTCCCTCTGTCTGGGCCCCATCCCGCCAATCGGGCCCTAGGCACGTGCCTAGTTTGCCTTTGCGTTAATCCGGCTCTGGTCGTGGTGTGCCCAAACACTTAATTATAAACTTCAATATTTCATTCAAAACAATCTCAAGACGCTTTGTGACATTTTGAAAAGCCGTGGATGCATTACTGCCACTATGAACGCAACAGAATACTGGTTCTGATTTTATTGTTTGTCGTTTAAACGTCATATATATATATATATATATATATATATATATATATATATATATATATATATATATATATATATATATATATATATATTTTTTTTTTTTTTTTTAACAGAACTGCTTTTGAAATTACCATTGGAATTATTATAGGCTACAGAAGTAAAGTCATTGTATAATATTTGCTCCTTAGTGTAAAATGGAAATGCATGGTGATTTTATTTTGTAAATAGACTATAAGCAAAAAAAAAAAACTATGTTTTAGAACTAGACAAATCTCTCTGCGTCAACAATAGACTATAAAATGCATTAATAGGCTAATATAAAAAAATCAGTAGTCCTAGTAAGTTCGGGATTCGAACCCGTGTCATCTAAATGATCGTAACGTAAGTTCAACCACTCGGCCACGATTCACTCATTGCGACATGGCCTAACGTTCCAGTGTGTGTTCGCTCGCAGAGCGAGAAGCGCTCTTCATTAAAATGAACGCGCCGCCGCGTTTGTCGAACACTAATTCAACATGCCAGAATAAAACCTGGCTTTAGAACAATGCATAGCGCCACTCGTCGTGGTGTGCCAAAAATTTTACAATCATTTAGTTTAATTTATTTCAGTGTTAATGTTTGAGTTAAAAAAATCCTCTACAAATTAAAGTAACACAAAGTCGGCTATAAGAGTCCTTTATAGGCTACTAAAAAGCAAAGGGCTTACAGTCTTAACATTTAGGCTACTTTGCTTAAATTCGATACATTTATTTTCAGTAGGGCCTAATAAATTTGTAGGGATGTAATTTCAGTATGCTTTACCAACGCTATGTATTCAATTAAAGTTCCAAGAGGTCTGGTATATTTCCTTCAGCTGACAAGTGCACAGCAAAAATCACAACTTGTGTTTGCTGCGAACGCAAGTTATTTAAGGTGTCTCAACTGTACACAGTCTACCCTAAAGTGTGAATTCGTTACAAGGTTTCATTTAATTAAATTAATGTGCAGCAATTTGTACAAATAGAGTCTATAGGCATATACTGTTGTAGCCATTAAATAATCTCATTTAGTATCATATTTGTTAAAATATTCTAATGTTATTTTTTTCCATCTATGTTGAATATGAAAAGTGAACAGCACGAGTAAGATAGGATTCATTATATCGAGAGATGGATATGGAGTGGGTCAGACATGATTTTGACCACTTCATTAAGTTTTGTTTAGTAGAAAACCTTTCTTTAAAGTGAATTTCGTTTTCTATAAATTGTATCTTAATTTTAATAAATTTTTCATCAACCCTTGCCTGGATTTAATAAGTAAGAGAAGCAAATATAACAGACACTAATCATGGAGGCGCCCGCGCGGTCACTTGCATTGCACGTCAGCTGGAGCGCATCTCATCCTCCTAACTTAACGAAACTCAGCGTATGCCTCACACAGACATGATAAATACATCAAATACACAAAGCTTGAAATGTCTTCAAACGAAATAATTCAAAACGAAAAGAAAAAGGCTACTCTCTGATTATGTCTTTATGTGCATTTCTCTCTAGGTGGGTTCACTACAAATATGGCGATCGTCAACTTCATCTTTGCAGTCGACACTGTCAGAAAACACTAGTTTATTGATAAAAATCAATGCACGCATCACCGGATAAATACACATCTTGCTTGTTGCTTGCACGCACACATATTATGTCGAAAAAACGAAATATTATGTTGAAATAACATTATTATTATTAATAATACATCTTTTAGAATATTTGATTAAATGCTGATTGTTGCGCTTGTTCAATTTAATTAAATTAAAACTTTAATTGTGATAATTAAAATAATTGAAAATTAAATATTTAGTGGCCAAGTTTTGCTAATTTATTATATAGGCTATTATATGCCTATTGCCTATATTAAGTAGGTAATATTAAGACAAGGCATATATTAAGTTATTTTAGCTGTTATGAGAAAAATAAATCTAAGGAAATCTAAAATCTAAATCTAAAAAAAAAATCTAACGCCAATTCAACATGCCAGAATAAAACCTGATTTTTGAACAATGCGTAACGCCACTCGGCCTGGTGTGCCAAAACACAACATTTTAAACTTCAATGTTTAATTCAAAACAATCTCAAAACGCGTTGTGACATTTTTTTAAGCAGCCTAGCCTACATACATTAAGGGCATTGAAACCAGGATCTTAACTAAAACGCGTTCCGCGTAATCTCTCAAAAATTATGCCACACTACTCCATGTTTTTTTTAAGGACTGCTTTTGAAATCACTATAAATTACTATGCAATTGTATCGCTCACGAGAGCTCTTCATTTATCTATGCCTCAATAGAATAGTAAAAATATTCAGCGTCATTGCTCCTAATATCGTCTCTATTTTTTACTTTTGATTCTATTTTTTCAGTTCTAAAATTGATTCTATCTTTGGTTCTATTCTGTTGTAGCCTAATAGGCCTATTTATATATATGAAAAATATGCCTATTAGGCTTAGGGTTTTATATTTAACCCACTTACATTTTAAAATACGGCAATTGCTGCTGTTTTGCACAATGTCCCTTTGCGCCACCTGGCGGTCATTTCGGGAACGACTTTGAAATGCGGCTGGTTTATTTTTGCCGCGGTGATTTCGCCGCGGCAGCTGGCGCGGCGGTAATAGGCATTCTGGTTGTCCACCATCTGTAGCTATCGACCTATGTTTCCAAACTTCTGACGGTGGTTTCGTCTCGATCGGACAAGCGGTTTCAAAGATATAGCCAAATGTTTTTTAAGCGCTAAATCACAACGCTACACAAACCATAAGGCGAAACCTAACATGTTTGGTATCGTTGGACTCGGCAACGATTCAGGAGTCTAAAGAGATGAGTCCTGTGAAAATAAGTTGACCACACCCAAAGTTATAAGCATTTGGAAGCATTTGGGGAAAAAAATTCACCACTAGATGGCACTGTTTCGAAACTTCTCAGGCTCCTTCAGGACATCGTGCTGATGACCCATACCGAGTTTCATAACGATACGTTCATGCATTCCTAAAATACAGCATTTTAGCACATAATTCAAAATGGCCGACAGCCAAAATGGCTGATCTGGGAAAATTGGATATCAGTCGACTCAGCATGATGCCTTGAATCTAACGAGACCACTTTTATGATTTTTGGACAAACCATTCAGAAGTTATAAGCAAAAAAAGCCATTTTTCATATCTCCGGACCAGAGGGTGGCACTGCGACGAAACGCAGCATGTAGGCTCAGGTCATGCTTGTGATGATATGTGCTTAGTTTGGTCTGAATACGATAAAGCGTTGCGGAGATACAGGCTTGTGTCTGTTTTCGCAAGCGCTACATAAAATTTGTTTGCGCGGTATTCGAAAACGGTTTGACGAATCAACACGAATTCCATAACTTTTTGTCGGCATGGTCTGAAGATGATCTGGTTCAATTTTCGTGGAAATTGGAGCAACAGCCTAGGAGGAGTTCGAAAAAGTAGGTTTTTTGAAAAATTCAAAATGGCGGAAAAATTATTATGACGGAAAATGACGTCATCGGGTGCAATCGAATCGTCATGAGCTCAGGAATCAGAGGAAAAAAGAATTTTGTTTCTAGCCCTTGTGATTCAAAAGTTATTAGCATAAACATGAGTGCAACTTTGGACAGTTGGTGGCGCTAGAGGGAAAGACTTAGACACACCAAAATTGGTGTATTTAATGTTGGGACTGTCCTCTATCAGAATGTCAAACCAAAACAACTTTCCCGCGATCGGTTCTATGGGCTGCCATAGACTCCCAGTCGGAAGAAGGAAGAATAATAATAATAAATATAGCTGCAAGCAGCCATTACCGGGGCCAAGCTGAATAAGACGACAAGACATGCCGACATGTCTGAAAGTGTCAGACCAACTGCAACAATGAGCAATTAAAGACATTTAAAGAGGATTTTAGGCAAAATGCCTGAAAAATCATAGAAACAATAAATAAAAATATGATTTGATGGATTATCACTTTCGACCAATAGGTGGCGCAGTTACAAAACTGATGTGATGTGGTCAGAGTGAAGTTACAATGACACATACAAAGTTTGGTGTCAATATGTCAAGGCATTGCAGAGATAAAGCCTTAATTAATGCTATTAGCATCATGCCTCAACTTTGCTGCTGCGCTATACGAAAACGGTTTCGTCAATTGACACGAAATCCATAACTTTTAGTCGGCACAGTCTGGAGATGATACGATTCGATTTTGGTGAAAATCGGACAAACGGTCTAGGAGGAGTTCGAAAAAGTAGGTTTTGAATGAAAATCAAGATGGCGGACAAGAAGTTTGACCAAATAAGGAAAATTTGGTATCTATGTTCTCGGCTTGACCCAAGGAATCTATTAAGACCAGTGGCATTTACATAGGCCGATGTATTCAAAAGTTATTAGCAGTGTTGGAAATGTTGTTATAACTTTTGACCACTAGGTGGCGCTGTCTCTAAATATGTTGGGTACCTTCAGGGGATGGTGCTGATGGCACATTCTGAGTTTCGTAATATTACACCAATGCATTTGTTAAGTATAGCATTTTATTTCACAAAACTGCATTGAAGTCAATGGGAATTTCATGTTTTGTTCTATTATAGCGCCACCAAGAGGCTCAGTCCCACCATTTTTTTTATGTGTCCTCAGAGTGAGCCCATACATATATGTGTCGATTTTGGTTCAAAAATCTCAATTTGCTTCGTAGTTATAGACATTTATATGAAAAAACACGTAAAAAATGACTGACACATGACTTTGATTGAATATTACTACCCCTAAACATCAATATTTTCGCATTTGGGCGTTAACATATAGCTATCGACCTATGTTTCCAAACTTCTGAAGGTGGTTTCGTCTCGATCGGACAAGCGGTTTCAAAGATATAGCCAAATGTTTTTTAAGCGCTAAATCACAACGCTACACAAACCATAAGGCGAAACCTAACATGTTTGGTATCGTTGGACTCGGCAACGATTCAGGAGTCTAATGAGATGAGTCCTGTGAAAATAAGTTGACCACACCCAAAGTTATAAGCATTTGGAAGCATTTGGGGAAAAAAATTCACCACTAGATGGCACTGTTTCGGAACTTCTCAGGCTCCTTCAGGACATCGTGCTGATGACCCATACCGAGTTTCATAACGATACGTTCATGCATTCCTAAAATACAGCATTTTAGCACATAATTCAAAATGGCCGACAGCCAAAATGGCTGATCTGGGAAAATTGGATATCAGTCGACTCAGCATGATGCCTTGAATCTAACGAGACCACTTTTATGATTTTTGGACAAACCATTCAGAAGTTATAAGCAAAAAAAGCCATTTTTCATATCTCCGGACCAGAGGGTGGCACTGCGACGAAACGCAGCATGTAGGCTCAGGTCATGCTTGTGATGATATGTGCTTAGTTTGGTCTGAATACGATAAAGCATTGCGGAGATACAGGCTTGTGTCTGTTTTCGCAAGCGCTACATAAAATTTGTTTGCGCGGTATTCAAAAACGGTTTGACGAATCAACACGAATTCCATAACTTTTTGTCGGCATGGTCTGAAGATGATCTGGTTCAATTTTCGTGGAAATTGGAGCAACGGCCTAGGAGGAGTTCGAAAAAGTAGGTTTTTTGAAAAATTCAAAATGGCGGAAAAATTATAATGACGGAAAATGACGTCATAGGGTGCAATCGAATCGTCATGAGCTCAGGAATCAGAGGAAAAAAGAATTTTGTTTCTAGCCCTTGTGATTCAAAAGTTATTAGCATAAACATGAGTGCAACTTTGGACAGTTGGTGGCGCTAGAGGGAAAGACTTAGACACACCAAAATTGGTGTATTTAATGTTGGGACTGTCCTCTATTAGAATGTCAAATCATTACAACTTTCCCGCGATCGGTTCTATGGGCTGCCATAGACTCCCAGTCGGAAGAAGGAAGAATAATAATAATAAATATAGCTGCAAGCAGCCATTACCGGGGCCAAGCAGAATAAGACGACAAGACATGCCGACATGTCTGAAAGTGTCAGACCAACTGCAACAATGAGCAATTAAAGACATTTAAAGAGGATTTTAGGCAAAATGCCTGAAAAATCATAGAAACAATAATTAAAAATATGATTTGATGGATTATCACTTTCGACCAATAGGTGGTGCAGTTACAAAACTGATGTGATGTGGTCAGAGTGAAGTTACAATGACACATACAAAGTTTGGTGTCAATATGTCAAGGCATTGCAGAGATAAAGCCTTAATTAATGCTATTAGCATCATGCCTCAACTTTGCTGCTGCGCTATACGAAAACGGTTTCGTCTATCGACACGAAATCCATAACTTTTAGTCGGCACGGTCTGGAGATGATACGATTCGATTTTGGTGAAAATCGGACAAACGGTCTAGGAGGAGTTCGAAAAAGTAGGTTTTGAATGAAAATCAAGATGGCGGACAAGAAGTTTGACCAAATAAGGAAAATTTGGTATCTATGTTCTCGGCTTGACCCAAGGAATCTATTAAGACCAGTGACATTTACATAGGCCGATGTATTCAAAAGTTATTAGCAGTTTTGGAAATGTTGTTATAACTTTTGACCACTAGGTGGCGCTGTCTCTAAATATTTTGGGTACCTTCAGGGGATGGTGCTGATGGCACATTCTGAGTTTCGTAATATTACACCAATGCATTTGTTTAGTATAGCATTTTATTTCACAAAACTGCATTGAAGTCAATGGGAATTTCATGTTTTGTTCTATTATAGCGCCACCAAGAGGCTCAGTCCCACCATTTTTTTAATGTGTCCTCAGAGTGAGCCCATACATATATGTGTCGATTTTGGTGCAAAAATCTCAATTTGCTTCGGAGTTATAGACATTTATATGAAAAAACACGAAAAAAATGACTGACACATGACTTTGATTGAATATTACTACCCCTAAACATCAATATTTTCGCATTTGGGCATTGGCGTATAGCTATCGACCTATGTTTCCAAACTTCTGACGGTGGTTTCGTCTCGATCGGACTAGCGGTTTCAAAGATATAGCCAAATGTTTTTTAAGCGCTAAATCACAACGCTACACAAACCGTAAGGCGAAACCTAGCATGTTTGGTATCGTAGGACTCGGCAACGATTCAGGAGTCTAAAAAGATGAGTTTCGTGAAAATAAGTCGACCACACCCAAAGTTATAAGCATTTGAAAAAAAAAATTCACCACTAGGTGGCGCTGTTTCGAAACTTCTCAGGCTCATTCAGGGCATCGTGCTGATGACCCATACCACATTTCGTAACAATCCGTTCATGCGTTCATAAAATACAGAATTTTAGCACAAAATTCAAAATGGCCGACAGCCAAAATGACCGATATGGTCAAATTGGATATCAGTCGACTCGGCATGTTGCCCTGAATCTAACGAGACCAATTGTATGATTTTTGGACAAACTGTTCAGAAGTTATAAGCAAAAATAGCCATTTTTCATATCTCCGGACCAGTAGGTGGCGCTGCGCCGAAACGCAGCATGTAGCCTCAGGTCATGCTTGTGAGTACAAGTACCAAGTTTGGTCTGAATACGATAAACCGTTGCGGAGATACGGCCTTACGACTGTTTTTGCTAGCGCTACGTAAAATGTATTTGTGCGTTTATTGAAAACGGTTTGACGAATCCATTTGAATTCCATAACTTTTGGTCAGCACTACCTGAAGATGATCTGGTTCAATTTTCGTGCAAATCGGACAAACCGTCTAGGACGAGTTCGAAAAAGTAGCTTTTTTTGAAAATTCAAGATGGCGGCCATATTTTTATGACGGCAAATGACGTCATAGGGTGCAATCGAATCGCCATGAGCTCAGGAATCAGAGGAAAAAAGAATTTCGCTAATTGGCCTTACGGTTCAAAAGTTATTAGCAAAATAAAAGTGAAACTTTGGACAGGTGGTGGCGCTAGAGGGAATGACTTAGAAACACCAAAATTGGTGTATTTAATGTTGAGACGGTCCTCTATCAGAATGTCAAACCAAAACAACTTTCCCGCAATCGGTTCTATGGGCTGCCATAGACTCCCATGGCGGAAGAATAATAATAATAATAATAATAATAATAATAATAAGAAACGGAACAGATACAATAGGTGCCTCCGCACCTTCGGTGCTTGGCCCCTAATAATAATAATAATAATAAGAACGGGAACGAAAACAATAGGTGCCTCCGCACCTTCGGTGCTTGGCCCCTAAATATAGCTGCAAGCAGCCATTACCGGGGCCAAGCTGAATAAGACGACAAGACATGCCGACATGTCTGAAAGTGTCAGACCAACTGCAACAATGAGCAATTAAAGACATTTAAAGAGGATTTTAGGCAAAATGCCTGAAAAATCATAGAAACAATAAATAAAAATATGATTTGATGGATTATCACTTTCGACCAATAGGTGGCGCAGTTACAAAACTGATGTGATGTGGTCAGAGTGAAGTTACAATGACACATACAAAGTTTGGTGTCAATATGTCAAGGCATTGCAGAGATAAAGCCTTAATTAATGCTATTAGCATCATGCCTCAACTTTGCTGCTGCGCTATACGAAAACGGTTTCGTCTATCGACACGAAATCCATAACTTTTAGTCGGCACGGTCTGGAGATGATACGATTCGATTTTGGTGAAAATCGGACAAACGGTCTAGGAGGAGTTCGAAAAAGTAGGTTTTGAATGAAAATCAAGATGGCGGACAAGAAGTTTGACCAAATAAGGAAAATTTGGTATCTATGTTCTCGGCTTGACCCAAGGAATCTATTAAGACCAGTGGCATTTACATAGGCCGATGTATTCAAAAGTTATTAGCAGTTTTGGAAATGTTGTTATAACTTTTGACCACTAGGTGGCGCTGTCTCTAAATATTTTGGGTACCTTCAGGGGATGGTGCTGATGGCACATTCTGAGTTTCGTAATATTACACCAATGCATTTGTTTAGTATAGCATTTTATTTCACAAAACTGCATTGAAGTCAATGGGAATTTCATGTTTTGTTCTATTATAGCGCCACCAAGAGGCTCAGTCCCACCATTTTTTTTATGTGTCCTCGGAGTGAGCCCATACATATATGTGTCGATTTTGGTGCAAAAATCTCAATTTGCTTCGGAGTTATAGACATTTATATGAAAAAACACGAAAAAAATGACTGACACATGACTTTGATTGGAAATTAGTACCCCTAAACATCAATATTTTCGCATTTGGGCATTGGCATATAGCTATCAACCTATGTTTCCAAACTTCTGACGGTGGTTTCGTCTCGATCGGACTAGCGGTTTCAAAGATATAGCCAAATGTTTTTTAAGCGCTAAATCACAACGCTACACAAACCGTAAGGCAAAACCTAGCATGTTTGGTATCGTAGGACTCGGCAATGATTCAGGAGTCTAAAAAGATGAGTTTCGTGAAAATAAGTCGACCACACCCAAAGTTATAAGCATTTGAAAAAAAAAATTCACCACTAGGTGGCGCTGTTTCGAAACTTCTCAGGCTCATTCAGGGCATTGTGCTGATGACCCATACCACGTTTCGTAACAATCCGTTCATGCGTTCATAAAATACAGAATTTTAGCACAAAATTCAAAATGGCCGACAGCCAAAATGACCGATATGGTCAAATTGGATATCAGTCGACTCGGCATGTTGCCCTGAATCTAACGAGACCAATTGTATGATTTTTGGACAAACTGTTCAGAAGTTATAAGCAAAAATAGCCATTTTTCATATCTCCGGACCAGTAGGTGGCGCTGCGCCGAAACACAGCATGTAGCCTCAGGTCATGCTTGTGAGTACAAGTACCAAGTTTGGTCTGAATACGATAAACCGTTGCGGAGATACGGCCTTACGACTGTTTTTGCTAGCGCTACGTAAAATGTATTCGTGCGTTTATCGAAAACGGTTTGACGAATCCATTTGAATTCCATAACTTTTTGTCAGCACTACCTGAAGATGATCTGGTTCAATTTTCGTGCAAATCGGACAAACCGTCTAGGACGAGTTCGAAAAAGTAGCTTTTTTTGAAAATTCAAGATGGCGGCCATATTTTTATGACGGCAAATGACGTCATAGGGTGCAATCGAATCGCCATGAGCTCAGGAATCAGTGGAAAAAAGAATTTCGCTGATTGGCCTTACGGTTCAAAAGTTATTAGCAAAATAAAAGTGAAATTTTGGACAGGTGGTGGCGCTAGAGGGAATGACTTAGAAACACCAAAATTGGTGTATTTAATGTTGAGACGGTCCTCTATCAGAATGTCAAACCAAAACAACTTTCCCGCAATCGGTTCTATGGGCTGCCATAGACTCCCAGTCGGAAGAAGGAAGAATAATAATAATAATAAATATAGCTGCAAGCAGCAATTATCGGGGCCAAGCGCAAGCAGACGACAGGATATGCCAACATGGCTGAAAGTGTCAGACCAACTGGAACAATGAGCAGTTAAATACATTTTAAGAGGATTTTAGATGAAATGGCTGAAAAATCATATAAAAAGTCATTTAAAATATGATTTAATGGATTATCACTTTCGACCAATAGGTGGCGCAGTTACAAAAGTGATGTGATGTGGTCAGAGTGAAGTGACAATGACGCATACAAAGTTTGGTGTCAATATGTCAAGGCATTGCAGAGATAAAGCCTGAATAGTGCTTTTAGCATCATGCCTCAACTTTGCTGCTACGCTATACGAAAACGGTTTTGTCTATTGACACGAAATCCATAACTTTTATTCAGCATAGTCTGGAGATGATACGATTCGATTTTGGTGAAAATTGGACAAACGGTCTAGGAGGAGTTCGAAAAAGTAGGTTTTGACTGAAAATCAAGATGGCGGACAGGAAGTTTGGCCAAATAAGGAAAACTTGGTATCTATGTTCTCGGCTTGACCGAAGGAATCTATTAAGACCAGTGGCATTTCAAAAGCCAGATTTATTCAAAATTTATTAGCCTTTTTGGAAATTTTGTCATAACATTTGATCACTAGGTGGCGCTCTCTCGAAATATTTTGGGTACCTTCAGGGGATGGTGCTGATGGCACATTCTGAGTTTCGTAATATTACACCAATGCATTTGTTTAGTATAGCATTTTAATTCACAAAACTGTATTGAAGTCAATGGGAATTTCATGTTTTGTTCTTTTATATCGCCACCAAGAGGCTCAGTCCCACCATTTTTTTAATGTGTCCTCAGAGTGAGCCCATGCATATTTGTGTCAATTTTGGTGAAAATATCTCAATTCGCTTTGGAGTTATAGACATTTATATGAAAAAACACGTAAAAAATGACTGACACATGACTTTGATTGGATTTTACTACCCCTTACTATCAATATTTTCGTATTTGGGCATTGGCGTATAGCTATCGACCTATGTTTCCAAACTTCTGAAGGTGGTTTCGTCTCGATCGGACAAGCGGTTTCAAAGATATAGCCAAATGTTTTTTAAGCGCTAAATCACAACGCTACACAAACCATAAGGCAAAACCTAACATGTTTGGTATCGTTGGACTCGGCAACGATTCAGGAGTCTAAAGAGATGAGTCCTGTGAAAATAAGTTGACCACACCCAAAGTTAGAAGCATTTGGAAGTATTTGGGGAAAAAAATTCACCACTAGATGGCACTGTTTCGAAACTTCTCAGGCTCCTTCAGGACATCATGCTGATGACCCATACCGAGTTTCGTAACGATACGTTCATGCATTCCTAAAATACAGCATTTTAGCACATAATTCAAAATGGCCGACAGCCAAAATGGCTGATCGGGGAAAATTGGATATCAGTCGACTCAGCATGACGCCCTGAATCTAACGAGACCACTTTTATGATTTTTGGACAAACTGTTCAGAAGTTATAAGCAAAAATAGCCATTTTTCATATCTCCGGACCAGTAGGTGGCGCTGCGCCGAAACGCAGCATGTAGCCTCAGGTCATGCTTGTGATGACATGTACCAAGTTTGGTCTGAATATGATAAAGTGTTGAGGAGATACTGGCTTGTGTCTATTTCCGCAAGCGCTACATAAAATTTGTTTGCGCGGTATTCGAGAACGGTTCGACGAATCAACACGAATTCCATAACTTTTTGTCGGCATGGTCTGAAGATGATCTGATTCAATTTTCGTGGAAATTGGAGCGACGGCCTAGGAGGAGTTCGAAAAAGTAGCTTTTTCGGAAAATTCAAAATGGCGGAAAAATTATAATGACGGAAAATGATGCCATAGGGTGCAATCGAATCGCCATGAGCTCACGAATCAGAGGAAAAAAGAATTTTGTTTCTAGCCATTGTGGTTCAAAAGTTATTAGCAGAAACATGAGTGAAACTTTGGACAGTTGGTGGCGCTAGAGGGAATGACTTAGACACACCAAAATTGGTATATTTAATGTTGGGACTGTCCTCTATCAGAATGTCAAACCATTACAACTTTCCCACAATCGGTTCTATGGGCTGCCATAGACTCCCAGTCGGAACAATGAAGAATAATAATAATAAATATAGCTGCAAGCAGCAATTATCGGGGCCAAGCGCAAGCAGACGACAGGATATGCCAACATGGCTGAAAGTGTCAGACCAACTGGAACAATGAGCAGTTAAATACATTTTAAGAGGATTTTAGATGAAATGGCTGAAAAATCATATAAAAAGTCATTTAAAATATGATTTAATGGATTATCACTTTCGACCAATAGGTGGCGCAGTTACAAAAGTGATGTGATGTGGTCAGAGTGAAGTGACAATGACGCATACAAAGTTTGGTGTCAATATGTCAAGGCATTGCAGAGATAAAGCCTGAATAGTGCTTTTAGCATCATGCCTCAACTTTGCTGCTACGCTATACGAAAACGGTTTCGTCTATTGACACGAAATCCATAACTTTTATTCAGCATAGTCTGGAGATGATACGATTCGATTTTGGTGAAAATTGGACAAACGGTCTAGGAGGAGTTCGAAAAAGTAGGTTTTGACTGAAAATCAAGATGGCGGACAGGAAGTTTGGCCAAATAAGGAAAACTTGGTATCTATGTTCTCGGCTTGACCGAAGGAATCTATTAAGACCAGTGGCATTTCAAAAGCCAGATTTATTCAAAATTTATTAGCCTTTTTGGAAATTTTGTCATAACATTTGATCACTAGGTGGCGCTCTCTCGAAATATTTTGGGTACCTTCAGGGGATGGTGCTGATGGCACATTCTGAGTTTCGTAATATTACACCAATGCATTTGTTTAGTATAGCATTTTAATTCACAAAACTGTATTGAAGTCAATGGGAATTTCATGTTTTGTTCTTTTATATCGCCACCAAGAGGCTCAGTCCCACCATTTTTTTAATGTGTCCTCAGAGTGAGCCCATGCATATTTGTGTCAATTTTGGTGAAAATATCTCAATTCGCTTTGGAGTTATAGACATTTATATGAAAAAACACGTAAAAAATGACTGACACATGACTTTGATTGGATTTTACTACCCCTTACTATCAATATTTTCGTATTTGGGCATTGGCGTATAGCTATCGACCTATGTTTCCAAACTTCTGAAGGTGGTTTCGTCTCGATCGGACAAGCGGTTTCAAAGATATAGCCAAATGTTTTTTAAGCGCTAAATCACAACGCTACACAAACCATAAGGCAAAACCTAACATGTTTGGTATCGTTGGACTCGGCAACGATTCAGGAGTCTAAAGAGATGAGTCCTGTGAAAATAAGTTGACCACACCCAAAGTTAGAAGCATTTGGAAGTATTTGGGGGAAAAAATTCACCACTAGATGGCACTGTTTCGAAACTTCTCAGGCTCCTTCAGGACATCATGCTGATGACCCATACCGAGTTTCGTAACGATACGTTCATGCATTCCTAAAATACAGCATTTTAGCACATAATTCAAAATGGCCGACAGCCAAAATGGCTGATCGGGGAAAATTGGATATCAGTCGACTCAGCATGACGCCCTGAATCTAACGAGACCACTTTTATGATTTTTGGACAAACTGTTCAGAAGTTATAAGCAAAAATAGCCATTTTTCATATCTCCGGACCAGTAGGTGGCGCTGCGCCGAAACGCAGCATGTAGCCTCAGGTCATGCTTGTGATGACATGTACCAAGTTTGGTCTGAATATGATAAAGTGTTGAGGAGATACTGGCTTGTGTCTATTTCCGCAAGCGCTACATAAAATTTGTTTGCGCGGTATTCGAGAACGGTTCGACGAATCAACACGAATTCCATAACTTTTTGTCGGCATGGTCTGAAGATGATCTGATTCAATTTTCGTGGAAATTGGAGCGACGGCCTAGGAGGAGTTCGAAAAAGTAGCTTTTTCGGAAAATTCAAAATGGCGGAAAAATTATAATGACGGAAAATGATGCCATAGGGTGCAATCGAATCGCCATGAGCTCACGAATCAGAGGAAAAAAGAATTTTGTTTCTAGCCATTGTGGTTCAAAAGTTATTAGCAGAAACATGAGTGAAACTTTGGACAGTTGGTGGCGCTAGAGGGAATGACTTAGACACACCAAAATTGGTATATTTAATGTTGGGACTGTCCTCTATCAGAATGTCAAACCATTACAACTTTCCCACAATCGGTTCTATGGGCTGCCATAGACTCCCAGTCGGAACAATGAAGAATAATAATAATAATAATAAATATAGCTGCAAGCAGCAATTATCGGGGCCAAGCGCAAGCAGATGACAGGATATGCCAACATGGCTGAAGGTGTCAGACCATCTGCAACAATGAGCAATTAAATACATTTAAAGAGGATTTTAGGCGAAATGGCTGAAAAATCATATAAAAAGTCATTCAAAATATGATTTAATGGATTATCACTTTCGACCAATAGGTGGCGCAGTTACAAATGTGATGTGATGTGGTCAGAGTGAAGTGACAATGACACATACAAAGTTTGGTGTCAATATGTCAAGGCATTGCAGAGATAAAGCCTGAATAGTGCTTTTAGCATCATGCCTCAAGTTTGCTGCTACGCTATACGAAAACGGTTTCGTCTATAGACACGAAATCCATAACTTTTAGTCAGCACAGTCTGGAGATGATACGATTCGATTTTGGTGAAAATTGGACAAACGGTCTAGGAGGAGTTCGAAAAAGTAGGTTTTGAATGAAAATCAAGATGGCGGACAAGAAGTTTGACCAAATAAGGAAAATTTGGTATCTATGTTCTCGGCTTGACCCAAGGAATCTATTAAGACCAGTGGCATTTACATAGGCCGATGTATTCAAAAGTTATTAGCAGTTTTGGAAATGTTGTTATAACTTTTGACCACTAGGTGGCGCTGTCTCTAAATATTTTGGGTACCTTCAGGGGATGGTGCTGATGGCACATTCTGAGTTTCGTAATATTACACCAATGCATTTGTTTAGTATAGCATTTTATTTCACAAAACTGCATTGAAGTCAATGGGAATTTCATGTTTTGTTCTATTATAGCGCCACCAAGAGGCTCAGTCCCACCATTTTTTTTATGTGTCCTCAGAGTGAGCCCATACATATATGTGTCGATTTTGGTGCAAAAATCTCAATTTGCTTCGGAGTTATAGACATTTATATGAAAAAACACGAAAAAAATGACTGACACATGACTTTGATTGGAAATTAGTACCCCTAAACATCAATATTTTCGCATTTGGGCATTGGCGTATAGCTATCGACCTATGTTTCCAAACTTCTGACGGTGGTTTCGTCTCGATCGGACTAGCGGTTTCAAAGATATAGCCAAATGTTTTTTAAGCGCTAAATCACAACGCTACACAAACCGTAAGGCAAAACCTAGCATGTTTGGTATCGTAGGACTCGGCAATGATTCAGGAGTCTAAAAAGATGAGTTTCGTGAAAATAAGTCGACCACACCCAAAGTTATAAGCATTTGAAAAAAAAAATTCACCACTAGGTGGCGCTGTTTCGAAACTTCTCAGGCTCATTCAGGGCATTGTGCTGATGACCCATACCACGTTTCGTAACAATCCGTTCATGCGTTCATAAAATACAGAATTTTAGCACAAAATTCAAAATGGCCGACAGCCAAAATGACCGATATGGTCAAATTGGATATCAGTCGACTCGGCATGTTGCCCTGAATCTAACGAGACCAATTGTATGATTTTTGGACAAACTGTTCAGAAGTTATAAGCAAAAATAGCCATTTTTCATATCTCCGGACCAGTAGGTGGCGCTGCGCCGAAACACAGCATGTAGCCTCAGGTCATGCTTGTGAGTACAAGTACCAAGTTTGGTCTGAATACGATAAACCGTTGCGGAGATACGGCCTTACGACTGTTTTTGCTAGCGCTACGTAAAATGTATTCGTGCGTTTATCGAAAACGGTTTGACGAATCCATTTGAATTCCATAACTTTTTGTCAGCACTACCTGAAGATGATCTGGTTCAATTTTCGTGCAAATCGGACAAACCGTCTAGGACGAGTTCGAAAAAGTAGCTTTTTTTGAAAATTCAAGATGGCGGCCATATTTTTATGACGGCAAATGACGTCATAGGGTGCAATCGAATCGCCATGAGCTCAGGAATCAGTGGAAAAAAGAATTTCGCTGATTGGCCTTACGGTTCAAAAGTTATTAGCAAAATAAAAGTGAAATTTTGGACAGGTGGTGGCGCTAGAGGGAATGACTTAGAAACACCAAAATTGGTGTATTTAATGTTGAGACGGTCCTCTATCAGAATGTCAAACCAAAACAACTTTCCCGCAATCGGTTCTATGGGCTGCCATAGACTCCCATGGCGGAAGAATAATAATAATAATAATAATAATAATAAATATAGCTGCAAGCAGCAATTATCGGGGCCAAGCGCAAGCAGATGACAGGATATGCCAACATGGCTGAAGGTGTCAGACCATCTGCAACAATGAGCAATTAAATACATTTAAAGAGGATTTTAGGCGAAATGGCTGAAAAATCATATAAAAAGTCATTCAAAATATGATTTAATGGATTATCACTTTCGACCAATAGGTGGCGCAGTTACAAATGTGATGTGATGTGGTCAGAGTGAAGTGACAATGACACATACAAAGTTTGGTGTCAATATGTCAAGGCATTGCAGAGATAAAGCCTGAATAGTGCTTTTAGCATCATGCCTCAAGTTTGCTGCTACGCTATACGAAAACGGTTTCGTCTATAGACACGAAATCCATAACTTTTAGTCAGCACAGTCTGGAGATGATACGATTCGATTTTGGTGAAAATTGGACAAACGGTCTAGGAGGAGTTCGAAAAAGTAGGTTTTGAATGAAAATCAAGATGGCGGACAAGAAGTTTGACCAAATAAGGAAAATTTGGTATCTATGTTCTCGGCTTGACCCAAGGAATCTATTAAGACCAGTGGCATTTACATAGGCCGATGTATTCAAAAGTTATTAGCAGTTTTGGAAATGTTGTTATAACTTTTGACCACTAGGTGGCGCTGTCTCTAAATATTTTGGGTACCTTCAGGGGATGGTGCTGATGGCACATTCTGAGTTTCGTAATATTACACCAATGCATTTGTTTAGTATAGCATTTTATTTCACAAAACTGCATTGAAGTCAATGGGAATTTCATGTTTTGTTCTATTATAGCGCCACCAAGAGGCTCAGTCCCACCATTTTTTTTATGTGTCCTCAGAGTGAGCCCATACATATATGTGTCGATTTTGGTGCAAAAATCTCAATTTGCTTCGGAGTTATAGACATTTATATGAAAAAACACGAAAAAAATGACTGACACATGACTTTGATTGGAAATTAGTACCCCTAAACATCAATATTTTCGCATTTGGGCATTGGCGTATAGCTATCGACCTATGTTTCCAAACTTCTGACGGTGGTTTCGTCTCGATCGGACTAGCGGTTTCAAAGATATAGCCAAATGTTTTTTAAGCGCTAAATCACAACGCTACACAAACCGTAAGGCAAAACCTAGCATGTTTGGTATCGTAGGACTCGGCAATGATTCAGGAGTCTAAAAAGATGAGTTTCGTGAAAATAAGTCGACCACACCCAAAGTTATAAGCATTTGAAAAAAAAAATTCACCACTAGGTGGCGCTGTTTCGAAACTTCTCAGGCTCATTCAGGGCATTGTGCTGATGACCCATACCACGTTTCGTAACAATCCGTTCATGCGTTCATAAAATACAGAATTTTAGCACAAAATTCAAAATGGCCGACAGCCAAAATGACCGATATGGTCAAATTGGATATCAGTCGACTCGGCATGTTGCCCTGAATCTAACGAGACCAATTGTATGATTTTTGGACAAACTGTTCAGAAGTTATAAGCAAAAATAGCCATTTTTCATATCTCCGGACCAGTAGGTGGCGCTGCGCCGAAACACAGCATGTAGCCTCAGGTCATGCTTGTGAGTACAAGTACCAAGTTTGGTCTGAATACGATAAACCGTTGCGGAGATACGGCCTTACGACTGTTTTTGCTAGCGCTACGTAAAATGTATTCGTGCGTTTATCGAAAACGGTTTGACGAATCCATTTGAATTCCATAACTTTTTGTCAGCACTACCTGAAGATGATCTGGTTCAATTTTCGTGCAAATCGGACAAACCGTCTAGGACGAGTTCGAAAAAGTAGCTTTTTTTGAAAATTCAAGATGGCGGCCATATTTTTATGACGGCAAATGACGTCATAGGGTGCAATCGAATCGCCATGAGCTCAGGAATCAGTGGAAAAAAGAATTTCGCTGATTGGCCTTACGGTTCAAAAGTTATTAGCAAAATAAAAGTGAAATTTTGGACAGGTGGTGGCGCTAGAGGGAATGACTTAGAAACACCAAAATTGGTGTATTTAATGTTGAGACGGTCCTCTATCAGAATGTCAAACCAAAACAACTTTCCCGCAATCGGTTCTATGGGCTGCCATAGACTCCCAGTCGGAAGAAGGAAGAATAATAATAATAATAAATATAGCTGCAAGCAGCCATTACCGGGGCCAAGCAGAATAAGACGACAAGACATGCCGACATGTCTGAAAGTGTCAGACCAACTGCAACAATGAGCAATTAAAGACATTTAAAGAGGATTTTAGGCAAAATGCCTGAAAAATCATAGAAACAATAATTAAAAATATGATTTGATGGATTATCACTTTCGACCAATAGGTGGCGCAGTTACAAAACTGATGTGATGTGGTCAGAGTGAAGTTACAATGACACATACAAAGTTTGGTGTCAATATGTCAAGGCATTGCAGAGATAAAGCCTTAATTAATGCTATTAGCATCATGCCTCAACTTTGCTGCTGCGCTATACGAAAACGGTTTCGTCTATCGACACGAAATCCATAACTTTTAGTCGGCACGGTCTGGAGATGATACGATTCGATTTTGGTGAAAATCGGACAAACGGTCTAGGAGGAGTTCGAAAAAGTAGGTTTTGAATGAAAATCAAGATGGCGGACAAGAAGTTTGACCAAATAAGGAAAATTTGGTATCTATGTTCTCGGCTTGACCCAAGGAATCTATTAAGACCAGTGACATTTACATAGGCCGATGTATTCAAAAGTTATTAGCAGTTTTGGAAATGTTGTTATAACTTTTGACCACTAGGTGGCGCTGTCTCTAAATATTTTGGGTACCTTCAGGGGATGGTGCTGATGGCACATTCTGAGTTTCGTAATATTACACCAATGCATTTGTTTAGTATAGCATTTTATTTCACAAAACTGCATTGAAGTCAATGGGAATTTCATGTTTTGTTCTATTATAGCGCCACCAAGAGGCTCAGTCCCACCATTTTTTTAATGTGTCCTCAGAGTGAGCCCATACATATATGTGTCGATTTTGGTGCAAAAATCTCAATTTGCTTCGGAGTTATAGACATTTATATGAAAAAACACGAAAAAAATGACTGACACATGACTTTGATTGAATATTACTACCCCTAAACATCAATATTTTCGCATTTGGGCATTGGCGTATAGCTATCGACCTATGTTTCCAAACTTCTGACGGTGGTTTCGTCTCGATCGGACTAGCGGTTTCAAAGATATAGCCAAATGTTTTTTAAGCGCTAAATCACAACGCTACACAAACCGTAAGGCGAAACCTAGCATGTTTGGTATCGTAGGACTCGGCAACGATTCAGGAGTCTAAAAAGATGAGTTTCGTGAAAATAAGTCGACCACACCCAAAGTTATAAGCATTTGAAAAAAAAAATTCACCACTAGGTGGCGCTGTTTCGAAACTTCTCAGGCTCATTCAGGGCATCGTGCTGATGACCCATACCACATTTCGTAACAATCCGTTCATGCATTCATAAAATACAGAATTTTAGCACAAAATTCAAAATGGCCGACAGCCAAAATGACCGATATGGTCAAATTGGATATCAGTCGACTCGGCATGTTGCCCTGAATCTAACGAGACCAATTGTATGATTTTTGGACAAACTGTTCAGAAGTTATAAGCAAAAATAGCCATTTTTCATATCTCCGGACCAGTAGGTGGCGCTGCGCCGAAACGCAGCATGTAGCCTCAGGTCATGCTTGTGAGTACAAGTACCAAGTTTGGTCTGAATACGATAAACCGTTGCGGAGATACGGCCTTACGACTGTTTTTGCTAGCGCTACGTAAAATGTATTTGTGCGTTTATTGAAAACGGTTTGACGAATCCATTTGAATTCCATAACTTTTGGTCAGCACTACCTGAAGATGATCTGGTTCAATTTTCGTGCAAATCGGACAAACCGTCTAGGACGAGTTCGAAAAAGTAGCTTTTTTTGAAAATTCAAGATGGCGGCCATATTTTTATGACGGCAAATGACGTCATAGGGTGCAATCGAATCGCCATGAGCTCAGGAATCAGAGGAAAAAAGAATTTCGCTAATTGGCCTTACGGTTCAAAAGTTATTAGCAAAATAAAAGTGAAACTTTGGACAGGTGGTGGCGCTAGAGGGAATGACTTAGAAACACCAAAATTGGTGTATTTAATGTTGAGACGGTCCTCTATCAGAATGTCAAACCAAAACAACTTTCCCGCAATCGGTTCTATGGGCTGCCATAGACTCCCATGGCGGAAGAATAATAATAATAATAATAATAATAAATATAGCTGCAAGCAGCAATTACCGGGGCCAAGCAGAATAAGACGACAAGACATGCCAACATGTCTGAAAGTGTCAGACCAACTGCAACAATGAGCAATTAAAGACATTTAAAGAGGATTTTAGGCGAAATGGCTGAAAAATCATGTAAAAAGTGATTCAAAATATGATTTAATGGATTGTCACTTTTGACCAAAAGGTGGCGCTGTTACGAAATTGATGTGGTGTGGTCAGAGTAAGGAGACAGTGACACATACAAAGTTTTGTGTCAATATGTCGAGGCATTGCAGATATAAAGCCTGAATAGTCATTTTGGCATCATGCCTCAACTTTGCTGCTGTGCTATACGAAAACGGTTTCATCAATCGACACGAAATCCATAACTTTTAGTCGGCACAGTCTGGAGATGATACGATTCGATTTTGGTGAAAATCGGACAAACGGTCTAGGAGGAGTTAGAAAAAGTAGGTTTTGAATGAAAATCAAGATGGCGGACAGGAAGTTTGGCCAAATAAGGAAAACTTGGTATCTATGTTCTCGGCTTGACCCAAGGAATCTATTAAGACCCGTGGCATTTCAATAGCCAGATTTATTCAAAAGTTATTAGCCTTTTTGGAAATTTTGTTATAACTTTTGACCACTAGGTGGCGCTGTCTTGAAATATTTTGGTTGCCTTCAGGGGATGGTGCTGATGACACAATCTGAGTTTCGTAATATTACACCAATGCATTTGTTTAGTATAGCATTTTATTTCACAAAACTGTATTGAAGTCAATGGGAATTTCATATTTTGTTCAATTATAGCGCCACCAAGAGGCTCAGTCCCACAATTTTTTTTACGTGTCCTCAGAGTGAGCCCATACATATGTGTGTCAATTTTGGTGAAAATATCTCAATTCGCTTCGGAGTTATAGACATTTATATGAAAAAACACGAAAAAAATGACTGACACATGACTTTGATTGGAAATTAGTACCCCTAAACATCAATATTTTCGCATTTGGGCATTGGCGTATAGCTATCGACCTATGTTTCCAAACTTCTGACGGTGGTTTCGTCTCGATCGGACTAGCGGTTTCAAAGATATAGCCAAATGTTTTTTAAGCGCTAAATCACAACGCTACACAAACCGTAAGGCGAAACCTAGCATGTTTGGTATCGTAGGACTCGGCAACGATTCAGGAGTCTAAAAAGATGAGTTTCGTGAAAATAAGTCGACCACACCCAAAGTTATAAGCATTTGAAAAAAAAAATTCACCACTAGGTGGCGCTGTTTCGAAACTTCTCAGGCTCATTCAGGGCATTGTGCTGATGACCCATACCACGTTTCGTAACAATCCGTTCATGCGTTCATAAAATACAGAATTTTAGCACAAAATTCAAAATGGCCGACAGCCAAAATGACCGATATGGTCAAATTGGATATCAGTCGACTCGGCATGTTGCCCTGAATCTAACGAGACCAATTGTATGATTTTTGGACAAACTGTTCAGAAGTTATAAGCAAAAATAGCCATTTTTCATATCTCCGGACCAGTAGGTGGCGCTGCGCCGAAACACAGCATGTAGCCTCAGGTCATGCTTGTGAGTACAAGTACCAAGTTTGGTCTGAATACGATAAACCGTTGCGGAGATACGGCCTTACGACTGTTTTTGCTAGCGCTACGTAAAATGTATTTGTGCGTTTATTGAAAACGGTTTGACGAATCCATTTGAATTCCATAACTTTTTGTCAGCACTACCTGAAGATGATCTGGTTCAATTTTCGTGCAAATCGGACAAACCGTCTAGGACGAGTTCGAAAAAGTAGCTTTTTTTGAAAATTCAAGATGGCGGCCATATTTTTATGACGGCAAATGACGTCATAGGGTGCAATCGAATCGCCATGAGCTCAGGAATCAGAGGAAAAAAGAATTTCGCTGATTGGCCTTACGGTTCAAAAGTTATTAGCAAAATAAAAGTGAAACTTTGGACAGGTGGTGGCGCTAGAGGGAATGACTTAGAAACACCAAAATTGGTGTATTTAATGTTGAGACGGTCCTCTATCAGAATGTCAAACCAAAACAACTTTCCCGCAATCGGTTCTATGGGCTGCCATAGACTCCCATGGCGGAAGAATAATAATAATAATAATAATAATAAATATAGCTGCAAGCAGCAATTATCGGGGCCAAGCGCAAGCAGATGACAGGATATGCCAACATGGCTGAAGGTGTCAGACCAACTGGAACAATGAGCAATTAAATACATTTAAAGAGGATTTTAGATGAAATGGCTGAAAAATCATATAAAAAGTCATTTAAAATATGATTTAATGGATTATCACTTTCGACCAATAGGTGGCGCAGTTACAAAAGTAATGTGATGTGGTCAGAGTGAAGTGACAATGACACATACAAAGTTTGGTGTCAATATGTCAAGGCATTGCAGAGATAAAGCCTGAATTGTGCTTTTAGCATCATGCCTCAACTTTGCTGCTACGCTATATGAAAACGGTTTCGTCTATTGACACGAAATCCATAACTTTTATACAGCATAGTCTGGAGATGATACGATTCGATTTTGGTGAAAATCGGACAAACGGTCTAGGAGGAGTTCGAAAAAGTAGGTTTTGACTGAAAATCAAGATGGCGGACAGGAAGCTAGGCCAAATAAGGAAAACTTGGTATCTATGTTCTCGGCTTGACCCAATGAATCTATTAAGACCAGTTGCATTACAATAGGCCAACTTATTCAAAAGTTATTAGCAGTTTTGTAAATTTTGTTAGAACTTTTGACCACTAGGTGGCACTGTCTGGAAATATTTTGGATACCTTCAGGGGATGGTGCTGATGGCACATTATGAGTTTCCTAATATTACACCAATGCATTTGTTTAGTATAGCATTTTATTTCACAAAACTGTATTGAAGTCAATGGGAATTTCATGTTTTGTTCTATTATAGCGCCACCAAGAGGCTGAGTCCCACCATTTTTTTTACATGTCCTCAGAGTGAGCTCATACATATGTTTGTCGATTTTGGTGAAAATATCTCAATTCGCTTCGGAGTTATAGACATTTATATGAAAAAACACGTAAAAAATGACTGACACATGACTTTGATTGGAATTTACTACCCCTAAACATCAATATTTTCGCATTTGGGCATTGGCGTATAGCTATCGACCTATGTTTCCAAACTTCTGGCGGTGGTTTCGTCTCGATCGGACTAGGGGTTTCGAAGATATAGCCAAATGTTTTTTAAGCGCTAAATCACAACGCTACACAAACCGTAAGGCAAAACCTAGCATGTTTGGTATCGTGGGACTCGGCAACGATTCAGGACTCTAATGAGATGAGTCTCGTGAAAATAAGTCGACCACACCCAAAGTTATAAGCATTTGAAAGCATTTGGTGAAAAAAATTCACCACTAGGTGGCACTGTTTCGAAACTTCTCAGGCTCCTTCAGGGCATCGTGCTGATGATCCCTTCCAAGTTTTGTAACGATACGTTCACGCGCTCATAAAATACAGCATTTTAGCACATAATTCAAAATGGCCGACAGCCAAAATGGCTGATCGGGGAAAATTGGATATCAGTCGACTCAGCATGACGCCCTGAATCTAACGAGACCACTTTTATGATTTTTGGACAAACCATTCAGAAGTTATAAGCAAAAATAGCCATTTTTCATATCTCCGGACCAGTAGGTGGCACTGCGCCGAAACGCAGCATGTTGCCTCAGGTCATGCTTGTGATGAGATGTACCAAGTTTGGTCTGAATACGATAAACCGTTGCGGAGATACAGCCCTACGACTGTTTTCACAAGCGCTACGTAAAATTTGTTTGCGCGGTATTCGAGAACGGTTTGATGAATCAACACGAATTCCATAACTTTTTTTCGGCATGGTCTGAAGATGATCTGATTCAATTTTCGTGGAAATTGGACCAACGGCCTAGGAGGAGTTCGAAAAAGTAGGTTTTTCGGAAAATTCGAAATGGCGGAAAAAATTTTATGACGAAAAATGACGTCATAGGGTGCATTCGAATCGTCATGAGCTCAGGAATCAGAGGAAAAAAGAATTTTGTTTCTAGCCCTTGTGGTTCAAAAGTTATTAGCATAAACATGAGTGCAACTTTGGACAGTTGGTGGCGCTAGAGGGAAAGACTTAGACACACCAAAATTGGTGTATTTAATGTTGGGACTGTCCTCTATTAGAATGTCAAATCATTACAACTTTCCCGCGATCGGTTCTATGGGCTGCCATAGACTCCCAGTCGGAAGAAGGAAGAATAATAATAATAATAATAATAATAATAATAAGAACGGGAACGAAAACAATAGGTGCCTCCGCACCTTCGGTGCTTGGCCCCTAATAATAATAAGAAACGGAACAGATACAATAGGTGCCTCCGCACCTTCGGTGCTTGGCCCCTAATAATAAATATAGCTGCAAGCAGCAATTATCGGGGCCAAGCGCAAGCAGATGACAGGATATGCCAACATGGCTGAAGGTGTCAGACCAACTGGAACAATGAGCAATTAAATACATTTAAAGAGGATTTTAGATGAAATGGCTGAAAAATCATATAAAAAGTCATTTAAAATATGATTTAATGGATTATCACTTTCGACCAATAGGTGGCGCAGTTACAAAAGTAATGTGATGTGGTCAGAGTGAAGTGACAATGACACATACAAAGTTTGGTGTCAATATGTCAAGGCATTGCAGAGATAAAGCCTGAATTGTGCTTTTAGCATCATGCCTCAACTTTGCTGCTACGCTATATGAAAACGGTTTCGTCTATTGACACGAAATCCATAACTTTTATACAGCATAGTCTGGAGATGATACGATTCGATTTTGGTGAAAATCGGACAAACGGTCTAGGAGGAGTTCGAAAAAGTAGGTTTTGACTGAAAATCAAGATGGCGGACAGGAAGCTAGGCCAAATAAGGAAAACTTGGTATCTATGTTCTCGGCTTGACCCAATGAATCTATTAAGACCAGTTGCATTACAATAGGCCAACTTATTCAAAAGTTATTAGCAGTTTTGTAAATTTTGTTAGAACTTTTGACCACTAGGTGGCACTGTCTGGAAATATTTTGGATACCTTCAGGGGATGGTGCTGATGGCACATTATGAGTTTCCTAATATTACACCAATGCATTTGTTTAGTATAGCATTTTATTTCACAAAACTGTATTGAAGTCAATGGGAATTTCATGTTTTGTTCTATTATAGCGCCACCAAGAGGCTGAGTCCCACCATTTTTTTTACATGTCCTCAGAGTGAGCTCATACATATGTTTGTCGATTTTGGTGAAAATATCTCAATTCGCTTCGGAGTTATAGACATTTATATGAAAAAACACGTAAAAAATGACTGACACATGACTTTGATTGGAATTTACTACCCCTAAACATCAATATTTTCGCATTTGGGCATTGGCGTATAGCTATCGACCTATGTTTCCAAACTTCTGGCGGTGGTTTCGTCTCGATCGGACTAGGGGTTTCGAAGATATAGCCAAATGTTTTTTAAGCGCTAAATCACAACGCTACACAAACCGTAAGGCAAAACCTAGCATGTTTGGTATCGTGGGACTCGGCAACGATTCAGGACTCTAATGAGATGAGTCTCGTGAAAATAAGTCGACCACACCCAAAGTTATAAGCATTTGAAAGCATTTGGTGAAAAAAATTCACCACTAGGTGGCACTGTTTCGAAACTTCTCAGGCTCCTTCAGGGCATCGTGCTGATGATCCCTTCCAAGTTTTGTAACGATACGTTCACGCGCTCATAAAATACAGCATTTTAGCACATAATTCAAAATGGCCGACAGCCAAAATGGCTGATCGGGGAAAATTGGATATCAGTCGACTCAGCATGACGCCCTGAATCTAACGAGACCACTTTTATGATTTTTGGACAAACCATTCAGAAGTTATAAGCAAAAATAGCCATTTTTCATATCTCCGGACCAGTAGGTGGCACTGCGCCGAAACGCAGCATGTTGCCTCAGGTCATGCTTGTGATGAGATGTACCAAGTTTGGTCTGAATACGATAAACCGTTGCGGAGATACAGCCCTACGACTGTTTTCACAAGCGCTACGTAAAATTTGTTTGCGCGGTATTCGAGAACGGTTTGATGAATCAACACGAATTCCATAACTTTTTTTCGGCATGGTCTGAAGATGATCTGATTCAATTTTCGTGGAAATTGGACCAACGGCCTAGGAGGAGTTCGAAAAAGTAGGTTTTTCGGAAAATTCGAAATGGCGGAAAAAATTTTATGACGAAAAATGACGTCATAGGGTGCATTCGAATCGTCATGAGCTCAGGAATCAGAGGAAAAAAGAATTTTGTTTCTAGCCCTTGTGGTTCAAAAGTTATTAGCATAAACATGAGTGCAACTTTGGACAGTTGGTGGCGCTAGAGGGAAAGACTTAGACACACCAAAATTGGTGTATTTAATGTTGGGACTGTCCTCTATTAGAATGTCAAATCATTACAACTTTCCCGCGATCGGTTCTATGGGCTGCCATAGACTCCCAGTCGGAAGAAGGAAGAATAATAATAATAATAATAATAATAATAATAAGAACGGGAACGAAAACAATAGGTGCCTCCGCACCTTCGGTGCTTGGCCCCTAATAAGAAACGGAACAGATACAATAGGTGCCTCCGCACCTTCGGTGCTTGGCCCCTAATAATAATAAGAACGGGAACGAAAACAATAGGTGCCTCCGCACCTTCGGTGCTTGGCCCCTAATAAGAAACGGAACAGATACAATAGGTGCCTCCGCACCTTCGGTGCTTGGCCCCTAATAATAATAATAATAAGAAACGGAACAGATACAATAGGTGCCTCCGCACCTTCGGTGCTTGGCCCCTAATAACAAGCAGCCATTACCGGGGCCAAGCAGAATAAGACGACAAGACATGCCAACATGTCTGAAAGTGTCAGACCAACTGCAACAACGAGCAATTAAAGACATTTAAAGAGGATTTTAGGCGAAATGGCTGAAAAATCATGTAAAAAGTGATTCAAAATATGATTTAATGGATTGTCACTTTTGACCAAAAGGTGGCGCTGTTACGAAATTGATGTGGTGTGGTCAGAGTAAGGAGACAGTGACACATACAAAGTTTTGTGTCAATATGTCGAGGCATTGCAGATATAAAGCCTGAATAGTCATTTTGGCATCATGCCTCAACTTTGCTGCTGTGCTATACGAAAACGGTTTCATCAATCGACACGAAATCCATAACTTTTTGTCGGCACAGTCTGGAGATGATACGATTCGATTTTGGTGAAAATCGGACAAACGGTCTAGGAGGAGTTCGAAAAAGTAGGTTTTGAATGAAAATCAAGATGGCGGACAGGAAGTTTGGCCAAATAAGGAAAACTTGGTATCTATGTTCTCGGCTTGACCCAAGGAATCTATTAAGACCCGTGGCATTTCAATAGCCAGATTTATTCAAAAGTTATTAGCCTTTTTGGAAATTTTGTTATAACTTTTGACCACTAGGTGGCGCTGTCTTGAAATATTTTGGTTGCCTTCAGGGGATGGTGCTGATGACACAATCTGAGTTTCGTAATATTACACCAATGCATTTGTTTAGTATAGCATTTTATTTCACAAAACTGTATTGAAGTCAATGGGAATTTCATATTTTGTTCAATTATAGCGCCACCAAGAGGCTCAGTCCCACAATTTTTTTTACGTGTCCTCAGAGTGAGCCCATACATATGTGTGTCAATTTTGGTGAAAATATCTCAATTCGCTTCGGAGTTATAGACATTTATATGAAAAAACACGAAAAAAATGACTGACACATGACTTTGATTGGAAATTAGTACCCCTAAACATCAATATTTTCGCATTTGGGCATTGGCGTATAGCTATCGACCTATGTTTCCAAACTTCTGACGGTGGTTTCGTCTCGATCGGACTAGCGGTTTCAAAGATATAGCCAAATGTTTTTTAAGCGCTAAATCACAACGTTACACAAACCGTAAGGCAAAACCTAGCATGTTTGGTATCGTAGGACTCGGCAACGATTCAGGAGTCTAAAAAGATGAGTTTCGTGAAAATAAGTCGACCACACCCAAAGTTATAAGCATTTGAAAAAAAAAATTCACCACTAGGTGGCGCTGTTTCGAAACTTCTCAGGCTCATTCAGGGCATTGTGCTGATGACCCATACCACGTTTCGTAACAATCCGTTCATGCGTTCATAAAATACAGAATTTTAGCACAAAATTCAAAATGGCCGACAGCCAAAATGACCGATATGGTCAAATTGGATATCAGTCGACTCGGCATGTTGCCCTGAATCTAACGAGACCAATTGTATGATTTTTGGACAAACTGTTCAGAAGTTATAAGCAAAAATAGCCATTTTTCATATCTCCGGACCAGTAGGTGGCGCTGCGCCGAAACACAGCATGTAGCCTCAGGTCATGCTTGTGAGTACATGTACCAAGTTTGGTCTGAATACGATAAACCGTTGCGGAGATACGGCCTTACGACTGTTTTTGCTAGCGCTACGTAAAATGTATTTGTGCGTTTATCGAAAATGGTTTGACGAATCCATTTGAATTCCATAACTTTTTGTCAGCACTACCTGAAGATGATCTGGTTCAATTTTCGTGCAAATCGGACAAACCGTCTAGGACGAGTTCGAAAAAGTAGCTTTTTTTGAAAATTCAAGATGGCGGCCATATTTTTATGACGGAAAATGACGTCATAGGGTGCAATCGAATCGCCATGAGCTCAGGAATCAGAGAAAAAAAGAATTTCGCTGATTGGCCTTACGGTTCAAAAGTTATTAGCAAAGTAAAAGTGAAACTTTGGACAGGTGGTGGCGCTAGAGGGAATGACTTAGAAACACCAAAATTGGTGTATTTAATGTTGAGACGGTCCTCTATCAGAATGTCAAACCAAAACAACTTTCCCGCAATCGGTTCTATGGGCTGCCATAGACTCCCATGGCGGAAGAATAATAATAATAATAATAATAATAAATATAGCTGCAAGCAGCCATTACCGGGGCCAAGCAGAATAGAAAGGAAGGAATCTATTAAGACCAGTGGCATTTCAATAGCCAGATTTATTCAAAAGTTATTAGCCTTTTTGGAAATGTTGTTATAACTTTTGACCACTAGGTGGTGCTGTTTCGAAATATTTTGAGTACCTTCAGGGGATGGTGTTGTTGGCACATTCTGAGTTTTGTAATATTACACCAATGCATTTGTTAAGTATAGCATTTTATTTCACAAAACTGCATTGAAGTCAATGGGAATTTCATGTTTTGTTTTATTATAGCGCCACCAAGAGGCTCAGTCCCACCATTTTTTTTATGTGTCCTCAGAGTGAGCCCATACAGATATGTGTCGATTTTGGTGCAAAAATCTCAATTTGCTTCGGAGTTATAGACATTTATATGAAAAAACAAGTAAAAAATGACTGACACATGACTTTGTTTGAATTTTACTACCCCTAAACATCAATATTTTCGCATTTGGGCATTGGCGTGTAGCTATCGACCTATGTTTCCAAACTTCTGACGGAGGTTTCGTCTCGATCGGACAATCGGTTTCGAAGATATAGCCAAATGTTTTTTAAGCGCTAAATCACAACGCTACACAAACCGTAAGGCGAAACCTAGCATGTTTGGTATCGTAGGACTCGGCAAGGTTTCAGAAGACTAATTAGATGAGTCTCGTGAAAATAAGTCGACCACACCCAAAGTTATAAGCGTTTGAAAAAAAAATTCACCACTAGGTGGCGCTGTTTAGAAACTTCTCACACTCCTTCAGGACATCATGCTGATGACCCATGCCAAGTTTCGTAACAATCCGTTCATGCGTTCATAAAATACAGCATTTTAGCACATAATTAAAAATGGCCGACAGCCAAAATGACTGATCTGGGAAGATTGGATATCAGTCGACTCAGCATGACGCCCTGAATCTAACGAGACCACTTTTATGATTTTTGGACAAACCATTCAGAAGTTATAAGCAAAAACAGCCATTTTTCATATCTCCGGACCAGTAGGTGGCGCTGCGCCGAAACGCAGCATTTAGCCTCAGGTCATGCTTGTGAGGACATGTACCAGGTTTGTACTGAATACGATAAAGCGTTGCGGAGATACAGCCTTACGACTGTTTTTGCAGACGCTACGTAAAATTTGTTTGCGCTGTATTCGAGAACGGTTTGACGAATCAATACGAATTCCATAACTTTTTGTCGGCATGGTATGAAGATGATCGGATTCAATTTTCGTGGAAATTGGAGCAACGGCCTAGGAGGAGTTCGAAAAAGTAGGTTTTTTGGAAAATTTTGGTGCAATCGAATCGTCATGAGCTCAGGAATCAGAAGAAAAAGGAATTTTGTTTCTAGCCCCTGTGGTTCAAAAGTTATTAGCATAAACATGAGTGCAACTTTGGACAGTTGGTGTCGCTAGAGGGATTGGTTTTAAGACACCAAATTTGCTATGGTGACATTTCAGACTGTCCTCTATCAGTGTTCCAAATTTCAAAACTTTCCCGCAAGCGGTTCTATGGGCTGCCATAGACTCCAAGTCGGAAGAAACGGAAGAATAATAATAATAATAGGAACGGGAACAGATACAATAGGTGCCTACGCACCTTCGGTGCTTGGCCCCTAATAATAGGAACGGGAACAGATACAATAGGTGCCTACACACCTTCGGTGCTTGGCCCCTAATAATAAGAACGGGAAGAGATACAATAGGTGCCTCCGCACCTTCGGTGCTTGGCCCCTAATAAGAAGAACGGGAACAGATACAATAGGTGCCTACGCAGATTCGGTGCTTGGCCCAAGCACACAAGCATCAAAAGACATTAAGTTTTATTTAGCAAGCATTTAACAACTGCCATCATAGATGAAAAAGTCAATTTACAGCCAATACAGGCAGTTTAACATAGGAAATATATGGTTTTAAAGCGTTTTTACAGTTATAGCACCTTTTTCCTAGTCTTCTTATAGTCTTGCTTGATCTCCACCACTTTTATTAGTAGTACTCAAAGTTTGCCCATATATATGTGTCAGATTTGTTGTAAATATTTAATTTTGATAAGGAGTTTAGACAATTATATTCAGTGGCGTAACGAGCCACCACCGGGCCCTTTAGTAGGATTATCAAGGCGGGCCCCTTGATGACGCAACTGATGACATTGATGACGCAATGTTTGCGAGCAGGCTACCATGAATAGGGCAGGATATGATCATACACAGCATATAAGAGATGAGATGACTAACAAAATCAGGAGTAGCCTACGCTCACCAAAAACAAAACAAAAAAAAACAACAAAAAAACAATAGGGACAGCGCACTATAAAACATTGTTAGGCCTAAGTCCAAATACATGAAAAAGATGCTCTTTTACATTATAGCGGGATTTTCCGGGCTTTCCTATGTGCAACTGCAAAGTTGTCGATTAGATCAGGATTGTGCGCACAGGCATTCTCAATTGCCCCCTCGCAGGGAGTTTGATTGACAGGCGATCTGACTAATCATAATCCGCCATTTTGTCCAACAAAGCAGTCAGGAGAGTTAGTAGATTAACATAGGAGGATTTAAATTTGAAAAACAAAGTGTACTGACGTCTTAGCACTTTAAAACAACATTCCTTTTATGTTCATTCATGTTTATTTTAATGCTTTAAATTAACTAGAAGGAAGAGATGATCGGTTCACAAGCAGCTTTAACTGAGCCTCGAGTCTACAGCGATCTGTCAGACACATTAAAGAGTCACAAAACGGTATTTATTGTTTAAATGTCTCTAAAAAATTACTACATTTGAAAGGTGAGACTTTGTTTCATATCAAAAGTACTTGTCTGTCACCGCGCAGTCTTTTTTCTGATCCGCAATGTATTTTTCACTGCGTGAGAACTTGGTGTGGTGTGAGAGTGGCGTTGCTTGTCAGACATAGCAACAGTAACTAAAGTGGGCGGGTCTTTGCGACCGGTCATTGACAGTATGGACGGGGATTCACCAGTCCCAATTCAAAACAAATTTCATCACAATCCATCATTGTTCGTTTTAAACATGTGAGAGCATCAAAATGATCCATGCGTGAAATTGATTGGATTTAATTTATTTATGTCAGTTCCTATCATAATTTTAACATTTTGGCGTTATTGTTTAGCTATTTACCTATGTTTTCAAATTTCCTTTGTTTTTTTGTTGTTGTCTAGATCAGACTAACGGCTTTGAAGATAAACACAATTTTTTAAAGCTCTAAATGACACTTACAAAAACCATAAGGCGAAACCTGGCATGTTTGGTATTGTTGGACTCGGCAAGGATTCTTAGGAGGTCATTCCTGTGAAAAAAACACGGGCTTCCTTGAAACTTTTAAGGCTCCTTCAAGGCTTTGTGCCAATGACGTATACTGAGTTTTTTTAGATACACCAATGTTCTCATAGACTATCATGGCACCCTGGATAAAGACACTGCGTGCCAATTTTCAGTAGACTAACGGTTGGGTGCGCTTATAGCTATTTTCATGATTTTTTTCACTGTTATAGTGCCACCAAGTGGCCAATTGTCATGATTTTTTTCATGTCAACTCAAATTGAGCTTATGAACATGTGTCCCAAGTTTAGTGAAAATATCTCATTCCGTTCACAAGTTATAACCATTTTATAGCACCACCAAGTGGCCAATTGTCATGATTTTTTTTCACGTGACCTCAGAATGAGCTCATGAACATGTGTCCCAAGTTTTGCGAAAATATCTCTTTCTGTTCACAATTTATAACCGTTTTAGTAAAAGTGGCCCTTGTGCCATCAAAGATTTTGGTCCCCCTTATCGACCGTTAATTGAAATTTTGAATTTTTTGGATGATTATTGATTGTCAGACTCCAGAGAATATTCTTGCAGTGGTTTGGTTCCAATTGGGCAAAAAACCAAGGAGAAGTTCGCAAAAATAGGTTTTTCAAAAAAATGCAATTTACTCGAAATTGGCGCCCGAAGGGCGAGCAAATCGGAGATAGCCATTTTGTCCGCCTTGAGCCAAGGATTCCAACGATATAAGACACTTGATCCTGGGACAAACGGTCTAAGAGTTATGGGCGATTTTGTAATTTTGGTCGCTGTAGCGCCACCTATGGGCCATTCGGGGTCATACTCTGATAGGTTGTCCCCAAATCGAGGCCTACCATCTGGCCAGGTTTCACGTCTCTAGGCCTTACGGTTTGGCCTGCACGATGCGTTTTACGAATCCTTACAATTACAATAGGGTTTCAGCATTTCATGCTTGAACCCCTAATAAGAATGAAGGCTTTTTGCCAGTTATAGCGCCACCTATGGTCCGATCTCCATGAAACTCTGCATGCTTCCTCACCATGTTCTGACACATATGCTCATCAATTTTGGTGAAGTCCTGAGTTTTCATTTGGGATTTATAGGATTTTTAGTGTATTTTGCCACGCCCCTTTTCTAAATGACCCTGTTACAGCCACCCAAATGCAAAAGTTCAACTTTTTTTCGATAATTATTGATCTAGAGAGTCCAGAGAAATGTCCTAGACTGGTTTGGTTCCGATCTGGCGAAAAACCTAGGACTAGTTCGCAAAAGTAGGTTTCGGACAAAATTCGACATAGCAAAAAGAAATTCTGGCCTAAATCGAATTTGGAGATAGCCATTTTGTCCGCCTTGAGCCAGGGATCACAGTGGTGTAAGACACTTGAGTCTAGGACAAACGGTCTAGGAGTTATGGGCGATTTAGTACTTTTGCACTAAATCTGTAGCTGTAGCACAACGTAAAATTTGTTTGCGCGGTATTCGAGAACGGTTTGACGAATCAACACGAATTCCATAACTTTTTGTCGGTACAGTGTGGAGATGATACGATTCGATTTTGGTGAAAATCGGACAAACGGTCTAGGAGGAGTTCGAAAAAGTAGGTTTTGACTGAAAATCAAGATGGCGGACAGGAAGTTCGGCCAAATATGGCAAACTTGGTATCTATGTTCTCAGCGTGACCCAGGGAATCTATTAAGAACAGTGGCATTTCAATTGGCAGATTTATTCAAAGGTTATTAGCCTTTTTGGAAATGTTGTTATAACTTTCGACCACAAGGTGGCGCTGTTTCGAAACTTCTCACGCTCCTTCAGGGCATCGTGCTGATGACCCATACCATGTTTCGTAAGAATCCATTCATGCGTTCTTAAAATACAGCATTTTAGCACAAAATTCAAAATGGCCGACAGCCAAAATGGCCGATATGGTAAAATTGGATATCAGTCGACTCAGCATGTCGGCCTGAATCTAACGAGACCAATTTTATGGTTTTTGGGCAAACTATTCAGAAGTTATAAGCAAAAATAGCCATTTTTCATATCTCCGGACCAGTAGGTGGCGCTGCGCCGAAACGCAGCATGTAGCCTCAGGTCATGGTTGGGATGACATGTACCGAGTTTGGTCTGAATCCAATAAAGCGTTGCGGAGATACAGCCTTACGTCTGTTTTCGCAAGCGCTACGTAAAATTTGTTGGTGGTTTTTTTCGAAAATTGCTAAGCAAATCAACTTGAATTCCATAACTTTTTGTCGGCATGGTCTGTAGATGATCTGGTTCAATTTTCGTGAAAATCGGAGCAACGGCCTAGGAGGAGTTCGAAAAAGTAGGTTTTTCGGAAAATTCTAAATGGCGGAAAACTTTCCATGACGGAAAATGACGTCATAGGGTGCAATCGAATCGTCTTGAGCTAGGGAATCAGAGGAAAAAGGAATTTTGTTTCTAGCCCTTGTGGTTCAAAAGTTATTAGCCTAAACATGAGTGCAAATTTGGACAGCTGGTGGCGCTAGAGGGAATGAGTTGGAGACTCCAAATTTGCTATGGTGACTGTTCAGTCTGTCCTCTATCAGTGTGCCAAATTGCACAACTTTCCCGCAAGCGGTTCTATGGGCTGCCATAGACTCCCAGAGCGGAAGAAAAAGAAGAATTATTTTTGGTACGCTAACAGATACAATAGGTGCCTACGCACATTCTGTGCTTGGCCCCTAATAATAAGGGAACCTTTTTGCCATTTATAGCGCCACCTATGCTCCGATCTGCATGAAACTCGGCACGCTTGTTCACCATGTCAGGACACATATGCTCAGCGATTTTCGTGATGTTCTGAGTTTTTGTTTAGGATTTATAGGCTTTTGACTGTATTTTGCCCCGGCCATTTTCCAAATGACCCTGTTATAGCCAACCAAATGCAAAAATTCTACTTTTTTTCGATAACTATTGATCGAGAGAGTCCAGAGAAATGTCCTAGACTGGTTTGGTTCCGATCTGGCGAAAAACCTAGGACTAGTTCGCAAAAGTAGGTTTCGGACAAAATTCGATATAGCAGAAATTTTTCCCTGCCTAAATCAAAATCGGAGATAGCCATTTTGTCCGCCTTGAGCCAAGGATTCCAACGATATAAGACACTTGATCCTGGGACAAACGGTCTAAGAGTTATGGGCGATTTTGTACTTTTGGTCGCTGTAGCGCCACCTATGGGCCATTCGGGGTCATACTCTGATAGGTTGTCCCCAAATCGAGGCCTACCATCTGGCCAGGTTTCACGTCTCTAGGCCTTACGGTTTGGCCTGCACGATGCGTTTTACGAATCCTTACAATTACAATAGGGTTTCAGCATTTCATGCTTGAACCCCTAATAAGAATGAAGGCTTTTTGCCAGTTATAGCGCCACCTATGGTCCGATCTCCATGAAACTCTGCATGCTTCCTCACCATGTTCTGACACATATGCTCATCAATTTTGGTGAAGTCCTGAGTTTTCATTTGGGATTTATAGGATTTTTAGTGTATTTTGCCACGCCCCTTTTCTAAATGACCCTGTTACAGCCACCCAAATGCAAAAGTTCAACTTTTTTTCGATAATTATTGATCTAGAGAGTCCAGAGAAATGTCCTAGACTGGTTTGGTTCCGATCTGGCGAAAAACCTAGGACTAGTTCGCAAAAGTAGGTTTCGGACAAAATTCGACATAGCAAAAAGAAATTCTGGCCTAAATCGAATTTGGAGATAGCCATTTTGTCCGCCTTGAGCCAGGGATCACAGTGGTGTAAGACACTTGAGTCTAGGACAAACGGTCTAGGAGTTATGGGCGATTTAGTACTTTTGCACTAAATCTGTAGCTGTAGCACAACGTAAAATTTGTTTGCGCGGTATTCGAGAACGGTTTGACGAATCAACACGAATTCCATAACTTTTTGTCGGTACAGTGTGGAGATGATACGATTCGATTTTGGTGAAAATCGGACAAACGGTCTAGGAGGAGTTCGAAAAAGTAGGTTTTGACTGAAAATCAAGATGGCGGACAGGAAGTTCGGCCAAATATGGCAAACTTGGTATCTATGTTCTCAGCGTGACCCAGGGAATCTATTAAGAACAGTGGCATTTCAATTGGCAGATTTATTCAAAGGTTATTAGCCTTTTTGGAAATGTTGTTATAACTTTCGACCACAAGGTGGCGCTGTTTCGAAACTTCTCACGCTCCTTCAGGGCATCGTGCTGATGACCCATACCATGTTTCGTAAGAATCCATTCATGCGTTCTTAAAATACAGCATTTTAGCACAAAATTCAAAATGGCCGACAGCCAAAATGGCCGATATGGTAAAATTGGATATCAGTCGACTCAGCATGTCGGCCTGAATCTAACGAGACCAATTTTATGGTTTTTGGGCAAACTATTCAGAAGTTATAAGCAAAAATAGCCATTTTTCATATCTCCGGACCAGTAGGTGGCGCTGCGCCGAAACGCAGCATGTAGCCTCAGGTCATGGTTGGGATGACATGTACCGAGTTTGGTCTGAATCCAATAAAGCGTTGCGGAGATACAGCCTTACGTCTGTTTTCGCAAGCGCTACGTAAAATTTGTTGGTGGTTTTTTTCGAAAATTGCTAAGCAAATCAACTTGAATTCCATAACTTTTTGTCGGCATGGTCTGTAGATGATCTGGTTCAATTTTCGTGAAAATCGGAGCAACGGCCTAGGAGGAGTTCGAAAAAGTAGGTTTTTCGGAAAATTCTAAATGGCGGAAAACTTTCCATGACGGAAAATGACGTCATAGGGTGCAATCGAATCGTCTTGAGCTAGGGAATCAGAGGAAAAAGGAATTTTGTTTCTAGCCCTTGTGGTTCAAAAGTTATTAGCCTAAACATGAGTGCAAATTTGGACAGCTGGTGGCGCTAGAGGGAATGAGTTGGAGACTCCAAATTTGCTATGGTGACTGTTCAGTCTGTCCTCTATCAGTGTGCCAAATTGCACAACTTTCCCGCAAGCGGTTCTATGGGCTGCCATAGACTCCCAGAGCGGAAGAAAAAGAAGAATTATTTTTGGTACGCTAACAGATACAATAGGTGCCTACGCACATTCTGTGCTTGGCCCCTAATAATAAGAAACGGAACAGATACAATAGGTGCCTCCGCACCTTCGGTGCTTGGCCCCTAATAATAATAAGAAACGGAACAGATACAATAGGTGCCTCCGCACCTTCGGTGCTTGGCCCCTAATAATAATAATAAGAAACGGAACAGATACAATAGGTGCCTCCGCACCTTCGGTGCTTGGCCCCTAAATATAGCTGCAAGCAGCAATTACCGGGGCCAAGCAGAATAAGACGACAAGACATGCCAACATGTCTGAAAGTGTCAGACCAACTGCAACAATGAGCAATTATAGACTTTAAAGAGGATTTTATGCAAAATGCCTGAAAAATCATAGAAACAATAATTAAAAATATGATTTTATGGATTATCACTTTCGACCAATAGGTGGCACAGTTACAAAACTGATGTGATGTGGTCAGAGTGAAGTGACAATGACACATACAAAGTTTGGTGTCAATATGTCAAGGCATTGCAGAGATAAAGCCTGAATAGTGCTATTAGCATCATGCCTCAAATTTGCTGCTGCGCTATACGAAAACGGTTTCGTCTGTCGACACGAAATCCATAACTTTTAGTCGGCACGGTCTGGAGATGATACGATTCGATTTTGGTGAAAATCGGACAAACGGTCTAGGAGGAGTTCGAAAAAGTAGGTTTTGAATGAAAATCAAGATGGCGGACAAGAAGTTTGACCAAATAAGGAAAATTTGGTATCTATGTTCTCGGCTTGACCCAAGGAATCTATTAAGACCAGTGGCATTTACATAGGCCGATGTATTCAAAAGTTATTAGCAGTATTGGAAATGTTGTTATAACTTTTGACCACTAGGTGGCGCTGTCTCTAAATATGTTGGGTACCTTCAGGGGATGGTGCTGATGGCACATTCTGAGTTTCGTAATATTACACCAATGCATTTGTTAAGTATAGCATTTTATTTCACAAAACTGCATTGAAGTCAATGGGAATTTCATGTTTTGTTCTATTATAGCACCACCAAGAGGCTCAGTCCCACCATTTTTTTTATGTGTCCTCAGAGTGAGCCCATACATATATGTGTCGATTTTGGTGCAAAAATCTCAATTTGCTTCGGAGTTATAGACATTTATATGAAAAAACACGTAAAAAATGACTGACACATGACTTTGATTGAATATTACTACCCCTAAACATCAATATTTTCGCATTTGGGCATTGGTGTATACAGATGGTGGCCAACCAGAATGAGACTTTTACCGCCGCCGTTCCCGCGGCGGCAAAATTGGGATGTGTATTTGCTACCTTTTACCGCTGAGTGGCGCTGTAATCACAGACTTTGAAAAGTGTCAGTTTATTCTCTTTATGACGTAATCTGCCGCGGCAGTAATCTGATCTGAGGTCACAGATAAATTCAAGATAAATATTGTGGTTAAACGAATTCAAATTCATTAAATTTAAACAAAGTAGACACACGTTAACATTGTGTGCCCAGTTTTTCTATAATTTAGAAAGGCTATGTCAATAAGTTACTTACTACGTGTTATTTTAATGTGTTTGTAGATTTATTAACTGAAACATAACAGTGAAATAAATTAAAATAATTTACCGTAAAATTAAAACATTTTCAGGACTTGCAGTTACCCGATGTTAGTCAGTTTAAGCATTCTTTGTTATATTCAGAATTAAATAGGCTTACATGTTGTTATGATTATCATTTGAATTCTTTAATAAATAATCAACCACAATGCCTATTAGCCTACTGCCGCAGGAAAAATAAACCAGTCGAATTTGTAAGTCGTTCGCGCACAGCAGCAACTGTGGCATTTTAAAAGGTAAGTTTCCTATCTGTTTATTAAAAAAAAAAAAAAAAAAAAAAAACATGGCGCAAGATCTTGTAAAAAAAAAAAAAAAAAAACTTTTTTCATTATTTGAACAAAAATGAGACTGATTGAATATGTAAAAATATAAACAAAGCAGAGAATAAAACAAACTTTTAGGGAAAAAATATAGGCCTATTATGCTACAACAGAATTGGTTAACATTAACGAAAGCAAAATATGCAAAAATACATTTCAAACAATATGAAACAAAACAAATTCGTGGCCGAGTGGTAGGCTATAACGTTCAAATCCCGAACAAACATGGGCTACTTTTTTATTATTAATGCAGAAAGATTTGATAGTTCTAAAATATTGCTACACCATATTGTTTTTTTCTCATAGCCTATTTTAAATATTTTATATTTATAAAATAAAATTACCATTAATTTCCATTTTACATTAGGGACAATTTTTATCCAACAGAATGGCTGAATTAACATCTGCATAATAATAATAATAAATAAATAAATAAACAAACAAACAGCACATGTCTTGTAAAAACACTTTTTAAAATTTTTTTCGACACATAATTTCGAGACAGTAAATTGCCAATGTTAAAAAAAATAAACAAATAAAAAAGAATATGACAAACTTTTAAAACAGAGAAAATAGTTTACCTAGGCTATTCAGACGATAGCTCTGTGGTCAATGCAATAACAATAGCCTCTCGAAGCTTCAAACGATCTGAGATCGAATCTCAGTGTAGCCGACAGTGTTTATGTTTTTCCGTTCTTGATGCTTAAATATGCATCTGTTTATTAAAGTCAATCATCTTGTTTAATTATCAATTGTACATTACAACATCAATTTGCTACATTCCAGTTGAGCCGCTGCAAAGACGACACATCAGATGAAGGAAGACTGTCAGCCGATTGCACCAGAAAATGAAGATGATGAAGCTCGTCTTTAATCTGCTAAATTATTTGTGTGTGTGTGTGTGAATCATTCACGAGATTGAGATGACTGACAGTTATACCCGGCCATAGCAACGGAAGACATTTTTCAAAACAGATCGAACAAATCAGAAAAATACTTTCAGTACAGTATTGCTTTCAATTAAAAAATAAACAATGAAAATGTAAAAGAAAAAGAAAATTAATTAAGTTTGAAAACCCATTGCACATTTCAAGGTATGAATAAAGTGTCGGGAAAGTTTATTTATTTAAACAGGGTTGCATCGATGCGATTTTATTCCCTTTGTGATGCAAAATAAGAAACACAGAATCTTATTCTTGCAACATTTTAAATTTCTATTGTCAAAGAAATTGCAGCTAAATTAAAAAATTAAAACGGTACAAAACGAAAAAAGTTCAAAGCAACATAAATTAAGAACAGGCGTTTTTCTTCGCCTCTCTGTATTTTTTTAGTAAGTTTGGTCTCCCTCACTGCGCGCGGCGGGTCTTTCTCGAAATTAAGCATTTCAGCGTAAAAAAAAACACCATACAGCTGATAATACTGTATATGTCGCTGTGTGTCATCCACACAAATCACGAAAGAAAAAACTGTAATAAATAGCTTTTGTTCCTTCAAAGATACAACATGCCTTGCTGAATTCACCTTACAATAAAACGAGGTGGGTCGCGAATTAAAGAGCTCTGTATCTGCTAAATTGAAATTGTGTGTGGAAAACATTTAAATACAATCAATAAAACTACAATATATAATTTAATAAGATATAGGGCCTACTGTACATAGGCTATGGACTTTTGGAGATTTTGAGATTAATCCTTAAAAGAATTTTGCCTTTGCTTGCTCAACAGGCTGGCTCCGACACTCTCCATATGAAAGAAGGAACATTAACACCTCTGTCCTGCACCCCCACGATAAAGCAACTATTGCCTTCTCCAAACCCCCTACAGGCTAGCTGAGTTTGCAAAACAAAACAAAGAGTTTGCCACTCGTCGTGGTCAGGGCCGGATCTAGACATTTGGAGGCCCTAGGCAAAATTCATGTTGGAGGCCCCCCACCCCCAATAAAACACACTTGAAACAAATATGATTCCTAACCTTTTTATTTATACAACATTTAATTTTAAATTTAGTATATTTTTACTTACACAGTACATAAGTTTGGACAAATTACTATTTGTAATGTTTTTGAAAGAAGTCTCTTATGCTCATCAAGCCTGGATTTATTTGATCAAAAATACAGAAAAATAATATAGTGAAATATTATTACAATTTAAAATAATGGTTTTCTATTTTACTAGGCTATACTTTAAAATATATTTCTGTGAAGCAAAGCTGAATTTAGTGTCACGTGATCCTTCAGAAAACTTTATAATATTCTGATTTATTATCAAATGTTAGAAATGGTGCTTAATATTTATTTTATAACATGTGATACTTTTTTTCATGATTCTTTGATTATTAAAAAGTTGTTTTAAAAAAGTCTTCAATATCACTTTTATAAATTTAACACATCCTTGCTGAATATTCCTGTTTTTTTTCTGTATTTTTGATCAAATAAATGCAGGCTTGTAGCATAATAATAAACTTCTTTCAAAAACATTAAAAATAGTAATGGGTCCAGACTTTTTACTGGTAGCCTATCAAACTTTATCTAAGCTAATCTCTTTTTTTGTTTAATGAAGATGTTATTGTTATTGTTGTTATTTTGCTGTTTTATTCAGTTTATTCACAGTTCCAGAATACCACTTCAGTAGATGAACATCATGAACGTGCTTTTATCATTTTTCTGCGTTATGGGCAGGATTTTTCCCTCCCATTTAATCAATATTGACTGCAGATATTGTCATATTATTAATATCAGTAATATGTTATTATGTATTGCATTGCTACCTTAAATATGCTATACACAAATCAAGTGGAAGAGAAAGACACGATCGCTACTGAGCAGGAAAAAAAATCTAAACTAATATTCCTATAGGCTATGATGTCAGGGTATTATCTAATCATCAGCATCAGAATATAGAAGATAGACCCATAGATATGAGATCCTTTATTTGAAACATTTAAAAATGTTGCAGTGTGTTGGTTTTTTAACTTTGAATACAAACGTCTTGTCTTTTACTTTTGTAGCTTTTTTACTAGTCAGCTCTGGACGCGATGTTATTCATTGATTGTACGCGCAAATTCAAAGCGTCGCGTCTGGGCACGTTAATGACGCTCGCGCGCTCTTTTAAACTCATAAAGCGGTGAATGGTTTTTCCAGAAATGACGCTGATCTACAGTAGCCCACAAGTTTATATTTAAAATACATTGCAATCACACCAAAATCGATGACCTGCATTACGAGCTGTGCTTCTTTGCGTGCCTATTTCTGCTTTTGCTTCGCACTCAGCACCTGATGGATGCGTTCGTTGACCGCCTCTGATCGCCTCTGACGTCCCCTCGGACTAAACTGGCTGGCGCCTCTACAGTCATGGGCTGGCGTTAATGTGACGTAATGTAACAGTCTATGGTTAAGATAAACATCGTCACTATTTTTAGTTGATTAATAGGCTACATTTTGAAATAAATTGTAGATAGGACATTTAATTTTTTTTTTTTTTTTTTTTTTTTTTTTGTCCCTCTGTCTGGGCCCCATCCCGCCAATCGGGCCCTAGGCACGTGCCTAGTTTGCCTTTGCGTTAATCCGGCTCTGGTCGTGGTGTGCCCAAACACTTAATTATAAACTTCAATATTTCATTCAAAACAATCTCAAGACGCTTTGTGACATTTTGAAAAGCCGTGGATGCATTACTGCCACTATGAACGCAACAGAATACTGGTTCTGATTTTATTGTTTGTCGTTTAAACGTCATATATATATATATATATATATATATATATATATATATATATATATATATATATATATATATATATATATATATATATATTTTTTTTTTTTTTTTAACAGAACTGCTTTTGAAATTACCATTGGAATTATTATAGGCTACAGAAGTAAAGTCATTGTATAATATTTGCTCCTTAGTGTAAAATGGAAATGCATGGTGATTTTATTTTGTAAATAGACTATAAGCAAAAAAAAAAAACTATGTTTTAGAACTAGACAAATCTCTCTGCGTCAACAATAGACTATAAAATGCATTAATAGGCTAATATAAAAAAATCAGTAGTCCTAGTAAGTTCGGGATTCGAACCCGTGTCATCTAAATGATCGTAACGTAAGTTCAACCACTCGGCCACGATTCACTCATTGCGACATGGCCTAACGTTCCAGTGTGTGTTCGCTCGCAGAGCGAGAAGCGCTCTTCATTAAAATGAACGCGCCGCCGCGTTTGTCGAACACTAATTCAACATGCCAGAATAAAACCTGGCTTTAGAACAATGCATAGCGCCACTCGTCGTGGTGTGCCAAAAATTTTACAATCATTTAGTTTAATTTATTTCAGTGTTAATGTTTGAGTTAAAAAAATCCTCTACAAATTAAAGTAACACAAAGTCGGCTATAAGAGTCCTTTATAGGCTACTAAAAAGCAAAGGGCTTACAGTCTTAACATTTAGGCTACTTTGCTTAAATTCGATACATTTATTTTCAGTAGGGCCTAATAAATTTGTAGGGATGTAATTTCAGTATGCTTTACCAACGCTATGTATTCAATTAAAGTTCCAAGAGGTCTGGTATATTTCCTTCAGCTGACAAGTGCACAGCAAAAATCACAACTTGTGTTTGCTGCGAACGCAAGTTATTTAAGGTGTCTCAACTGTACACAGTCTACCCTAAAGTGTGAATTCGTTACAAGGTTTCATTTAATTAAATTAATGTGCAGCAATTTGTACAAATAGAGTCTATAGGCATATACTGTTGTAGCCATTAAATAATCTCATTTAGTATCATATTTGTTAAAATATTCTAATGTTATTTTTTTCCATCTATGTTGAATATGAAAAGTGAACAGCACGAGTAAGATAGGATTCATTATATCGAGAGATGGATATGGAGTGGGTCAGACATGATTTTGACCACTTCATTAAGTTTTGTTTAGTAGAAAACCTTTCTTTAAAGTGAATTTCGTTTTCTATAAATTGTATCTTAATTTTAATAAATTTTTCATCAACCCTTGCCTGGATTTAATAAGTAAGAGAAGCAAATATAACAGACACTAATCATGGAGGCGCCCGCGCGGTCACTTGCATTGCACGTCAGCTGGAGCGCATCTCATCCTCCTAACTTAACGAAACTCAGCGTATGCCTCACACAGACATGATAAATACATCAAATACACAAAGCTTGAAATGTCTTCAAACGAAATAATTCAAAACGAAAAGAAAAAGGCTACTCTCTGATTATGTCTTTATGTGCATTTCTCTCTAGGTGGGTTCACTACAAATATGGCGATCGTCAACTTCATCTTTGCAGTCGACACTGTCAGAAAACACTAGTTTATTGATAAAAATCAATGCACGCATCACCGGATAAATACACATCTTGCTTGTTGCTTGCACGCACACATATTATGTCGAAAAAACGAAATATTATGTTGAAATAACATTATTATTATTAATAATACATCTTTTAGAATATTTGATTAAATGCTGATTGTTGCGCTTGTTCAATTTAATTAAATTAAAACTTTAATTGTGATAATTAAAATAATTGAAAATTAAATATTTAGTGGCCAAGTTTTGCTAATTTATTATATAGGCTATTATATGCCTATTGCCTATATTAAGTAGGTAATATTAAGACAAGGCATATATTAAGTTATTTTAGCTGTTATGAGAAAAATAAATCTAAGGAAATCTAAAATCTAAATCTAAAAAAAAAATCTAACGCCAATTCAACATGCCAGAATAAAACCTGATTTTTGAACAATGCGTAACGCCACTCGGCCTGGTGTGCCAAAACACAACATTTTAAACTTCAATGTTTAATTCAAAACAATCTCAAAACGCGTTGTGACATTTTTTTAAGCAGCCTAGCCTACATACATTAAGGGCATTGAAACCAGGATCTTAACTAAAACGCGTTCCGCGTAATCTCTCAAAAATTATGCCACACTACTCCATGTTTTTTTTAAGGACTGCTTTTGAAATCACTATAAATTACTATGCAATTGTATCGCTCACGAGAGCTCTTCATTTATCTATGCCTCAATAGAATAGTAAAAATATTCAGCGTCATTGCTCCTAATATCGTCTCTATTTTTTACTTTTGATTCTATTTTTTCAGTTCTAAAATTGATTCTATCTTTGGTTCTATTCTGTTGTAGCCTAATAGGCCTATTTATATATATGAAAAATATGCCTATTAGGCTTAGGGTTTTATATTTAACCCACTTACATTTTAAAATACGGCAATTGCTGCTGTTTTGCACAATGTCCCTTTGCGCCACCTGGCGGTCATTTCGGGAACGACTTTGAAATGCGGCTGGTTTATTTTTGCCGCGGTGATTTCGCCGCGGCAGCTGGCGCGGCGGTAATAGGCATTCTGGTTGTCCACCATCTGTAGCTATCGACCTATGTTTCCAAACTTCTGACGGTGGTTTCGTCTCGATCGGACAAGCGGTTTCAAAGATATAGCCAAATGTTTTTTAAGCGCTAAATCACAACGCTACACAAACCATAAGGCGAAACCTAACATGTTTGGTATCGTTGGACTCGGCAACGATTCAGGAGTCTAAAGAGATGAGTCCTGTGAAAATAAGTTGACCACACCCAAAGTTATAAGCATTTGGAAGCATTTGGGGAAAAAAATTCACCACTAGATGGCACTGTTTCGAAACTTCTCAGGCTCCTTCAGGACATCGTGCTGATGACCCATACCGAGTTTCATAACGATACGTTCATGCATTCCTAAAATACAGCATTTTAGCACATAATTCAAAATGGCCGACAGCCAAAATGGCTGATCTGGGAAAATTGGATATCAGTCGACTCAGCATGATGCCTTGAATCTAACGAGACCACTTTTATGATTTTTGGACAAACCATTCAGAAGTTATAAGCAAAAAAAGCCATTTTTCATATCTCCGGACCAGAGGGTGGCACTGCGACGAAACGCAGCATGTAGGCTCAGGTCATGCTTGTGATTATATGTGCTTAGTTTGGTCTGAATACGATAAAGCGTTGCGGAGATACAGGCTTGTGTCTGTTTTCGCAAGCGCTACATAAAATTTGTTTGCGCGGTATTCGAAAACGGTTTGACGAATCAACACGAATTCCATAACTTTTTGTCGGCATGGTCTGAAGATGATCTGGTTCAATTTTCGTGGAAATTGGAGCAACAGCCTAGGAGGAGTTCGAAAAAGTAGGTTTTTTGAAAAATTCAAAATGGCGGAAAAATTATTATGACGGAAAATGACGTCATCGGGTGCAATCGAATCGTCATGAGCTCAGGAATCAGAGGAAAAAAGAATTTTGTTTCTAGCCCTTGTGATTCAAAAGTTATTAGCATAAACATGAGTGCAACTTTGGACAGTTGGTGGCGCTAGAGGGAAAGACTTAGACACACCAAAATTGGTGTATTTAATGTTGGGACTGTCCTCTATCAGAATGTCAAACCAAAACAACTTTCCCGCGATCGGTTCTATGGGCTGCCATAGACTCCCAGTCGGAAGAAGGAAGAATAATAATAATAAATATAGCTGCAAGCAGCCATTACCGGGGCCAAGCTGAATAAGACGACAAGACATGCCGACATGTCTGAAAGTGTCAGACCAACTGCAACAATGAGCAATTAAAGACATTTAAAGAGGATTTTAGGCAAAATGCCTGAAAAATCATAGAAACAATAAATAAAAATATGATTTGATGGATTATCACTTTCGACCAATAGGTGGCGCAGTTACAAAACTGATGTGATGTGGTCAGAGTGAAGTTACAATGACACATACAAAGTTTGGTGTCAATATGTCAAGGCATTGCAGAGATAAAGCCTTAATTAATGCTATTAGCATCATGCCTCAACTTTGCTGCTGCGCTATACGAAAACGGTTTCGTCAATTGACACGAAATCCATAACTTTTAGTCGGCACAGTCTGGAGATGATACGATTCGATTTTGGTGAAAATCGGACAAACGGTCTAGGAGGAGTTCGAAAAAGTAGGTTTTGAATGAAAATCAAGATGGCGGACAAGAAGTTTGACCAAATAAGGAAAATTTGGTATCTATGTTCTCGGCTTGACCCAAGGAATCTATTAAGACCAGTGGCATTTACATAGGCCGATGTATTCAAAAGTTATTAGCAGTGTTGGAAATGTTGTTATAACTTTTGACCACTAGGTGGCGCTGTCTCTAAATATGTTGGGTACCTTCAGGGGATGGTGCTGATGGCACATTCTGAGTTTTGTAATATTACACCAATGCATTTGTTAAGTATAGCATTTTATTTCACAAAACTGCATTGAAGTCAATGGGAATTTCATGTTTTGTTCTATTATAGCGCCACCAAGAGGCTCAGTCCCACCATTTTTTTTATGTGTCCTCAGAGTGAGCCCATACATATATGTGTCGATTTTGGTTCAAAAATCTCAATTTGCTTCGTAGTTATAGACATTTATATGAAAAAACACGTAAAAAATGACTGACACATGACTTTGATTGAATATTACTACCCCTAAACATCAATATTTTCGCATTTGGGCGTTGGCATATAGCTATCGACCTATGTTTCCAAACTTCTGAAGGTGGTTTCGTCTCGATCGGACAAGCGGTTTCAAAGATATAGCCAAATGTTTTTTAAGCGCTAAATCACAACGCTACACAAACCATAAGGCGAAACCTAACATGTTTGGTATCGTTGGACTCGGCAACGATTCAGGAGTCTAATGAGATGAGTCCTGTGAAAATAAGTTGACCACACCCAAAGTTATAAGCATTTGGAAGCATTTGGGGAAAAAAATTCACCACTAGATGGCACTGTTTCGGAACTTCTCAGGCTCCTTCAGGACATCGTGCTGATGACCCATACCGAGTTTCATAACGATACGTTCATGCATTCCTAAAATACAGCATTTTAGCACATAATTCAAAATGGCCGACAGCCAAAATGGCTGATCTGGGAAAATTGGATATCAGTCGACTCAGCATGATGCCTTGAATCTAACGAGACCACTTTTATGATTTTTGGACAAACCATTCAGAAGTTATAAGCAAAAAAAGCCATTTTTCATATCTCCGGACCAGAGGGTGGCACTGCGACGAAACGCAGCATGTAGGCTCAGGTCATGCTTGTGATGATATGTGCTTAGTTTGGTCTGAATACGATAAAGCATTGCGGAGATACAGGCTTGTGTCTGTTTTCGCAAGCGCTACATAAAATTTGTTTGCGCGGTATTCAAAAACGGTTTGACGAATCAACACGAATTCCATAACTTTTTGTCGGCATGGTCTGAAGATGATCTGGTTCAATTTTCGTGGAAATTGGAGCAACGGCCTAGGAGGAGTTCGAAAAAGTAGGTTTTTTGAAAAATTCAAAATGGCGGAAAAATTATAATGACGGAAAATGACGTCATAGGGTGCAATCGAATCGTCATGAGCTCAGGAATCAGAGGAAAAAAGAATTTTGTTTCTAGCCCTTGTGATTCAAAAGTTATTAGCATAAACATGAGTGCAACTTTGGACAGTTGGTGGCGCTAGAGGGAAAGACTTAGACACACCAAAATTGGTGTATTTAATGTTGGGACTGTCCTCTATTAGAATGTCAAATCATTACAACTTTCCCGCGATCGGTTCTATGGGCTGCCATAGACTCCCAGTCGGAAGAAGGAAGAATAATAATAATAATAATAATAATAATAAATATAGCTGCAAGCAGCAATTACCGGGGCCAAGCAGAATAAGACGACAAGACATGCCAACATTGCTGAAAGTGTCAGATCAACTGCAACAATTAGCAATTAAAGACATTTAAAGAAGATTTTAGGCGAAATGCCTGAAAAATCATATAAACAGTAATTAAAAATATGATTTAATGGATTATCACTTTCGACCAATAGGTGGCGCAGTTACAAAACTGATGTGATGTGGTCAGAGTGAAGTGACAATGACACATACAAAGTTTGGTGTCAATATGTCAAGGCATTGCAGAGATAAAGCCTGAATAATGCTTTTAGCATCATGCCTCAACTTTGCTGCTGCGCTATACGAAAACGGTTTCGTCAATCGACACGAAATCCATAACTTTCAGTCGGCACAGTCTGGAGATGATATGATTCGATTTTGGTGAAAATCGGACAATCGGTGTAGGAGGAGTTCGAAAAAGTAGGTTTTGAATGAAAATCAAGATGGCGGACAAGAAGTTTGACCAAATAAGGAAAATTTGGTATCTATGTTCTCGGCTTGACCCAAGGAATCTATTAAGACCAGTGGCATTTACATAGGCCGATGTATTCAAAAGTTATTAGCAGTTTTGGAAATGTTGTTATAACTTTTGACCACTAGGTGGCGCTGTCTCTAAATATTTTGGGTACCTTCAGGGGATGGTGCTGATGGCACATTCTGAGTTTCGTAATATTACACCAATGCATTTGTTTAGTATAGCATTTTATTTCACAAAACTGCATTGAAGTCAATGGGAATTTCATGTTTTGTTCTATTATAGCGCCACCAAGAGGCTCAGTCCCACCATTTTTTTTATGTGTCCTCAGAGTGAGCCCATACATATATGTGTCGATTTTGGTGCAAAAATCTCAATTTGCTTCGGAGTTATAGACATTTATATGAAAAAACACGAAAAAAATGACTGACACATGACTTTGATTGGAAATTAGTACCCCTAAACATCAATATTTTCGCATTTGGGCATTGGCGTATAGCTATCGACCTATGTTTCCAAACTTCTGACGGTGGTTTCGTCTCGATCGGACTAGCGGTTTCAAAGATATAGCCAAATGTTTTTTAAGCGCTAAATCACAACGCTACACAAACCGTAAGGCAAAACCTAGCATGTTTGGTATCGTAGGACTCGGCAATGATTCAGGAGTCTAAAAAGATGAGTTTCGTGAAAATAAGTCGACCACACCCAAAGTTATAAGCATTTGAAAAAAAAAATTCACCACTAGGTGGCGCTGTTTCGAAACTTCTCAGGCTCATTCAGGGCATTGTGCTGATGACCCATACCACGTTTCGTAACAATCCGTTCATGCGTTCATAAAATACAGAATTTTAGCACAAAATTCAAAATGGCCGACAGCCAAAATGACCGATATGGTCAAATTGGATATCAGTCGACTCGGCATGTTGCCCTGAATCTAACGAGACCAATTGTATGATTTTTGGACAAACTGTTCAGAAGTTATAAGCAAAAATAGCCATTTTTCATATCTCCGGACCAGTAGGTGGCGCTGCGCCGAAACACAGCATGTAGCCTCAGGTCATGCTTGTGAGTACAAGTACCAAGTTTGGTCTGAATACGATAAACCGTTGCGGAGATACGGCCTTACGACTGTTTTTGCTAGCGCTACGTAAAATGTATTCGTGCGTTTATCGAAAACGGTTTGACGAATCCATTTGAATTCCATAACTTTTTGTCAGCACTACCTGAAGATGATCTGGTTCAATTTTCGTGCAAATCGGACAAACCGTCTAGGACGAGTTCGAAAAAGTAGCTTTTTTTGAAAATTCAAGATGGCGGCCATATTTTTATGACGGCAAATGACGTCATAGGGTGCAATCGAATCGCCATGAGCTCAGGAATCAGTGGAAAAAAGAATTTCGCTGATTGGCCTTACGGTTCAAAAGTTATTAGCAAAATAAAAGTGAAATTTTGGACAGGTGGTGGCGCTAGAGGGAATGACTTAGAAACACCAAAATTGGTGTATTTAATGTTGAGACGGTCCTCTATCAGAATGTCAAACCAAAACAACTTTCCCGCAATCGGTTCTATGGGCTGCCATAGACTCCCAGTCGGAAGAAGGAAGAATAATAATAAATATAGCTGCAAGCAGCAATTATCGGGGCCAAGCGCAAGCAGATGACAGGATATGCCAACATGGCTGAAGGTGTCAGACCAACTGCAACAATGAGAAATTAAAGACATTTAGAGAGGATTTTAGGCGAAATGGCTGAAAAATCATATATAAAGTCATTCAAAATATGATTTAATGGATTATCACTTTCAACCAATAGGTGGCGCAGTTAGAAAACTGATGTGATGTGGTCAGAGTGAAGTGACAATGACACATACAAAGTTTGGTGTCAATATGTCAAGGCATTGCAGAGATAAAGCCTGAATAGTGCTTTTAGCATCATGCCTCATCTTTGCTGCTACGCTATACGAAAACAGTTTTGTCTATAGACACGAAATCAATAACTTTTAGTCAGCACAGTCTGGAGATGATACGATTCGATTTTGGTGAAAATCGGACAAACGGTCTAGGAGGAGTTCGAAAAAGTAGGTTTTGACTGAAAATCAAGATGGCGGACAGGAATCTAGGCCAAATAAGGAAAACTTGGTATCTATGTTCTCGGCTTGACCCAATGAATCTATTAAGACCAGTTGCATTACAATAGGCCAACTTATTCAAAAGTTATTAGCAGTTTTGTAAATTTTGTTATAACTTTTGACCACTAGGTGGCACTGTCTCGAAATATTTTGGATACCTTCAGGGGATGGTGCTGATGGCACATTATGAGTTTCCTAATATTACACCAATGCATTTGTTTAGTATAGCATTTTATTTCACAAAACTGTATTGAAGTCAATGGGAATTTCATGTTTTGTTCTATTATAGCGCCACCAAGAGGCTGAGTCCCACCATTTTTTTTACATGTCCTCAGAGTGAGCTCATACATATGTGTGTCGATTTTGGTGAAAATATCTCAATTCGCTTCGGAGTTATAGACATTTAAATGAAAAAACACATAAAAAATGACTGACACATGACTTTGATTGGAATTTACTACCCCTAAACATCAATATTTTCGCATTTGGGCATTGGCGTATAGCTATCGACCTATGTTTCCAAACTTCTGGCGGTGGTTTCGTCTCGATCGGACTAGCGGTTTCGAAGATATAGCCAAATGTTTTTTAAGCACTAAATCACAACGCTACACAAACCGTAAGGCAAAACCTAGCATGTTTGGTATCGTGGGACTCGGCAACGATTCAGGACTCTAATGAGATGAGTCTCGTGAAAATAAGTCGACCACACCCAAAGTTATAAGCATTTGAAAGCATTTGGTGAAAAAAATTCACCACTAGGTGGCACTGTTTCGAAACTTCTCAGGCTCCTTCAGGGCATCGTGCTGATGATCCATTCCAAGTTTTGTAACGATACGTTCACGCGCTCATAAAATACAGCATTTTAGCACATAATTCAAAATGGCCGACAGTCAAAATGGCTGATCGGGGAAAATTGGATATCAGTCGACTCAGCATGACGCCCTGAATCTAACGAGACCACTTTTATGATTTTTGGACAAACCATTCAGAAGTTATAAGCAAAAATAGCCATTTTTCATATCTCCGGACCAGTAGGTGGCACTGCGCCGAAACGCAGCATGCTGCCTCAGGTCATGCTTGTGATGAGATGTACCAAGTTTGGTCTGAATACGATAAACCGTTGCGGAGATACAGCCCTACGACTGTTTTCACAAGCGCTACGTAAAATTTGTTTGCGCGGTATTCGAGAACGGTTTGATGAATCAACACGAATTCCATAACTTTTTTTCGGCATGGTCTGAAGATGATCTGATTCAATTTTCGTGGAAATTGGACCAACGGCATAGGAGGAGTTCGAAAAAGTAGGTTTTTCGGAAAATTCAAAATGGCGGAAAATTATTATGACGAAAAATTACGTCATAGGATGCAATCGAATCGCCATGAGCTCACGAATCAGAGGGAAAAGGAATTTTGTTTCTAGCCCTTGTGGTTCAAAAGTTATTAGCAGAAACATGAGTGAAAGTTTGGACAGTTGGTGGCGCTAGAGGGAATGACTTAGACACACCAAAATTGGTGTATTTAATGTTGGGACTGTCCTCTATCAGAATGTCAAACCATTACAACTTTCCCGCAATCGGTTCTATGGGCTGCCATAGACTCCCAGTCGGAACAATGAAGAATAATAATAATAATAATAATAATAATAAGAACGCGAACGAAAACAATAGGTGCCTCCGCACCTTCGGTGCTTGGCCCCTAATAAGAACGGGAACGAAAACAATAGGTGCCTCCGCACCTTCGGTGCTTGGCCCCTAAATATAGCTGCAAGCAGCCATTACCGGGGCCAAGCTGAATAAGACGACAAGACATGCCGACATGTCTGAAAGTGTCAGACCAACTGCAACAATGAGCAATTAAAGACATTTAAAGAGGATTTTAGGCAAAATGCCTGAAAAATCATAGAAACAATAAATAAAAATATGATTTGATGGATTATCACTTTCGACCAATAGGTGGCGCAGTTACAAAACTGATGTGATGTGGTCAGAGTGAAGTTACAATGACACATACAAAGTTTGGTGTCAATATGTCAAGGCATTGCAGAGATAAAGCCTTAATTAATGCTATTAGCATCATGCCTCAACTTTGCTGCTGCGCTATACGAAAACGGTTTCGTCTATCGACACGAAATCCATAACTTTTAGTCGGCACGGTCTGGAGATGATACGATTCGATTTTGGTGAAAATCGGACAAACGGTCTAGGAGGAGTTCGAAAAAGTAGGTTTTGAATGAAAATCAAGATGGCGGACAAGAAGTTTGACCAAATAAGGAAAATTTGGTATCTATGTTCTCGGCTTGACCCAAGGAATCTATTAAGACCAGTGGCATTTACATAGGCCGATGTATTCAAAAGTTATTAGCAGTTTTGGAAATGTTGTTATAACTTTTGACCACTAGGTGGCGCTGTCTCTAAATATTTTGGGTACCTTCAGGGGATGGTGCTGATGGCACATTCTGAGTTTCGTAATATTACACCAATGCATTTGTTTAGTATAGCATTTTATTTCACAAAACTGCATTGAAGTCAATGGGAATTTCATGTTTTGTTCTATTATAGCGCCACCAAGAGGCTCAGTCCCACCATTTTTTTTATGTGTCCTCGGAGTGAGCCCATACATATATGTGTCGATTTTGGTGCAAAAATCTCAATTTGCTTCGGAGTTATAGACATTTATATGAAAAAACACGAAAAAAATGACTGACACATGACTTTGATTGGAAATTAGTACCCCTAAACATCAATATTTTCGCATTTGGGCATTGGCGTATAGCTATCGACCTATGTTTCCAAACTTCTGACGGTGGTTTCGTCTCGATCGGACTAGCGGTTTCAAAGATATAGCCAAATGTTTTTTAAGCGCTAAATCACAACGCTACACAAACCGTAAGGCAAAACCTAGCATGTTTGGTATCGTAGGACTCGGCAATGATTCAGGAGTCTAAAAAGATGAGTTTCGTGAAAATAAGTCGACCACACCCAAAGTTATAAGCATTTGAAAAAAAAAATTCACCACTAGGTGGCGCTGTTTCGAAACTTCTCAGGCTCATTCAGGGCATTGTGCTGATGACCCATACCACGTTTCGTAACAATCCGTTCATGCGTTCATAAAATACAGAATTTTAGCACAAAATTCAAAATGGCCGACAGCCAAAATGACCGATATGGTCAAATTGGATATCAGTCGACTCGGCATGTTGCCCTGAATCTAACGAGACCAATTGTATGATTTTTGGACAAACTGTTCAGAAGTTATAAGCAAAAATAGCCATTTTTCATATCTCCGGACCAGTAGGTGGCGCTGCGCCGAAACACAGCATGTAGCCTCAGGTCATGCTTGTGAGTACAAGTACCAAGTTTGGTCTGAATACGATAAACCGTTGCGGAGATACGGCCTTACGACTGTTTTTGCTAGCGCTACGTAAAATGTATTCGTGCGTTTATCGAAAACGGTTTGACGAATCCATTTGAATTCCATAACTTTTTGTCAGCACTACCTGAAGATGATCTGGTTCAATTTTCGTGCAAATCGGACAAACCGTCTAGGACGAGTTCGAAAAAGTAGCTTTTTTTGAAAATTCAAGATGGCGGCCATATTTTTATGACGGCAAATGACGTCATAGGGTGCAATCGAATCGCCATGAGCTCAGGAATCAGTGGAAAAAAGAATTTCGCTGATTGGCCTTACGGTTCAAAAGTTATTAGCAAAATAAAAGTGAAATTTTGGACAGGTGGTGGCGCTAGAGGGAATGACTTAGAAACACCAAAATTGGTGTATTTAATGTTGAGACGGTCCTCTATCAGAATGTCAAACCAAAACAACTTTCCCGCAATCGGTTCTATGGGCTGCCATAGACTCCCAGTCGGAAGAAGGAAGAATAATAATAATAATAAATATAGCTGCAAGCAGCAATTATCGGGGCCAAGCGCAAGCAGACGACAGGATATGCCAACATGGCTGAAAGTGTCAGACCAACTGGAACAATGAGCAGTTAAATACATTTTAAGAGGATTTTAGATGAAATGGCTGAAAAATCATATAAAAAGTCATTTAAAATATGATTTAATGGATTATCACTTTCGACCAATAGGTGGCGCAGTTACAAAAGTGATGTGATGTGGTCAGAGTGAAGTGACAATGACGCATACAAAGTTTGGTGTCAATATGTCAAGGCATTGCAGAGATAAAGCCTGAATAGTGCTTTTAGCATCATGCCTCAACTTTGCTGCTACGCTATACGAAAACGGTTTCGTCTATTGACACGAAATCCATAACTTTTATTCAGCATAGTCTGGAGATGATACGATTCGATTTTGGTGAAAATTGGACAAACGGTCTAGGAGGAGTTCGAAAAAGTAGGTTTTGACTGAAAATCAAGATGGCGGACAGGAAGTTTGGCCAAATAAGGAAAACTTGGTATCTATGTTCTCGGCTTGACCGAAGGAATCTATTAAGACCAGTGGCATTTCAAAAGCCAGATTTATTCAAAATTTATTAGCCTTTTTGGAAATTTTGTCATAACATTTGATCACTAGGTGGCGCTCTCTCGAAATATTTTGGGTACCTTCAGGGGATGGTGCTGATGGCACATTCTGAGTTTCGTAATATTACACCAATGCATTTGTTTAGTATAGCATTTTAATTCACAAAACTGTATTGAAGTCAATGGGAATTTCATGTTTTGTTCTTTTATATCGCCACCAAGAGGCTCAGTCCCACCATTTTTTTAATGTGTCCTCAGAGTGAGCCCATGCATATTTGTGTCAATTTTGGTGAAAATATCTCAATTCGCTTTGGAGTTATAGACATTTATATGAAAAAACACGTAAAAAATGACTGACACATGACTTTGATTGGATTTTACTACCCCTTACTATCAATATTTTCGTATTTGGGCATTGGCATTTAGCTATCGACCTATGTTTCCAAACTTCTGAAGGTGGTTTCGTCTCGATCGGACAAGCGGTTTCAAAGATATAGCCAAATGTTTTTTAAGCGCTAAATCACAACGCTACACAAACCATAAGGCAAAACCTAACATGTTTGGTATCGTTGGACTCGGCAACGATTCAGGAGTCTAAAGAGATGAGTCCTGTGAAAATAAGTTGACCACACCCAAAGTTAGAAGCATTTGGAAGTATTTGGGGAAAAAAATTCACCACTAGATGGCACTGTTTCGAAACTTCTCAGGCTCCTTCAGGACATCATGCTGATGACCCATACCGAGTTTCGTAACGATACGTTCATGCATTCCTAAAATACAGCATTTTAGCACATAATTCAAAATGGCCGACAGCCAAAATGGCTGATCGGGGAAAATTGGATATCAGTCGACTCAGCATGACGCCCTGAATCTAACGAGACCACTTTTATGATTTTTGGACAAACTGTTCAGAAGTTATAAGCAAAAATAGCCATTTTTCATATCTCCGGACCAGTAGGTGGCGCTGCGCCGAAACGCAGCATGTAGCCTCAGGTCATGCTTGTGATGACATGTACCAAGTTTGGTCTGAATATGATAAAGTGTTGAGGAGATACTGGCTTGTGTCTATTTCCGCAAGCGCTACATAAAATTTGTTTGCGCGGTATTCGAGAACGGTTCGACGAATCAACACGAATTCCATAACTTTTTGTCGGCATGGTCTGAAGATGATCTGATTCAATTTTCGTGGAAATTGGAGCGACGGCCTAGGAGGAGTTCGAAAAAGTAGCTTTTTCGGAAAATTCAAAATGGCGGAAAAATTATAATGACGGAAAATGATGCCATAGGGTGCAATCGAATCGCCATGAGCTCACGAATCAGAGGAAAAAAGAATTTTGTTTCTAGCCATTGTGGTTCAAAAGTTATTAGCAGAAACATGAGTGAAACTTTGGACAGTTGGTGGCGCTAGAGGGAATGACTTAGACACACCAAAATTGGTATATTTAATGTTGGGACTGTCCTCTATCAGAATGTCAAACCATTACAACTTTCCCACAATCGGTTCTATGGGCTGCCATAGACTCCCAGTCGGAACAATGAAGAATAATAATAATAAATATAGCTGCAAGCAGCAATTATCGGGGCCAAGCGCAAGCAGACGACAGGATATGCCAACATGGCTGAAAGTGTCAGACCAACTGGAACAATGAGCAGTTAAATACATTTTAAGAGGATTTTAGATGAAATGGCTGAAAAATCATATAAAAAGTCATTTAAAATATGATTTAATGGATTATCACTTTCGACCAATAGGTGGCGCAGTTACAAAAGTGATGTGATGTGGTCAGAGTGAAGTGACAATGACGCATACAAAGTTTGGTGTCAATATGTCAAGGCATTGCAGAGATAAAGCCTGAATAGTGCTTTTAGCATCATGCCTCAACTTTGCTGCTACGCTATACGAAAACGGTTTCGTCTATTGACACGAAATCCATAACTTTTATTCAGCATAGTCTGGAGATGATACGATTCGATTTTGGTGAAAATTGGACAAACGGTCTAGGAGGAGTTCGAAAAAGTAGGTTTTGACTGAAAATCAAGATGGCGGACAGGAAGTTTGGCCAAATAAGGAAAACTTGGTATCTATGTTCTCGGCTTGACCGAAGGAATCTATTAAGACCAGTGGCATTTCAAAAGCCAGATTTATTCAAAATTTATTAGCCTTTTTGGAAATTTTGTCATAACATTTGATCACTAGGTGGCGCTCTCTCGAAATATTTTGGGTACCTTCAGGGGATGGTGCTGATGGCACATTCTGAGTTTCGTAATATTACACCAATGCATTTGTTTAGTATAGCATTTTAATTCACAAAACTGTATTGAAGTCAATGGGAATTTCATGTTTTGTTCTTTTATATCGCCACCAAGAGGCTCAGTCCCACCATTTTTTTAATGTGTCCTCAGAGTGAGCCCATGCATATTTGTGTCAATTTTGGTGAAAATATCTCAATTCGCTTTGGAGTTATAGACATTTATATGAAAAAACACGTAAAAAATGACTGACACATGACTTTGATTGGATTTTACTACCCCTTACTATCAATATTTTCGTATTTGGGCATTGGCGTATAGCTATCGACCTATGTTTCCAAACTTCTGAAGGTGGTTTCGTCTCGATCGGACAAGCGGTTTCAAAGATATAGCCAAATGTTTTTTAAGCGCTAAATCACAACGCTACACAAACCATAAGGCAAAACCTAACATGTTTGGTATCGTTGGACTCGGCAACGATTCAGGAGTCTAAAGAGATGAGTCCTGTGAAAATAAGTTGACCACACCCAAAGTTAGAAGCATTTGGAAGTATTTGGGGAAAAAAATTCACCACTAGATGGCACTGTTTCGAAACTTCTCAGGCTCCTTCAGGACATCATGCTGATGACCCATACCGAGTTTCGTAACGATACGTTCATGCATTCCTAAAATACAGCATTTTAGCACATAATTCAAAATGGCCGACAGCCAAAATGGCTGATCGGGGAAAATTGGATATCAGTCGACTCAGCATGACGCCCTGAATCTAACGAGACCACTTTTATGATTTTTGGACAAACTGTTCAGAAGTTATAAGCAAAAATAGCCATTTTTCATATCTCCGGACCAGTAGGTGGCGCTGCGCCGAAACGCAGCATGTAGCCTCAGGTCATGCTTGTGATGACATGTACCAAGTTTGGTCTGAATATGATAAAGTGTTGAGGAGATACTGGCTTGTGTCTATTTCCGCAAGCGCTACATAAAATTTGTTTGCGCGGTATTCGAGAACGGTTCGACGAATCAACACGAATTCCATAACTTTTTGTCGGCATGGTCTGAAGATGATCTGATTCAATTTTCGTGGAAATTGGAGCGACGGCCTAGGAGGAGTTCGAAAAAGTAGCTTTTTCGGAAAATTCAAAATGGCGGAAAAATTATAATGACGGAAAATGATGCCATAGGGTGCAATCGAATCGCCATGAGCTCACGAATCAGAGGAAAAAAGAATTTTGTTTCTAGCCATTGTGGTTCAAAAGTTATTAGCAGAAACATGAGTGAAACTTTGGACAGTTGGTGGCGCTAGAGGGAATGACTTAGACACACCAAAATTGGTATATTTAATGTTGGGACTGTCCTCTATCAGAATGTCAAACCATTACAACTTTCCCACAATCGGTTCTATGGGCTGCCATAGACTCCCAGTCGGAACAATGAAGAATAATAATAATAAATATAGCTGCAAGCAGCAATTATCGGGGCCAAGCGCAAGCAGACGACAGGATATGCCAACATGGCTGAAAGTGTCAGACCAACTGGAACAATGAGCAGTTAAATACATTTTAAGAGGATTTTAGATGAAATGGCTGAAAAATCATATAAAAAGTCATTTAAAATATGATTTAATGGATTATCACTTTCGACCAATAGGTGGCGCAGTTACAAAAGTGATGTGATGTGGTCAGAGTGAAGTGACAATGACGCATACAAAGTTTGGTGTCAATATGTCAAGGCATTGCAGAGATAAAGCCTGAATAGTGCTTTTAGCATCATGCCTCAACTTTGCTGCTACGCTATACGAAAACGGTTTCGTCTATTGACACGAAATCCATAACTTTTATTCAGCATAGTCTGGAGATGATACGATTCGATTTTGGTGAAAATTGGACAAACGGTCTAGGAGGAGTTCGAAAAAGTAGGTTTTGACTGAAAATCAAGATGGCGGACAGGAAGTTTGGCCAAATAAGGAAAACTTGGTATCTATGTTCTCGGCTTGACCGAAGGAATCTATTAAGACCAGTGGCATTTCAAAAGCCAGATTTATTCAAAATTTATTAGCCTTTTTGGAAATTTTGTCATAACATTTGATCACTAGGTGGCGCTCTCTCGAAATATTTTGGGTACCTTCAGGGGATGGTGCTGATGGCACATTCTGAGTTTCGTAATATTACACCAATGCATTTGTTTAGTATAGCATTTTAATTCACAAAACTGTATTGAAGTCAATGGGAATTTCATGTTTTGTTCTTTTATATCGCCACCAAGAGGCTCAGTCCCACCATTTTTTTAATGTGTCCTCAGAGTGAGCCCATGCATATTTGTGTCAATTTTGGTGAAAATATCTCAATTCGCTTTGGAGTTATAGACATTTATATGAAAAAACACGTAAAAAATGACTGACACATGACTTTGATTGGATTTTACTACCCCTTACTATCAATATTTTCGTATTTGGGCATTGGCGTATAGCTATCGACCTATGTTTCCAAACTTCTGAAGGTGGTTTCGTCTCGATCGGACAAGCGGTTTCAAAGATATAGCCAAATGTTTTTTAAGCGCTAAATCACAACGCTACACAAACCATAAGGCAAAACCTAACATGTTTGGTATCGTTGGACTCGGCAACGATTCAGGAGTCTAAAGAGATGAGTCCTGTGAAAATAAGTTGACCACACCCAAAGTTAGAAGCATTTGGAAGTATTTGGGGAAAAAAATTCACCACTAGATGGCACTGTTTCGAAACTTCTCAGGCTCCTTCAGGACATCATGCTGATGACCCATACCGAGTTTCGTAACGATACGTTCATGCATTCCTAAAATACAGCATTTTAGCACATAATTCAAAATGGCCGACAGCCAAAATGGCTGATCGGGGAAAATTGGATATCAGTCGACTCAGCATGACGCCCTGAATCTAACGAGACCACTTTTATGATTTTTGGACAAACTGTTCAGAAGTTATAAGCAAAAATAGCCATTTTTCATATCTCCGGACCAGTAGGTGGCGCTGCGCCGAAACGCAGCATGTAGCCTCAGGTCATGCTTGTGATGACATGTACCAAGTTTGGTCTGAATATGATAAAGTGTTGAGGAGATACTGGCTTGTGTCTATTTCCGCAAGCGCTACATAAAATTTGTTTGCGCGGTATTCGAGAACGGTTCGACGAATCAACACGAATTCCATAACTTTTTGTCGGCATGGTCTGAAGATGATCTGATTCAATTTTCGTGGAAATTGGAGCGACGGCCTAGGAGGAGTTCGAAAAAGTAGCTTTTTCGGAAAATTCAAAATGGCGGAAAAATTATAATGACGGAAAATGATGCCATAGGGTGCAATCGAATCGCCATGAGCTCACGAATCAGAGGAAAAAAGAATTTTGTTTCTAGCCATTGTGGTTCAAAAGTTATTAGCAGAAACATGAGTGAAACTTTGGACAGTTGGTGGCGCTAGAGGGAATGACTTAGACACACCAAAATTGGTATATTTAATGTTGGGACTGTCCTCTATCAGAATGTCAAACCATTACAACTTTCCCACAATCGGTTCTATGGGCTGCCATAGACTCCCAGTCGGAACAATGAAGAATAATAATAATAATAATAATAATAATAAGAACGCGAACGAAAACAATAGGTGCCTCCGCACCTTCGGTGCTTGGCCCCTAATAATAAGAAACGGAACAGATACAATAGGTGCCTCCGCACCTTCGGTGCTTGGCCCCTAAATATAGCTGCAAGCAGCAATTATCGGGGCCAAGCGCAAGCAGATGACAGGATATGCCAACATGGCTGAAGGTGTCAGACCAACTGCAACAATGAGAAATTAAAGACATTTAGAGAGGATTTTAGGCGAAATGGCTGAAAAATCATATATAAAGTCATTCAAAATATGATTTAATGGATTATCACTTTCAACCAATAGGTGGCGCAGTTAGAAAACTGATGTGATGTGGTCAGAGTGAAGTGACAATGACACATACAAAGTTTGGTGTCAATATGTCAAGGCATTGCAGAGATAAAGCCTGAATAGTGCTTTTAGCATCATGCCTCATCTTTGCTGCTACGCTATACGAAAACAGTTTTGTCTATAGACACGAAATCAATAACTTTTAGTCAGCACAGTCTGGAGATGATACGATTCGATTTTGGTGAAAATCGGACAAACGGTCTAGGAGGAGTTCGAAAAAGTAGGTTTTGACTGAAAATCAAGATGGCGGACAGGAATCTAGGCCAAATAAGGAAAACTTGGTATCTATGTTCTCGGCTTGACCCAATGAATCTATTAAGACCAGTTGCATTACAATAGGCCAACTTATTCAAAAGTTATTAGCAGTTTTGTAAATTTTGTTATAACTTTTGACCACTAGGTGGCACTGTCTCGAAATATTTTGGATACCTTCAGGGGATGGTGCTGATGGCACATTATGAGTTTCCTAATATTACACCAATGCATTTGTTTAGTATAGCATTTTATTTCACAAAACTGTATTGAAGTCAATGGGAATTTCATGTTTTGTTCTATTATAGCGCCACCAAGAGGCTGAGTCCCACCATTTTTTTTACATGTCCTCAGAGTGAGCTCATACATATGTGTGTCGATTTTGGTGAAAATATCTCAATTCGCTTCGGAGTTATAGACATTTAAATGAAAAAACACATAAAAAATGACTGACACATGACTTTGATTGGAATTTACTACCCCTAAACATCAATATTTTCGCATTTGGGCATTGGTGTATAGCTATCGACCTATGTTTCCAAACTTCTGGCGGTGGTTTCGTCTCGATCGGACTAGCGGTTTCGAAGATATAGCCAAATGTTTTTTAAGCACTAAATCACAACGCTACACAAACCGTAAGGCAAAACCTAGCATGTTTGGTATCGTGGGACTCGGCAACGATTCAGGACTCTAATGAGATGAGTCTCGTGAAAATAAGTCGACCACACCCAAAGTTATAAGCATTTGAAAGCATTTGGTGAAAAAAATTCACCACTAGGTGGCACTGTTTCGAAACTTCTCAGGCTCCTTCAGGGCATCGTGCTGATGATCCATTCCAAGTTTTGTAACGATACGTTCACGCGCTCATAAAATACAGCATTTTAGCACATAATTCAAAATGGCCGACAGTCAAAATGGCTGATCGGGGAAAATTGGATATCAGTCGACTCAGCATGACGCCCTGAATCTAACGAGACCACTTTTATGATTTTTGGACAAACCATTCAGAAGTTATAAGCAAAAATAGCCATTTTTCATATCTCCGGACCAGTAGGTGGCACTGCGCCGAAACGCAGCATGCTGCCTCAGGTCATGCTTGTGATGAGATGTACCAAGTTTGGTCTGAATACGATAAACCGTTGCGGAGATACAGCCCTACGACTGTTTTCACAAGCGCTACGTAAAATTTGTTTGCGCGGTATTCGAGAACGGTTTGATGAATCAACACGAATTCCATAACTTTTTTTCGGCATGGTCTGAAGATGATCTGATTCAATTTTCGTGGAAATTGGACCAACGGCCTAGGAGGAGTTCGAAAAAGTAGGTTTTTCGGAAAATTCAAAATGGCGGAAAATTATTATGACGAAAAATTACGTCATAGGATGCAATCGAATCGCCATGAGCTCACGAATCAGAGGGAAAAGGAATTTTGTTTCTAGCCCTTGTGGTTCAAAAGTTATTAGCAGAAACATGAGTGAAAGTTTGGACAGTTGGTGGCGCTAGAGGGAATGACTTAGACACACCAAAATTGGTGTATTTAATGTTGGGACTGTCCTCTATCAGAATGTCAAACCATTACAACTTTCCCGCAATCGGTTCTATGGGCTGCCATAGACTCCCAGTCGGAACAATGAAGAATAATAATAAATATAGCTGCAAGCAGCAATTATCGGGGCCAAGCGCAAGCAGATGACAGGATATGCCAACATGGCTGAAGGTGTCAGACCATCTGCAACAATGAGCAATTAAATACATTTAAAGAGGATTTTAGGCGAAATGGCTGAAAAATCATATAAAAAGTCATTCAAAATATGATTTAATGGATTATCACTTTCGACCAATAGGTGGCGCAGTTACAAATGTGATGTGATGTGGTCAGAGTGAAGTGACAATGACACATACAAAGTTTGGTGTCAATATGTCAAGGCATTGCAGAGATAAAGCCTGAATAGTGCTTTTGGCATCATGCCTCAAGTTTGCTGCTACGCTATACGAAAACGGTTTCGTCTATAGACACGAAATCCATAACTTTTAGTCAGCACAGTCTGGAGATGATACGATTCGATTTTGGTGAAAATCGGACAAACGGTCTAGGAGGAGTTCGAAAAAGTAGGTTTTGAATGAAAATCAAGATGGCGGACAGGAAGTTTGGCCAAATAAGGAAAACTTGGTATCTATGTTCTCGGCTTGACCCAAGGAATCTATTAAGACCAGTGGCATTTCAGTAGTCAGATTTATTCAAAAGTTATTAGCCTTTATGGAAATGTTGTTATAACTTTTGACCACTAGGTGGCACTGTCTTGAAATATTTTGGGTACCTTCAGGGAATGGTGCTGATGGCACATTTTGAGTTTCGTAATATTACACCAATGCATTTGTTTAGTATAGCATTTTATTTCACAAAACTGTATTGAAGTCAATGGGAATTTCATGTTTTGTTCTATTATAGCGCTACCAAGAGGCTGAGTCCCACCATTTTTTTTACATGTCCTCAGAGTGAGCTCGTACATATGTGTGTCGATTTTGGTGAAAATATCTCAATTCGCTTCGGAGTTATAGACATTTATATGAAAAAACACGTAAAAAATGACTGACACATGACTTTGATTGGAATTTACTACCCCTAAACATCAATATTTTCGCATTTGGGCATTGGCGTATAGCTATCGACCTATGTTTCCAAACTTCTGAAGGTGGTTTCGTCTCGATCGGACTAGCGGTTTCGAAGATATAGCCAAATGTTTTTTAAGCGCTAAATCACAACGCTACACAAACCGTAAGGCAAAACCTAGCATGTTTGGTATCGTGGGACTCAGCAACGATTCAGGACTCTAATGAGATGAGTCTCGTGAAAATAAGTCGACCACACCCAAAGTTATAAGCATTTGGAAGCATTTGGGGAAAAAAATTCACCACTAGGTGGCACTGTTTCGAAACTTCTCAGGCTCCTTCAGGGCATCGTGCTGATGATCCATTCCGAGTTTTGTAACGATACATTCACGCGTTCATAAAATACAGCATTTTAGCACATAATTCAAAATGGCCGACAGCCAAAATGGCTGATCGGGGAAAATTGGATATCAGTCGACTCAGCATGATGCCCTGAATCTAACGAGACCACTTTTATGATTTTTGGACAAACCATTCAGAAGTTATAAGCAAAAATAGCCATTTTTCATATCTCCGGACCAGTAGGTGGCACTGTGCCGAAACGCAGCATGTTGCCTCAGGTCATGCTTGTGATGAGATGTACCAAGTTTGGTCTTAATATGATAAAGTGTTGAGGAGATACTGGCTTGTGTCTGTTTTCGCAAGCGCTACGTAAAATTTGTTTGCGCGGTATTCGAGAACGGTTTGATGAATCAACACGAATTCCATAACTTTTTGTCGGCATGGTCTGATGATGATCTGATTCAATTTTCGTGGAAATTGGAGCAACGGCCTAGGAGGAGTTTGAAAAAGTAGGTTTTTGGGAAAATTCAAAATGGCGGAAAAATTATTATGACGAAAAATGACGTCATAGGGTGCAATCGAATCGCCCTGAGCTCAGAAATCAGAGGAAAAAAGAATTTTGTTTCTAGCCCTTGTGGTTCAAAAGTTATTAGCAGAAACATGAGTGAAACTTTGGACAGTTGGTGGCGCTAGAGGGAATGACTTAGACACACCAAAATTGGTGTATTTAATGTTGGGACTGTCCTCTATCAGAATGTCAAACCATTACAACTTTCCCGCAATCGGTTCTATGGGCTGCCATAGACTCCCAGTCGGAACAATGAAGAATAATAATAATAAATATAGCTGCAAGCAGCAATTACCGGGGCCAAGCAGAATAAGACGACAAGACATGCCAACATGTCTGAAAGTGTCAGACCAACTGCAACAATGAGCAATTAAAGACATTTAAAGAGGATTTTAGGCGAAATGGCTGAAAAATCATGTAAAAAGTGATTCAAAATATGATTTAATGGATTGTCACTTTTGACCAAAAGGTGGCGCTGTTACGAAATTGATGTGGTGTGGTCAGAGTAAGGAGACAGTGACACATACAAAGTTTTGTGTCAATATGTCGAGGCATTGCAGATATAAAGCCTGAATAGTCATTTTGGCATCATGCCTCAACTTTGCTGCTGTGCTATACGAAAACGGTTTCATCAATCGACACGAAATCCATAACTTTTTGTCGGCACAGTCTGGAGATGATACGATTCGATTTTGGTGAAAATCGGACAAACGGTCTAGGAGGAGTTCGAAAAAGTAGGTTTTGAATGAAAATCAAGATGGCGGACAGGAAGTTTGGCCAAATAAGGAAAACTTGGTATCTATGTTCTCGGCTTGACCCAAGGAATCTATTAAGACCCGTGCCATTTCAATAGCCAGATTTATTCAAAAGTTATTAGCCTTTTTGGAAATGTTGTAATAACTTTTGACCACTAGGTGGCGCTGTCTTGAAATATTTTGGTTGCCTTCAGGGGATGGTGCTGATGACACAATCTGAGTTTCGTAATATTACACCAATGCATTTGTTTAGTATAGCATTTTATTTCACAAAACTGTATTGAAGTCAATGGGAATTTCATATTTTGTTCAATTATAGCGCCACCAAGAGGCTCAGTCCCACAATTTTTTTTACGTGTCCTCAGAGTGAGCCCATACATATGTGTGTCAATTTTGGTGAAAATATCTCAATTCGCTTCGGAGTTATAGACATTTATATGAAAAAACACGAAAAAAATGACTGACACATGACTTTGATTGGAAATTAGTACCCCTAAACATCAATATTTTCGCATTTGGGCATTGGCGTATAGCTATCGACCTATGTTTCCAAACTTCTGACGGTGGTTTCGTCTCGATCGGACTAGCGGTTTCAAAGATATAGCCAAATGTTTTTTAAGCGCTAAATCACAACGCTACACAAACCGTAAGGCGAAACCTAGCATGTTTGGTATCGTAGGACTCGGCAACGATTCAGGAGTCTAAAAAGATGAGTTTCCTGAAAATAAGTTGACCACACCCAAAGCTATAAGCATTTGAAAAAAAAAAATCACCACTAGGTGGCGCTGTTTCGAAACTTCTCAGGCTCATTCAGGGCATCGTGCTGATGACCCATACCACGTTTCGTAACAATCCGTTCATGCGTTCATAAAATACAGAATTTTAGCACAAAATTCAAAATGGCCGACAGCCAAAATGACCGATATGGCAAAATTGGATATCAGTCGACTCGGCATGTTGCCCTGAATCTAACGAGACCAATTGTATGATTTTTGGACAAACTGTTCAGAAGTTATAAGCAAAAATAGGCATTTTTCATATCTCCGGACCAGTAGGTGGCGCTGCGCCGAAACACAGCATGTAGCCTCAGGTCATGCTTGTGAGTACAAGTACCAAGTTTGGTCTGAATACGATAAACCGTTGCGGAGATACGGCCTTATGACTGTTTTTGCTAGCGCTACGTAAAATGTATTTGTGCGTTTATTGAAAACGGTTTGACGAATCCATTTGAATTCCATAACTTTTTGTCAGCACTACCTGAAGATGATCTGGTTCAATTTTCGTGCAAATCGGACAAACCGTCTAGGACGAGTTCGAAAAAGTAGCTTTTTTTGAAAATTCAAGATGGCGGCCATATTTTTATGACGGCAAATGACGTCATAGGGTGCAATCGAATCGCCATGAGCTCAGGAATCAGAGGAAAAAAGAATTTCGCTGATTGGCCTTACGGTTCAAAAGTTATTAGCAAAATAAAAGTGAAACTTTGGACAGGTGGTGGCGCTAGAGGGAATGACTTAGAAACACCAAAATTGGTGTATTTAATGTTGAGACGGTCCTCTATCAGAATGTCAAACCAAAACAACTTTCCCGCAATCGGTTCTATGGGCTGCCATAGACTCCCATGGCGGAAGCATAATAATAATAATAATAAATATAGCTGCAAGCAGCAATTACCGGGGCCAAGCAGAATAAGACGACAAGACATGCCAACATGTCTGAAAGTGTCAGACCAACTGCAACAATGAGCAATTAAAGACATTTAAAGAGGATTTTAGGCGAAATGGCTGAAAAATCATGTAAAAAGTGATTCAAAATATGATTTAATGGATTGTCACTTTTGACCAAAAGGTGGCGCTGTTACGAAATTGATGTGGTGTGGTCAGAGTAAGGAGACAGTGACACATACAAAGTTTTGTGTCAATATGTCGAGGCATTGCAGATATAAAGCCTGAATAGTCATTTTGGCATCATGCCTCAACTTTGCTGCTGTGCTATACGAAAACGGTTTCATCAATCGACACGAAATCCATAACTTTTTGTCGGCACAGTCTGGAGATGATACGATTCGATTTTGGTGAAAATCGGACAAACGGTCTAGGAGGAGTTCGAAAAAGTAGGTTTTGAATGAAAATCAAGATGGCGGACAGGAAGTTTGGCCAAATAAGGAAAACTTGGTATCTATGTTCTCGGCTTGACCCAAGGAATCTATTAAGACCCGTGGCATTTCAATAGCCAGATTTATTCAAAAGTTATTAGCCTTTTTGGAAATTTTGTTATAACTTTTGACCACTAGGTGGCGCTGTCTTGAAATATTTTGGTTGCCTTCAGGGGATGGTGCTGATGACACAATCTGAGTTTCGTAATATTACACCAATGCATTTGTTTAGTATAGCATTTTATTTCACAAAACTGTATTGAAGTCAATGGGAAATTCATATTTTGTTCAATTATAGCGCCACCAAGAGGCTCAGTCCCACAATTTTTTTTACGTGTCCTCAGAGTGAGCCCATACATATGTGTGTCAATTTTGGTGAAAATATCTCAATTCGCTTCGGAGTTATAGACATTTATATGAAAAAACACGAAAAAAATGACTGACACATGACTTTGATTGGAAATTAGTACCCCTAAACATCAATATTTTCGCATTTGGGCATTGGCGTATAGCTATCGACCTATGTTTCCAAACTTCTGACGGTGGTTTCGTCTCGATCGGACTAGCGGTTTCAAAGATATAGCCAAATTTTTTTTAAGCGCTAAATCACAACGCTACACAAACCGTAAGGCAAAACCTAGCATGTTTGGTATCGTAGGACTCGGCAACGATTCAGGAGTCTAAAAAGATGAGTTTCGTGAAAATAAGTCGACCACACCCAAAGTTATAAGCATTTGAAAAAAAAAATTCACCACTAGGTGGCGCTGTTTCGAAACTTCTCAGGCTCATTCAGGGCATTGTGCTGATGACCCATACCACGTTTCGTAACAATCCGTTCATGCGTTCATAAAATACAGAATTTTAGCACAAAATTCAAAATGGCCGACAGCCAAAATGACCGATATGGTCAAATTGGATATCAGTCGACTCGGCATGTTGCCCTGAATCTAACGAGACCAATTGTATGATTTTTGGACAAACTGTTCAGAAGTTATAAGCAAAAATAGCCATTTTTCATATCTCCGGACCAGTAGGTGGCGCTGCGCCGAAACACAGCATGTAGCCTCAGGTCATGCTTGTGAGTACAAGTACCAAGTTTGGTCTGAATACGATAAACCGTTGCGGAGATACGGCCTTACGACTGTTTTTGCTAGCGCTACGTAAAATGTATTTGTGCGTTTATTGAAAACGGTTTGACGAATCCATTTGAATTCCATAACTTTTTGTCAGCACTACCTGAAGATGATCTGGTTCAATTTTCGTGCAAATCGGACAAACCGTCTAGGACAAGTTCGAAAAAGTAGCTTTTTTTGAAAATTCAAGATGGCGGCCATATTTTTATGACGGCAAATGACGTCATAGGGTGCAATCGAATCGCCATGAGCTCAGGAATCAGAGGAAAAAAGAATTTCGCTGATTGGCCTTACGGTTCAAAAGTTATTAGCAAAATAAAAGTGAAACTTTGGACAGGTGGTGGCGCTAGAGGGAATGACTTAGAAACACCAAAATTGGTGTATTTAATGTTGAGACGGTCCTCTATCAGAATGTCAAACCAAAACAACTTTCCCGCAATCGGTTCTATGGGCTGCCATAGACTCCCATGGCGGAAGAATAATAATAATAATAATAAATATAGCTGCAAGCAGCCATTACCGGGGCCAAGCAGAATAAGACGACAAGACATGCCGACATGTCTGAAAGTGTCAGACCAACTGCAACAATGAGCAATTAAAGACATTTAAAGAGGATTTTAGGCAAAATGCCTGAAAAATCATAGAAACAATAATTAAAAATATGATTTGATGGATTATCACTTTCGACCAATAGGTGGCGCAGTTACAAAACTGATGTGATGTGGTCAGAGTGAAGTTACAATGACACATACAAAGTTTGGTGTCAATATGTCAAGGCATTGCAGAGATAAAGCCTTAATTAATGCTATTAGCATCATGCCTCAACTTTGCTGCTGCGCTATACGAAAACGGTTTCGTCTATCGACACGAAATCCATAACTTTTAGTCGGCACGGTCTGGAGATGATACGATTCGATTTTGGTGAAAATCGGACAAACGGTCTAGGAGGAGTTCGAAAAAGTAGGTTTTGAATGAAAATCAAGATGGCGGACAAGAAGTTTGACCAAATAAGGAAAATTTGGTATCTATGTTCTCGGCTTGACCCAAGGAATCTATTAAGACCAGTGACATTTACATAGGCCGATGTATTCAAAAGTTATTAGCAGTTTTGGAAATGTTGTTATAACTTTTGACCACTAGGTGGCGCTGTCTCTAAATATTTTGGGTACCTTCAGGGGATGGTGCTGATGGCACATTCTGAGTTTCGTAATATTACACCAATGCATTTGTTTAGTATAGCATTTTATTTCACAAAACTGCATTGAAGTCAATGGGAATTTCATGTTTTGTTCTATTATAGCGCCACCAAGAGGCTCAGTCCCACCATTTTTTTAATGTGTCCTCAGAGTGAGCCCATACATATATGTGTCGATTTTGGTGCAAAAATCTCAATTTGCTTCGGAGTTATAGACATTTATATGAAAAAACACGAAAAAAATGACTGACACATGACTTTGATTGAATATTACTACCCCTAAACATCAATATTTTCGCATTTGGGCATTGGCGTATAGCTATCGACCTATGTTTCCAAACTTCTGACGGTGGTTTCGTCTCGATCGGACTAGCGGTTTCAAAGATATAGCCAAATGTTTTTTAAGCGCTAAATCACAACGCTACACAAACCGTAAGGCGAAACCTAGCATGTTTGGTATCGTAGGACTCGGCAACGATTCAGGAGTCTAAAAAGATGAGTTTCGTGAAAATAAGTCGACCACACCCAAAGTTATAAGCATTTGAAAAAAAAAATTCACCACTAGGTGGCGCTGTTTCGAAACTTCTCAGGCTCATTCAGGGCATCGTGCTGATGACCCATACCACATTTCGTAACAATCCGTTCATGCGTTCATAAAATACAGAATTTTAGCACAAAATTCAAAATGGCCGACAGCCAAAATGACCGATATGGTCAAATTGGATATCAGTCGACTCGGCATGTTGCCCTGAATCTAACGAGACCAATTGTATGATTTTTGGACAAACTGTTCAGAAGTTATAAGCAAAAATAGCCATTTTTCATATCTCCGGACCAGTAGGTGGCGCTGCGCCGAAACGCAGCATGTAGCCTCAGGTCATGCTTGTGAGTACAAGTACCAAGTTTGGTCTGAATACGATAAACCGTTGCGGAGATACGGCCTTACGACTGTTTTTGCTAGCGCTACGTAAAATGTATTTGTGCGTTTATTGAAAACGGTTTGACGAATCCATTTGAATTCCATAACTTTTGGTCAGCACTACCTGAAGATGATCTGGTTCAATTTTCGTGCAAATCGGACAAACCGTCTAGGACGAGTTCGAAAAAGTAGCTTTTTTTGAAAATTCAAGATGGCGGCCATATTTTTATGACGGCAAATGACGTCATAGGGTGCAATCGAATCGCCATGAGCTCAGGAATCAGAGGAAAAAAGAATTTCGCTAATTGGCCTTACGGTTCAAAAGTTATTAGCAAAATAAAAGTGAAACTTTGGACAGGTGGTGGCGCTAGAGGGAATGACTTAGAAACACCAAAATTGGTGTATTTAATGTTGAGACGGTCCTCTATCAGAATGTCAAACCAAAACAACTTTCCCGCAATCGGTTCTATGGGCTGCCATAGACTCCCATGGCGGAAGAATAATAATAATAATAATAATAATAATAATAATAAGAAACGGAACAGATACAATAGGTGCCTCCGCACCTTCGGTGCTTGGCCCCTAATAATAATAATAATAAGAAACGGAACAGATACAATAGGTGCCTCCGCACCTTCGGTGCTTGGCCCCTAAATATAGCTGCAAGCAGCAATTACCGGGGCCAAGCAGAATAAGACGACAAGACATGCCAACATGTCTGAAAGTGTCAGACCAACTGCAACAATGAGCAATTAAAGACATTTAAAGAGGATTTTAGGCGAAATGGCTGAAAAATCATGTAAAAAGTGATTCAAAATATGATTTAATGGATTGTCACTTTTGACCAAAAGGTGGCGCTGTTACGAAATTGATGTGGTGTGGTCAGAGTAAGTAGACAGTGACACATACAAAGTTTTGTGTCAATATGTCGAGGCATTGCAGATATAAAGCCTGAATAGTCATTTTGGCATCATGCCTCAACTTTGCTGCTGCGCTATACCAAAACGGTTTCATCAATCGACACGAAATCCATAACTTTTTGTCGGCACAGTCTGGAGATGATACGATTCGATTTTGGTGAAAATCGGACAAACGGTCTAGGAGGAGTTCGAAAAAGTAGGTTTTGAATGAAAATCAAGATGGCGGACAGGAAGTTTGGCCAAATAAGGAAAACTTGGTATCTATGTTCTCGGCTTGACCCAAGGAATCTATTAAGAACCGTGGAATTTCAATAGCCAGATTTATTCAAAAGTTATTAGCCTTTTTGGAAATTTTTTTATAACTTTTGACCACTAGGTGGCGCTGTCTTGAAATATTTTGGTTGCCTTCAGGGGATGGTGCTGATGACACAATCTGAGTTTCGTAATATTACACCAATGCATTTGTTTAGTATAGCATTTTATTTCACAAAACTGTATTGAAGTCAATGGGAATTTCATATTTTGTTCAATTATAGCGCCACCAAGAGGCTCAGTCCCACAATTTTTTTTACGTGTCCTCAGAGTGAGCCCATACATATGTGTGTCAATTTTGGTGAAAATATCTCAATTCGCTTCGGAGTTATAGACATTTATATGAAAAAACACGAAAAAAATGACTGACACATGACTTTGATTGGAAATTAGTACCCCTAAACATCAATATTTTCGCATTTGGGCATTGGCGTATAGCTATCGACCTATGTTTCCAAACTTCTGACGGTGGTTTCGTCTCGATCGGACTAGCGGTTTCAAAGATATAGCCAAATGTTTTTTAAGCGCTAAATCACAACGCTACACAAACCGTAAGGCGAAACCTAGCATGTTTGGTATCGTAGGACTCGGCAACGATTCAGGAGTCTAAAAAGATGAGTTTCCTGAAAATAAGTTGACCACACCCAAAGCTATAAGCATTTGAAAAAAAAAAATCACCACTAGGTGGCGCTGTTTCGAAACTTCTCAGGCTCATTCAGGGCATCGTGCTGATGACCCATACCACGTTTCGTAACAATCCGTTCATGCGTTCATAAAATACAGAATTTTAGCACAAAATTCAAAATGGCCGACAGCCAAAATGACCGATATGGCAAAATTGGATATCAGTCGACTCGGCATGTTGCCCTGAATCTAACGAGACCAATTGTATGATTTTTGGACAAACTGTTCAGAAGTTATAAGCAAAAATAGGCATTTTTCATATCTCCGGACCAGTAGGTGGCGCTGCGCCGAAACACAGCATGTAGCCTCAGGTCATGCTTGTGAGTACAAGTACCAAGTTTGGTCTGAATACGATAAACCGTTGCGGAGATACGGCCTTATGACTGTTTTTGCTAGCGCTACGTAAAATGTATTTGTGCGTTTATTGAAAACGGTTTGACGAATCCATTTGAATTCCATAACTTTTTGTCAGCACTACCTGAAGATGATCTGGTTCAATTTTCGTGCAAATCGGACAAACCGTCTAGGACGAGTTCGAAAAAGTAGCTTTTTTTGAAAATTCAAGATGGCGGCCATATTTTTATGACGGCAAATGACGTCATAGGGTGCAATCGAATCGCCATGAGCTCAGGAATCAGAGGAAAAAAGAATTTCGCTGATTGGCCTTACGGTTCAAAAGTTATTAGCAAAATAAAAGTGAAACTTTGGACAGGTGGTGGCGCTAGAGGGAATGACTTAGAAACACCAAAATTGGTGTATTTAATGTTGAGACGGTCCTCTATCAGAATGTCAAACCAAAACAACTTTCCCGCAATCGGTTCTATGGGCTGCCATAGACTCCCATGGCGGAAGCATAATAATAATAATAATAAATATAGCTGCAAGCAGCAATTACCGGGGCCAAGCAGAATAAGACGACAAGACATGCCAACATGTCTGAAAGTGTCAGACCAACTGCAACAATGAGCAATTAAAGACATTTAAAGAGGATTTTAGGCGAAATGGCTGAAAAATCATGTAAAAAGTGATTCAAAATATGATTTAATGGATTGTCACTTTTGACCAAAAGGTGGCGCTGTTACGAAATTGATGTGGTGTGGTCAGAGTAAGGAGACAGTGACACATACAAAGTTTTGTGTCAATATGTCGAGGCATTGCAGATATAAAGCCTGAATAGTCATTTTGGCATCATGCCTCAACTTTGCTGCTGTGCTATACGAAAACGGTTTCATCAATCGACACGAAATCCATAACTTTTTGTCGGCACAGTCTGGAGATGATACGATTCGATTTTGGTGAAAATCGGACAAACGGTCTAGGAGGAGTTCGAAAAAGTAGGTTTTGAATGAAAATCAAGATGGCGGACAGGAAGTTTGGCCAAATAAGGAAAACTTGGTATCTATGTTCTCGGCTTGACCCAAGGAATCTATTAAGACCCGTGGCATTTCAATAGCCAGATTTATTCAAAAGTTATTAGCCTTTTTGGAAATTTTGTTATAACTTTTGACCACTAGGTGGCGCTGTCTTGAAATATTTTGGTTGCCTTCAGGGGATGGTGCTGATGACACAATCTGAGTTTCGTAATATTACACCAATGCATTTGTTTAGTATAGCATTTTATTTCACAAAACTGTATTGAAGTCAATGGGAAATTCATATTTTGTTCAATTATAGCGCCACCAAGAGGCTCAGTCCCACAATTTTTTTTACGTGTCCTCAGAGTGAGCCCATACATATGTGTGTCAATTTTGGTGAAAATATCTCAATTCGCTTCGGAGTTATAGACATTTATATGAAAAAACACGAAAAAAATGACTGACACATGACTTTGATTGGAAATTAGTACCCCTAAACATCAATATTTTCGCATTTGGGCATTGGCGTATAGCTATCGACCTATGTTTCCAAACTTCTGACGGTGGTTTCGTCTCGATCGGACTAGCGGTTTCAAAGATATAGCCAAATTTTTTTTAAGCGCTAAATCACAACGCTACACAAACCGTAAGGCAAAACCTAGCATGTTTGGTATCGTAGGACTCGGCAACGATTCAGGAGTCTAAAAAGATGAGTTTCGTGAAAATAAGTCGACCACACCCAAAGTTATAAGCATTTGAAAAAAAAAATTCACCACTAGGTGGCGCTGTTTCGAAACTTCTCAGGCTCATTCAGGGCATTGTGCTGATGACCCATACCACGTTTCGTAACAATCCGTTCATGCGTTCATAAAATACAGAATTTTAGCACAAAATTCAAAATGGCCGACAGCCAAAATGACCGATATGGTCAAATTGGATATCAGTCGACTCGGCATGTTGCCCTGAATCTAACGAGACCAATTGTATGATTTTTGGACAAACTGTTCAGAAGTTATAAGCAAAAATAGCCATTTTTCATATCTCCGGACCAGTAGGTGGCGCTGCGCCGAAACACAGCATGTAGCCTCAGGTCATGCTTGTGAGTACAAGTACCAAGTTTGGTCTGAATACGATAAACCGTTGCGGAGATACGGCCTTACGACTGTTTTTGCTAGCGCTACGTAAAATGTATTTGTGCGTTTATTGAAAACGGTTTGACGAATCCATTTGAATTCCATAACTTTTTGTCAGCACTACCTGAAGATGATCTGGTTCAATTTTCGTGCAAATCGGACAAACCGTCTAGGACAAGTTCGAAAAAGTAGCTTTTTTTGAAAATTCAAGATGGCGGCCATATTTTTATGACGGCAAATGACGTCATAGGGTGCAATCGAATCGCCATGAGCTCAGGAATCAGAGGAAAAAAGAATTTCGCTGATTGGCCTTACGGTTCAAAAGTTATTAGCAAAATAAAAGTGAAACTTTGGACAGGTGGTGGCGCTAGAGGGAATGACTTAGAAACACCAAAATTGGTGTATTTAATGTTGAGACGGTCCTCTATCAGAATGTCAAACCAAAACAACTTTCCCGCAATCGGTTCTATGGGCTGCCATAGACTCCCATGGCGGAAGAATAATAATAATAATAATAATAATAATAATAATAAGAAACGGAACAGATACAATAGGTGCCTCCGCACCTTCGGTGCTTGGCCCCTAAATATAGCTGCAAGCAGCAATTACCGGGGCCAAGCAGAATAAGACGACAAGACATGCCAACATGTCTGAAAGTGTCAGACCAACTGCAACAATGAGCAATTAAAGACATTTAAAGAGGATTTTAGGCGAAATGGCTGAAAAATCATGTAAAAAGTGATTCAAAATATGATTTAATGGATTGTCACTTTTGACCAAAAGGTGGCGCTGTTACGAAATTGATGTGGTGTGGTCAGAGTAAGTAGACAGTGACACATACAAAGTTTTGTGTCAATATGTCGAGGCATTGCAGATATAAAGCCTGAATAGTCATTTTGGCATCATGCCTCAACTTTGCTGCTGCGCTATACCAAAACGGTTTCATCAATCGACACGAAATCCATAACTTTTTGTCGGCACAGTCTGGAGATGATACGATTCGATTTTGGTGAAAATCGGACAAACGGTCTAGGAGGAGTTCGAAAAAGTAGGTTTTGAATGAAAATCAAGATGGCGGACAGGAAGTTTGGCCAAATAAGGAAAACTTGGTATCTATGTTCTCGGCTTGACCCAAGGAATCTATTAAGAACCGTGGAATTTCAATAGCCAGATTTATTCAAAAGTTATTAGCCTTTTTGGAAATTTTTTTATAACTTTTGACCACTAGGTGGCGCTGTCTTGAAATATTTTGGTTGCCTTCAGGGGATGGTGCTGATGACACAATCTGAGTTTCGTAATATTACACCAATGCATTTGTTTAGTATAGCATTTTATTTCACAAAACTGTATTGAAGTCAATGGGAATTTCATATTTTGTTCAATTATAGCGCCACCAAGAGGCTCAGTCCCACAATTTTTTTTACGTGTCCTCAGAGTGAGCCCATACATATGTGTGTCAATTTTGGTGAAAATATCTCAATTCGCTTCGGAGTTATAGACATTTATATGAAAAAACACGAAAAAAATGACTGACACATGACTTTGATTGGAAATTAGTACCCCTAAACATCAATATTTTCGCATTTGGGCATTGGCGTATAGCTATCGACCTATGTTTCCAAACTTCTGACGGTGGTTTCGTCTCGATCGGACTAGCGGTTTCAAAGATATAGCCAAATGTTTTTTAAGCGCTAAATCACAACGCTACACAAACCGTAAGGCGAAACCTAGCATGTTTGGTATCGTAGGACTCGGCAACGATTCAGGAGTCTAAAAAGATGAGTTTCGTGAAAATAAGTCGACCACACCCAAAGTTATAAGCATTTGAAAAAAAAAATTCACCACTAGGTGGCGCTGTTTCGAAACTTCTCAGGCTCATTCAGGGCATTGTGCTGATGACCCATACCACGTTTCGTAACAATCCGTTCATGCGTTCATAAAATACAGAATTTTAGCACAAAATTCAAAATGGCCGACAGCCAAAATGACCGATATGGTCAAATTGGATATCAGTCGACTCGGCATGTTGCCCTGAATCTAACGAGACCAATTTTATGATTTTTGGACAAACTGTTCAGAAGTTATAAGCAAAAATAGCCATTTTTCATATCTCCGGACCAGTAGGTGGCGCTGCGCCGAAACACAGCATGTAGCCTCAGGTCATGCTTGTGAGTACAAGTACCAAGTTTGGTCTGAATACGATAAACCGTTGCGGAGATACGGCCTTACGACTGTTTTTGCTAGCGCTACGTAAAATGTATTTGTGCGTTTATCGAAAACGGTTTGACGAATCCATTTGAATTCCATAACTTTTTGTCAGCACTACCTGAAGATGATCTGGTTCAATTTTCGTGCAAATCGGACAAACCGTCTAGGACGAGTTCGAAAAAGTAGCTTTTTTTGAAAATTCAAGATGGCGGCCATATTTTTATGACGGCAAATGACGTCATAGGGTGCAATCGAATCGCCATGAGCTCAGGAATCAGAGGAAAAAAGAATTTCACTGATTGGCCTTACGGTTCAAAAGTTATTAGCAAAATAAAAGTGAAACTTTGGACAGGTGGTGGCGCTAGAGGGAATGACTTAGAAACACCAAAATTGGTGTATTTAATGTTGAGACGGTCCTCTATCAGAATGTCAAACCAAAACAACTTTCCCGCAATCGGTTCTATGGGCTGCCATAGACTCCCATGGCGGAAGAATAATAATAATAATAATAATAAATATAGCTGCAAGCAGCAATTACCGGGGCCAAGCAGAATAAGACGACAAGACATGCCAACATGTCTGAAAGTGTCAGACCAACTGCAACAATGAGCAATTAAAGACATTTAAAGAGAATTTTAGGCGAAATGGCTGAAAAATCATGTAAAAAGTGATTCAAAATATGATTTAATGGATTGTCACTTTTGACCAAAAGGTGGTGCTGTTACGAAATTGATGTGGTGTGGTCAGAGTAAGGAGACAGTGACACATACAAAGTTTTGTGTCAATATGTCGAGGCATTGCAGATATAAAGCCTGAATAGTCATTTTGGCATCATGCCTCAAGTTTGCTACTGTGCTATACGAAAACAGTTTCATCAATCGACACGAAATCCATAACTTTTTGTCGGCACAGTCTGGAGATGATACAATTCGATTTTGGTGAAAATCGGACAAACGGTCTAGGAGGAGTTCGAAAAAGTAGGTTTTGAATGAAAATCAAGATGGCGGACAGGAATTTTGGCCAAATAAGGAAAACTTGGTATCTATGTTCTCGGCTTGACCCAAGGAATCTATTAAGACCCGTGGCATTTCAATAGCCAGATTTATTCAAAAGTTATTAGCCTTTTTGGAAATTTTGTTATAACTTTTGACCACTAGGTGGCGCTGTCTTGAAATATTTTGGTTGCCTTCAGGGGATGGTGCTGATGACACAATCTGAGTTTCGTAATATTACACCAATGCATTTGTTTAGTATAGCATTTTATTTCACAAAACTGTATTGAAGTCAATGGGAATTTCATATTTTGTTCAATTATAGCGCCACCAAGAGGCTCAGTCCCACAATTTTTTTACGTATCCTCAGAGTGAGCCCATACATATGTGTGTCAATTTTGGTGAAAATATCTCAATTCGCTTCGGAGTTATAGACATTTATATGAAAAAACACGAAAAAAATGACTGACACATGAATTTGATTGGAAATTAGTACCCCTAAACATCAATATTTTCGCATTTGGGCATTGGTGTAAAGCTATCAACCTATGTTTCCAAACTTCTGACGGTGGTTTCGTCTCGATCGGACTAGCGGTTTCAAAGATATAGCCAAATGTTTTTTAAGCGCTAAATCACAACGCTACACAAACCGTAAGGTGAAACCTAGCATGTTTGGTATCGTAGGACTCGGCAACGATTCAGGAGTCTAAAAAGATGAGTTTCGTGAAAATAAGTCGACCAAACCCAAAGTTATAAGCATTTGAAAAAAAAAATTCACCACTAGGTGGCGCTGTTTCGAAACTTCTCAGGCTCATTCAGGGCATCGTGCTGATGACCCATACCACGTTTCGTAACAATCCGTTCATGCGTTCATAAAATACAGAATTTTAGCACAAAATTCAAAATGGGCGACAGCCAAAATGACTGATATGGTCAAATTGGATATCAGTCGACTCGGCATGTTACCCTGAATCTAACGAGACCAATTTTATGGTTTTTGGGCAAACTATTCAGAAGTTATAAGCAAAAATAGCCATTTTTCATATCTCCGGACCAGTAGGTGGCGCTGCGCCGAAACGCAGCATGTAGCCTCAGGTCATGGTTGGGATGACATGTACCGAGTTTGGTCTGAATCCAATAAAGCGTTGCGGAGATACAGCCTTACGTCTGTTTTCGCAAGCGCTACGTAAAATTTGTTGGTGGGTTTTTTCGAAAATTGCTAAGCGAATCAACTTGAATTCCATAAATTTTTGTCGGCATGGTCTGTAGATGATCTGGTTCAATTTTCGTGAAAATCGGAGCAACGGCCTAGGAGGAGTTCGAAAACGTAGGTTTTTCGGAAAACTCTAAATGGCGGAAAACTTTCCATGACGGAAAATGACGTCATAGGGTGCAATCGAATCGTCTTGAGCTAGGGAATCAGAGGAAAAAGGAATTTTGTTTCTAGCCCTTGTGGTTCAAAAGTTATTAGCCTAAACATGAGTGCAAATTTGGACAGCTGGTGGCGCTAGAGGGAATGAGTTGGAGACTCCAAATTTGCTATGTTGACTGTTCAGTCTGTCCTCTATCAGTGTGCCAAATTGCACAACTTTCCCGCAAGCGGTTCTATGGGCTGCCATAGACTCCCAGAGCGGAAGAAAAAGAAGAATTATTTTTGGTACGCTAACAGATACAATAGGTGCCTACGCACATTCTGTGCTTGGCCCCTAATAATAAGGGAACCTTTTTGCCATTTATAGCGCCACCTATGCTCCGATCTGCATGAAACTCGGCACGCTTGTTCACCATGTCATGACACATATGCTCAGCGATTTTCGTGATGTTCTGAGTTTTTGTTTAGGATTTATAGGCTTTTGACTGTATTTTGCCCCGCCCATTTTCCAAATGACCCTGTTATAGCCAACCAAATGCAAAAATTCTACTTTTTTTCGATAACTATTGATCGAGAGAGTCCAGAGAAATGTCCTAGACTGGTTTGGTTCCGATCTGGCGAAAAACCTAGGACTAGTTCGCAAAAGTAGGTTTCGGACAAAATTCGATATAGCAGAAATTTTTCCCTGCCTAAATCAAAATCGGAGATAGCCATTTTGTCCGCCTTGAGCCAAGGATTCCAACGATATAAGACACTTGATCCTGGGACAAACGGTCTAAGAGTTATGGGCGATTTTGTACTTTTGGTCGCTGTAGCGCCACCTATGGGCCATTCGGGGTCATACTCTGATAGGTTGTCCCCAAATTGAGGCCTACCATCTGGCCAGGTTTCACGTCTCTAGGCCTTACGGTTTGGCCTGCACGATGCGTTTTATGAATCCTTACAATTACAATAGGGTTTCAGCATTTCATGCTTGAACCCCTAATAAGAATGAAGGCTTTTTGCCAGTTATAGCGCCACCTATGGTCCGATCTCCATGAAACTCTGCATGCTTCCTCACCATGTTCTGACACATATGCTCATCAATTTTGGTGAAGTCCTGAGTTTTCATTTGGGATTTATAGGATTTTTAGTGTATTTTGCCACGCCCCTTTTCTAAATGAGCCTGTTACAGCCACCCAAATGCAAAAGTTCAACTTTTTTTCGATAATTATTGATCTAGAGAGTCCAGAGAAATGTCCTAGACTGGTTTGTTTCCGATCTGGCGAAAAACCTAGGACTAGTTCGCAAAAGTAGGTTTCGGACAAAATTCGACATAGCAAAAAGAAATTCTGGCCTAAATCGAATTTGGAGATAGCCGTTTTGTCCGCCTTGAGCAAGGGATCACAGTGGTGTAAGACACTTGAGTCTAGGACAAACGGTCTAGGAGTTATGGGCGATTTAGTACTTTTGCACTAAATCTGTAGCTGTAGCACAACGTAAAATTTGTTTGCGCGGTATTCGAGAACGGTTTGACGAATCAACACAAATTCCATAACTTTTTGTCGGTACAGTGTGGAGATGATACGATTCGATTTTGGTGAAAATCGGACAAACGGTCTAGGAGGAGTTCGAAAAAGTAGGTTTTGACTGAAAATCAAGATGGCGGACAGGAAGTTCGGCCAAATATGGCAAACTTGGTATCTATGTTCTCAGCGTGACCCAGGGAATCTATTAAGACCAGTGGCATTTCAATTGGCAGATTTATTCAAAGGTTATTAGCCTTTTTGGAAATGTTGTTATAACTTTTGACCACAAGGTGGCGCTGTTTCGAAACTTCTCACGCTCCTTCAGGGCATCGTGCTGATGACCCATACCATGTTTCGTAAGAATCCATTCATGCGTTCTTAAAATACAGCATTTTAGCACAAAATTCAAAATGGCCGACAGCCAAAATGGCTGATATGGTAAAATTGGATATCAGTCGACTCAGCATGTTGGCCTGAATCTAACGAGACCGATTTTATGGTTTTTGGGCAAACTATTCAGAAGTTATAAGCAAAAATAGCCATTTTTCATATCTCCGGACCAGTAGGTGGCGCTGCGCCGAAACGCAGCATGTAGCCTCAGGTCATGGTTGGGATGACATGTACCGAGTTTGGTCTGAATCCAATAAAGCGTTGCGGAGATACAGCCTTACGTCTGTTTTCGCAAGCACTACGTAAAATTTGTTGGTGGGTTTTTTCAAAAATTGCTAAGCGAATCAACTTGAATTCCATAACTTTTTGTCGGCATGGTCTGTAGATGATCTGGTTCAATTTTCGTGAAAATCGGAGCAACGGCCTAGGAGGAGTTCGAAAAAGTAGGTTTTTCGGAAAATTCTAAATGGCGGAAAACTTTCCATGACGGAAAATGACGTCATAGGGTGCAATCGAATCGTCTTGAGCTAGGGAATCAGAGGAAAAAGGAATTTTGTTTCTAGCCCTTGTGGTTCAAAAGTTATTAGCCTAAACATGAGTGCAAATTTGGACAGCTGGTGGCGCTAGAGGGAATGAGTTGGAGACTCCAAATTTGCTATGTTGACTGTTCAGTCTGTCCTCTATCAGTGTGCCAAATTGCACAACTTTCCCGCAAGCGGTTCTATGGGCTGCCATAGACTCCCAGAGCGGAAGAAAAAGAAGAATTATTTTTGGTACGCTAACAGATACAATAGGTGCCTACGCACATTCTGTGCTTGGCCCCTAATAATAAGGGAACCTTTTTGCCATTTATAGCGCCACCTATGCTCCGATCTGCATGAAACTCGGCACGCTTGTTCACCATGTCATGACACATATGCTCAGCGATTTTCGTGATGTTCTGAGTTTTTGTTTAGGATTTATAGGCTTTTGACTGTATTTTGCCCCGCCCATTTTCCAAATGACCCTGTTATAGCCAACCAAATGCAAAAATTCTACTTTTTTTCGATAACTATTGATCGAGAGAGTCCAGAGAAATGTCCTAGACTGGTTTGGTTCCGATCTGGCGAAAAACCTAGGACTAGTTCGCAAAAGTAGGTTTCGGACAAAATTCGATATAGCAGAAATTTTTCCCTGCCTAAATCAAAATCGGAGATAGCCATTTTGTCCGCCTTGAGCCAAGGATTCCAACGATATAAGACACTTGATCCTGGGACAAACGGTCTAAGAGTTATGGGCGATTTTGTACTTTTGGTCGCTGTAGCGCCACCTATGGGCCATTCGGGGTCATACTCTGATAGGTTGTCCCCAAATTGAGGCCTACCATCTGGCCAGGTTTCACGTCTCTAGGCCTTACGGTTTGGCCTGCACGATGCGTTTTATGAATCCTTACAATTACAATAGGGTTTCAGCATTTCATGCTTGAACCCCTAATAAGAATGAAGGCTTTTTGCCAGTTATAGCGCCACCTATGGTCCGATCTCCATGAAACTCTGCATGCTTCCTCACCATGTTCTGACACATATGCTCATCAATTTTGGTGAAGTCCTGAGTTTTCATTTGGGATTTATAGGATTTTTAGTGTATTTTGCCACGCCCATTTTCCAAATGACCCTGTTATAGCCAACCAAATGCAAAAATTCTACTTTTTTTCGATAACTATTGATCGAGAGAGTCCAGAGAAATGTCCTAGACTGGTTTGGTTCCGATCTGGCGAAAAACCTAGGACTAGTTCGCAAAAGTAGGTTTCGGACAAAATTCGATATAGCAGAAATTTTTCCCTGCCTAAATCAAAATCGGAGATAGCCATTTTGTCCGCCTTGAGCCAAGGATTCCAACGATATAAGACACTTGATCCTGGGACAAACGGTCTAAGAGTTATGGGCGATTTTGTACTTTTGGTCGCTGTAGCGCCACCTATGGGCCATTCGGGGTCATACTCTGATAGGTTGTCCCCAAATTGAGGCCTACCATCTGGCCAGGTTTCACGTCTCTAGGCCTTACGGTTTGGCCTGCACGATGCGTTTTATGAATCCTTACAATTACAATAGGGTTTCAGCATTTCATGCTTGAACCCCTAATAAGAATGAAGGCTTTTTGCCAGTTATAGCGCCACCTATGGTCCGATCTCCATGAAACTCTGCATGCTTCCTCACCATGTTCTGACACATATGCTCATCAATTTTGGTGAAGTCCTGAGTTTTCATTTGGGATTTATAGGATTTTTAGTGTATTTTGCCACGCCCCTTTTCTAAATGAGCCTGTTACAGCCACCCAAATGCAAAAGTTCAACTTTTTTTCAATAATTATTGATCTAGAGAGTCCAGAGAAATGTCCTAGACTGGTTTGTTTCCGATCTGGCGAAAAACCTAGGACTAGTTCGCAAAAGTAGGTTTCGGACAAAATTCGACATAGCAAAAAGAAATTCTGGCCTAAATCGAATTTGGAGATAGCCGTTTTGTCCGCCTTGAGCCAGGGATCACAGTGGTGTAAGACACTTGAGTCTAGGACAAACGGTCTAGGAGTTATGGGCGATTTAGTACTTTTGCACTAAATCTGTAGCTGTAGCACAACGTAAAATTTGTTTGCGCGGTATTCGAGAACGGTTTGACGAATCAACACGAATTCCATAACTTTTTGTCGGTACAGTGTGGTGATGATACGATTCGATTTTGGTGAAAATCGGACAAACGGTCTAGGAGGAGTTCGAAAAAGTAGGTTTTGACTGAAAATCAAGATGGCGGACAGGAAGTTCGGCCAAATATGGCAAACTTGGTATCTATGTTCTCAGCGTGACCCAGGGAATCTATTAAGACCAGTGGCATTTCAATTGGCAGATTTATTCAAAGGTTATTAGCCTTTTTGGAAATGTTGTTATAACTTTTGACCACAAGGTGGCGCTGTTTCGAAACTTCTCACGCTCCTTCAGGGCATCGTGCTGATGACCCATACCATGTTTCGTAAGAATCCATTCATGCGTTCTTAAAATACAGCATTTTAGCACAAAATTCAAAATGGCCGACAGCCAAAATGGCCGATATGGTAAAATTGGATATCAGTCGACTCAGCATGTTGGCCTGAATCTAACGAGACCGATTTTATGGTTTTTGGGCAAACTATTCAGAAGTTATAAGCAAAAATAGCCATTTTTCATATCTCCGGACCAGTAGGTGGCGCTGCGCCGAAACGCAGCATGTAGCCTCAGGTCATGGTTGGGATGACATGTACCGAGTTTGGTCTGAATCCAATAAAGCGTTGCGGAGATACAGCCTTACGTCTGTTTTCGCAAGCGCTACGTAAAATTTGTTGGTGGGTTTTTTCAAAAATTGCTAAGCGAATCAACTTGAATTCCATAACTTTTTGTCGGCATGGTCTGTAGATGATCTGGTTCAATTTTCGTGAAAATCGGAGCAACGGCCTAGGAGGAGTTCGAAAAAGTAGGTTTTTCGGAAAATTCTAAATGGCGGAAAACTTTCCATGACGGAAAATGACGTCATAGGGTGCAATCGAATCGTCTTGAGCTAGGGAATCAGAGGAAAAAGGAATTTTGTTTCTAGCCCTTGTGGTTCAAAAGTTATTAGCCTAAACATGAGTGCAAATTTGGACAGCTGGTGGCGCTAGAGGGAATGAGTTGGAGACTCCAAATTTGCTATGTTGACTGTTCAGTCTGTCCTCTATCAGTGTGCCAAATTGCACAACTTTCCCGCAAGCGGTTCTATGGGCTGCCATAGACTCCCAGAGCGGAAGAAAAAGAAGAATTATTTTTGGTACGCTAACAGATACAATAGGTGCCTACGCACATTCTGTGCTTGGCCCCTAATAATAAGAAACGGAACAGATACAATAGGTGCCTCCGCACCTTCGGTGCTTGGCCCCTAATAATAATAATAATAATAATAATAATAAGAAACGGAACAGATACAATAGGTGCCTCCGCACCTTCGGTGCTTGGCCCCTAATAAATATAGCTGCAAGCAGCAATTACCGGGGCCAAGCAGAATAAGACGACAAGACATGCCAACATGTCTGAAAGTGTCAGACCAACTGCAACAATGAGCAATTAAAGACATTTAAAGAGGATTTTAGGCGAAATGGCTGAAAAATCATGTAAAAAGTGATTCAAAATATGATTTAATGGATTGTCACTTTTGACCAAAAGGTGGCGCTGTTACGAAATTGATGTGGTGTGGTCAGAGTAAGTAGACAGTGACACATACAAAGTTTTGTGTCAATATGTCGAGGCATTGCAGATATAAAGCCTGAATAGTCATTTTGGCATCATGCCTCAACTTTGCTGCTGTGCTATACGAAAACGGTTTCATCAATCGACACGAAATCCATAACTTTTTGTCGGCACAGTCTGGAGATGATACGATTCGATTTTAGTGAAAATCGGACAAACGGTCTAGGAGGAGTTCGAAAAAGTAGGTTTTGAATGAAAATCAAGATGGCGGACAGGAAGTTTGGCCAAATAAGGAAAACTTGGTATCTATGTTCTCGGCTTGACCCAAGGAATCTATTAAGACCCGTGGCATTTCAATAGCCAGATTTATTCAAAAGTTATTAGCCTTTTTGGAAATTTTGTTATAACTTTTGACCACTAGGTGGCGCTGTCTTGAAATATTTTGGTTGCCTTCAGGGGATGGTGCTGATGACACAATCTGAGTTTCGTAATATTACACCAATGCATTTGTTTAGTATAGCATTTTATTTCACAAAACTGTATTGAAGTCAATGGGAATTTCATATTTTGTTCAATTATAGCGCCACCAAGAGGCTCAGTCCCACAATTTTTTTTACGTGTCCTCAGAGTGAGCCCATACATATGTGTGTCAATTTTGGTGAAAATATCTCAATTCGCTTCGGAGTTATAGACATTTATATGAAAAAACACGAAAAAAATGACTGACACATGACTTTGATTGGAAATTAGTACCCCTAAACATCAATATTTTCGCATTTGGGCATTGGTGTATAGCTATCGACCTATGTTTCCAAACTTCTGACGGTGGTTTCGTCTCGATCGGACTAGCGGTTTCAAAGATATAGCCAAATGTTTTTTAAGCGCTAAATCACAACGCTACACAAACCGTAAGGCGAAACCTAGCATGTTTGGTATCGTAGGACTCGGCAACGATTCAGGAGTCTAAAAAGATGAGTTTCGTGAAAATAAGTCGACCACACCCAAAGTTATAAGCATTTGAAAAAAAAAATTCACCACTAGGTGGCGCTGTTTCGAAACTTCTCAGGCTCATTCAGGGCATTGTGCTGATGACCCATACCACGTTTCGTAACAATCCGTTCATGCGTTCATAAAATACAGAATTTTAGCACAAAATTCAAAATGGCCGACAGCCAAAATGACCGATATGGTCAAATTGGATATCAGTCGACTCGGCATGTTGCCCTGAATCTAACAAGACCAATTGTATGATTTTTGGACAAACTGTTCAGAAGTTATAAGCAAAAATAGCCATTTTTCATATCTCCGGACCAGTAGGTGGCGCTGCGCCGAAACGCAGCATGTAGCCTCAGGTCATGCTTGTGAGTACAAGTACCAAGTTTGGTCTGAATACGATAAACCGTTGCGGAGATACGGCCTTACGACTGTTTTTGCTAGCGCTACGTAAAATGTATTTGTGCGTTTATTGAAAACGGTTTGACGAATCCATTTGAATTCCATAACTTTTGGTCAGCACTACCTGAAGATGATCTGGTTCAATTTTCGTGCAAATCGGACAAACCGTCTAGGACGAGTTCGAAAAAGTAGCTTTTTTTGAAAATTCAAGATGGCGGCCATATTTTTATGACGGCAAATGACGTCATAGGGTGCAATCGAATCGCCATGAGCTCAGGAATCAGAGGAAAAAAGAATTTCGCTAATTGGCCTTACGGTTCAAAAGTTATTAGCAAAATAAAAGTGAAACTTTGGACAGGTGGTGGCGCTAGAGGGAATGACTTAGAAACACCAAAATTGGTGTATTTAATGTTGAGACGGTCCTCTATCAGAATGTCAAACCAAAACAACTTTCCCGCAATCGGTTCTATGGGCTGCCATAGACTCCCATGGCGGAAGAATAATAATAATAAATATAGCTGCAAGCAGCCATTACCGGGGCCAAGCAGAATAAGACGACAAGACATGCCGACATGTCTGAAAGTGTCAGACCAACTGCAACAATGAGCAATTAAAGACATTTAAAGAGGATTTTAGGCAAAATGCCTGAAAAATCATAGAAACAATAATTAAAAATATGATTTGATGGATTATCACTTTCGACCAATAGGTGGCGCAGTTACAAAACTGATGTGATGTGGTCAGAGTGAAGTTACAATGACACATACAAAGTTTGGTGTCAATATGTCAAGGCATTGCAGAGATAAAGCCTTAATTAATGCTATTAGCATCATGCCTCAACTTTGCTGCTGCGCTATACGAAAACGGTTTCGTCTATCGACACGAAATCCATAACTTTTAGTCGGCACGGTCTGGAGATGATACGATTCGATTTTGGTGAAAATCGGACAAACGGTCTAGGAGGAGTTCGAAAAAGTAGGTTTTGAATGAAAATCAAGATGGCGGACAAGAAGTTTGACCAAATAAGGAAAATTTGGTATCTATGTTCTCGGCTTGACCCAAGGAATCTATTAAGACCAGTGACATTTACATAGGCCGATGTATTCAAAAGTTATTAGCAGTTTTGGAAATGTTGTTATAACTTTTGACCACTAGGTGGCGCTGTCTCTAAATATTTTGGGTACCTTCAGGGGATGGTGCTGATGGCACATTCTGAGTTTCGTAATATTACACCAATGCATTTGTTTAGTATAGCATTTTATTTCACAAAACTGCATTGAAGTCAATGGGAATTTCATGTTTTGTTCTATTATAGCGCCACCAAGAGGCTCAGTCCCACCATTTTTTTAATGTGTCCTCAGAGTGAGCCCATACATATATGTGTCGATTTTGGTGCAAAAATCTCAATTTGCTTCGGAGTTATAGACATTTATATGAAAAAACACGAAAAAAATGACTGACACATGACTTTGATTGAATATTACTACCCCTAAACATCAATATTTTCGCATTTGGGCATTGGCGTATAGCTATCGACCTATGTTTCCAAACTTCTGACGGTGGTTTCGTCTCGATCGGACTAGCGGTTTCAAAGATATAGCCAAATGTTTTTTAAGCGCTAAATCACAACGCTACACAAACCGTAAGGCGAAACCTAGCATGTTTGGTATCGTAGGACTCGGCAACGATTCAGGAGTCTAAAAAGATGAGTTTCGTGAAAATAAGTCGACCACACCCAAAGTTATAAGCATTTGAAAAAAAAAATTCACCACTAGGTGGCGCTGTTTCGAAACTTCTCAGGCTCATTCAGGGCATCGTGCTGATGACCCATACCACATTTCGTAACAATCCGTTCATGCGTTCATAAAATACAGAATTTTAGCACAAAATTCAAAATGGCCGACAGCCAAAATGACCGATATGGTCAAATTGGATATCAGTCGACTCGGCATGTTGCCCTGAATCTAACGAGACCAATTGTATGATTTTTGGACAAACTGTTCAGAAGTTATAAGCAAAAATAGCCATTTTTCATATCTCCGGACCAGTAGGTGGCGCTGCGCCGAAACGCAGCATGTAGCCTCAGGTCATGCTTGTGAGTACAAGTACCAAGTTTGGTCTGAATACGATAAACCGTTGCGGAGATACGGCCTTACGACTGTTTTTGCTAGCGCTACGTAAAATGTATTTGTGCGTTTATTGAAAACGGTTTGACGAATCCATTTGAATTCCATAACTTTTGGTCAGCACTACCTGAAGATGATCTGGTTCAATTTTCGTGCAAATCGGACAAACCGTCTAGGACGAGTTCGAAAAAGTAGCTTTTTTTGAAAATTCAAGATGGCGGCCATATTTTTATGACGGCAAATGACGTCATAGGGTGCAATCGAATCGCCATGAGCTCAGGAATCAGAGGAAAAAAGAATTTCGCTAATTGGCCTTACGGTTCAAAAGTTATTAGCAAAATAAAAGTGAAACTTTGGACAGGTGGTGGCGCTAGAGGGAATGACTTAGAAACACCAAAATTGGTGTATTTAATGTTGAGACGGTCCTCTATCAGAATGTCAAACCAAAACAACTTTCCCGCAATCGGTTCTATGGGCTGCCATAGACTCCCATGGCGGAAGAATAATAATAATAATAATAATAATAATAAATATAGCTGCAAGCAGCAATTACCGGGGCCAAGCAGAATAAGACGACAAGACATGCCAACATGTCTGAAAGTGTCAGACCAACTGCAACAATGAGCAATTAAAGACATTTAAAGAGGATTTTAGGCGAAATGGCTGAAAAATCGTGTAAAAAGTGATTCAAAATATGATTTAATGGATTGTCACTTTTGACCAAAAGGTGGCGCTGTTACGAAATTGATGTGGTGTGGTCAGAGTAAGGAGACAGTGACACATACAAAGTTTTGTGTCAATATGTCGAGGCATTGCAGATATAAAGCCTGAATAGTCATTTTGGCATCATGCCTCAACTTTGCTGCTGTGCTATACGAAAACGGTTTCATCAATCGACACGAAATCCATAACTTTTTGTCGGCACAGTCTGGAGATGATACGATTCGATTTTGGTGAAAATCGGACAAACGGTCTAGGAGGAGTTCGAAAAAGTAGGTTTTGAATGAAAATCAAGATGGCGGACAGGAAGTTTGGCCAAATAAGGAAAACTTGGTATCTATGTTCTCGGCTTGACCCAAGGAATCTATTAAGACCAGTGGCATTTCAATAGCCAGATGTATTCAAAAGTTATTAGCCTTTTTGGAAATTTTGTTATAACTTTTGACCACTAGGTGGCGCTGTCTTGAAATATTTTGGTTGCCTTCAGGGGATGGTGCTGATGACACAATCTGAGTTTCGTAATATTACACCAATGCATTTGTTTAGTATAGCATTTTATTTCACAAAACTGTATTGAAGTCAATGGGAATTTCATATTTTGTTCAATTATAGCGCCACCAAGAGGCTCAGTCCCACAATTTTTTTTACGTGTCCTCAGAGTGAGCCCATACATATGTGTGTCAATTTTGGTGAAAATATCTCAATTCGCTTCGGAGTTATAGACATTTATATGAAAAAACACGAAAAAAATGACTGACACATGACTTTGATTGGAAATTAGTACCCCTAAACATCAATATTTTCGCATTTGGGCATTGGCGTATACCTATCGACCTATGTTTCCAAACTTCTGACGGTGGTTTCGTCTCGATCGGACTAGCGGTTTCAAAGATATAGCCAAATGTTTTTTAAGCGCTAAATCACAACGCTACACAAACCGTAAGGCGAAACCTAGCATGTTTGGTATCGTAGGACTCGGCAACGATTCAGGAGTCTAAAAAGATGAGTTTCGTGAAAATAAGTCGACCACACCCAAAGTTATAAGCATTTGAAAAAAAAAATTCACCACTAGGTGGCGCTGTTTCGAAACTTCTCAGGCTCATTCAGGGCATCGTGCTGATGACCCATACCACGTTTCGTAACAATCCGTTCATGCGTTCATAAAATACAGAATTTTAGCACAAAATTCAAAATGGCCGAGAGCCAAAATGACCGATATGGTCAAATTGGATATCAGTCGACTCGGCATGTTGCCCTGAATCTAACGAGACCAATTGTATGATTTTTGGACAAACTGTTCAGAAGTTATAAGCAAAAATAGCCATTTTTCATATCTCCGGACCAGTAGGTGGCGCTGCGCCGAAACACAGCATGTAGCCTCAGGTCATGCTTGTGAGTACAAGTACCAAGTTTGGTCTGAATACGATAAACCGTTGCGGAGATACGGCCTTACGACTGTTTTTGCTAGCGCTACGTAAAATGTATTTGTGCGTTTATTGAAAACGGTTTGACGAATCCATTTGAATTCCATAACTTTTTGTCAGCACTACCTGAAGATGATCTGGTTCAATTTTCGTGCAAATCGGACAAACCGTCTAGGACGAGTTCGAAAAAGTAGCTTTTTTTGAAAATTCAAGATGGCGGCCATATTTTTATGACGGCAAATGACGTCATAGGGTGCAATCGAATCGCCATGAGCTCAGGAATCAGAGGAAAAAAGAATTTCGCTGATTGGCCTTACGGTTCAAAAGTTATTAGCAAAATAAAAGTGAAACTTTGGACAGGTGGTGGCGCTAGAGGGAATGACTTAGAAACACCAAAATTGGTGTATTTAATGTTGAGACGGTCCTCTATCAGAATGTCAAACCAAAACAACTTTCCCGCAATCGGTTCTATGGGCTGCCATAGACTCCCATGGCGGAAGAATAATAATAATAATAATAATAATAATAATAATAAGAAACGGAACAGATACAATAGGTGCCTCCGCACCTTCGGTGCTTGGCCCCTAATAATAAGAAACGGAACAGATACAATAGGTGCCTCCGCACCTTCGGTGCTTGGCCCCTAAATATAGCTGCAAGCAGCCATTACCGGGGCCAAGCAGAATAAGACGACAAGACATGCCAACATGTCTGAAAGTGTCAGACCAACTGCAACAATGAGCAATTAAAGACATTTAAAGAGGATTTTAGGCAAAATGCCTGAAAAATCATAGAAACAATAATTAAAAATATGATTTGATGGATTATCACTTTCGACCAATAGGTGGCGCAGTTACAAAACTGATGTGATGTGGTCAGAGTGAAGTGACAATGACACATACAAAGATTGGTGTCAATATATCAAGGCATTGCAGAGATAAAGCCTTAATTATTGCTATTAGCATCATGCCTCAACTTTGCTGCTGCGCTATACGAAAACGGTTTCGTCTATCGACACGAAATCCATAACTTTTAGTCGGCACGGTCTGGAGATGATACGATTCGATTTTGGTGAAAATCGGACAAACGGTCTAGGAGGAGTTCGAAAAAGTAGGTTTTGAATGAAAATCAAGATGGCGGACAGGAAGTTTGGCCAAATAAGGAAAACTTGGTATCTATGTTCTCGGCTTGACCCAAGGAATCTATTAAGACCCGTGGCATTTCAATAGCCAGATTTATTCAAAAGTTATTAGCCTTTTTGGAAATTTTGTTATAACTTTTGACCACTAGGTGGCGCTGTCTTGAAATATTTTGGTTGCCTTCAGGGGATGGTGCTGATGACACAATCTGAGTTTCGTAATATTACACCAATGCATTTGTTTAGTATAGCATTTTATTTCACAAAACTGTATTGAAGTCAATGGGAATTTCATATTTTGTTCAATTATAGCGCCACCAAGAGGCTCAGTCCCACAATTTTTTTTTACGTGTCCTCAGAGTGAGCCCATACATATGTGTGTCAATTTTGGTGAAAATATCTCAATTCACTTCGGAGTTATAGACATTTATATGAAAAAACACGAAAAAAATGACTGACACATGACTTTGATTGGAAATTAGTACCCCTAAACATCAATATTTTCGCATTTGGGCGTTAATGTTTAGTTAACAAGCTATGATTCCAAACTTCTGACGGTGGTTTCGTCTCGATCGGACAAACGGTTTCGAAGATATCGCCTAATGTTTTTTAAGTGCTAAATCACAACGCTACACAAACCGTAAGGCGAAACCTAGCATATTTGGTATCGTTGGACTTGGCAAGGATTCAGGAGTCTAATGAGATGAGTTTGGTGAAAATAAGTCGACCACACCCAAAGTTATAAGCATTTGAAAAATAAAATTCACCACTAGGTGGCGCTGTTTCGAAACTTCTCACGCTCCTTCAGAACATCGTGCTGATGACCCATACCGAGTTTCGTAACAATCCGTTCATGCGTTCTTAAAATACAGCATTTTAGCACAAAATTCAAAATGGCCGACAGTCAAAATGGCCGATATGGTAAAATTTTATATCAGTCGACTCGGCATGTTGCCCTGAATCTAACGAGACCAATTTTATGATTTTTGGACAAAATGTTCAGAAGTTATAAGCAAAAATAGCCATTTTTCATATCTCCGGACCAGTAGGTGGCGCTGCGCCGAAACGCAGCATGTAGCCTCAGGTCATGCTTGTGATGACATGTACCAATTTTGGTCTGAATATGATAAAGCGTTGCGGAGATACAGCCCTACGACTGTTTTCGCAAGCGCTACGTAAAATGTGTTCGAGCGTTATTCGAAAACGGTTTGACGAATCAATTTGAATTCCATAACTTTTTGTCAGCACTGCCTGAAGATGATCTGGTTCAATTTTCGTGCAAATCGGACAAACCGTCTAGGACGAGTTCGAAAAAGTAGCTTTTTCAGCCCACTAAAAATGGCGGCCATATTTATAAGCCGGAAAATGACGTCATAGGGTGCAATCGAATCGGCATGAGCTCGGGAATCAGAGGAAAAAATAATTTTGTTGATTGGCCAAACGGTTCAAAAGTTATTAGCAAAATAAAAGTGAAATTTTGGACAGGTGGTGGCGCTAGAGGGATTGGTTTTAAGACACCAAATTTGGTATGGTGACTTTTCGGACTGTCCTCTATCATTGTGCCAAATTTCATAACTTTCCCGCAATCGGTTCTATGGGCTGCCATAGACTCCCATGGCGGAAGAAGAATAATAATAATAATAATAAATATAGCTGCAAGCAGCAATTACCGGGGCCAAGCAGAATAAGACGACAAGACATGCCAACATGTCTGAAAGTGTCAGACCAACTGCAACAATGAGCAATTAAAGACATTTAAAGAGGATTTTAGGCGAAATGGCTGAAAAATCATGTAAAAAGTGATTCAAAATATGATTTAATGGATTGTCACTTTTGACCAAAAGGTGGCGCTGTTACGAAATTGATGTGGTGTGGTCAGAGTAAGGAGACAGTGACACATACAAAGTTTTGTGTCAATATGTCGAGGCATTGCAGATATAAAGCCTGAATAGTCATTTTGGCATCATGCCTCAACTTTGCTGCTGTGCTATACGAAAACGGTTTCATCAATCAACACGAAATCCATAACTTTTTGTCGGCACAATCTGGAGATGATACGATTCGATTTTGGTGAAAATCGGACAAACGGTCTAGGAGGAGTTCGAAAAAGTAGGTTTTGAATGAAAATCAAGATGGCGGACAGGAAGTTTGGCCAAATAAGGAAAACTTGGTATCTATGTTCTCGGCTTGACCCAAGGAATCTATTAAGACCCGTGGCATTTCAATAGCCAGATTTATTCAAAAGTTATTAGCCTTTTTGGAAATTTTGTTATAACTTTTGACCACTAGGTGGCGCTGTCTTGAAATATTTTGGTTGCCTTCAGGGGATGGTGCTGATGACACAATCTGAGTTTCGTAATATTACACCAATGCATTTGTTTAGTATAGCATTTTATTTCACAAAACTGTATTGAAGTCAATGGGAATTTCATATTTTGTTCAATTATAGCGCCACCAAGAGGCTCAGTCCCACCATTTTTTTTACGTGTCCTCAGAGTGAGCCCATACATATGTGTGTCAATTTTGGTGAAAATATCTCAATTCGCTTCGGAGTTATAGACATTTATATGAAAAAACACGAAAAAAATGACTGACACATGACTTTGATTGGAAATTAGTACCCCTAAACATCAATATTTTCGCATTTGGGCATTGGCGTATAGCTATCGACCTATGTTTCCAAACTTCTGACGGTGGTTTCGTCTCGATCGGACTAGCGGTTTCGAAGATATAGCCAAATGTTTTTTAAGCGCTAAATCACAACGCTACACAAACCGTAAGGCAAAACCTAGCATGTTTGGTATCGTAGGACTCGGCAACGATTCAGGAGTCTAAAAAGATGAGTTTCGTGAAAATAAGTCGACCACACCCAAAGTTATAAGCATTTGAAAAAAAAAATTCACCACTAGGTGGCGCTGTTTCGAAACTTCTCAGGCTCATTCAGGGCATTGTGCTGATGACCCATACCACGTTTCGTAACAATCCGTTCATGCGTTCATAAAATACAGAATTTTAGCACAAAATTCAAAATGGCCGACAGCCAAAATGACCGATATGGTCAAATTGGATATCAGTCGACTCGGCATGTTGCCCTGAATCTAACGAGACCAATTGTATGATTTTTGGACAAACTGTTCAGAAGTAATAAGCAAAAATAGCCATTTTTCATATCTCCGGACCAGTAGGTGGCGCTGCGCCGAAACACAGCATGTAGCCTCAGGTCATGCTTGTGAGTACATGTACCAAGTTTGGTCTGAATACGATAAACCGTTGCGGAGATACGGCCTTACGACTGTTTTTGCTAGCGCTACGTAAAATATATTTGTGCGTTTATTGAAAACGGTTTGACGAATCCATTTGAATTCCATAACTTTTTGTCAGCACTACCTGAAGATGATCTGGTTCAATTTTCGTGCAAATCGGACAAACCGTCTAGGACGAGTTCGAAAAAGTAGCTTTTTTTGAAAATTCAAGATGGCGGCCATATTTTTATGACGGCAAATGACGTCATAGGGTGCTATCGAATCGCCATGAGCTCAGGAATCAGAGGAGAAAAGAATTTCGCTGATTGGCCTTACGGTTCAAAAGTTATTAGCAAAATAAAAGTGAAACTTTGGACAGGTGGTGGCGCTAGAGGGAATGACTTAGAAACACCAAAATTGGTGTATTTAATGTTGAGACGGTCCTCTATCAGAATGTCAAACCAAAACAACTTTCCCGCAATCGGTTCTATGGGCTGCCATAGACTCCCATGGCGGAAGAATAATAATAATAATAATAATAATAATAATAATAATAATAATAATAAGAAACGGAACAGATACAATAGGTGCCTCCGCACCTTCGGTGCTTGGCCCCTAATAATAATAATAAGAAACGGAACAGATACAATAGGTGCCTCCGCACCTTCGGTGCTTGGCCCCTAATAATAAGAAACGGAACAGATACAATAGGTGCCTCCGCACCTTCGGTGCTTGGCCCCTAATAATAAGAAACGGAACAGATACAATAGGTGCCTCCGCACCTTCGGTGCTTGGCCCCTAATAATAATAATAATAAAAATAGCTGCAAGCAGCAATTACCGGGGCCAAGCAGAATAAGACGACAAGACATGCCAACATGTCTGAAAGTGTCAGACCAACTGCAACAATGAGCAATTAAAGACATTTAAAGAGGATTTTAGGCGAAATGGCTGAAAAATCATGTAAAAAGTGATTCAAAATATGATTTAATGGATTGTCACTTTTGACCAAAAGGTGGCGCTGTTACGAAATTGATGTGGTGTGGTCAGAGTAAGGAGACAGTGACACATACAAAGTTTTGTGTCAATATGTCGAGGCATTGCAGATATAAAGCCTGAATAGTCATTTTGGCATCATGCCTCAACTTTGCTGCTGTGCTATACAAAAACGGTTTCATCAATCGACACGAAATCCATAACTTTTTGTCGGCACAGTCTGGAGATGATACGATTCGATTTTGGTGAAAATCGGACAAACGGTCTAGGAGGAGTTAGAAAAAGTAGGTTTTGAATGAAAATCAAGATGGCGGACAGGAAGTTTGGCCAAATAAGGAAAACTTGGTATCTATGTTCTCGGCTTGACCCAAGGAATCTATTAAGATCCGTGGCATTTCAATAGCCAGATTTATTCAAAAGTTATTAGCCTTTTTGGAAATTTTGTTATAACTTTTGACCACTAGGTGGCGCTGTCTTGAAATATTTTGGTTGCCTTCAGGGGATGGTGCTGATGACACAATCTGAGTTTCGTAATATTACACCAATGCATTTGTTTAGTATAGCATTTTATTTCACAAAACTGTATTGAAGTCAATGGGAATTTCATATTTTGTTCAATTATAGCGCCACCAAGAGGCTCAGTCCCACAATTTTTTTTACGTGTCCTCAGAGTGAGCCCATACATATGTGTGTCAATTTTGGTGAAAATATCTCAATTCGCTTCGGAGTTATAGACATTTATATGAAAAAACACGAAAAAAATGACTGACACATGACTTTGATTGGAAATTAGTACCCCTAAACATCAATATTTTCGCATTTGGGCATTGGCGTATAGCTATCGACCTATGTTTCCAAACTTCTGACGGTGGTTTCGTCTCGATCGGACTAGCGGTTTCAAAGATATAGCCAAATGTTTTTTAAGCGCTAAATCACAACGCTACACAAACCGTAAGGCGAAACCTAGCATGTTTGGTATCGTAGGACTCGGCAACGATTCAGGAGTCTAAAAAGATGAGTTTCGTGAAAATAAGTCGACCACACCCAAAGTTATAAGCATTTGAAAAAAAAAATTCACCACTAGGTGGCGCTGTTTCGAAACTTCTCAGGCTCATTCAGGGCATTGTGCTGATGACCCATACCACATTTCGTAACAATCCGTTCATGCGTTCATAAAATACAGAATTTTAGCACAAAATTCAAAATGGCCGACAGCCAAAATGACCGATATGGTCAAATTGGATATCAGTCGACTCGGCATGTTGCCCTGAATCTAACGAGACCAATTGTATGATTTTTGGACAAACTGTTCAGAAGTTATAAGAAAAAATAGCCATTTTTCATATCTCCGGACCAGTAGGTGGCGCTGCGCCGAAACACAGCATGTAGCCTCAGGTCATGCTTGTGAGTACAAGTACCAAGTTTGGTCTGAATACGATAAACCGTTGCGGAGATACGGCCTTACGACTGTTTTTGCTAGCGCTACGTAAAATGTATTTGTGCGTTTATTGAAAACGGTTTGACGAATCCATTTGAATTCCATAACTTTTTGTCAGCACTACCTGAAGATGATCTGGTTCAATTTTCGTGCAAATCGGACAAACCGTCTAGGACGAGTTCGAAAAAGTAGCTTTTTTTGAAAATTCAAGATGGCGGCCATATTTTTATGACGGAAAATGACGTCATAGGGTGCAATCGAATCGCCATGAGCTCAGGAATCAGAGAAAAAAAGAATTTCGCTGATTGGCCTTACGGTTCAAAAGTTATTAGCAAAGTAAAAGTGAAACTTTGGACAGGTGGTGGCGCTAGAGGGAATGACTTAGAAACACCAAAATTGGTGTATTTAATGTTGAGACGGTCCTCTATCAGAATGTCAAACCAAAACAACTTTCCCGCAATCGGTTCTATGGGCTGCCATAGACTCCCATGGCGGAAGAATAATAATAATAATAATAATAATAATAATAATAAGAAACGGAACAGATACAATAGGTGCCTCCGCACCTTCGGTGCTTGGCCCCTAATAAATATAGCTGCAAGCAGCAATTACCGGGGCCAAGCAGAATAAGACGACAAGACATGCCAACATGTCTGAAAGTGTCAGACCAACTGCAACAATGAGCAATTAAAGACATTTAAAGAGGATTTCAGGCGAAATGGCTGAAAAATCATGTAAAAAGTGATTCAAAATATGATTTAATGGATTGTCACTTTTGACCAAAAGGTGGCGCTGTTACGAAATTGATGTGGTGTGGTCAGAGTAAGGAGACAGTGACACATACAAAGTTTTGTGTCAATATGTCGAGGCATTGCAGATATAAAGCCTGAATAGTCATTTTGGCATCATGCCTCAACTTTGCTGCTGTGCTATACGAAAACGGTTTCATCAATCGACACGAAATCCATAACTTTTTGTCGGCACAGTCTGGAGATGATACGATTCGATTTTGGTGAAAATCGGACAAACGGTCTAGGAGGAGTTCGAAAAAGTAGGTTTTGAATGAAAATCAAGATGGCGGACAGGAAGTTTGGCCAAATAAGGAAAACTTGGTATCTATGTTCTCGGCTTGACCCAAGGAATCTATTAAGACCCGTGCCATTTCAATAGCCAGATTTATTCAAAAGTTATTAGCCTTTTTGGAAATGTTGTTATAACTTTTGACCACTAGGTGGCGCTGTCTTGAAATATTTTGGTTGCCTTCAGGGGATGGTGCTGATGACACAATCTGAGTTTCGTAATATTACACCAATGCATTTGTTTAGTATAGCATTTTATTTCACAAAACTGTATTGAAGTCAATGGGAATTTCATATTTTGTTCAATTATAGCGCCACCAAGAGGCTCAGTCCCACAATTTTTTTTACGTGTCCTCAGAGTGAGCCCATACATATTTGTGTCAATTTTGGTGAAAATATCTCAATTCGCTTCGGAGTTATAGACATTTATATGGAAAAACACGAAAAAAATGACTGACACATGACTTTGATTGGAAATTAGTACCCCTAAACATCAATATTTTCGCATTTGGGCATTGGCGTATAGCTATCGACCTATGTTTCCAAACTTCTGACGGTGGTTTCGTCTCGATCGGACTAGCGGTTTCAAAGATATAGCCAAATGTTTTTTAAGCGCTAAATCACAACGCTACACAAACCGTAAGGCGAAACCTAGCATGTTTGGTATCGTAGGACTCGGCAACGATTCAGGAGTCTAAAAAGATGAGTTTCGTGAAAATAAGTCGACCACACCCAAAGTTATAAGCATTTGGAAAAAAAAATTCACCACTAGGTGGCGCTGTTTCGAAACTTCTCAGGCTCATTCAGGGCATTGTGCTGATGACCCATACCACATTTCGTAACAATCCGTTCATGCGTTCATAAAATACAGAATTTTAGCACAAAATTCAAAATGGCCGACAGCCAAAATGACCGATATGGTCAAATTGGATATCAGTCGACTCGGCATGTTGCCCTGAATCTAACGAGACCAATTGTATGATTTTTGGACAAACTGTTCAGAAGTTATAAGCAAAAATAGCCATTTTTCATATCTCCGGACCAGTAGGTGGCGCTGCGCCGAAACACAGCATGTAGCCTCAGGTCATGCTTGTGAGTACAAGTACCAAGTTTGGTCTGAATACAATAAACCGTTGCGGAGATACGGCCTTACGACTGTTTTTGCTAGCGCTACGTAAAATGTATTTGTGCGTTTATTGAAAACGGTTTGACGAATCCATTTGAATTCCATAACTTTTTGTCAGCACTACCTGAAGATGATCTGGTTCAATTTTCGTGCAAATCGGACAAACCGTCTAGGACGAGTTCGAAAAAGTAGCTTTTTTTGAAAATTCAAGATGGCGGCCATATTTTTATGACGGCAAATGACGTCATAGGGTGCAATCGAATCGCCATGAGCTCAGGAATCAGAGGAAAAAAGAATTTCGCTGATTGGCCTTACGGTTCAAAAGTTATTAGCAAAATAAAAGTGAAACTTTGGACAGGTGGTGGCGCTAGAGGGAATGACTTAGAAACACCAAAATTGGTGTATTTAATGTTGAGACGGTCCTCTATCAGAATGTCAAACCAAAACAACTTTCCCGCAATCGGTTCTATGGGCTGCCATAGACTCCCATGGCGGAAGAATAATAATAATAATAATAATAATAATAATAATAAGAAACGGAACAGATACAATAGGTGCCTCCGCACCTTCGGTGCTTGGCCCCTAAATATAGCTGCAAGCAGCCATTACCGGGGCCAAGCAGAATAAGACGACAAGACATGCCGACATGTCTGAAAGTGTCAGACCAACTGCAACAATGAGCAATTAAAGACATTTAAAGAGGATTTTAGGCAAAATGCCTGAAAAATCATAGAAACAATAATTAAAAATATGATTTGATGGATTATCACTTTCGACCAATAGGTGGCGCAGTTACAAAACTGATGTGATGTGGTCAGAGTGAAGTTACAATGACACATACAAAGTTTGGTGTCAATATGTCAAGGCATTGCAGAGATAAAGCCTTAATTAATGCTATTAGCATCATGCCTCAACTTTGCTGCTGCGCTATACGAAAACGGTTTCGTCTATCGACACGAAATCCATAACTTTTAGTCGGCACGGTCTGGAGATGATACGATTCGATTTTGGTGAAAATCGGACAAACGGTCTAGGAGGAGTTCGAAAAAGTAGGTTTTGAATGAAAATCAAGATGGCGGACAAGAAGTTTGACCAAATAAGGAAAATTTGGTATCTATGTTCTCGGCTTGACCCAAGGAATCTATTAAGACCAGTGACATTTACATAGGCCGATGTATTCAAAAGTTATTAGCAGTTTTGGAAATGTTGTTATAACTTTTGACCACTAGGTGGCGCTGTCTCTAAATATTTTGGGTACCTTCAGGGGATGGTGCTGATGGCACATTCTGAGTTTCGTAATATTACACCAATGCATTTGTTTAGTATAGCATTTTATTTCACAAAACTGCATTGAAGTCAATGGGAATTTCATGTTTTGTTCTATTATAGCGCCACCAAGAGGCTCAGTCCCACCATTTTTTTAATGTGTCCTCAGAGTGAGCCCATACATATATGTGTCGATTTTGGTGCAAAAATCTCAATTTGCTTCGGAGTTATAGACATTTATATGAAAAAACACGAAAAAAATGACTGACACATGACTTTGATTGAATATTACTACCCCTAAACATCAATATTTTCGCATTTGGGCATTGGCATATAGCTATCGACCTATGTTTCCAAACTTCTGACGGTGGTTTCGTCTCGATCGGACTAGCGGTTTCAAAGATATAGCCAAATGTTTTTTAAGCGCTAAATCACAACGCTACACAAACCGTAAGGCGAAACCTAGCATGTTTGGTATCGTAGGACTCGGCAACGATTCAGGAGTCTAAAAAGATGAGTTTCGTGAAAATAAGTCGACCACACCCAAAGTTATAAGCATTTGAAAAAAAAAATTCACCACTAGGTGGCGCTGTTTCGAAACTTCTCAGGCTCATTCAGGGCATCGTGCTGATGACCCATACCACATTTCGTAACAATCCGTTCATGCGTTCATAAAATACAGAATTTTAGCACAAAATTCAAAATGGCCGACAGCCAAAATGACCGATATGGTCAAATTGGATATCAGTCGACTCGGCATGTTGCCCTGAATCTAACGAGACCAATTGTATGATTTTTGGACAAACTGTTCAGAAGTTATAAGCAAAAATAGCCATTTTTCATATCTCCGGACCAGTAGGTGGCGCTGCGCCGAAACGCAGCATGTAGCCTCAGGTCATGCTTGTGAGTACAAGTACCAAGTTTGGTCTGAATACGATAAACCGTTGCGGAGATACGGCCTTACGACTGTTTTTGCTAGCGCTACGTAAAATGTATTTGTGCGTTTATTGAAAACGGTTTGACGAATCCATTTGAATTCCATAACTTTTGGTCAGCACTACCTGAAGATGATCTGGTTCAATTTTCGTGCAAATCGGACAAACCGTCTAGGACGAGTTCGAAAAAGTAGCTTTTTTTGAAAATTCAAGATGGCGGCCATATTTTTATGACGGCAAATGACGTCATAGGGTGCAATCGAATCGCCATGAGCTCAGGAATCAGAGGAAAAAAGAATTTCGCTAATTGGCCTTACGGTTCAAAAGTTATTAGCAAAATAAAAGTGAAACTTTGGACAGGTGGTGGCGCTAGAGGGAATGACTTAGAAACACCAAAATTGGTGTATTTAATGTTGAGACGGTCCTCTATCAGAATGTCAAACCAAAACAACTTTCCCGCAATCGGTTCTATGGGCTGCCATAGACTCCCATGGCGGAAGAATAATAATAATAATAATAATAATAAATATAGCTGCAAGCAGCAATTACCGGGGCCAAGCAGAATAAGACGACAAGACATGCCAACATGTCTGAAAGTGTCAGACCAACTGCAACAATGAGCAATTAAAGACATTTAAAGAGGATTTTAGGCGAAATGGCTGAAAAATCATGTAAAAAGTGATTCAAAATATGATTTAATGGATTGTCACTTTTGACCAAAAGGTGGCGCTGTTACGAAATTGATGTGGTGTGGTCAGAGTAAGGAGACAGTGACACATACAAAGTTTTGTGTCAATATGTCGAGGCATTGCAGATATAAAGCCTGAATAGTCATTTTGGCATCATGCCTCAACTTTGCTGCTGTGCTATACGAAAACGGTTTCATCAATCGACACGAAATCCATAACTTTTTGTCGGCACAGTCTGGAGATGATACGATTCGATTTTGGTGAAAATCGGACAAACGGTCTAGGAGGAGTTCGAAAAAGTAGGTTTTGAATGAAAATCAAGATGGCGGACAGGAAGTTTGGCCAAATAAGGAAAACTTGGTATCTATGTTCTCGGCTTGACCCAAGGAATCTATTAAGACCAGTGGCATTTCAATAGCCAGATGTATTCAAAAGTTATTAGCCTTTTTGGAAATTTTGTTATAACTTTTGACCACTAGGTGGCGCTGTCTTGAAATATTTTGGTTGCCTTCAGGGGATGGTGCTGATGACACAATCTGAGTTTCGTAATATTACACCAATGCATTTGTTTAGTATAGCATTTTATTTCACAAAACTGTATTGAAGTCAATGGGAATTTCATATTTTGTTCAATTATAGCGCCACCAAGAGGCTCAGTCCCACAATTTTTTTTACGTGTCCTCAGAGTGAGCCCATACATATGTGTGTCAATTTTGGTGAAAATATCTCAATTCGCTTCGGAGTTATAGACATTTATATGAAAAAACACGAAAAAAATGACTGACACATGACTTTGATTGAATATTACTACCCCTAAACATCAATATTTTCGCATTTGGGCATTGGTGTATAGCTATCGACCTATGTTTCCAAACTTCTGACGGTGGTTTCGTCTCGATCGGACTAGCGGTTTCAAAGATATAGCCAAATGTTTTTTAAGCGCTAAATCACAACGCTACACAAACCGTAAGGCGAAACCTAGCATGTTTGGTATCGTAGGACTCGGCAACGATTCAGGAGTCTAAAAAGATGAGTTTCGTGAAAATAAGTCGACCACACCCAAAGTTATAAGCATTTGGAAAAAAAAATTCACCACTAGGTGGCGCTGTTTCGAAACTTCTCAGGCTCATTCAGGGCATCGTGCTGATGACCCATACCACGTTTCGTAACAATCCGTTCATGCGTTCATAAAATACAGAATTTTAGCACAAAATTCAAAATGGCCGACAGCCAAAATGACCGATATGGCAAAATTGGATATCAGTCGACTCGGCATGTTGCCCTGAATCTAACGAGACCAATTGGATGATTTTTGGACAAACTGTTCAGAAGTTATAAGCAAAAATAGCCATTTTTCATATCTCCGGACCAGTAGGTGGCGCTGCGCCGAAACACAGCATGTAGCCTCAGGTCATGCTTGTGAGTACAAGTACCAAGTTTGGTCTGAATACGATAAACCGTTGCGGAGATACGGCCTTACGACTGTTTTTGCTAGCGCTACGTAAAATGTATTTGTGCGTTTATTGAAAACGGTTTGACGAATCCATTTGAATTCCATAACTTTTTGTCAGCACTACCTGAAGATGATCTGGTTCAATTTTCGTGCAAATCGGACAAACCGTCTAGGACGAGTTCGAAAAAGTAGGTTTTTCGAATGAATCAAAATGGCGGCCATATTTTTATTACAGAAAATGAAGTCATAGGATGCAATCGAATCGGCATGAGCTCAGGAATCAGAGGAAAAAATAATTTTGTTGATTGGCCTTACAGTTCAAAAGTTATTAGCAAAATAAAAGTGAAACTTTGGACAGGTGGTGGCGCTAGAGGGAATGACTTAGAAACACAAAAATTGCTGTATTTAATGTTGGGACTGTCCTCTATCAGAATGTCAAACCAAAACAACTTTCCCGCAATCGGTTCTATGGGCTGCCATAGACGCCCAGTCGGAAGAAGAATAATAATAAATATAGCTGCAAGCAGCCATTACCGGGGCCAAGCAGAATAAGACGACAAGACATGCCGACATGTCTGAAAGTGTCAGACCAACTGCAACAATGAGCAATTAAAGACATTTAAAGAGGATTTTAGGCAAAATGCCTGAAAAATCATAGAAACAATAATTAAAAATATGATTTGATGGATTATCACTTTCGACCAATAGGTGGCGCAGTTACAAAACTGATGTGATGTGGTCAGAGTGAAGTTACAATGACACATACAAAGTTTGGTGTCAATATGTCAAGGCATTGCAGAGATAAAGCCTTAATTAATGCTATTAGCATCATGCCTCAACTTTGCTGCTGCGCTATACGAAAACGGTTTCGTCTATCGACACGAAATCCATAACTTTTAGTCGGCACGGTCTGGAGATGATACGATTCGATTTTGGTGAAAATCGGACAAACGGTCTAGGAGGAGTTCGAAAAAGTAGGTTTTGAATGAAAATCAAGATGGCGGACAAGAAGTTTGACCAAATAAGGAAAATTTGGTATCTATGTTCTCGGCTTGACCCAAGGAATCTATTAAGACCAGTGGCATTTACATAGGCCGATGTATTCAAAAGTTATTAGCAGTTTTGGAAATGTTGTTATAACTTTTGACCACTAGGTGGCGCTGTCTCTAAATATTTTGGGTACCTTCAGGGGATGGTGCTGATGGCACATTCTGAGTTTCGTAATATTACACCAATGCATTTGTTTAGTATAGCATTTTATTTCACAAAACTGCATTGAAGTCAATGGGAATTTCATGTTTTGTTCTATTATAGCGCCACCAAGAGGCTCAGTCCCACCATTTTTTTTATGTGTCCTCAGAGTGAGCCCATACATATATGAGTCGATTTTGGTGCAAAAATCTCAATTTGCTTCGGAGTTATAGACATTTATATGAAAAAACACGAAAAAAATGACTGACACATGACTTTGATTGAATATTACTACCCCTAAACATCAATATTTTCGCATTTGGGCATTGGCGTATAGCTATCGACCTATGTTTCCAAACTTCTGACGGTGGTTTCGTCTCGATCGGACAAGCGGTTTCGAAGATATAGCCAAATGTTTTTTAAGCGCTAAATCACAACGCTACACAAACCGTTAGGCGAAACCTAACATGTTTGGTATCGTTGGACTCGGCAACGATTCAGGAGTCCAATGAGATGAGTTTCGTGAAAATAAGTCGATCACACCCAAAGTTATAAGCTTTTGAAAAAAAAAATTCACCACTAGGTGGCACTGTTACGAAACTTCTCACACTCCTTCAGGACATCGTGTTGATGACCCATACCAAGTTTCGTAACAATCCGTTCATGCGTTGTTAAAATAGAGCATTTTAGCACAAAATTCAAAATGGCCGACAGCCAAAATGACCGATATGGTCAAATTGGATATCAGTCGACTCGGCATGTTGCCCTGAATCTAACGAGACCAATTTTATGATTTTTGGACAAACTGTTCAGAAGTTATAAGAAAAAATAGCCATTTTTCATATCTCCGGACCAGTAGGTGGCGCTGCGCTGAAACACAGCATGTAGCCTCAGGTCATGCTTGTGAGTACAAGTACCAAGTTTGGTCTGAATACGATAAACCGTTGCGGAGATACGGCCTTACGACTGTTTTTGCTAGCGCTACGTAAAATGTATTCGTGCGTTTATCGAAAACGGTTTGACGAATCAATTTGAATTCCATAACTTTTTGTCAGCACTACCTGAAGATGATCTGGTTCAATTTTCGTGCAAATCGGACAAACCGTCTAGGACGAGTTCGAAAAAGTAGCTTTTTTTGAAAATTCAAGATGGCGACCATATTTTTATGACGGAAAATGACGTCATAGGGTGCAATCGAATCGCCATGAGCTCAGGAATCAGAGGAAAAAATAATTTTGTTGATTGGCCTTACGGTTCAAAAGTTATTAGCAAAGTAAAAGTGAAACTTTGGACAGGTGGTGGCGCTAGAGGGAATGACTTAGAATCACCAAAATTGGTGTATTTAATGTTGGGACTGTCCTCTATCAGAATGTCAAACCAAAACAACTTTCCCGCAATCGGTTCTATGGGCTGCCATAGACTCCCAGAGCGGAAGAATAATAATAATAATAATAATAATAATAATAATAAGAAACGGAACAGATACAATAGGTGCCTCCGCACCTTCGGTGCTTGGCCCCTAATAATAATAAGAAACGGAACAGATACAATAGGTGCCTCCGCACCTTCGGTGCTTGGCCCCTAATAATAATAATAAGAAACGGAACAGATACAATAGGTGCCTCCGCACCTTCGGTGCTTGGCCCCTAATAATAATAATAAGAAACGGAACAGATACAATAGGTGCCTCCGCACCTTCGGTGCTTGGCCCCTAATAATAATAATAATAAGAACGCGAACGAAAACAATAGGTGCCTCCGCACCTTCGGTGCTTGGCCCCTAATAATAATAATAATAATAAGAAACGGAACAGATACAATAGGTGCCTCCGCACCTTCGGTGCTTGGCCCCTAATAATAAGAACGGGAACGAAAACAATAGGTGCCTCCGCACCTTCGGTGCTTGGCCCCTAATAATAATAAATATAGCTGCAAGCAGCAATTATCGGGGCCAAGCGCAAGCAGACGACAGGATATGCCAACATGGCTGAAGGTGTCAGACCAACTGCAACAATGAGCAATTAAATACATTTAAAGAGGATTTTAGGCGAAATGGCTGAAAAATCATATAAAAAGTCATTCGAAATATGATTTAATGGATTATCACTTTCGACCAATCTGTGGCGCAGTTACAAAACTGATGTGATGTGGTCAGAGTGAAGTGACAATGACACATACAAAGTTTGGTGTCAATATGTCAAGGCATTGCAGAGATAAAGCCTGAATAGTGCTTTTAGCATCATGCCTCAACTTTGCTGCTACGCTATACGAAAACGGTTTCGTCTATAGACACGAAATCCATAACTTTTAGTCAGCACAGTCTGGAGATGATACGATTCGATTTTGGTGAAAATCGGACAAACGGTCTAGGAGGAGTTCGAAAAAGTAGGTTTTGACTGAAAATCAAGATGGCGGACAGGAAGCTAGGCCAAATAAGGAAACCTTGGTATCTATGTTCTCGTCTTGACCCAAGGAATCTATTAAGACCAGTTGCATTACAATAGGCCAACTTATTCAAAAGTTATTAGCAGTTTTGTAAATTTTGTTATAACTTTTGACCACTAGGTGGCACTGTCTCGAAATATTTTGGGTACCTTCAGGGGATGGTGCTGATGGCACATTTTGAGTTTCGTAATATTACACCAATGCATTTGTTTAGTATAGCATTTTATTTCACAAAACTGCATTGAAGTCAATGGGAATTTCATGTTTTGTTCTATTATAGCGCCACCAAGAGGCTGAGTCCCACCATCTTTTTTACATGTCCTCAGAGTGAGCTCATACATATGTGTGTCGATTTTGGTGAAAATATCTCAATTCGCTTCGGAGTTATAGACATTTATATGAAAAAACATGTAAAAAATGACTGACACATGACTTTGTTTGGAATTTACTACCCCTAAACATCAATATTTTCGCATTTGGGCATTGGCATATAGCTATCGACCTATGTTTCCAAACTTCTGACGGTGGTTTCATCTCGATCGGACTAGCGGTTTCAAAGATATAGCCAAATGTTTTTTAAGCGCTAAATCACAACGCTACACAAACCGTAAGGCGAAACCTAGCATGTTTGGTATCATAGGACTCGGCAACGATTCAGGAGTCTAGAAAGATGAGTTTCGTGAAAATAAGTCGACCACACCCAAAGTTATAAGCATTTGAAAAAAAAAATTCACCACTAGGTGGCGCTGTTTCGAAACTTCTCAGGCTCATTCAGGGCATTGTGCTGATGACCCATACCACGTTTCGTAACAATCTGTTCATGCGTTCTTAAAATACAGCATTTTAGCACAAAATTCAAAATGGCCGACAGTCAAAATGGCCGATATGGTAATATTGGATATCAGTCGACTCGGCATGTTACCCTGAATCTAACGAGACCAATTTTATGATTTTTGGACAAACTGTTCAGAAGTTATAAGCAAAAATAGGCATTTTTCATATCTCCGGACCAGTAGGTGGCGCTGCGCCGAAACACAGCATGTAGCCTCAGGTCATGCTTGTGATGACATGTACCAAGTTTGGTCTGAATCCGATAAACCGTTGCGGAGATACGGCCTTACATCTGTTTTCGCAAGCGCTACGTAAAATGTATTCGTGGGTTTATCGAAAACTGTTAAGCGAATCAACTTGAATTCCATAACTTTTTGTCAGCATGGTCTGTAGATGATCTGGTTCAATTTTCGTGCAAATCGGACAAACCGTCTAGGACGAGTTCGAAAAAGTAGCTTTTTAGATAAATTCAAAATGGCGGCCATATTGTTATGACAGAAATGATGTCATAGGGTGCAATCGAATTGGCATGAGCTCAGGAATCAGAGAGAAAAATAATTTTGTTGATTGGCCTTACGGTTCAAAAGTTATTAGCAAAATAAAAGTGAAATTTTGGACAGGTGGTGGCGCTAGAGGGAATGACTTAGACACACCAAAATTGGTGTATTTAATGTTGGGACTGTCCTCTATCAGAATGTCAAACCAAAACAACTTTCCCGCATTCGGTTCTATGGGCTGCCATAGACTCCCAGTTGGAAGAAGGAAGAATAATAATAAATATAGCTGCAAGCAGCAATTACCGGGGCCAAGCAGAATAAGACGACAAGACATGCCAACATGTCTGAAAGTGTCAGACCAACTGCAACAATGAGCAACTAAAGACATTTAAAGAGGATTTTTGGCAAAATGCCTGAAAAATCATAGAAACAATAATTAAAAATATGATTTGATGGATTATCACTTTCGACCAATAGGTGGCGCAGTTACAAAACTGATGTGATGTGGTCAGAGTGAAGTTACAATGACACATACAAAGTTTGGTGTCAATATGTCAAGGCATTGCAGAGATAAAGCCTTAATTAGTGCTATTAGCATCATGCCTCAACTTTGTTGCTGCGCTATACGAAAACGGTTTCGTCTATCGACACGAAATCCATAACTTTTAGTCGGCACGGTCTGGAGATGATACGATTCAATTTTGGTGAAAATCGGACAAACGGTCTAGGAGGAGTTCGAAAAAGTAGGTTTTGAATGAAAATCAAGATGGCGGACAAGAAGTTTGACCAAATAAGGAAAATTTGGTATCTATGTTCTCGGCTTGACCCAAGGAATCTATTAAGACCAGTGGCATTTACATAGGCCGATGTATTCAAAAGTTATTAGCAGTTTTGGAAATGTTGTTATAACTTTTGACCACTAGGTGGCGCTGTCTCTAAATATTTTGGGTACCTTCAGGGGATGGTGCTGATGGCACATTCTGAGTTTCGTAATATTACACAAATGCATTTGTTAAGTATAGCATTTTATTTCACAAAACTGCATTGAAGTCAATGGGAATTTCATATTTTGTTCAATTATAGCGCCACCAAGAGGCTCAGTCCCACAATTTTTTTTACGTGTCCTCAGAGTGAGCCCATACATATGTGTGTCAATTTTGGTGAAAATATCTCAATTCGCTTCGGAGTTATAGACATTTATATGAAAAAACACGAAAAAAATGACTGACACATGACTTTGATTGGAAATTAGTACCCCTAATCATCAATATTTTCGCATTTGGGCATTGGCATATAGCTATCGACCTATGTTTCCAAACTTCTGACGGTGGTTTCGTCTCGATCGGACTAGCGGTTTCAAAGATATAGCCAAATGTTTTTTAAGCGCTAAATCACAACGCTACACAAACCGTAAGGCGAAACCTAGCATGTTTGGTATCGTAGGACTCGGCAACGATTCAGGAGTCTAAAAAGATGAGTTTCGTGAAAATAAGTCGACCACACCCATAGTTATAAGCATTTGGAAAAAAAAATTCACCACTAGGTGGCGCTGTTTCGAAACTTCTCAGGCTCATTCAGGGCATCGTGCTGATGACCCATGCCAAGTTTCGTAACAATCCGTTCATGCATTCCTAAAATACAGCATTTTAGCACATAATTCAAAATGGCCGACAGTCAAAATGGCCGATATGGCAAAATTGGATATCAGTCGACCCGGCATGTCGCCCTGAATCTATCAAGACCAATTTTATGATTTTTGGACAAACTGTTCAGAAGTTATAAGCAAAAATAGCCATTTTTCATATCTCCGGACCAGTAGGTGGCGCTGCGCCGAAACGCGGCATGTAGCCTCAGGTCATGCTTGTGAGTACATGTACCAAGTTTGGTCTGAATACGATAAACCGTTGCGGAGATATAGCCTTACGACTGTTTTTGCTAGCGCTACGTAAAATGTATTCGTGCGTTTATCGAAAACGGTTTGACGAATCAATTTGAATTCCATAACTTTTGGTCAGCACTGCCTGAAGATGATCTGGTTCAATTTTCGTGCAAATCGGACAAACCATCTAGGACGAGTTCGAAAAAGTAGCTTTTTCAGAAAATTAAAAATGGTGGCCATATTTATATGACGGAAAATGACGTCATAGGGTGCAATCGAATCGGCATGAGCTCAGGAATCAGAGGAAAAAAGAATTTTGTTGATTGGCCTTACGGTTCAAAAGTTATTAGCAAAATAAAAGTGAAACTTTGGACAGGTGGTGGCGCTAGAGGGAATGACTTAGACACACCAAAATTGGTGTATTTAATGTTGGGACTGTCCTCTATCAGAATGTCAAACCATTACAACTTTCCCGCGATCGGTTCTATGGGCTGCCATAGACTCCCAGTCGGAAGAAGGAAGAATAATAATAATAAATATAGCTGCAAGCAGCCATTACCGGGGCCAAGCAGAATAAGACGACAAGACATGCCGACATGTCTGAAAGTGTCAGACCAACTGCAACAATGAGCAATTAAAGACATTTAAAGAGGATTTTAGGCAAAATGCCTGAAAAATCATAGAAACAATAATTAAAAATATGATTTGATGGATTATCACTTTCGACCAATAGGTGGCGCAGTTACAAAACTGATGTGATGTGGTCAGAGTGAAGTTACAATGACACATACAAAGTTTGGTGTCAATATGTCAAGGCATTGCAGAGATAAAGCCTTAATTAATGCTATTAGCATCATGCCTCAACTTTGCTGCTGCGCTATACGAAAACGGTTTCGTCTATCGACACGAAATCCATAACTTTTAGTCGGCACGGTCTGGAGATGATACGATTCGATTTTGGTGAAAATCGGACAAACGGTCTAGGAGGAGTTCGAAAAAGTAGGTTTTGAATGAAAATCAAGATGGCGGACAAGAAGTTTGACCAAATAAGGAAAATTTGGTATCTATGTTCTCGGCTTGACCCAAGGAATCTATTAAGACCAGTGACATTTACATAGGCCGATGTATTCAAAAGTTATTAGCAGTTTTGGAAATGTTGTTATAACTTTTGACCACTAGGTGGCGCTGTCTCTAAATATTTTGGGTACCTTCAGGGGATGGTGCTGATGGCACATTCTGAGTTTCGTAATATTACACCAATGCATTTGTTTAGTATAGCATTTTATTTCACAAAACTGCATTGAAGTCAATGGGAATTTCATGTTTTGTTCTATTATAGCGCCACCAAGAGGCTCAGTCCCACCATTTTTTTAATGTGTCCTCAGAGTGAGCCCATACATATATGTGTCGATTTTGGTGCAAAAATCTCAATTTGCTTCGGAGTTATAGACATTTATATGAAAAAACACGAAAAAAATGACTGACACATGACTTTGATTGAATATTACTACCCCTAAACATCAATATTTTCGCATTTGGGCATTGGCGTATAGCTATCGACCTATGTTTCCAAACTTCTGACGGTGGTTTCGTCTCGATCGGACTAGCGGTTTCAAAGATATAGCCAAATGTTTTTTAAGCGCTAAATCACAACGCTACACAAACCGTAAGGCGAAACCTAGCATGTTTGGTATCGTAGGACTCGGCAACGATTCAGGAGTCTAAAAAGATGAGTTTCGTGAAAATAAGTCGACCACACCCAAAGTTATAAGCATTTGAAAAAAAAAATTCACCACTAGGTGGCGCTGTTTCGAAACTTCTCAGGCTCATTCAGGGCATCGTGCTGATGACCCATACCACATTTCGTAACAATCCGTTCATGCATTCTTAAAATACAGAATTTTAGCACAAAATTCAAAATGGCCGACAGCCAAAATGACCGATATGGTCAAATTGGATATCAGTCGACTCGGCATGTTGCCCTGAATCTAACGAGACCAATTGTATGATTTTTGGACAAACTGTTCAGAAGTTATAAGCAAAAATAGCCATTTTTCATATCTCCGGACCAGTAGGTGGCGCTGCGCCGAAACGCAGCATGTAGCCTCAGGTCATGCTTGTGAGTACAAGTACCAAGTTTGGTCTGAATACGATAAACCGTTGCGGAGATACGGCCTTACGACTGTTTTTGCTAGCGCTACGTAAAATGTATTTGTGCGTTTATTGAAAACGGTTTGACGAATCCATTTGAATTCCATAACTTTTGGTCAGCACTACCTGAAGATGATCTGGTTCAATTTTCGTGCAAATCGGACAAACCGTCTAGGACGAGTTCGAAAAAGTAGCTTTTTTTGAAAATTCAAGATGGCGGCCATATTTTTATGACGGCAAATGACGTCATAGGGTGCAATCGAATCGCCATGAGCTCAGGAATCAGAGGAAAAAAGAATTTCGCTAATTGGCCTTACGGTTCAAAAGTTATTAGCAAAATAAAAGTGAAACTTTGGACAGGTGGTGGCGCTAGAGGGAATGACTTAGAAACACCAAAATTGGTGTATTTAATGTTGAGACGGTCCTCTATCAGAATGTCAAACCAAAACAACTTTCCCGCAATCGGTTCTATGGGCTGCCATAGACTCCCATGGCGGAAGAATAATAATAATAATAATAATAATAATAATAATAAGAAACGGAACAGATACAATAGGTGCCTCCGCACCTTCGGTGCTTGGCCCCTAAATATAGCTGCAAGCAGCAATTATCGGGGCCAAGCGCAAGCAGATGACAGGATATGCCAACATGGCTGAAGGTGTCAGACCAACTGGAACAATGAGCAATTAAATACATTTAAAGAGGATTTTAGGCGAAATGGCTGAAAAATCATATAAAAAGTCATTTAAAATATGATTTAATGGATTATCACTTTCGACCAATAGGTGGAGCAGTTACAAAACTGATGTGATGTGGTCAGAGTGAAGTGACAATGACATATACAAAGTTTGGTGTCAATATTTCAAGGGATTTCAGAGATAAAGCCTGAATAGTGCTTTTGGCATCATGCCTCAACTTTGCTGCTGCGCTATACGAAAACAGTTTCGTCTATCGACACGAAATCCATAACGTTTAGTCGGCACAGTCTGGAGATGATACGATTCGATTTTGGTGAAAATCGGACAAACGGTCTAGGAGGAGTTCGAAAAAGTAGGTTTTGAATGAAAATCAAGATGGCGGACAGGAAGTTTGGCCAAATAAGGAAAACTTGGTATCTATGTTCTCGGCTTGACCCAGGGAATCTATTAAGACCAGTGGCATTTCAATAGCCAGATTTATTCAAAAGTTATTAGCCTTTTTGGAAATTTTGTTATAACTTTTGACCACTAGGTGGCGCTGTCTCGAAATCTTTTGGGTACCTTCAAGGGATGGAGCTGATGGCACATTCTGAGTTTCGTAATATTACACCAATGCATTTGTTTAGTATAGCATTTTATTTCACAAAACTGTATTGAAGTCAATGGGAATTTCATGTTTTGTTCTGTTATAGCGCCACCAAGAGGCTCAGTCACACCATTTTTTTTATGTGTCCTCAGAGTGAGCCCATACATATGTGTGTCAACTTTGGTGAAGATATCTCAATTCGCTTCGGAGTTATAGACATTTATATGAAAAAACACGTAAAAAATGACTGACACATGACTTTGATTGGAATTTACTACCCCTAAACATCAATATTTTTGCATTTGGGCATTGGCGTATAGCTATCGACCTATGTTTCCAAACTTCTGACGGTGGTTTCGTCTTGATCGGACTATCGGTTTCGAAGATATAGCCAAATGTTTTTTAAGCGCTAAATCACAACGCTACACAAACAGTAAGGCAAAACCTAGCATGTTTGGTATCGTGGGACTCGGCAACGATTCAGGACTGTAATGAGATGAGTCTCGTGAAAATAAGTCGACCACACCCGAGTTATAAGCATTTGGGAAAAAAAATTCACCACTAGGTGGCGCTGTTTCGAAAGTTCTCAGGTTCCTTCAGGACATCGTGATGATGACCAATACCAAGTTTCGTAACAATTCGTTCATGCGTTCATAAAATACAGCATTTTAGCACAAAATTCAAAATGGCTGACAGTCAAAATGGCCGATATGGTCAAATTGGATATCAGTCGAATCGGCATGTTGCCCTGAATCTAACGAGACCAATTTTATGATTTTTGGACAAACTGTTCAAAACCTATAAGCAAAAATAGCCATTTTCCATATCTCCGGACCAGTAGGTGGCGCTGCGCCGAAACACAGCATGTAGCCTCAGGTCATACCTGTGATGACATGTACCAAGTTTGGTCTGAATACGATAAACCGTTGCGGAGATAGAGCCCTACGACTGTTTTTGCAGGCGCTACGTAAAATTAGTTCGAGCGTTTTTCGAAAACGGTTTAACGAATCAATTTGAATTCCATAACTTTTTGTCAGCACTGCCTGAAGATGATCTGGTTCAATTTTCGTGCGAATCGGACAAACCGTCTAGGACGAGTTCGAAAAAGTAGGTTTTACGAAAAATTAAAAATGGCGGCCATATTGTTATGACGGAAAATGAAGTCATAGGGTGCAATCGAATCGGCATGAGCTCAGGAATCAGAGGAAAAAAGAATTTTGTTGATTGACCTCACGGTTCAAAAGTTATTAGCAAAATAAAAGTGAAACTTTGGACAGGTGGTGGCGCTAGAGGGAATGACTTAGAAACAACAAAATTGGTGTATTTAATGTTGGGAGAGTCCTCTATCAGAATGTCAATCCAAAACAACTTTCCCGCAATCGGTTCTATGGGCTGCCATAGACACCCAGTCGGAAGAAACGGAAGAATAATAATAATAAGAACGGGAACAGATACAATAGGTGCCTACGCACCTTCGGTGCTTGGCCCCTAATAATAATAATAAATATAGCTGCAAGCAGCCATTACCGGGGCCAAGCTGAATAAGACGACAAGACATGCCGACATGTCTGAAAGTGTCAGACCAACTGCAACAATGAGCAATTAAAGACATTTAAAGAGGATTTTAGGCAAAATGCCTGAAAAATCATAGAAACAATAAATAAAAATATGATTTGATGGATTATCACTTTCGACCAATAGGTGGCGCAGTTACAAAACTGATGTGATGTGGTCAGAGTGAAGTTACAATGACACATACAAAGTTTGGTGTCAATATGTCAAGGCATTGCAGAGATAAAGCCTTAATTAATGCTATTAGCATCATGCCTCAACTTTGCTGCTGCGCTATACGAAAACGGTTTCGTCTATCGACACGAAATCCATAACTTTTAGTCGGCACGGTCTGGAGATGATACGATTCGATTTTGGTGAAAATCGGACAAACGGTCTAGGAGGAGTTCGAAAAAGTAGGTTTTGAATGAAAATCAAGATGGCGGACAAGAAGTTTGACCAAATAAGGAAAATTTGGTATCTATGTTCTCAGCTTGACCCAAGGAATCTATTAAGACCAGTGGCATTTACATAGGCCGATGTATTCAAAAGTTATTAGCAGTTTTGGAAATGTTGTTATAACTTTTGACCACTAGGTGGCGCTGTCTCTAAATATTTTGGGTACCTTCAGGGGATGGTGCTGATGGCACATTCTGAGTTTCGTAATATTACACCAATGCATTTGTTTAGTATAGCATTTTATTTCACAAAACTGCATTGAAGTCAATGGGAATTTCATGTTTTGTTCTATTATAGCGCCACCAAGAGGCTCAGTCCCACCATTTTTTTTATGTGTCCTCAGAGTGAGCCCATACATATATGTGTCGATTTTGGTGCAAAAATCTCAATTTGCTTCGGAGTTATAGACATTTATATGAAAAAACACGAAAAAAATGACTGACACATGACTTTGATTGGAAATTAGTACCCCTAAACATCAATATTTTCGCATTTGGGCATTGGCGTTTAGCTATCGACCTATGTTTCCAAACTTCTGACGGTGGTTTCGTCTCGATCGGACTAGCGGTTTCAAAGATATAGCCAAATGTTTTTTAAGCGCTAAATCACAACGCTACACAAACCGTAAGGCAAAACCTAGCATGTTTGGTATCGTAGGACTCGGCAATGATTCAGGAGTCTAAAAAGATGAGTTTCGTGAAAATAAGTCGACCACACCCAAAGTTATAAGCATTTGAAAAAAAAAATTCACCACTAGGTGGCGCTGTTTCGAAACTTCTCAGGCTCATTCAGGGCATTGTGCTGATGACCCATACCACGTTTCGTAACAATCCGTTCATGCGTTCATAAAATACAGAATTTTAGCACAAAATTCAAAATGGCCGACAGCCAAAATGACCGATATGGTCAAATTGGATATCAGTCGACTCGGCATGTCGCCCTGAATCTAACGAGACCAATTTTATGATTTTTGGACAAACTGTTCAGAAGTTATAAGCAAAAATAGCCATTTTTCATATCTCCGGACCAGTAGGTGGCGCTGCGCCGAAACGCAGCATGTAGCCTCAGGTCATGCTTGTGATGACATGTACCAAGTTTGGTCTGAATACGATAAACCGTTGCAGAGATACAGCCTTACGACTGTTTTTGCAGGCGCTACGTAAAATTTGTTCGTGCGTTTATTGAAAACGGTTTGACGAATCAATTTGAATTCCATAACTTTTGGTCAGCACTGCCTGAAGATGATCTGGTTCAATTTTCGTGCAAATCGGACAAACCGTCTAGGACGAGTTCGAAAAAGTAGGTTTTTCGAATGAATCAAAATGGCGGCCATATTTTTATTACAGAAAATGAAGTCATAGGATGCAATCGAATCGGCATGAGCTCAGGAATCAGAGGAAAAAATAATTTTGTTGATTGGCCTTACAGTTCAAAAGTTATTAGCAAAATAAAAGTGAAAATTTGGACAGGTGGTGGCGCTAGAGGGAATGACTTAGAAACACCAAAATTGGTGTATTTAATGTTGGGACTGTGCTCTATCAGAATGTCAAACCAAAACAACTTTCCCGCAATCGGTTCTATGGGCTGCCATAGACTCCAAGAGCGGAAGAAGAAGAAGAATAATAATAAATATAGCTGCAAGCAGCAATTATCGGGGCCAAGCGCAAGCAGATGACAGGATATGCCAACATGGCTGAAGGTGTCAGACCAACTGCAACAATGAGAAATTAAAGACATTTAGAGAGGATTTTAGGCGAAATGGCTGAAAAATCATATATAAAGTCATTCAAAATATGATTTAATGGATTATCACTTTCAACCAATAGGTGGCGCAGTTAGAAAACTGATGTGATGTGGTCAGAGTGAAGTGACAATGACACATACAAAGTTTGGTGTCAATATGTCAAGGCATTGCAGAGATAAAGCCTGAATAGTGCTTTTAGCATCATGCCTCATCTTTGCTGCTACGCTATACGAAAACAGTTTTGTCTATAGACACGAAATCAATAACTTTTAGTCAGCACAGTCTGGAGATGATACGATTCGATTTTGGTGAAAATCGGACAAACGGTCTAGGAGGAGTTCGAAAAAGTAGGTTTTGACTGAAAATCAAGATGGCGGACAGGAATCTAGGCCAAATAAGGAAAACTTGGTATCTATGTTCTCGGCTTGACCCAATGAATCTATTAAGACCAGTTGCATTACAATAGGCCAACTTATTCAAAAGTTATTAGCAGTTTTGTAAATTTTGTTATAACTTTTGACCACTAGGTGGCACTGTCTCGAAATATTTTGGATACCTTCAGGGGATGGTGCTGATGGCACATTATGAGTTTCCTAATATTACACCAATGCATTTGTTTAGTATAGCATTTTATTTCACAAAACTGTATTGAAGTCAATGGGAATTTCATGTTTTGTTCTATTATAGCGCCACCAAGAGGCTGAGTCCCACCATTTTTTTTACATGTCCTCAGAGTGAGCTCATACATATGTGTGTCGATTTTGGTGAAAATATCTCAATTCGCTTCGGAGTTATAGACATTTAAATGAAAAAACACATAAAAAATGACTGACACATGACTTTGATTGGAATTTACTACCCCTAAACATCAATATTTTCGCATTTGGGCATTGGCGTATAGCTATCGACCTATGTTTCCAAACTTCTGGCGGTGGTTTCGTCTCGATCGGACTAGCGGTTTCGAAGATATAGCCAAATGTTTTTTAAGCACTAAATCACAACGCTACACAAACCGTAAGGCAAAACCTAGCATGTTTGGTATCGTGGGACTCGGCAACGATTCAGGACTCTAATGAGATGAGTCTCGTGAAAATAAGTTGACCACACCCAAAGTTATAAGCATTTGAAAGCATTTGGTGAAAAAAATTCACCACTAGGTGGCACTGTTTCGAAACTTCTCAGGCTCCTTCAGGGCATCGTGCTGATGATCCATTCCAAGTTTTGTAACGATACGTTCACGCGCTCATAAAATACAGCATTTTAGCACATAATTCAAAATGGCCGACAGTCAAAATGGCTGATCGGGGAAAATTGGATATCAGTCGACTCAGCATGACGCCCTGAATCTAACGAGACCACTTTTATGATTTTTGGACAAACCATTCAGAAGTTATAAGCAAAAATAGCCATTTTTCATATCTCCGGACCAGTAGGTGGCACTGCGCCGAAACGCAGCATGCTGCCTCAGGTCATGCTTGTGATGAGATGTACCAAGTTTGGTCTGAATACGATAAACCGTTGCGGAGATACAGCCCTACGACTGTTTTCACAAGCGCTACGTAAAATTTGTTTGCGCGGTATTCGAGAACGGTTTGATGAATCAACACGAATTCCATAACTTTTTTTCGGCATGGTCTGAAGATGATCTGATTCAATTTTCGTGGAAATTGGACCAACGGCCTAGGAGGAGTTCGAAAAAGTAGGTTTTTCGGAAAATTCAAAATGGCGGAAAATTATTATGACGAAAAATTACGTCATAGGATGCAATCGAATCGCCATGAGCTCACGAATCAGAGGGAAAAGGAATTTTGTTTCTAGCCCTTGTGGTTCAAAAGTTATTAGCAGAAACATGAGTGAAAGTTTGGACAGTTGGTGGCGCTAGAGGGAATGACTTAGACACACCAAAATTGGTGTATTTAATGTTGGGACTGTCCTCTATCAGAATGTCAAACCATTACAACTTTCCCGCAATCGGTTCTATGGGCTGCCATAGACTCCCAGTCGGAACAATGAAGAATAATAATAATAATAATAATAATAATAAGAACGCGAACGAAAACAATAGGTGCCTCCGCACCTTCGGTGCTTGGCCCCTAATAAATAGCTGCAAGCAGCAATTACCGGGGCCAAGCAGAATAAGACGACAAGACATGCCAACATGTCTGAAAGTGTCAGACCAACTGCAACAATGAGCAATTATAGACTTTAAAGAGGATTTTATGCAAAATGCCTGAAAAATCATAGAAACAATAATTAAAAATATGATTTTATGGATTATCACTTTCGACCAATAGGTGGCGCAGTTACAAAACTGATGTGATGTGGTCAGAGTGAAGTGACAATGACACATACAAAGTTTGGTGTCAATATGTCAAGGCATTGCAGAGATAAAGCCTGAATAGTGCTATTAGCATCATGCCTCAACTTTGCTGCTGCGCTATACGAAAACGGTTTCGTCTATCGACACGAAATCCATAACTTTTAGTCGGCACGGTCTGGAGATGATACGATTCGATTTTGGTGAAAATCGGACAAACGGTCTAGGAGGAGTTCGAAAAAGTAGGTTTTGACTGAACATCAAGATGGCGGACAGGAAGTTCGGCCAAATAAGGAAAACTTGGTATCTATGTTCTCGGCTTGACCCAAGGAATCTATTAAGACCAGTGGCATTTCAATAGACAGATTTATTCAAAAGTTATTAGCCTTTTTGGAAATTTTGTTATAACTTTTGACCACTAGGTGGCGCTGTTTCGAAATATTTTGAGTACCTTCAGGGGATGGTGCTGAAGGCACATTCTGAGTTTCGTAATATTACACCAATGCATTTGTTTAGTATAGCATTTTATTTCACAAAACTCTATTGAAATCAATGGGAATTTCATGTTTTGTTCTATTATAGCGCCACCAAGAGGCTCAGTCCCACCATTTTTTTTATGTGTCATCAGAGTGAGCCCATACATATATGTGTCGATTTTGGTGCAATAATCTCAATTTGCTTCGGAGTTATAGACATTTATATGAAAAAACACGTAAAAAATGACTGACACATGACTTTGATTGAATATTACTACCCCTAAACATCAATATTTTCACATTTGGGCATTTGCATATAGTTAACAAGCTATGATTCCAAACTTCTGACGGTGGTTTCGTCTCAATCGGACAAACGGTTTCGAAGATATAGCCTAATGTTTTTTAAGCGCTAAATCACAATGCTACACAAACCGTTAGGCGAAACCTAACATGTTTGGTATCGTTGGACTCGGCAACGATTCAGGAGTCCAATGAGATGAGTTTCGTGAAAATAAGTCGACCACACCCAAAGTTATAAGCATTTGAAAAAAAAAATTCACCACTAGGTGGCGCTGTTTCGAAACTTCTCACACTCCTTCAGGACATCGTGCTGATGACCCATACCAAGTTTCGTAATAATCCGTTCATGCGTTGTTAAAATACAGCATTTTAGCACAAAATTCAAAATGGCCGACAGTCAAATTGGCCGATATGGCAAAATTGGATATCAGTCGACTCGGCATGACGCCCTGAATCTATCAAGACCAATTTTATGATTTTTGGACAAACTGTTCAGAAGTTATAAGCAAAAATAGCCATTTTTCATATCTCCGGACCAGTAGGTGGCGCTGCGGCGAAACGCAGCATGTAGCCTCAGGTCATGCTTGTGATGACATGTACCAAGTTTGGTCTGAATACGATAAACCGTTGCGGAGATACAGCCTTACGACTGTTTTTGTAAGCGCCACGTAAAATTTGTTCGAGCGTTTATCGAAAACGGTTTGACGAATCAAAAAGATTTTAATAACTTTTTGTCACCACTGCCTGAAGATGATCCGATTCAATTTTCGTGCAAATCGGACAAACCGTCTAGGACGAGTTCGAAAAAGTAGCTTTTTAGGAAAATTCAAAATGGCGGCCATGTTTTTATGACGGAAAATGACGTCATAGGGTGCAATCGAATCGTCATGAGCTCAGGAATCAGAGGAAAAAAGGATTTCGCTGATTGGCCTTACGGTTCAAAAGTTATTAGCAAAGTAAAAGTGAAACTTTGGACAGGTGGTGGCGCTAGAGGGAATGACTTAGACACACCAAAATTGGTGTACTTAATGTTGGGACTGTCCTCTATCAGAATGTCAAACCAAAACAACTTTCCCGCAATCGGTTCTATGGGCTGCCATAGACTCCCATGGCGGAAGAATAATAATAATAAATATAGCTGCAAGCAGCCATTACCGGGGCCAAGCAGAATAAGACGACAAGACATGCCGACATGACTGAAAGTGTCAGACCAACTGCAACAATGAGCAATTAAAGACATTTAAAGAGGATTTTAGGCAAAATGCCTGAAAAATCATAGAAACAATAATTAAAAATATGATTTGATGGATTATCACTTTCGACCAATAGGTGGCGCAGTTACAAAACTGATGTGATGTGGTCAGAGTGAAGTTACAATGACACATACAAAGTTTGGTGTCAATATGTCAAGGCATTGCAGAGATAAAGCCTTAATTAATGCTATTAGCATCATGCCTCAACTTTGCTGCTGCGCTATACGAAAACGGTTTCGTCTATCGACACGAAATCCATAACTTTTAGTCGGCACGGTCTGGAGATGATACGATTCGATTTTGGTGAAAATCGGACAAACGGTCTAGGAGGAGTTCGAAAAAGTAGGTTTTGAATGAAAATCAAGATGGCGGACAAGAAGTTTGACCAAATAAGGAAAATTTGGTATCTATGTTCTCGGCTTGACCCAAGGAATCTATTAAGACCAGTGACATTTACATAGGCCGATGTATTCAAAAGTTATTAGCAGTTTTGGAAATGTTGTTATAACTTTTGACCACTAGGTGGCGCTGTCTCTAAATATTTTGGGTACCTTCAGGGGATGGTGCTGATGGCACATTCTGAGTTTCGTAATATTACACCAATGCATTTGTTTAGTATAGCATTTTATTTCACAAAACTGCATTGAAGTCAATGGGAATTTCATGTTTTGTTCTATTATAGCGCCACCAAGAGGCTCAGTCCCACCATTTTTTTAATGTGTCCTCAGAGTGAGCCCATACATATATGTGTCGATTTTGGTGCAAAAATCTCAATTTGCTTCGGAGTTATAGACATTTATATGAAAAAACACGAAAAAAATGACTGACACATGACTTTGATTGAATATTACTACCCCTAAACATCAATATTTTCGCATTTGGGCATTGGCGTATAGCTATCGACCTATGTTTCCAAACTTCTGACGGTGGTTTCGTCTCGATCGGACTAGCGGTTTCAAAGATATAGCCAAATGTTTTTTAAGCGCTAAATCACAACGCTACACAAACCGTAAGGCGAAACCTAGCATGTTTGGTATCGTAGGACTCGGCAACGATTCAGGAGTCTAAAAAGATGAGTTTCGTGAAAATAAGTCGACCACACCCAAAGTTATAAGCATTTGAAAAAAAAAATTCACCACTAGGTGGCGCTGTTTCGAAACTTCTCAGGCTCATTCAGGGCATCGTGCTGATGACCCATACCACATTTCGTAACAATCCGTTCATGCGTTCATAAAATACAGAATTTTAGCACAAAATTCAAAATGGCCGACAGCCAAAATGACCGATATGGTCAAATTGGATATCAGTCGACTCGGCATGTTGCCCTGAATCTAACGAGACCAATTGTATGATTTTTGGACAAACTGTTCAGAAGTTATAAGCAAAAATAGCCATTTTTCATATCTCCGGACCAGTAGGTGGCGCTGCGCCGAAACGCAGCATGTAGCCTCAGGTCATGCTTGTGAGTACAAGTACCAAGTTTGGTCTGAATACGATAAACCGTTGCGGAGATACGGCCTTACGACTGTTTTTGCTAGCGCTACGTAAAATGTATTTGTGCGTTTATTGAAAACGGTTTGACGAATCCATTTGAATTCCATAACTTTTGGTCAGCACTACCTGAAGATGATCTGGTTCAATTTTCGTGCAAATCGGACAAACCGTCTAGGACGAGTTCGAAAAAGTAGCTTTTTTTGAAAATTCAAGATGGCGGCCATATTTTTATGACGGCAAATGACGTCATAGGGTGCAATCGAATCGCCATGAGCTCAGGAATCAGAGGAAAAAAGAATTTCGCTAATTGGCCTTACGGTTCAAAAGTTATTAGCAAAATAAAAGTGAAACTTTGGACAGGTGGTGGCGCTAGAGGGAATGACTTAGAAACACCAAAATTGGTGTATTTAATGTTGAGACGGTCCTCTATCAGAATGTCAAACCAAAACAACTTTCCCGCAATCGGTTCTATGGGCTGCCATAGACTCCCATGGCGGAAGAATAATAATAATAATAATAATAATAATAATAATAATAATAATAAGAAACGGAACAGATACAATAGGTGCCTCCGCACCTTCGGTGCTTGGCCCCTAATAATAATAATAAATATAGCTGCAAGCAGCAATTACCGGGGCCAAGCAGAATAAGACGACAAGACATGCCAACATGTCTGAAAGTGTCAGACCAACTGCAACAATGAGCAATTAAAGACATTTAAAGAGGATTTTAGGCGAAATGGCTGAAAAATCATGTAAAAAGTGATTCAAAATATGATTTAATGGATTGTCACTTTTGACCAAAAGGTGGCGCTGTTACGAAATTGATGTGGTGTGGTCAGAGTAAGTAGACAGTGACACATACAAAGTTTTGTGTCAATATGTCGAGGCATTGCAGATATAAAGCCTGAATAGTCATTTTGGCATCATGCCTCAACTTTGCTGCTGCGCTATACGAAAACGGTTTCATCAATCGACACGAAATCCATAACTTTTTGTCGGCACAGTCTGGAGATGATACGATTCGATTTTGGTGAAAATCGGACAAACGGTCTAGGAGGAGTTCGAAAAAGTAGGTTTTGAATGAAAATCAAGATGGCGGACAGGAAGTTTGGCCAAATAAGGAAAACTTGGTATCTATGTTCTCGGCTTGACCCAAGGAATCTATTAAGAACCGTGGAATTTCAATAGCCAGATTTATTCAAAAGTTATTAGCCTTTTTGGAAATTTTTTTATAACTTTTGACCACTAGGTGGCGCTGTCTTGAAATATTTTGGTTGCCTTCAGGGGATGGTGCTGATGACACAATCTGAGTTTCGTAATATTACACCAATGCATTTGTTTAGTATAGCATTTTATTTCACAAAACTGTATTGAAGTCAATGGGAATTTCATATTTTGTTCAATTATAGCGCCACCAAGAGGCTCAGTCCCACAATTTTTTTTACGTGTCCTCAGAGTGAGCCCATACATATGTGTGTCAATTTTGGTGAAAATATCTCAATTCGCTTCGGAGTTATAGACATTTATATGAAAAAACACGAAAAAAATGACTGACACATGACTTTGATTGGAAATTAGTACCCCTAAACATCAATATTTTCGCATTTGGGCATTGGCGTATAGCTATCGACCTATGTTTCCAAACTTCTGACGGTGGTTTCGTCTCGATCGGACTAGCGGTTTCAAAGATATAGCCAAATGTTTTTTAAGCGCTAAATCACAACGCTACACAAACCGTAAGGCGAAACCTAGCATGTTTGGTATCGTAGGACTCGGCAACGATTCAGGAGTCTAAAAAGATGAGTTTCGTGAAAATAAGTCGACCACACCCAAAGTTATAAGCATTTGAAAAAAAAAATTCACCACTAGGTGGCGCTGTTTCGAAACTTCTCAGGCTCATTCAGGGCATTGTGCTGATGACCCATACCACGTTTCGTAACAATCCGTTCATGCGTTCATAAAATACAGAATTTTAGCACAAAATTCAAAATGGCCGACAGCCAAAATGACCGATATGGTCAAATTGGATATCAGTCGACTCGGCATGTTGCCCTGAATCTAACGAGACCAATTTTATGATTTTTGGACAAACTGTTCAGAAGTTATAAGCAAAAATAGCCATTTTTCATATCTCCGGACCAGTAGGTGGCGCTGCGCCGAAACACAGCATGTAGCCTCAGGTCATGCTTGTGAGTACAAGTACCAAGTTTGGTCTGAATACGATAAACCGTTGCGGAGATACGGCCTTACGACTGTTTTTGCTAGCGCTACGTAAAATGTATTTGTGCGTTTATCGAAAACGGTTTGACGAATCCATTTGAATTCCATAACTTTTTGTCAGCACTACCTGAAGATGATCTGGTTCAATTTTCGTGCAAATCGGACAAACCGTCTAGGACGAGTTCGAAAAAGTAGCTTTTTTTGAAAATTCAAGATGGCGGCCATATTTTTATGACGGAAAATGACGTCATAGGGTGCAATCGAATCGCCATGAGCTCAGGAATCAGAGGAAAAAAGAATTTCGCTGATTGGCCTTACGGTTCAAAAGTTATTAGCAAAATAAAAGTGAAACTTTGGACAGGTGGTGGCGCTAGAGGGAATGACTTAGAAACACCAAAATTGGTGTATTTAATGTTGAGACGGTCCTCTATCAGAATGTCAAACCAAAACAACTTTCCCGCAATCGGTTCTATGGGCTGCCATAGACTCCCATGGCGGAAGAATAATAATAATAAATATAGCTGCAAGCAGCCATTACCGGGGCCAAGCAGAATAAGACGACAAGACATGCCGACATGTCTGAAAGTGTCAGACCAACTGCAACAATGAGCAATTAAAGACATTTAAAGAGGATTTTAGGCAAAATGCCTGAAAAATCATAGAAACAATAATTAAAAATATGATTTGATGGATTATCACTTTCGACCAATAGGTGGCGCAGTTACAAAACTGATGTGATGTGGTCAGAGTGAAGTTACAATGACACATACAAAGTTTGGTGTCAATATGTCAAGGCATTGCAGAGATAAAGCCTTAATTAATGCTATTAGCATCATGCCTCAACTTTGCTGCTGCGCTATACGAAAACGGTTTCGTCTATCGACACGAAATCCATAACTTTTAGTCGGCACGGTCTGGAGATGATACGATTCGATTTTGGTGAAAATCGGACAAACGGTCTAGGAGGAGTTCGAAAAAGTAGGTTTTGAATGAAAATCAAGATGGCGGACAAGAAGTTTGACCAAATAAGGAAAATTTGGTATCTATGTTCTCGGCTTGACCCAAGGAATCTATTAAGACCAGTGACATTTACATAGGCCGATGTATTCAAAAGTTATTAGCAGTTTTGGAAATGTTGTTATAACTTTTGACCACTAGGTGGCGCTGTCTCTAAATATTTTGGGTACCTTCAGGGGATGGTGCTGATGGCACATTCTGAGTTTCGTAATATTACACCAATGCATTTGTTTAGTATAGCATTTTATTTCACAAAACTGCATTGAAGTCAATGGGAATTTCATGTTTTGTTCTATTATAGCGCCACCAAGAGGCTCAGTCCCACCATTTTTTTAATGTGTCCTCAGAGTGAGCCCATACATATATGTGTCGATTTTGGTGCAAAAATCTCAATTTGCTTCGGAGTTATAGACATTTATATGAAAAAACACGAAAAAAATGACTGACACATGACTTTGATTGAATATTACTACCCCTAAACATCAATATTTTCGCATTTGGGCATTGGCGTATAGCTATCGACCTATGTTTCCAAACTTCTGACGGTGGTTTCGTCTCGATCGGACTAGCGGTTTCAAAGATATAGCCAAATGTTTTTTAAGCGCTAAATCACAACGCTACACAAACCGTAAGGCGAAACCTAGCATGTTTGGTATCGTAGGACTCGGCAACGATTCAGGAGTCTAAAAAGATGAGTTTCGTGAAAATAAGTCGACCACACCCAAAGTTATAAGCATTTGAAAAAAAAAATTCACCACTAGGTGGCGCTGTTTCGAAACTTCTCAGGCTCATTCAGGGCATCGTGCTGATGACCCATACCACATTTCGTAACAATCCGTTCATGCGTTCATAAAATACAGAATTTTAGCACAAAATTCAAAATGGCCGACAGCCAAAATGACCGATATGGTCAAATTGGATATCAGTCGACTCGGCATGTTGCCCTGAATCTAACGAGACCAATTGTATGATTTTTGGACAAACTGTTCAGAAGTTATAAGCAAAAATAGCCATTTTTCATATCTCCGGACCAGTAGGTGGCGCTGCGCCGAAACGCAGCATGTAGCCTCAGGTCATGCTTGTGAGTACAAGTACCAAGTTTGGTCTGAATACGATAAACCGTTGCGGAGATACGGCCTTACGACTGTTTTTGCTAGCGCTACGTAAAATGTATTTGTGCGTTTATTGAAAACGGTTTGACGAATCCATTTGAATTCCATAACTTTTGGTCAGCACTACCTGAAGATGATCTGGTTCAATTTTCGTGCAAATCGGACAAACCGTCTAGGACGAGTTCGAAAAAGTAGCTTTTTTTGAAAATTCAAGATGGCGGCCATATTTTTATGACGGCAAATGACGTCATAGGGTGCAATCGAATCGCCATGAGCTCAGGAATCAGAGGAAAAAAGAATTTCGCTAATTGGCCTTACGGTTCAAAAGTTATTAGCAAAATAAAAGTGAAACTTTGGACAGGTGGTGGCGCTAGAGGGAATGACTTAGAAACACCAAAATTGGTGTATTTAATGTTGAGACGGTCCTCTATCAGAATGTCAAACCAAAACAACTTTCCCGCAATCGGTTCTATGGGCTGCCATAGACTCCCATGGCGGAAGAATAATAATAATAATAATAATAATAATAATAATAAGAAACGGAACAGATACAATAGGTGCCTCCGCACCTTCGGTGCTTGGCCCCTAAATATAGCTGCAAGCAGCAATTACCGGGGCCAAGCAGAATAAGACGACAAGACATGCCAACATGTCTGAAAGTGTCAGACCAACTGCAACAATGAGCAATTATAGACTTTAAAGAGGATTTTATGCAAAATGCCTGAAAAATCATAGAAACAATAATTAAAAATATGATTTTATGGATTATCACTTTCGACCAATAGGTGGCACAGTTACAAAACTGATGTGATGTGGTCAGAGTGAAGTGACAATGACACATACAAAGTTTGGTGTCAATATGTCAAGGCATTGCAGAGATAAAGCCTGAATAGTGCTATTAGCATCATGCCTCAAATTTGCTGCTGCGCTATACGAAAACGGTTTCGTCTGTCGACACGAAATCCATAACTTTTAGTCGGCACGGTCTGGAGATGATACGATTCGATTTTGGTGAAAATCGGACAAACGGTCTAGGAGGAGTTCGAAAAAGTAGGTTTTGAATGAAAATCAAGATGGCGGACAAGAAGTTTGACCAAATAAGGAAAATTTGGTATCTATGTTCTCGGCTTGACCCAAGGAATCTATTAAGACCAGTGGCATTTACATAGGCCGATGTATTCAAAAGTTATTAGCAGTATTGGAAATGTTGTTATAACTTTTGACCACTAGGTGGCGCTGTCTCTAAATATGTTGGGTACCTTCAGGGGATGGTGCTGATGGCACATTCTGAGTTTCGTAATATTACACCAATGCATTTGTTAAGTATAGCATTTTATTTCACAAAACTGCATTGAAGTCAATGGGAATTTCATGTTTTGTTCTATTATAGCACCACCAAGAGGCTCAGTCCCACCATTTTTTTTATGTGTCCTCAGAGTGAGCCCATACATATATGTGTCGATTTTGGTGCAAAAATCTCAATTTGCTTCGGAGTTATAGACATTTATATGAAAAAACACGTAAAAAATGACTGACACATGACTTTGATTGAATATTACTACCCCTAAACATCAATATTTTCGCATTTGGGCATTGGTGTATACAGATGGTGGCCAACCAGAATGAGACTTTTACCGCCGCCGTTCCCGCGGCGGCAAAATTGGGATGTGTATTTGCTACCTTTTACCGCTGAGTGGCGCTGTAATCACAGACTTTGAAAAGTGTCAGTTTATTCTCTTTATGACGTAATCTGCCGCGGCAGTAATCTGATCTGAGGTCACAGATAAATTCAAGATAAATATTGTGGTTAAACGAATTCAAATTCATTAAATTTAAACAAAGTAGACACACGTTAACATTGTGTGCCCAGTTTTTCTATAATTTAGAAAGGCTATGTCAATAAGTTACTTACTACGTGTTATTTTAATGTGTTTGTAGATTTATTAACTGAAACATAACAGTGAAATAAATTAAAATAATTTACCGTAAAATTAAAACATTTTCAGGACTTGCAGTTACCCGATGTTAGTCAGTTTAAGCATTCTTTGTTATATTCAGAATTAAATAGGCTTACATGTTGTTATGATTATCATTTGAATTCTTTAATAAATAATCAACCACAATGCCTATTAGCCTACTGCCGCAGGAAAAATAAACCAGTCGAATTTGTAAGTCGTTCGCGCACAGCAGCAACTGTGGCATTTTAAAAGGTAAGTTTCCTATCTGTTTATTAAAAAAAAAAAAAAAAAAAAAAAACATGGCGCAAGATCTTGTAAAAAAAAAAAAAAAAAAACTTTTTTCATTATTTGAACAAAAATGAGACTGATTGAATATGTAAAAATATAAACAAAGCAGAGAATAAAACAAACTTTTAGGGAAAAAATATAGGCCTATTATGCTACAACAGAATTGGTTAACATTAACGAAAGCAAAATATGCAAAAATACATTTCAAACAATATGAAACAAAACAAATTCGTGGCCGAGTGGTAGGCTATAACGTTCAAATCCCGAACAAACATGGGCTACTTTTTTATTATTAATGCAGAAAGATTTGATAGTTCTAAAATATTGCTACACCATATTGTTTTTTTCTCATAGCCTATTTTAAATATTTTATATTTATAAAATAAAATTACCATTAATTTCCATTTTACATTAGGGACAATTTTTATCCAACAGAATGGCTGAATTAACATCTGCATAATAATAATAATAAATAAATAAATAAACAAACAAACAGCACATGTCTTGTAAAAACACTTTTTAAAATTTTTTTCGACACATAATTTCGAGACAGTAAATTGCCAATGTTAAAAAAAATAAACAAATAAAAAAGAATATGACAAACTTTTAAAACAGAGAAAATAGTTTACCTAGGCTATTCAGACGATAGCTCTGTGGTCAATGCAATAACAATAGCCTCTCGAAGCTTCAAACGATCTGAGATCGAATCTCAGTGTAGCCGACAGTGTTTATGTTTTTCCGTTCTTGATGCTTAAATATGCATCTGTTTATTAAAGTCAATCATCTTGTTTAATTATCAATTGTACATTACAACATCAATTTGCTACATTCCAGTTGAGCCGCTGCAAAGACGACACATCAGATGAAGGAAGACTGTCAGCCGATTGCACCAGAAAATGAAGATGATGAAGCTCGTCTTTAATCTGCTAAATTATTTGTGTGTGTGTGTGTGAATCATTCACGAGATTGAGATGACTGACAGTTATACCCGGCCATAGCAACGGAAGACATTTTTCAAAACAGATCGAACAAATCAGAAAAATACTTTCAGTACAGTATTGCTTTCAATTAAAAAATAAACAATGAAAATGTAAAAGAAAAAGAAAATTAATTAAGTTTGAAAACCCATTGCACATTTCAAGGTATGAATAAAGTGTCGGGAAAGTTTATTTATTTAAACAGGGTTGCATCGATGCGATTTTATTCCCTTTGTGATGCAAAATAAGAAACACAGAATCTTATTCTTGCAACATTTTAAATTTCTATTGTCAAAGAAATTGCAGCTAAATTAAAAAATTAAAACGGTACAAAACGAAAAAAGTTCAAAGCAACATAAATTAAGAACAGGCGTTTTTCTTCGCCTCTCTGTATTTTTTTAGTAAGTTTGGTCTCCCTCACTGCGCGCGGCGGGTCTTTCTCGAAATTAAGCATTTCAGCGTAAAAAAAAACACCATACAGCTGATAATACTGTATATGTCGCTGTGTGTCATCCACACAAATCACGAAAGAAAAAACTGTAATAAATAGCTTTTGTTCCTTCAAAGATACAACATGCCTTGCTGAATTCACCTTACAATAAAACGAGGTGGGTCGCGAATTAAAGAGCTCTGTATCTGCTAAATTGAAATTGTGTGTGGAAAACATTTAAATACAATCAATAAAACTACAATATATAATTTAATAAGATATAGGGCCTACTGTACATAGGCTATGGACTTTTGGAGATTTTGAGATTAATCCTTAAAAGAATTTTGCCTTTGCTTGCTCAACAGGCTGGCTCCGACACTCTCCATATGAAAGAAGGAACATTAACACCTCTGTCCTGCACCCCCACGATAAAGCAACTATTGCCTTCTCCAAACCCCCTACAGGCTAGCTGAGTTTGCAAAACAAAACAAAGAGTTTGCCACTCGTCGTGGTCAGGGCCGGATCTAGACATTTGGAGGCCCTAGGCAAAATTCATGTTGGAGGCCCCCCACCCCCAATAAAACACACTTGAAACAAATATGATTCCTAACCTTTTTATTTATACAACATTTAATTTTAAATTTAGTATATTTTTACTTACACAGTACATAAGTTTGGACAAATTACTATTTGTAATGTTTTTGAAAGAAGTCTCTTATGCTCATCAAGCCTGGATTTATTTGATCAAAAATACAGAAAAATAATATAGTGAAATATTATTACAATTTAAAATAATGGTTTTCTATTTTACTAGGCTATACTTTAAAATATATTTCTGTGAAGCAAAGCTGAATTTAGTGTCACGTGATCCTTCAGAAAACTTTATAATATTCTGATTTATTATCAAATGTTAGAAATGGTGCTTAATATTTATTTTATAACATGTGATACTTTTTTTCATGATTCTTTGATTATTAAAAAGTTGTTTTAAAAAAGTCTTCAATATCACTTTTATAAATTTAACACATCCTTGCTGAATATTCCTGTTTTTTTTCTGTATTTTTGATCAAATAAATGCAGGCTTGTAGCATAATAATAAACTTCTTTCAAAAACATTAAAAATAGTAATGGGTCCAGACTTTTTACTGGTAGCCTATCAAACTTTATCTAAGCTAATCTCTTTTTTTGTTTAATGAAGATGTTATTGTTATTGTTGTTATTTTGCTGTTTTATTCAGTTTATTCACAGTTCCAGAATACCACTTCAGTAGATGAACATCATGAACGTGCTTTTATCATTTTTCTGCGTTATGGGCAGGATTTTTCCCTCCCATTTAATCAATATTGACTGCAGATATTGTCATATTATTAATATCAGTAATATGTTATTATGTATTGCATTGCTACCTTAAATATGCTATACACAAATCAAGTGGAAGAGAAAGACACGATCGCTACTGAGCAGGAAAAAAAATCTAAACTAATATTCCTATAGGCTATGATGTCAGGGTATTATCTAATCATCAGCATCAGAATATAGAAGATAGACCCATAGATATGAGATCCTTTATTTGAAACATTTAAAAATGTTGCAGTGTGTTGGTTTTTTAACTTTGAATACAAACGTCTTGTCTTTTACTTTTGTAGCTTTTTTACTAGTCAGCTCTGGACGCGATGTTATTCATTGATTGTACGCGCAAATTCAAAGCGTCGCGTCTGGGCACGTTAATGACGCTCGCGCGCTCTTTTAAACTCATAAAGCGGTGAATGGTTTTTCCAGAAATGACGCTGATCTACAGTAGCCCACAAGTTTATATTTAAAATACATTGCAATCACACCAAAATCGATGACCTGCATTACGAGCTGTGCTTCTTTGCGTGCCTATTTCTGCTTTTGCTTCGCACTCAGCACCTGATGGATGCGTTCGTTGACCGCCTCTGATCGCCTCTGACGTCCCCTCGGACTAAACTGGCTGGCGCCTCTACAGTCATGGGCTGGCGTTAATGTGACGTAATGTAACAGTCTATGGTTAAGATAAACATCGTCACTATTTTTAGTTGATTAATAGGCTACATTTTGAAATAAATTGTAGATAGGACATTTAATTTTTTTTTTTTTTTTTTTTTTTTTTTTGTCCCTCTGTCTGGGCCCCATCCCGCCAATCGGGCCCTAGGCACGTGCCTAGTTTGCCTTTGCGTTAATCCGGCTCTGGTCGTGGTGTGCCCAAACACTTAATTATAAACTTCAATATTTCATTCAAAACAATCTCAAGACGCTTTGTGACATTTTGAAAAGCCGTGGATGCATTACTGCCACTATGAACGCAACAGAATACTGGTTCTGATTTTATTGTTTGTCGTTTAAACGTCATATATATATATATATATATATATATATATATATATATATATATATATATATATATATATATATATATATATATATATATTTTTTTTTTTTTTTAACAGAACTGCTTTTGAAATTACCATTGGAATTATTATAGGCTACAGAAGTAAAGTCATTGTATAATATTTGCTCCTTAGTGTAAAATGGAAATGCATGGTGATTTTATTTTGTAAATAGACTATAAGCAAAAAAAAAAAACTATGTTTTAGAACTAGACAAATCTCTCTGCGTCAACAATAGACTATAAAATGCATTAATAGGCTAATATAAAAAAATCAGTAGTCCTAGTAAGTTCGGGATTCGAACCCGTGTCATCTAAATGATCGTAACGTAAGTTCAACCACTCGGCCACGATTCACTCATTGCGACATGGCCTAACGTTCCAGTGTGTGTTCGCTCGCAGAGCGAGAAGCGCTCTTCATTAAAATGAACGCGCCGCCGCGTTTGTCGAACACTAATTCAACATGCCAGAATAAAACCTGGCTTTAGAACAATGCATAGCGCCACTCGTCGTGGTGTGCCAAAAATTTTACAATCATTTAGTTTAATTTATTTCAGTGTTAATGTTTGAGTTAAAAAAATCCTCTACAAATTAAAGTAACACAAAGTCGGCTATAAGAGTCCTTTATAGGCTACTAAAAAGCAAAGGGCTTACAGTCTTAACATTTAGGCTACTTTGCTTAAATTCGATACATTTATTTTCAGTAGGGCCTAATAAATTTGTAGGGATGTAATTTCAGTATGCTTTACCAACGCTATGTATTCAATTAAAGTTCCAAGAGGTCTGGTATATTTCCTTCAGCTGACAAGTGCACAGCAAAAATCACAACTTGTGTTTGCTGCGAACGCAAGTTATTTAAGGTGTCTCAACTGTACACAGTCTACCCTAAAGTGTGAATTCGTTACAAGGTTTCATTTAATTAAATTAATGTGCAGCAATTTGTACAAATAGAGTCTATAGGCATATACTGTTGTAGCCATTAAATAATCTCATTTAGTATCATATTTGTTAAAATATTCTAATGTTATTTTTTTCCATCTATGTTGAATATGAAAAGTGAACAGCACGAGTAAGATAGGATTCATTATATCGAGAGATGGATATGGAGTGGGTCAGACATGATTTTGACCACTTCATTAAGTTTTGTTTAGTAGAAAACCTTTCTTTAAAGTGAATTTCGTTTTCTATAAATTGTATCTTAATTTTAATAAATTTTTCATCAACCCTTGCCTGGATTTAATAAGTAAGAGAAGCAAATATAACAGACACTAATCATGGAGGCGCCCGCGCGGTCACTTGCATTGCACGTCAGCTGGAGCGCATCTCATCCTCCTAACTTAACGAAACTCAGCGTATGCCTCACACAGACATGATAAATACATCAAATACACAAAGCTTGAAATGTCTTCAAACGAAATAATTCAAAACGAAAAGAAAAAGGCTACTCTCTGATTATGTCTTTATGTGCATTTCTCTCTAGGTGGGTTCACTACAAATATGGCGATCGTCAACTTCATCTTTGCAGTCGACACTGTCAGAAAACACTAGTTTATTGATAAAAATCAATGCACGCATCACCGGATAAATACACATCTTGCTTGTTGCTTGCACGCACACATATTATGTCGAAAAAACGAAATATTATGTTGAAATAACATTATTATTATTAATAATACATCTTTTAGAATATTTGATTAAATGCTGATTGTTGCGCTTGTTCAATTTAATTAAATTAAAACTTTAATTGTGATAATTAAAATAATTGAAAATTAAATATTTAGTGGCCAAGTTTTGCTAATTTATTATATAGGCTATTATATGCCTATTGCCTATATTAAGTAGGTAATATTAAGACAAGGCATATATTAAGTTATTTTAGCTGTTATGAGAAAAATAAATCTAAGGAAATCTAAAATCTAAATCTAAAAAAAAAATCTAACGCCAATTCAACATGCCAGAATAAAACCTGATTTTTGAACAATGCGTAACGCCACTCGGCCTGGTGTGCCAAAACACAACATTTTAAACTTCAATGTTTAATTCAAAACAATCTCAAAACGCGTTGTGACATTTTTTTAAGCAGCCTAGCCTACATACATTAAGGGCATTGAAACCAGGATCTTAACTAAAACGCGTTCCGCGTAATCTCTCAAAAATTATGCCACACTACTCCATGTTTTTTTTAAGGACTGCTTTTGAAATCACTATAAATTACTATGCAATTGTATCGCTCACGAGAGCTCTTCATTTATCTATGCCTCAATAGAATAGTAAAAATATTCAGCGTCATTGCTCCTAATATCGTCTCTATTTTTTACTTTTGATTCTATTTTTTCAGTTCTAAAATTGATTCTATCTTTGGTTCTATTCTGTTGTAGCCTAATAGGCCTATTTATATATATGAAAAATATGCCTATTAGGCTTAGGGTTTTATATTTAACCCACTTACATTTTAAAATACGGCAATTGCTGCTGTTTTGCACAATGTCCCTTTGCGCCACCTGGCGGTCATTTCGGGAACGACTTTGAAATGCGGCTGGTTTATTTTTGCCGCGGTGATTTCGCCGCGGCAGCTGGCGCGGCGGTAATAGGCATTCTGGTTGTCCACCATCTGTAGCTATCGACCTATGTTTCCAAACTTCTGACGGTGGTTTCGTCTCGATCGGACAAGCGGTTTCAAAGATATAGCCAAATGTTTTTTAAGCGCTAAATCACAACGCTACACAAACCATAAGGCGAAACCTAACATGTTTGGTATCGTTGGACTCGGCAACGATTCAGGAGTCTAAAGAGATGAGTCCTGTGAAAATAAGTTGACCACACCCAAAGTTATAAGCATTTGGAAGCATTTGGGGAAAAAAATTCACCACTAGATGGCACTGTTTCGAAACTTCTCAGGCTCCTTCAGGACATCGTGCTGATGACCCATACCGAGTTTCATAACGATACGTTCATGCATTCCTAAAATACAGCATTTTAGCACATAATTCAAAATGGCCGACAGCCAAAATGGCTGATCTGGGAAAATTGGATATCAGTCGACTCAGCATGATGCCTTGAATCTAACGAGACCACTTTTATGATTTTTGGACAAACCATTCAGAAGTTATAAGCAAAAAAAGCCATTTTTCATATCTCCGGACCAGAGGGTGGCACTGCGACGAAACGCAGCATGTAGGCTCAGGTCATGCTTGTGATTATATGTGCTTAGTTTGGTCTGAATACGATAAAGCGTTGCGGAGATACAGGCTTGTGTCTGTTTTCGCAAGCGCTACATAAAATTTGTTTGCGCGGTATTCGAAAACGGTTTGACGAATCAACACGAATTCCATAACTTTTTGTCGGCATGGTCTGAAGATGATCTGGTTCAATTTTCGTGGAAATTGGAGCAACAGCCTAGGAGGAGTTCGAAAAAGTAGGTTTTTTGAAAAATTCAAAATGGCGGAAAAATTATTATGACGGAAAATGACGTCATCGGGTGCAATCGAATCGTCATGAGCTCAGGAATCAGAGGAAAAAAGAATTTTGTTTCTAGCCCTTGTGATTCAAAAGTTATTAGCATAAACATGAGTGCAACTTTGGACAGTTGGTGGCGCTAGAGGGAAAGACTTAGACACACCAAAATTGGTGTATTTAATGTTGGGACTGTCCTCTATCAGAATGTCAAACCAAAACAACTTTCCCGCGATCGGTTCTATGGGCTGCCATAGACTCCCAGTCGGAAGAAGGAAGAATAATAATAATAAATATAGCTGCAAGCAGCCATTACCGGGGCCAAGCTGAATAAGACGACAAGACATGCCGACATGTCTGAAAGTGTCAGACCAACTGCAACAATGAGCAATTAAAGACATTTAAAGAGGATTTTAGGCAAAATGCCTGAAAAATCATAGAAACAATAAATAAAAATATGATTTGATGGATTATCACTTTCGACCAATAGGTGGCGCAGTTACAAAACTGATGTGATGTGGTCAGAGTGAAGTTACAATGACACATACAAAGTTTGGTGTCAATATGTCAAGGCATTGCAGAGATAAAGCCTTAATTAATGCTATTAGCATCATGCCTCAACTTTGCTGCTGCGCTATACGAAAACGGTTTCGTCAATTGACACGAAATCCATAACTTTTAGTCGGCACAGTCTGGAGATGATACGATTCGATTTTGGTGAAAATCGGACAAACGGTCTAGGAGGAGTTCGAAAAAGTAGGTTTTGAATGAAAATCAAGATGGCGGACAAGAAGTTTGACCAAATAAGGAAAATTTGGTATCTATGTTCTCGGCTTGACCCAAGGAATCTATTAAGACCAGTGGCATTTACATAGGCCGATGTATTCAAAAGTTATTAGCAGTGTTGGAAATGTTGTTATAACTTTTGACCACTAGGTGGCGCTGTCTCTAAATATGTTGGGTACCTTCAGGGGATGGTGCTGATGGCACATTCTGAGTTTTGTAATATTACACCAATGCATTTGTTAAGTATAGCATTTTATTTCACAAAACTGCATTGAAGTCAATGGGAATTTCATGTTTTGTTCTATTATAGCGCCACCAAGAGGCTCAGTCCCACCATTTTTTTTATGTGTCCTCAGAGTGAGCCCATACATATATGTGTCGATTTTGGTTCAAAAATCTCAATTTGCTTCGTAGTTATAGACATTTATATGAAAAAACACGTAAAAAATGACTGACACATGACTTTGATTGAATATTACTACCCCTAAACATCAATATTTTCGCATTTGGGCGTTGGCATATAGCTATCGACCTATGTTTCCAAACTTCTGAAGGTGGTTTCGTCTCGATCGGACAAGCGGTTTCAAAGATATAGCCAAATGTTTTTTAAGCGCTAAATCACAACGCTACACAAACCATAAGGCGAAACCTAACATGTTTGGTATCGTTGGACTCGGCAACGATTCAGGAGTCTAATGAGATGAGTCCTGTGAAAATAAGTTGACCACACCCAAAGTTATAAGCATTTGGAAGCATTTGGGGAAAAAAATTCACCACTAGATGGCACTGTTTCGGAACTTCTCAGGCTCCTTCAGGACATCGTGCTGATGACCCATACCGAGTTTCATAACGATACGTTCATGCATTCCTAAAATACAGCATTTTAGCACATAATTCAAAATGGCCGACAGCCAAAATGGCTGATCTGGGAAAATTGGATATCAGTCGACTCAGCATGATGCCTTGAATCTAACGAGACCACTTTTATGATTTTTGGACAAACCATTCAGAAGTTATAAGCAAAAAAAGCCATTTTTCATATCTCCGGACCAGAGGGTGGCACTGCGACGAAACGCAGCATGTAGGCTCAGGTCATGCTTGTGATGATATGTGCTTAGTTTGGTCTGAATACGATAAAGCATTGCGGAGATACAGGCTTGTGTCTGTTTTCGCAAGCGCTACATAAAATTTGTTTGCGCGGTATTCAAAAACGGTTTGACGAATCAACACGAATTCCATAACTTTTTGTCGGCATGGTCTGAAGATGATCTGGTTCAATTTTCGTGGAAATTGGAGCAACGGCCTAGGAGGAGTTCGAAAAAGTAGGTTTTTTGAAAAATTCAAAATGGCGGAAAAATTATAATGACGGAAAATGACGTCATAGGGTGCAATCGAATCGTCATGAGCTCAGGAATCAGAGGAAAAAAGAATTTTGTTTCTAGCCCTTGTGATTCAAAAGTTATTAGCATAAACATGAGTGCAACTTTGGACAGTTGGTGGCGCTAGAGGGAAAGACTTAGACACACCAAAATTGGTGTATTTAATGTTGGGACTGTCCTCTATTAGAATGTCAAATCATTACAACTTTCCCGCGATCGGTTCTATGGGCTGCCATAGACTCCCAGTCGGAAGAAGGAAGAATAATAATAATAATAATAATAATAATAATAAGAACGGGAACGAAAACAATAGGTGCCTCCGCACCTTCGGTGCTTGGCCCCTAATAATAATAATAATAATAATAAGAAACGGAACAGATACAATAGGTGCCTCCGCACCTTCGGTGCTTGGCCCCTAATAATAATAATAATAAGAAACGGAACAGATACAATAGGTGCCTCCGCACCTTCGGTGCTTGGCCCCTAATAAGAACGGGAACGAAAACAATAGGTGCCTCCGCACCTTCGGTGCTTGGCCCCTAATAATAATAAGAAACGGAACAGATACAATAGGTGCCTCCGCACCTTCGGTGCTTGGCCCCTAATAATAATAATAATAAGAAACGGAACAGATACAATAGGTGCCTCCGCACCTTCGGTGCTTGGCCCCTAATAACAAGCAGCCATTACCGGGGCCAAGCAGAATAAGACGACAAGACATGCCAACATGTCTGAAAGTGTCAGACCAACTGCAACAACGAGCAATTAAAGACATTTAAAGAGGATTTTAGGCGAAATGGCTGAAAAATCATGTAAAAAGTGATTCAAAATATGATTTAATGGATTGTCACTTTTGACCAAAAGGTGGCGCTGTTACGAAATTGATGTGGTGTGGTCAGAGTAAGGAGACAGTGACACATACAAAGTTTTGTGTCAATATGTCGAGGCATTGCAGATATAAAGCCTGAATAGTCATTTTGGCATCATGCCTCAACTTTGCTGCTGTGCTATACGAAAACGGTTTCATCAATCGACACGAAATCCATAACTTTTTGTCGGCACAGTCTGGAGATGATACGATTCGATTTTGGTGAAAATCGGACAAACGGTCTAGGAGGAGTTCGAAAAAGTAGGTTTTGAATGAAAATCAAGATGGCGGACAGGAAGTTTGGCCAAATAAGGAAAACTTGGTATCTATGTTCTCGGCTTGACCCAAGGAATCTATTAAGACCCGTGGCATTTCAATAGCCAGATTTATTCAAAAGTTATTAGCCTTTTTGGAAATTTTGTTATAACTTTTGACCACTAGGTGGCGCTGTCTTGAAATATTTTGGTTGCCTTCAGGGGATGGTGCTGATGACACAATCTGAGTTTCGTAATATTACACCAATGCATTTGTTTAGTATAGCATTTTATTTCACAAAACTGTATTGAAGTCAATGGGAATTTCATATTTTGTTCAATTATAGCGCCACCAAGAGGCTCAGTCCCACAATTTTTTTTACGTGTCCTCAGAGTGAGCCCATACATATGTGTGTCAATTTTGGTGAAAATATCTCAATTCGCTTCGGAGTTATAGACATTTATATGAAAAAACACGAAAAAAATGACTGACACATGACTTTGATTGGAAATTAGTACCCCTAAACATCAATATTTTCGCATTTGGGCATTGGCGTATAGCTATCGACCTATGTTTCCAAACTTCTGACGGTGGTTTCGTCTCGATCGGACTAGCGGTTTCAAAGATATAGCCAAATGTTTTTTAAGCGCTAAATCACAACGTTACACAAACCGTAAGGCAAAACCTAGCATGTTTGGTATCGTAGGACTCGGCAACGATTCAGGAGTCTAAAAAGATGAGTTTCGTGAAAATAAGTCGACCACACCCAAAGTTATAAGCATTTGAAAAAAAAAATTCACCACTAGGTGGCGCTGTTTCGAAACTTCTCAGGCTCATTCAGGGCATTGTGCTGATGACCCATACCACGTTTCGTAACAATCCGTTCATGCGTTCATAAAATACAGAATTTTAGCACAAAATTCAAAATGGCCGACAGCCAAAATGACCGATATGGTCAAATTGGATATCAGTCGACTCGGCATGTTGCCCTGAATCTAACGAGACCAATTGTATGATTTTTGGACAAACTGTTCAGAAGTTATAAGCAAAAATAGCCATTTTTCATATCTCCGGACCAGTAGGTGGCGCTGCGCCGAAACACAGCATGTAGCCTCAGGTCATGCTTGTGAGTACATGTACCAAGTTTGGTCTGAATACGATAAACCGTTGCGGAGATACGGCCTTACGACTGTTTTTGCTAGCGCTACGTAAAATGTATTTGTGCGTTTATCGAAAACGGTTTGACGAATCCATTTGAATTCCATAACTTTTTGTCAGCACTACCTGAAGATGATCTGGTTCAATTTTCGTGCAAATCGGACAAACCGTCTAGGACGAGTTCGAAAAAGTAGCTTTTTTTGAAAATTCAAGATGGCGGCCATATTTTTATGACGGAAAATGACGTCATAGGGTGCAATCGAATCGCCATGAGCTCAGGAATCAGAGAAAAAAAGAATTTCGCTGATTGGCCTTACGGTTCAAAAGTTATTAGCAAAGTAAAAGTGAAACTTTGGACAGGTGGTGGCGCTAGAGGGAATGACTTAGAAACACCAAAATTGGTGTATTTAATGTTGAGACGGTCCTCTATCAGAATGTCAAACCAAAACAACTTTCCCGCAATCGGTTCTATGGGCTGCCATAGACTCCCATGGCGGAAGAATAATAATAATAATAATAATAATAATAAATATAGCTGCAAGCAGCAATTACCGGGGCCAAGCAGAATAAGACGACAAGACATGCCAACATGTCTGAAAGTGTCAGACCAACTGCAACAATGAGCAATTAAAGACATTTAAAGAGGATTTTAGGCGAAATGGCTGAAAAATCATGTAAAAAGTGATTCAAAATATGATTTAATGGATTGTCACTTTTGACCAAAAGGTGGCGCTGTTACGAAATTGATGTGGTGTGGTCAGAGTAAGTAGACAGTGACACATACAAAGTTTTGTGTCAATATGTCGAGGCATTGCAGATATAAAGCCTGAATAGTCATTTTGGCATCATGCCTCAACTTTGCTGCTGCGCTATACGAAAACGGTTTCATCAATCGACACGAAATCCATAACTTTTTGTCGGCACAGTCTGGAGATGATACGATTCGATTTTGGTGAAAATCGGACAAACGGTCTAGGAGGAGTTCGAAAAAGTAGGTTTTGAATGAAAATCAAGATGGCGGACAGGAAGTTTGGCCAAATAAGGAAAACTTGGTATCTATGTTCTCGGCTTGACCCAAGGAATCTATTAAGAACCGTGGAATTTCAATAGCCAGATTTATTCAAAAGTTATTAGCCTTTTTGGAAATTTTGTTATAACTTTTGACCACTAGGTGGCGCTGTCTTGAAATATTTTGGTTGCCTTCAGGGGATGGTGCTGATGACACAATCTGAGTTTCGTAATATTACACCAATGCATTTGTTTAGTATAGCATTTTATTTCACAAAACTGTATTGAAGTCAATGGGAATTTCATATTTTGTTCAATTATAGCGCCACCAAGAGGCTCAGTCCCACAATTTTTTTTACGTGTCCTCAGAGTGAGCCCATACATATGTGTGTCAATTTTGGTGAAAATATCTCAATTCGCTTCGGAGTTATAGACATTTATATGAAAAAACACGAAAAAAATGACTGACACATGACTTTGATTGGAAATTAGTACCCCTAAACATCAATATTTTCGCATTTGGGCATTGGCGTATAGCTATCGACCTATGTTTCCAAACTTCTGACGGTGGTTTCGTCTCGATCGGACTAGCGGTTTCAAAGATATAGCCAAATGTTTTTTAAGCGCTAAATCACAACGCTACACAAACCGTAAGGCGAAACCTAGCATGTTTGGTATCGTAGGACTCGGCAACGATTCAGGAGTCTAAAAAGATGAGTTTCGTGAAAATAAGTCGACCACACCCAAAGTTATAAGCATTTGAAAAAAAAAATTCACCACTAGGTGGCGCTGTTTCGAAACTTCTCAGGCTCATTCAGGGCATTGTGCTGATGACCCATACCACATTTCGTAACAATCCGTTCATGCGTTCATAAAATACAGAATTTTAGCACAAAATTCAAAATGGCCGACAGCCAAAATGACCGATATGGTCAAATTGGATATCAGTCGACTCGGCATGTTGCCCTGAATCTAACGAGACCAATTGTATGATTTTTGGACAAACTGTTCAGAAGTTATAAGCAAAAATAGCCATTTTTCATATCTCCGGACCAGTAGGTGGCGCTGCGCCGAAACACAGCATGTAGCCTCAGGTCATGCTTGTGAGTACAAGTACCAAGTTTGGTCTGAATACAATAAACCGTTGCGGAGATACGGCCTTACGACTGTTTTTGCTAGCGCTACGTAAAATGTATTTGTGCGTTTATTGAAAACGGTTTGACGAATCCATTTGAATTCCATAACTTTTTGTCAGCACTACCTGAAGATGATCTGGTTCAATTTTCGTGCAAATCGGACAAACCGTCTAGGACGAGTTCGAAAAAGTAGCTTTTTTTGAAAATTCAAGATGGCGGCCATATTTTTATGACGGCAAATGACGTCATAGGGTGCAATCGAATCGCCATGAGCTCAGGAATCAGAGGAAAAAAGAATTTCGCTGATTGGCCTTACGGTTCAAAAGTTATTAGCAAAATAAAAGTGAAACTTTGGACAGGTGGTGGCGCTAGAGGGAATGACTTAGAAACACCAAAATTGGTGTATTTAATGTTGAGACGGTCCTCTATCAGAATGTCAAACCAAAACAACTTTCCCGCAATCGGTTCTATGGGCTGCCATAGACTCCCATGGCGGAAGAATAATAATAATAATAATAATAATAATAATAATAAGAAACGGAACAGATACAATAGGTGCCTCCGCACCTTCGGTGCTTGGCCCCTAATAAGAAACGGAACAGATACAATAGGTGCCTCCGCACCTTCGGTGCTTGGCCCCTAATAATAATAAGAAACGGAACAGATACAATAGGTGCCTCCGCACCTTCGGTGCTTGGCCCCTAATAATAATAATAAGAAACGGAACAGATACAATAGGTGCCTCCGCACCTTCGGTGCTTGGCCCCTAAATATAGCTGCAAGCAGCAATTACCGGGGCCAAGCAGAATAAGACGACAAGACATGCCAACATGTCTGAAAGTGTCAGACCAACTGCAACAATGAGCAATTATAGACTTTAAAGAGGATTTTATGCAAAATGCCTGAAAAATCATAGAAACAATAATTAAAAATATGATTTTATGGATTATCACTTTCGACCAATAGGTGGCACAGTTACAAAACTGATGTGATGTGGTCAGAGTGAAGTGACAATGACACATACAAAGTTTGGTGTCAATATGTCAAGGCATTGCAGAGATAAAGCCTGAATAGTGCTATTAGCATCATGCCTCAAATTTGCTGCTGCGCTATACGAAAACGGTTTCGTCTGTCGACACGAAATCCATAACTTTTAGTCGGCACGGTCTGGAGATGATACGATTCGATTTTGGTGAAAATCGGACAAACGGTCTAGGAGGAGTTCGAAAAAGTAGGTTTTGAATGAAAATCAAGATGGCGGACAAGAAGTTTGACCAAATAAGGAAAATTTGGTATCTATGTTCTCGGCTTGACCCAAGGAATCTATTAAGACCAGTGGCATTTACATAGGCCGATGTATTCAAAAGTTATTAGCAGTATTGGAAATGTTGTTATAACTTTTGACCACTAGGTGGCGCTGTCTCTAAATATGTTGGGTACCTTCAGGGGATGGTGCTGATGGCACATTCTGAGTTTCGTAATATTACACCAATGCATTTGTTAAGTATAGCATTTTATTTCACAAAACTGCATTGAAGTCAATGGGAATTTCATGTTTTGTTCTATTATAGCACCACCAAGAGGCTCAGTCCCACCATTTTTTTTATGTGTCCTCAGAGTGAGCCCATACATATATGTGTCGATTTTGGTGCAAAAATCTCAATTTGCTTCGGAGTTATAGACATTTATATGAAAAAACACGTAAAAAATGACTGACACATGACTTTGATTGAATATTACTACCCCTAAACATCAATATTTTCGCATTTGGGCATTGGTGTATACAGATGGTGGCCAACCAGAATGAGACTTTTACCGCCGCCGTTCCCGCGGCGGCAAAATTGGGATGTGTATTTGCTACCTTTTACCGCTGAGTGGCGCTGTAATCACAGACTTTGAAAAGTGTCAGTTTATTCTCTTTATGACGTAATCTGCCGCGGCAGTAATCTGATCTGAGGTCACAGATAAATTCAAGATAAATATTGTGGTTAAACGAATTCAAATTCATTAAATTTAAACAAAGTAGACACACGTTAACATTGTGTGCCCAGTTTTTCTATAATTTAGAAAGGCTATGTCAATAAGTTACTTACTACGTGTTATTTTAATGTGTTTGTAGATTTATTAACTGAAACATAACAGTGAAATAAATTAAAATAATTTACCGTAAAATTAAAACATTTTCAGGACTTGCAGTTACCCGATGTTAGTCAGTTTAAGCATTCTTTGTTATATTCAGAATTAAATAGGCTTACATGTTGTTATGATTATCATTTGAATTCTTTAATAAATAATCAACCACAATGCCTATTAGCCTACTGCCGCAGGAAAAATAAACCAGTCGAATTTGTAAGTCGTTCGCGCACAGCAGCAACTGTGGCATTTTAAAAGGTAAGTTTCCTATCTGTTTATTAAAAAAAAAAAAAAAAAAAAAAAACATGGCGCAAGATCTTGTAAAAAAAAAAAAAAAAAAACTTTTTTCATTATTTGAACAAAAATGAGACTGATTGAATATGTAAAAATATAAACAAAGCAGAGAATAAAACAAACTTTTAGGGAAAAAATATAGGCCTATTATGCTACAACAGAATTGGTTAACATTAACGAAAGCAAAATATGCAAAAATACATTTCAAACAATATGAAACAAAACAAATTCGTGGCCGAGTGGTAGGCTATAACGTTCAAATCCCGAACAAACATGGGCTACTTTTTTATTATTAATGCAGAAAGATTTGATAGTTCTAAAATATTGCTACACCATATTGTTTTTTTCTCATAGCCTATTTTAAATATTTTATATTTATAAAATAAAATTACCATTAATTTCCATTTTACATTAGGGACAATTTTTATCCAACAGAATGGCTGAATTAACATCTGCATAATAATAATAATAAATAAATAAATAAACAAACAAACAGCACATGTCTTGTAAAAACACTTTTTAAAATTTTTTTCGACACATAATTTCGAGACAGTAAATTGCCAATGTTAAAAAAAATAAACAAATAAAAAAGAATATGACAAACTTTTAAAACAGAGAAAATAGTTTACCTAGGCTATTCAGACGATAGCTCTGTGGTCAATGCAATAACAATAGCCTCTCGAAGCTTCAAACGATCTGAGATCGAATCTCAGTGTAGCCGACAGTGTTTATGTTTTTCCGTTCTTGATGCTTAAATATGCATCTGTTTATTAAAGTCAATCATCTTGTTTAATTATCAATTGTACATTACAACATCAATTTGCTACATTCCAGTTGAGCCGCTGCAAAGACGACACATCAGATGAAGGAAGACTGTCAGCCGATTGCACCAGAAAATGAAGATGATGAAGCTCGTCTTTAATCTGCTAAATTATTTGTGTGTGTGTGTGTGAATCATTCACGAGATTGAGATGACTGACAGTTATACCCGGCCATAGCAACGGAAGACATTTTTCAAAACAGATCGAACAAATCAGAAAAATACTTTCAGTACAGTATTGCTTTCAATTAAAAAATAAACAATGAAAATGTAAAAGAAAAAGAAAATTAATTAAGTTTGAAAACCCATTGCACATTTCAAGGTATGAATAAAGTGTCGGGAAAGTTTATTTATTTAAACAGGGTTGCATCGATGCGATTTTATTCCCTTTGTGATGCAAAATAAGAAACACAGAATCTTATTCTTGCAACATTTTAAATTTCTATTGTCAAAGAAATTGCAGCTAAATTAAAAAATTAAAACGGTACAAAACGAAAAAAGTTCAAAGCAACATAAATTAAGAACAGGCGTTTTTCTTCGCCTCTCTGTATTTTTTTAGTAAGTTTGGTCTCCCTCACTGCGCGCGGCGGGTCTTTCTCGAAATTAAGCATTTCAGCGTAAAAAAAAACACCATACAGCTGATAATACTGTATATGTCGCTGTGTGTCATCCACACAAATCACGAAAGAAAAAACTGTAATAAATAGCTTTTGTTCCTTCAAAGATACAACATGCCTTGCTGAATTCACCTTACAATAAAACGAGGTGGGTCGCGAATTAAAGAGCTCTGTATCTGCTAAATTGAAATTGTGTGTGGAAAACATTTAAATACAATCAATAAAACTACAATATATAATTTAATAAGATATAGGGCCTACTGTACATAGGCTATGGACTTTTGGAGATTTTGAGATTAATCCTTAAAAGAATTTTGCCTTTGCTTGCTCAACAGGCTGGCTCCGACACTCTCCATATGAAAGAAGGAACATTAACACCTCTGTCCTGCACCCCCACGATAAAGCAACTATTGCCTTCTCCAAACCCCCTACAGGCTAGCTGAGTTTGCAAAACAAAACAAAGAGTTTGCCACTCGTCGTGGTCAGGGCCGGATCTAGACATTTGGAGGCCCTAGGCAAAATTCATGTTGGAGGCCCCCCACCCCCAATAAAACACACTTGAAACAAATATGATTCCTAACCTTTTTATTTATACAACATTTAATTTTAAATTTAGTATATTTTTACTTACACAGTACATAAGTTTGGACAAATTACTATTTGTAATGTTTTTGAAAGAAGTCTCTTATGCTCATCAAGCCTGGATTTATTTGATCAAAAATACAGAAAAATAATATAGTGAAATATTATTACAATTTAAAATAATGGTTTTCTATTTTACTAGGCTATACTTTAAAATATATTTCTGTGAAGCAAAGCTGAATTTAGTGTCACGTGATCCTTCAGAAAACTTTATAATATTCTGATTTATTATCAAATGTTAGAAATGGTGCTTAATATTTATTTTATAACATGTGATACTTTTTTTCATGATTCTTTGATTATTAAAAAGTTGTTTTAAAAAAGTCTTCAATATCACTTTTATAAATTTAACACATCCTTGCTGAATATTCCTGTTTTTTTTCTGTATTTTTGATCAAATAAATGCAGGCTTGTAGCATAATAATAAACTTCTTTCAAAAACATTAAAAATAGTAATGGGTCCAGACTTTTTACTGGTAGCCTATCAAACTTTATCTAAGCTAATCTCTTTTTTTGTTTAATGAAGATGTTATTGTTATTGTTGTTATTTTGCTGTTTTATTCAGTTTATTCACAGTTCCAGAATACCACTTCAGTAGATGAACATCATGAACGTGCTTTTATCATTTTTCTGCGTTATGGGCAGGATTTTTCCCTCCCATTTAATCAATATTGACTGCAGATATTGTCATATTATTAATATCAGTAATATGTTATTATGTATTGCATTGCTACCTTAAATATGCTATACACAAATCAAGTGGAAGAGAAAGACACGATCGCTACTGAGCAGGAAAAAAAATCTAAACTAATATTCCTATAGGCTATGATGTCAGGGTATTATCTAATCATCAGCATCAGAATATAGAAGATAGACCCATAGATATGAGATCCTTTATTTGAAACATTTAAAAATGTTGCAGTGTGTTGGTTTTTTAACTTTGAATACAAACGTCTTGTCTTTTACTTTTGTAGCTTTTTTACTAGTCAGCTCTGGACGCGATGTTATTCATTGATTGTACGCGCAAATTCAAAGCGTCGCGTCTGGGCACGTTAATGACGCTCGCGCGCTCTTTTAAACTCATAAAGCGGTGAATGGTTTTTCCAGAAATGACGCTGATCTACAGTAGCCCACAAGTTTATATTTAAAATACATTGCAATCACACCAAAATCGATGACCTGCATTACGAGCTGTGCTTCTTTGCGTGCCTATTTCTGCTTTTGCTTCGCACTCAGCACCTGATGGATGCGTTCGTTGACCGCCTCTGATCGCCTCTGACGTCCCCTCGGACTAAACTGGCTGGCGCCTCTACAGTCATGGGCTGGCGTTAATGTGACGTAATGTAACAGTCTATGGTTAAGATAAACATCGTCACTATTTTTAGTTGATTAATAGGCTACATTTTGAAATAAATTGTAGATAGGACATTTAATTTTTTTTTTTTTTTTTTTTTTTTTTTTGTCCCTCTGTCTGGGCCCCATCCCGCCAATCGGGCCCTAGGCACGTGCCTAGTTTGCCTTTGCGTTAATCCGGCTCTGGTCGTGGTGTGCCCAAACACTTAATTATAAACTTCAATATTTCATTCAAAACAATCTCAAGACGCTTTGTGACATTTTGAAAAGCCGTGGATGCATTACTGCCACTATGAACGCAACAGAATACTGGTTCTGATTTTATTGTTTGTCGTTTAAACGTCATATATATATATATATATATATATATATATATATATATATATATATATATATATATATATATATATATATATATATATATTTTTTTTTTTTTTTTTAACAGAACTGCTTTTGAAATTACCATTGGAATTATTATAGGCTACAGAAGTAAAGTCATTGTATAATATTTGCTCCTTAGTGTAAAATGGAAATGCATGGTGATTTTATTTTGTAAATAGACTATAAGCAAAAAAAAAAAACTATGTTTTAGAACTAGACAAATCTCTCTGCGTCAACAATAGACTATAAAATGCATTAATAGGCTAATATAAAAAAATCAGTAGTCCTAGTAAGTTCGGGATTCGAACCCGTGTCATCTAAATGATCGTAACGTAAGTTCAACCACTCGGCCACGATTCACTCATTGCGACATGGCCTAACGTTCCAGTGTGTGTTCGCTCGCAGAGCGAGAAGCGCTCTTCATTAAAATGAACGCGCCGCCGCGTTTGTCGAACACTAATTCAACATGCCAGAATAAAACCTGGCTTTAGAACAATGCATAGCGCCACTCGTCGTGGTGTGCCAAAAATTTTACAATCATTTAGTTTAATTTATTTCAGTGTTAATGTTTGAGTTAAAAAAATCCTCTACAAATTAAAGTAACACAAAGTCGGCTATAAGAGTCCTTTATAGGCTACTAAAAAGCAAAGGGCTTACAGTCTTAACATTTAGGCTACTTTGCTTAAATTCGATACATTTATTTTCAGTAGGGCCTAATAAATTTGTAGGGATGTAATTTCAGTATGCTTTACCAACGCTATGTATTCAATTAAAGTTCCAAGAGGTCTGGTATATTTCCTTCAGCTGACAAGTGCACAGCAAAAATCACAACTTGTGTTTGCTGCGAACGCAAGTTATTTAAGGTGTCTCAACTGTACACAGTCTACCCTAAAGTGTGAATTCGTTACAAGGTTTCATTTAATTAAATTAATGTGCAGCAATTTGTACAAATAGAGTCTATAGGCATATACTGTTGTAGCCATTAAATAATCTCATTTAGTATCATATTTGTTAAAATATTCTAATGTTATTTTTTTCCATCTATGTTGAATATGAAAAGTGAACAGCACGAGTAAGATAGGATTCATTATATCGAGAGATGGATATGGAGTGGGTCAGACATGATTTTGACCACTTCATTAAGTTTTGTTTAGTAGAAAACCTTTCTTTAAAGTGAATTTCGTTTTCTATAAATTGTATCTTAATTTTAATAAATTTTTCATCAACCCTTGCCTGGATTTAATAAGTAAGAGAAGCAAATATAACAGACACTAATCATGGAGGCGCCCGCGCGGTCACTTGCATTGCACGTCAGCTGGAGCGCATCTCATCCTCCTAACTTAACGAAACTCAGCGTATGCCTCACACAGACATGATAAATACATCAAATACACAAAGCTTGAAATGTCTTCAAACGAAATAATTCAAAACGAAAAGAAAAAGGCTACTCTCTGATTATGTCTTTATGTGCATTTCTCTCTAGGTGGGTTCACTACAAATATGGCGATCGTCAACTTCATCTTTGCAGTCGACACTGTCAGAAAACACTAGTTTATTGATAAAAATCAATGCACGCATCACCGGATAAATACACATCTTGCTTGTTGCTTGCACGCACACATATTATGTCGAAAAAACGAAATATTATGTTGAAATAACATTATTATTATTAATAATACATCTTTTAGAATATTTGATTAAATGCTGATTGTTGCGCTTGTTCAATTTAATTAAATTAAAACTTTAATTGTGATAATTAAAATAATTGAAAATTAAATATTTAGTGGCCAAGTTTTGCTAATTTATTATATAGGCTATTATATGCCTATTGCCTATATTAAGTAGGTAATATTAAGACAAGGCATATATTAAGTTATTTTAGCTGTTATGAGAAAAATAAATCTAAGGAAATCTAAAATCTAAATCTAAAAAAAAAATCTAACGCCAATTCAACATGCCAGAATAAAACCTGATTTTTGAACAATGCGTAACGCCACTCGGCCTGGTGTGCCAAAACACAACATTTTAAACTTCAATGTTTAATTCAAAACAATCTCAAAACGCGTTGTGACATTTTTTTAAGCAGCCTAGCCTACATACATTAAGGGCATTGAAACCAGGATCTTAACTAAAACGCGTTCCGCGTAATCTCTCAAAAATTATGCCACACTACTCCATGTTTTTTTTAAGGACTGCTTTTGAAATCACTATAAATTACTATGCAATTGTATCGCTCACGAGAGCTCTTCATTTATCTATGCCTCAATAGAATAGTAAAAATATTCAGCGTCATTGCTCCTAATATCGTCTCTATTTTTTACTTTTGATTCTATTTTTTCAGTTCTAAAATTGATTCTATCTTTGGTTCTATTCTGTTGTAGCCTAATAGGCCTATTTATATATATGAAAAATATGCCTATTAGGCTTAGGGTTTTATATTTAACCCACTTACATTTTAAAATACGGCAATTGCTGCTGTTTTGCACAATGTCCCTTTGCGCCACCTGGCGGTCATTTCGGGAACGACTTTGAAATGCGGCTGGTTTATTTTTGCCGCGGTGATTTCGCCGCGGCAGCTGGCGCGGCGGTAATAGGCATTCTGGTTGTCCACCATCTGTAGCTATCGACCTATGTTTCCAAACTTCTGACGGTGGTTTCGTCTCGATCGGACAAGCGGTTTCAAAGATATAGCCAAATGTTTTTTAAGCGCTAAATCACAACGCTACACAAACCATAAGGCGAAACCTAACATGTTTGGTATCGTTGGACTCGGCAACGATTCAGGAGTCTAAAGAGATGAGTCCTGTGAAAATAAGTTGACCACACCCAAAGTTATAAGCATTTGGAAGCATTTGGGGAAAAAAATTCACCACTAGATGGCACTGTTTCGAAACTTCTCAGGCTCCTTCAGGACATCGTGCTGATGACCCATACCGAGTTTCATAACGATACGTTCATGCATTCCTAAAATACAGCATTTTAGCACATAATTCAAAATGGCCGACAGCCAAAATGGCTGATCTGGGAAAATTGGATATCAGTCGACTCAGCATGATGCCTTGAATCTAACGAGACCACTTTTATGATTTTTGGACAAACCATTCAGAAGTTATAAGCAAAAAAAGCCATTTTTCATATCTCCGGACCAGAGGGTGGCACTGCGACGAAACGCAGCATGTAGGCTCAGGTCATGCTTGTGATGATATGTGCTTAGTTTGGTCTGAATACGATAAAGCGTTGCGGAGATACAGGCTTGTGTCTGTTTTCGCAAGCGCTACATAAAATTTGTTTGCGCGGTATTCGAAAACGGTTTGACGAATCAACACGAATTCCATAACTTTTTGTCGGCATGGTCTGAAGATGATCTGGTTCAATTTTCGTGGAAATTGGAGCAACAGCCTAGGAGGAGTTCGAAAAAGTAGGTTTTTTGAAAAATTCAAAATGGCGGAAAAATTATTATGACGGAAAATGACGTCATCGGGTGCAATCGAATCGTCATGAGCTCAGGAATCAGAGGAAAAAAGAATTTTGTTTCTAGCCCTTGTGATTCAAAAGTTATTAGCATAAACATGAGTGCAACTTTGGACAGTTGGTGGCGCTAGAGGGAAAGACTTAGACACACCAAAATTGGTGTATTTAATGTTGGGACTGTCCTCTATCAGAATGTCAAACCAAAACAACTTTCCCGCGATCGGTTCTATGGGCTGCCATAGACTCCCAGTCGGAAGAAGGAAGAATAATAATAATAAATATAGCTGCAAGCAGCCATTACCGGGGCCAAGCTGAATAAGACGACAAGACATGCCGACATGTCTGAAAGTGTCAGACCAACTGCAACAATGAGCAATTAAAGACATTTAAAGAGGATTTTAGGCAAAATGCCTGAAAAATCATAGAAACAATAAATAAAAATATGATTTGATGGATTATCACTTTCGACCAATAGGTGGCGCAGTTACAAAACTGATGTGATGTGGTCAGAGTGAAGTTACAATGACACATACAAAGTTTGGTGTCAATATGTCAAGGCATTGCAGAGATAAAGCCTTAATTAATGCTATTAGCATCATGCCTCAACTTTGCTGCTGCGCTATACGAAAACGGTTTCGTCAATTGACACGAAATCCATAACTTTTAGTCGGCACAGTCTGGAGATGATACGATTCGATTTTGGTGAAAATCGGACAAACGGTCTAGGAGGAGTTCGAAAAAGTAGGTTTTGAATGAAAATCAAGATGGCGGACAAGAAGTTTGACCAAATAAGGAAAATTTGGTATCTATGTTCTCGGCTTGACCCAAGGAATCTATTAAGACCAGTGGCATTTACATAGGCCGATGTATTCAAAAGTTATTAGCAGTGTTGGAAATGTTGTTATAACTTTTGACCACTAGGTGGCGCTGTCTCTAAATATGTTGGGTACCTTCAGGGGATGGTGCTGATGGCACATTCTGAGTTTCGTAATATTACACCAATGCATTTGTTAAGTATAGCATTTTATTTCACAAAACTGCATTGAAGTCAATGGGAATTTCATGTTTTGTTCTATTATAGCGCCACCAAGAGGCTCAGTCCCACCATTTTTTTTATGTGTCCTCAGAGTGAGCCCATACATATATGTGTCGATTTTGGTTCAAAAATCTCAATTTGCTTCGTAGTTATAGACATTTATATGAAAAAACACGTAAAAAATGACTGACACATGACTTTGATTGAATATTACTACCCCTAAACATCAATATTTTCGCATTTGGGCGTTAACATATAGCTATCGACCTATGTTTCCAAACTTCTGAAGGTGGTTTCGTCTCGATCGGACAAGCGGTTTCAAAGATATAGCCAAATGTTTTTTAAGCGCTAAATCACAACGCTACACAAACCATAAGGCGAAACCTAACATGTTTGGTATCGTTGGACTCGGCAACGATTCAGGAGTCTAATGAGATGAGTCCTGTGAAAATAAGTTGACCACACCCAAAGTTATAAGCATTTGGAAGCATTTGGGGAAAAAAATTCACCACTAGATGGCACTGTTTCGGAACTTCTCAGGCTCCTTCAGGACATCGTGCTGATGACCCATACCGAGTTTCATAACGATACGTTCATGCATTCCTAAAATACAGCATTTTAGCACATAATTCAAAATGGCCGACAGCCAAAATGGCTGATCTGGGAAAATTGGATATCAGTCGACTCAGCATGATGCCTTGAATCTAACGAGACCACTTTTATGATTTTTGGACAAACCATTCAGAAGTTATAAGCAAAAAAAGCCATTTTTCATATCTCCGGACCAGAGGGTGGCACTGCGACGAAACGCAGCATGTAGGCTCAGGTCATGCTTGTGATGATATGTGCTTAGTTTGGTCTGAATACGATAAAGCATTGCGGAGATACAGGCTTGTGTCTGTTTTCGCAAGCGCTACATAAAATTTGTTTGCGCGGTATTCAAAAACGGTTTGACGAATCAACACGAATTCCATAACTTTTTGTCGGCATGGTCTGAAGATGATCTGGTTCAATTTTCGTGGAAATTGGAGCAACGGCCTAGGAGGAGTTCGAAAAAGTAGGTTTTTTGAAAAATTCAAAATGGCGGAAAAATTATAATGACGGAAAATGACGTCATAGGGTGCAATCGAATCGTCATGAGCTCAGGAATCAGAGGAAAAAAGAATTTTGTTTCTAGCCCTTGTGATTCAAAAGTTATTAGCATAAACATGAGTGCAACTTTGGACAGTTGGTGGCGCTAGAGGGAAAGACTTAGACACACCAAAATTGGTGTATTTAATGTTGGGACTGTCCTCTATTAGAATGTCAAATCATTACAACTTTCCCGCGATCGGTTCTATGGGCTGCCATAGACTCCCAGTCGGAAGAAGGAAGAATAATAATAATAATAATAATAATAATAATAAGAACGGGAACGAAAACAATAGGTGCCTCCGCACCTTCGGTGCTTGGCCCCTAAATATAGCTGCAAGCAGCCATTACCGGGGCCAAGCTGAATAAGACGACAAGACATGCCGACATGTCTGAAAGTGTCAGACCAACTGCAACAATGAGCAATTAAAGACATTTAAAGAGGATTTTAGGCAAAATGCCTGAAAAATCATAGAAACAATAAATAAAAATATGATTTGATGGATTATCACTTTCGACCAATAGGTGGCGCAGTTACAAAACTGATGTGATGTGGTCAGAGTGAAGTTACAATGACACATACAAAGTTTGGTGTCAATATGTCAAGGCATTGCAGAGATAAAGCCTTAATTAATGCTATTAGCATCATGCCTCAACTTTGCTGCTGCGCTATACGAAAACGGTTTCGTCTATCGACACGAAATCCATAACTTTTAGTCGGCACGGTCTGGAGATGATACGATTCGATTTTGGTGAAAATCGGACAAACGGTCTAGGAGGAGTTCGAAAAAGTAGGTTTTGAATGAAAATCAAGATGGCGGACAAGAAGTTTGACCAAATAAGGAAAATTTGGTATCTATGTTCTCGGCTTGACCCAAGGAATCTATTAAGACCAGTGGCATTTACATAGGCCGATGTATTCAAAAGTTATTAGCAGTTTTGGAAATGTTGTTATAACTTTTGACCACTAGGTGGCGCTGTCTCTAAATATTTTGGGTACCTTCAGGGGATGGTGCTGATGGCACATTCTGAGTTTCGTAATATTACACCAATGCATTTGTTTAGTATAGCATTTTATTTCACAAAACTGCATTGAAGTCAATGGGAATTTCATGTTTTGTTCTATTATAGCGCCACCAAGAGGCTCAGTCCCACCATTTTTTTTATGTGTCCTCGGAGTGAGCCCATACATATATGTGTCGATTTTGGTGCAAAAATCTCAATTTGCTTCGGAGTTATAGACATTTATATGAAAAAACACGAAAAAAATGACTGACACATGACTTTGATTGGAAATTAGTACCCCTAAACATCAATATTTTCGCATTTGGGCATTGGCATATAGCTATCAACCTATGTTTCCAAACTTCTGACGGTGGTTTCGTCTCGATCGGACTAGCGGTTTCAAAGATATAGCCAAATGTTTTTTAAGCGCTAAATCACAACGCTACACAAACCGTAAGGCAAAACCTAGCATGTTTGGTATCGTAGGACTCGGCAATGATTCAGGAGTCTAAAAAGATGAGTTTCGTGAAAATAAGTCGACCACACCCAAAGTTATAAGCATTTGAAAAAAAAAATTCACCACTAGGTGGCGCTGTTTCGAAACTTCTCAGGCTCATTCAGGGCATTGTGCTGATGACCCATACCACGTTTCGTAACAATCCGTTCATGCGTTCATAAAATACAGAATTTTAGCACAAAATTCAAAATGGCCGACAGCCAAAATGACCGATATGGTCAAATTGGATATCAGTCGACTCGGCATGTTGCCCTGAATCTAACGAGACCAATTGTATGATTTTTGGACAAACTGTTCAGAAGTTATAAGCAAAAATAGCCATTTTTCATATCTCCGGACCAGTAGGTGGCGCTGCGCCGAAACACAGCATGTAGCCTCAGGTCATGCTTGTGAGTACAAGTACCAAGTTTGGTCTGAATACGATAAACCGTTGCGGAGATACGGCCTTACGACTGTTTTTGCTAGCGCTACGTAAAATGTATTCGTGCGTTTATCGAAAACGGTTTGACGAATCCATTTGAATTCCATAACTTTTTGTCAGCACTACCTGAAGATGATCTGGTTCAATTTTCGTGCAAATCGGACAAACCGTCTAGGACGAGTTCGAAAAAGTAGCTTTTTTTGAAAATTCAAGATGGCGGCCATATTTTTATGACGGCAAATGACGTCATAGGGTGCAATCGAATCGCCATGAGCTCAGGAATCAGTGGAAAAAAGAATTTCGCTGATTGGCCTTACGGTTCAAAAGTTATTAGCAAAATAAAAGTGAAATTTTGGACAGGTGGTGGCGCTAGAGGGAATGACTTAGAAACACCAAAATTGGTGTATTTAATGTTGAGACGGTCCTCTATCAGAATGTCAAACCAAAACAACTTTCCCGCAATCGGTTCTATGGGCTGCCATAGACTCCCAGTCGGAAGAAGGAAGAATAATAATAATAATAAATATAGCTGCAAGCAGCAATTATCGGGGCCAAGCGCAAGCAGACGACAGGATATGCCAACATGGCTGAAAGTGTCAGACCAACTGGAACAATGAGCAGTTAAATACATTTTAAGAGGATTTTAGATGAAATGGCTGAAAAATCATATAAAAAGTCATTTAAAATATGATTTAATGGATTATCACTTTCGACCAATAGGTGGCGCAGTTACAAAAGTGATGTGATGTGGTCAGAGTGAAGTGACAATGACGCATACAAAGTTTGGTGTCAATATGTCAAGGCATTGCAGAGATAAAGCCTGAATAGTGCTTTTAGCATCATGCCTCAACTTTGCTGCTACGCTATACGAAAACGGTTTCGTCTATTGACACGAAATCCATAACTTTTATTCAGCATAGTCTGGAGATGATACGATTCGATTTTGGTGAAAATTGGACAAACGGTCTAGGAGGAGTTCGAAAAAGTAGGTTTTGACTGAAAATCAAGATGGCGGACAGGAAGTTTGGCCAAATAAGGAAAACTTGGTATCTATGTTCTCGGCTTGACCGAAGGAATCTATTAAGACCAGTGGCATTTCAAAAGCCAGATTTATTCAAAATTTATTAGCCTTTTTGGAAATTTTGTCATAACATTTGATCACTAGGTGGCGCTCTCTCGAAATATTTTGGGTACCTTCAGGGGATGGTGCTGATGGCACATTCTGAGTTTCGTAATATTACACCAATGCATTTGTTTAGTATAGCATTTTAATTCACAAAACTGTATTGAAGTCAATGGGAATTTCATGTTTTGTTCTTTTATATCGCCACCAAGAGGCTCAGTCCCACCATTTTTTTAATGTGTCCTCAGAGTGAGCCCATGCATATTTGTGTCAATTTTGGTGAAAATATCTCAATTCGCTTTGGAGTTATAGACATTTATATGAAAAAACACGTAAAAAATGACTGACACATGACTTTGATTGGATTTTACTACCCCTTACTATCAATATTTTCGTATTTGGGCATTGGCGTATAGCTATCGACCTATGTTTCCAAACTTCTGAAGGTGGTTTCGTCTCGATCGGACAAGCGGTTTCAAAGATATAGCCAAATGTTTTTTAAGCGCTAAATCACAACGCTACACAAACCATAAGGCAAAACCTAACATGTTTGGTATCGTTGGACTCGGCAACGATTCAGGAGTCTAAAGAGATGAGTCCTGTGAAAATAAGTTGACCACACCCAAAGTTAGAAGCATTTGGAAGTATTTGGGGAAAAAAATTCACCACTAGATGGCACTGTTTCGAAACTTCTCAGGCTCCTTCAGGACATCATGCTGATGACCCATACCGAGTTTCGTAACGATACGTTCATGCATTCCTAAAATACAGCATTTTAGCACATAATTCAAAATGGCCGACAGCCAAAATGGCTGATCGGGGAAAATTGGATATCAGTCGACTCAGCATGACGCCCTGAATCTAACGAGACCACTTTTATGATTTTTGGACAAACTGTTCAGAAGTTATAAGCAAAAATAGCCATTTTTCATATCTCCGGACCAGTAGGTGGCGCTGCGCCGAAACGCAGCATGTAGCCTCAGGTCATGCTTGTGATGACATGTACCAAGTTTGGTCTGAATATGATAAAGTGTTGAGGAGATACTGGCTTGTGTCTATTTCCGCAAGCGCTACATAAAATTTGTTTGCGCGGTATTCGAGAACGGTTCGACGAATCAACACGAATTCCATAACTTTTTGTCGGCATGGTCTGAAGATGATCTGATTCAATTTTCGTGGAAATTGGAGCGACGGCCTAGGAGGAGTTCGAAAAAGTAGCTTTTTCGGAAAATTCAAAATGGCGGAAAAATTATAATGACGGAAAATGATGCCATAGGGTGCAATCGAATCGCCATGAGCTCACGAATCAGAGGAAAAAAGAATTTTGTTTCTAGCCATTGTGGTTCAAAAGTTATTAGCAGAAACATGAGTGAAACTTTGGACAGTTGGTGGCGCTAGAGGGAATGACTTAGACACACCAAAATTGGTATATTTAATGTTGGGACTGTCCTCTATCAGAATGTCAAACCATTACAACTTTCCCACAATCGGTTCTATGGGCTGCCATAGACTCCCAGTCGGAACAATGAAGAATAATAATAATAAATATAGCTGCAAGCAGCAATTATCGGGGCCAAGCGCAAGCAGACGACAGGATATGCCAACATGGCTGAAAGTGTCAGACCAACTGGAACAATGAGCAGTTAAATACATTTTAAGAGGATTTTAGATGAAATGGCTGAAAAATCATATAAAAAGTCATTTAAAATATGATTTAATGGATTATCACTTTCGACCAATAGGTGGCGCAGTTACAAAAGTGATGTGATGTGGTCAGAGTGAAGTGACAATGACGCATACAAAGTTTGGTGTCAATATGTCAAGGCATTGCAGAGATAAAGCCTGAATAGTGCTTTTAGCATCATGCCTCAACTTTGCTGCTACGCTATACGAAAACGGTTTCGTCTATTGACACGAAATCCATAACTTTTATTCAGCATAGTCTGGAGATGATACGATTCGATTTTGGTGAAAATTGGACAAACGGTCTAGGAGGAGTTCGAAAAAGTAGGTTTTGACTGAAAATCAAGATGGCGGACAGGAAGTTTGGCCAAATAAGGAAAACTTGGTATCTATGTTCTCGGCTTGACCGAAGGAATCTATTAAGACCAGTGGCATTTCAAAAGCCAGATTTATTCAAAATTTATTAGCCTTTTTGGAAATTTTGTCATAACATTTGATCACTAGGTGGCGCTCTCTCGAAATATTTTGGGTACCTTCAGGGGATGGTGCTGATGGCACATTCTGAGTTTCGTAATATTACACCAATGCATTTGTTTAGTATAGCATTTTAATTCACAAAACTGTATTGAAGTCAATGGGAATTTCATGTTTTGTTCTTTTATATCGCCACCAAGAGGCTCAGTCCCACCATTTTTTTAATGTGTCCTCAGAGTGAGCCCATGCATATTTGTGTCAATTTTGGTGAAAATATCTCAATTCGCTTTGGAGTTATAGACATTTATATGAAAAAACACGTAAAAAATGACTGACACATGACTTTGATTGGATTTTACTACCCCTTACTATCAATATTTTCGTATTTGGGCATTGGCGTATAGCTATCGACCTATGTTTCCAAACTTCTGAAGGTGGTTTCGTCTCGATCGGACAAGCGGTTTCAAAGATATAGCCAAATGTTTTTTAAGCGCTAAATCACAACGCTACACAAACCATAAGGCAAAACCTAACATGTTTGGTATCGTTGGACTCGGCAACGATTCAGGAGTCTAAAGAGATGAGTCCTGTGAAAATAAGTTGACCACACCCAAAGTTAGAAGCATTTGGAAGTATTTGGGGGAAAAAATTCACCACTAGATGGCACTGTTTCGAAACTTCTCAGGCTCCTTCAGGACATCATGCTGATGACCCATACCGAGTTTCGTAACGATACGTTCATGCATTCCTAAAATACAGCATTTTAGCACATAATTCAAAATGGCCGACAGCCAAAATGGCTGATCGGGGAAAATTGGATATCAGTCGACTCAGCATGACGCCCTGAATCTAACGAGACCACTTTTATGATTTTTGGACAAACTGTTCAGAAGTTATAAGCAAAAATAGCCATTTTTCATATCTCCGGACCAGTAGGTGGCGCTGCGCCGAAACGCAGCATGTAGCCTCAGGTCATGCTTGTGATGACATGTACCAAGTTTGGTCTGAATATGATAAAGTGTTGAGGAGATACTGGCTTGTGTCTATTTCCGCAAGCGCTACATAAAATTTGTTTGCGCGGTATTCGAGAACGGTTCGACGAATCAACACGAATTCCATAACTTTTTGTCGGCATGGTCTGAAGATGATCTGATTCAATTTTCGTGGAAATTGGAGCGACGGCCTAGGAGGAGTTCGAAAAAGTAGCTTTTTCGGAAAATTCAAAATGGCGGAAAAATTATAATGACGGAAAATGATGCCATAGGGTGCAATCGAATCGCCATGAGCTCACGAATCAGAGGAAAAAAGAATTTTGTTTCTAGCCATTGTGGTTCAAAAGTTATTAGCAGAAACATGAGTGAAACTTTGGACAGTTGGTGGCGCTAGAGGGAATGACTTAGACACACCAAAATTGGTATATTTAATGTTGGGACTGTCCTCTATCAGAATGTCAAACCATTACAACTTTCCCACAATCGGTTCTATGGGCTGCCATAGACTCCCAGTCGGAACAATGAAGAATAATAATAATAATAATAAATATAGCTGCAAGCAGCAATTACCGGGGCCAAGCAGAATAAGACGAGAAGACATGCCAACATGTCTGAAAGTGTCAGACCAACTGCAACAATGATCAATTATAGACTTTGAAGAGGATTTTATGCAAAATGCCTGAAAAATCATAGAAACAATAATTAAAAATATGATTTTATGGATTATCACTTTCGACCAATAGGTGGCGCAGTTACAAAACTGATGTGATGTGGTCAGAGTGAAGTTACAATGACACATACAAAGTTTGGTGTCAATATGTCAAGGCATTGCAGAGATAAAGCCTTAATTAATGCTATTAGCATCATGCCTCAACTTTGCTGCTGCGCTATACGAAAACGGTTTCGTCTATCGACACGAAATCCATAACTTTTAGTCGGCACGGTCTGGAGATGATACGATTCGATTTTGGTGAAAATCGGACAAACGGTCTAGGAGGAGTTCGAAAAAGTAGGTTTTGAATGAAAATCAAGATGGCGGACAGGAAGTTTGGCCAAATAAGGAAAACTTGGTATCTATGTTCTCGGCTTGACCCAAGGAATCTATTAAGACCCGTGGCATTTCAATAGCCAGATTTATTCAAAAGTTATTAGCCTTTTTGGAAATTTTGTTATAACTTTTGACCACTAGGTGGCGCTGTCTTGAAATATTTTGGTTGCCTTCAGGGGATGGTGCTGATGACACAATCTGAGTTTCGTAATATTACACCAATGCATTTGTTTAGTATAGCATTTTATTTCACAAAACTGTATTGAAGTCAATGGGAATTTCATATTTTGTTCAATTATAGCGCCACCAAGAGGCTCAGTCCCACCATTTTTTTTACGTGTCCTCAGAGTGAGCCCATACATATGTGTGTCAATTTTGGTGAAAATATCTCAATTCGCTTCGGAGTTATAGACATTTATATGAAAAAACACGAAAAAAATGACTGACACATGACTTTGATTGGAAATTAGTACCCCTAAACATCAATATTTTCGCATTTGGGCATTGGCGTATAGCTATCGACCTATGTTTCCAAACTTCTGACGGTGGTTTCGTCTCGATCGGACTAGCGGTTTCGAAGATATAGCCAAATGTTTTTTAAGCGCTAAATCACAACGCTACACAAACCGTAAGGCAAAACCTAGCATGTTTGGTATCGTAGGACTCGGCAACGATTCAGGAGTCTAAAAAGATGAGTTTCGTGAAAATAAGTCGACCACACCCAAAGTTATAAGCATTTGAAAAAAAAAATTCACCACTAGGTGGCGCTGTTTCGAAACTTCTCAGGCTCATTCAGGGCATTGTGCTGATGACCCATACCACGTTTCGTAACAATCCGTTCATGCGTTCATAAAATACAGAATTTTAGCACAAAATTCAAAATGGCCGACAGCCAAAATGACCGATATGGTCAAATTGGATATCAGTCGACTCGGCATGTTGCCCTGAATCTAACGAGACCAATTGTATGATTTTTGGACAAACTGTTCAGAAGTAATAAGCAAAAATAGCCATTTTTCATATCTCCGGACCAGTAGGTGGCGCTGCGCCGAAACACAGCATGTAGCCTCAGGTCATGCTTGTGAGTACATGTACCAAGTTTGGTCTGAATACGATAAACCGTTGCGGAGATACGGCCTTACGACTGTTTTTGCTAGCGCTACGTAAAATATATTTGTGCGTTTATTGAAAACGGTTTGACGAATCCATTTGAATTCCATAACTTTTTGTCAGCACTACCTGAAGATGATCTGGTTCAATTTTCGTGCAAATCGGACAAACCGTCTAGGACGAGTTCGAAAAAGTAGCTTTTTTTGAAAATTCAAGATGTCGGCCATATTTTTATGACGGCAAATGACGTCATAGGGTGCTATCGAATCGCCATGAGCTCAGGAATCAGAGGAGAAAAGAATTTCGCTGATTGGCCTTACGGTTCAAAAGTTATTAGCAAAATAAAAGTGAAACTTTGGACAGGTGGTGGCGCTAGAGGGAATGACTTAGAAACACCAAAATTGGTGTATTTAATGTTGAGACGGTCCTCTATCAGAATGTCAAACCAAAACAACTTTCCCGCAATCGGTTCTATGGGCTGCCATAGACTCCCATGGCGGAAGAATAATAATAATAATAAATATAGCTGCAAGCAGCCATTACCGGGGCCAAGCAGAATAAGACGACAAGACATGCCGACATGTCTGAAAGTGTCAGACCAACTGCAACAATGAGCAATTAAAGACATTTAAAGAGGATTTTAGGCAAAATGCCTGAAAAATCATAGAAACAATAATTAAAAATATGATTTGATGGATTATCACTTTCGACCAATAGGTGGCGCAGTTACAAAACTGATGTGATGTGGTCAGAGTGAAGTTACAATGACACATACAAAGTTTGGTGTCAATATGTCAAGGCATTGCAGAGATAAAGCCTTAATTAATGCTATTAGCATCATGCCTCAACTTTGCTGCTGCGCTATACGAAAACGGTTTCGTCTATCGACACGAAATCCATAACTTTTAGTCGGCACGGTCTGGAGATGATACGATTCGATTTTGGTGAAAATCGGACAAACGGTCTAGGAGGAGTTCGAAAAAGTAGGTTTTGAATGAAAATCAAGATGGCGGACAAGAAGTTTGACCAAATAAGGAAAATTTGGTATCTATGTTCTCGGCTTGACCCAAGGAATCTATTAAGACCAGTGGCATTTACATAGGCCGATGTATTCAAAAGTTATTAGCAGTTTTGGAAATGTTGTTATAACTTTTGACCACTAGGTGGCGCTGTCTCTAAATATTTTGGGTACCTTCAGGGGATGGTGCTGATGGCACATTCTGAGTTTCGTAATATTACACCAATGCATTTGTTTAGTATAGCATTTTATTTCACAAAACTGCATTGAAGTCAATGGGAATTTCATGTTTTGTTCTATTATAGCGCCACCAAGAGGCTCAGTCCCACCATTTTTTTTATGTGTCCTCAGAGTGAGCCCATACATATATGAGTCGATTTTGGTGCAAAAATCTCAATTTGCTTCGGAGTTATAGACATTTATATGAAAAAACACGAAAAAAATGACTGACACATGACTTTGATTGAATATTACTACCCCTAAACATCAATATTTTCGCATTTGGGCATTGGCGTATAGCTATCGACCTATGTTTCCAAACTTCTGACGGTGGTTTCGTCTCGATCGGACAAGCGGTTTCGAAGATATAGCCAAATGTTTTTTAAGCGCTAAATCACAACGCTACACAAACCGTTAGGCGAAACCTAACATGTTTGGTATCGTTGGACTCGGCAACGATTCAGGAGTCCAATGAGATGAGTTTCGTGAAAATAAGTCGATCACACCCAAAGTTATAAGCTTTTGAAAAAAAAAATTCACCACTAGGTGGCACTGTTACGAAACTTCTCACACTCCTTCAGGACATCGTGTTGATGACCCATACCAAGTTTCGTAACAATCCGTTCATGCGTTGTTAAAATAGAGCATTTTAGCACAAAATTCAAAATGGCCGACAGCCAAAATGACCGATATGGTCAAATTGGATATCAGTCGACTCGGCATGTTGCCCTGAATCTAACGAGACCAATTTTATGATTTTTGGACAAACTGTTCAGAAGTTATAAGAAAAAATAGCCATTTTTCATATCTCCGGACCAGTAGGTGGCGCTGCGCTGAAACACAGCATGTAGCCTCAGGTCATGCTTGTGAGTACAAGTACCAAGTTTGGTCTGAATACGATAAACCGTTGCGGAGATACGGCCTTACGACTGTTTTTGCTAGCGCTACGTAAAATGTATTCGTGCGTTTATCGAAAACGGTTTGACGAATCAATTTGAATTCCATAACTTTTTGTCAGCACTACCTGAAGATGATCTGGTTCAATTTTCGTGCAAATCGGACAAACCGTCTAGGACGAGTTCGAAAAAGTAGCTTTTTTTGAAAATTCAAGATGGCGACCATATTTTTATGACGGAAAATGACGTCATAGGGTGCAATCGAATCGCCATGAGCTCAGGAATCAGAGGAAAAAATAATTTTGTTGATTGGCCTTACGGTTCAAAAGTTATTAGCAAAGTAAAAGTGAAACTTTGGACAGGTGGTGGCGCTAGAGGGAATGACTTAGAATCACCAAAATTGGTGTATTTAATGTTGGGACTGTCCTCTATCAGAATGTCAAACCAAAACAACTTTCCCGCAATCGGTTCTATGGGCTGCCATAGACTCCCAGAGCGGAAGAATAATAATAATAATAATAATAATAATAATAATAAGAAACGGAACAGATACAATAGGTGCCTCCGCACCTTCGGTGCTTGGCCCCTAATAATAATAATAATAATAAGAAACGGAACAGATACAATAGGTGCCTCCGCACCTTCGGTGCTTGGCCCCTAAATATAGCTGCAAGCAGCAATTATCGGGGCCAAGCGCAAGCAGATGACAGGATATGCCAACATGGCTGAAGGTGTCAGACCATCTGCAACAATGAGCAATTAAATACATTTAAAGAGGATTTTAGGCGAAATGGCTGAAAAATCATATAAAAAGTCATTCAAAATATGATTTAATGGATTATCACTTTCGACCAATAGGTGGCGCAGTTACAAATGTGATGTGATGTGGTCAGAGTGAAGTGACAATGACACATACAAAGTTTGGTGTCAATATGTCAAGGCATTGCAGAGATAAAGCCTGAATAGTGCTTTTAGCATCATGCCTCAAGTTTGCTGCTACGCTATACGAAAACGGTTTCGTCTATAGACACGAAATCCATAACTTTTAGTCAGCACAGTCTGGAGATGATACGATTCGATTTTGGTGAAAATTGGACAAACGGTCTAGGAGGAGTTCGAAAAAGTAGGTTTTGAATGAAAATCAAGATGGCGGACAAGAAGTTTGACCAAATAAGGAAAATTTGGTATCTATGTTCTCGGCTTGACCCAAGGAATCTATTAAGACCAGTGGCATTTACATAGGCCGATGTATTCAAAAGTTATTAGCAGTTTTGGAAATGTTGTTATAACTTTTGACCACTAGGTGGCGCTGTCTCTAAATATTTTGGGTACCTTCAGGGGATGGTGCTGATGGCACATTCTGAGTTTCGTAATATTACACCAATGCATTTGTTTAGTATAGCATTTTATTTCACAAAACTGCATTGAAGTCAATGGGAATTTCATGTTTTGTTCTATTATAGCGCCACCAAGAGGCTCAGTCCCACCATTTTTTTTATGTGTCCTCAGAGTGAGCCCATACATATATGTGTCGATTTTGGTGCAAAAATCTCAATTTGCTTCGGAGTTATAGACATTTATATGAAAAAACACGAAAAAAATGACTGACACATGACTTTGATTGGAAATTAGTACCCCTAAACATCAATATTTTCGCATTTGGGCATTGGCGTATAGCTATCGACCTATGTTTCCAAACTTCTGACGGTGGTTTCGTCTCGATCGGACTAGCGGTTTCAAAGATATAGCCAAATGTTTTTTAAGCGCTAAATCACAACGCTACACAAACCGTAAGGCAAAACCTAGCATGTTTGGTATCGTAGGACTCGGCAATGATTCAGGAGTCTAAAAAGATGAGTTTCGTGAAAATAAGTCGACCACACCCAAAGTTATAAGCATTTGAAAAAAAAAATTCACCACTAGGTGGCGCTGTTTCGAAACTTCTCAGGCTCATTCAGGGCATTGTGCTGATGACCCATACCACGTTTCGTAACAATCCGTTCATGCGTTCATAAAATACAGAATTTTAGCACAAAATTCAAAATGGCCGACAGCCAAAATGACCGATATGGTCAAATTGGATATCAGTCGACTCGGCATGTTGCCCTGAATCTAACGAGACCAATTGTATGATTTTTGGACAAACTGTTCAGAAGTTATAAGCAAAAATAGCCATTTTTCATATCTCCGGACCAGTAGGTGGCGCTGCGCCGAAACACAGCATGTAGCCTCAGGTCATGCTTGTGAGTACAAGTACCAAGTTTGGTCTGAATACGATAAACCGTTGCGGAGATACGGCCTTACGACTGTTTTTGCTAGCGCTACGTAAAATGTATTCGTGCGTTTATCGAAAACGGTTTGACGAATCCATTTGAATTCCATAACTTTTTGTCAGCACTACCTGAAGATGATCTGGTTCAATTTTCGTGCAAATCGGACAAACCGTCTAGGACGAGTTCGAAAAAGTAGCTTTTTTTGAAAATTCAAGATGGCGGCCATATTTTTATGACGGCAAATGACGTCATAGGGTGCAATCGAATCGCCATGAGCTCAGGAATCAGTGGAAAAAAGAATTTCGCTGATTGGCCTTACGGTTCAAAAGTTATTAGCAAAATAAAAGTGAAATTTTGGACAGGTGGTGGCGCTAGAGGGAATGACTTAGAAACACCAAAATTGGTGTATTTAATGTTGAGACGGTCCTCTATCAGAATGTCAAACCAAAACAACTTTCCCGCAATCGGTTCTATGGGCTGCCATAGACTCCCAGTCGGAAGAAGGAAGAATAATAATAATAATAATAATAATAAGAACGGGAACGAAAACAATAGGTGCCTCCGCACCTTCGGTGCTTGGCCCCTAATAATAATAAGAACGCGAACGAAAACAATAGGTGCCTCCGCACCTTCGGTGCTTGGCCCCTAATAATAATAATAATAAGAACGCGAACGAAAACAATAGGTGCCTCCGCACCTTCGGTGCTTGGCCCCTAATAATAATAATAATAAGAACGGGAACGAAAACAATAGGTGCCTCCGCACCTTCGGTGCTTGGCTCCTAATAATAATAATAATAATAAGAACGGGAACGAAAACAATAGGTGCCTCCGCACCTTCGGTGCTTGGCCCCTAATAAGAACGGGAACAGATACAATAGGTGCCTACGCACCTTCGGTGCTTGGCCCCTAATAATAATAAGAACGGGAACGAAAACAATAGGTGCCTCCGCACCTTCGGTGCTTGGCCCCTAAATATAGCTGCAAGCAGCCATTACCGGGGCCAAGCTGAATAAGACGACAAGACATGCCGACATGTCTGAAAGTGTCAGACCAACTGCAACAATGAGCAATTAAAGACATTTAAAGAGGATTTTAGGCAAAATGCCTGAAAAATCATAGAAACAATAAATAAAAATATGATTTGATGGATTATCACTTTCGACCAATAGGTGGCGCAGTTACAAAACTGATGTGATGTGGTCAGAGTGAAGTTACAATGACACATACAAAGTTTGGTGTCAATATGTCAAGGCATTGCAGAGATAAAGCCTTAATTAATGCTATTAGCATCATGCCTCAACTTTGCTGCTGCGCTATACGAAAACGGTTTCGTCTATCGACACGAAATCCATAACTTTTAGTCGGCACGGTCTGGAGATGATACGATTCGATTTTGGTGAAAATCGGACAAACGGTCTAGGAGGAGTTCGAAAAAGTAGGTTTTGAATGAAAATCAAGATGGCGGACAAGAAGTTTGACCAAATAAGGAAAATTTGGTATCTATGTTCTCGGCTTGACCCAAGGAATCTATTAAGACCAGTGGCATTTACATAGGCCGATGTATTCAAAAGTTATTAGCAGTTTTGGAAATGTTGTTATAACTTTTGACCACTAGGTGGCGCTGTCTCTAAATATTTTGGGTACCTTCAGGGGATGGTGCTGATGGCACATTCTGAGTTTCGTAATATTACACCAATGCATTTGTTTAGTATAGCATTTTATTTCACAAAACTGCATTGAAGTCAATGGGAATTTCATGTTTTGTTCTATTATAGCGCCACCAAGAGGCTCAGTCCCACCATTTTTTTTATGTGTCCTCAGAGTGAGCCCATACATATATGTGTCGATTTTGGTGCAAAAATCTCAATTTGCTTCGGAGTTATAGACATTTATATGAAAAAACACGAAAAAAATGACTGACACATGACTTTGATTGGAAATTAGTACCCCTAAACATCAATATTTTCGCATTTGGGCATTGGCGTATAGCTATCGACCTATGTTTCCAAACTTCTGACGGTGGTTTCGTCTCGATCGGACTAGCGGTTTCAAAGATATAGCCAAATGTTTTTTAAGCGCTAAATCACAACGCTACACAAACCGTAAGGCAAAACCTAGCATGTTTGGTATCGTAGGACTCGGCAATGATTCAGGAGTCTAAAAAGATGAGTTTCGTGAAAATAAGTCGACCACACCCAAAGTTATAAGCATTTGAAAAAAAAAATTCACCACTAGGTGGCGCTGTTTCGAAACTTCTCAGGCTCATTCAGGGCATTGTGCTGATGACCCATACCACGTTTCGTAACAATCCGTTCATGCGTTCATAAAATACAGAATTTTAGCAAAAAATTCAAAATGGCCGACAGCCAAAATGACCGATATGGTCAAATTGGATATCAGTCGACTCGGCATGTTGCCCTGAATCTAACGAGACCAATTGTATGATTTTTGGACAAACTGTTCAGAAGTTATAAGCAAAAATAGCCATTTTTCATATCTCCGGACCAGTAGGTGGCGCTGCGCCGAAACACAGCATGTAGCCTCAGGTCATGCTTGTGAGTACAAGTACCAAGTTTGGTCTGAATACGATAAACCGTTGCGGAGATACGGCCTTACGACTGTTTTTGCTAGCGCTACGTAAAATGTATTTGTGCGTTTATTGAAAACGGTTTGACGAATCCATTTGAATTCCATAACTTTTTGTCAGCACTACCTGAAGATGATCTGGTTCAATTTTCGTGCAAATCGGACAAACCGTCTAGGACGAGTTCGAAAAAGTAGCTTTTTTTTAAAATTCAAGATGGCGGCCATATTTTTATGACGGCAAATGACGTCATAGGGTGCAATCGAATCGCCATGAGCTCAGGAATCAGAGGAAAAAAGAATTTCGCTGATTGGCCTTACGGTTCAAAAGTTATTAGCAAAATAAAAGTGAAACTTTGGACAGGTGGTGGCGCTAGAGGGAATGACTTAGAAACACCAAAATTGGTGTATTTAATGTTGAGACGGTCCTCTATCAGAATGTCAAACCAAAACAACTTTCCCGCAATCGGTTCTATGGGCTGCCATAGACTCCCATGGCGGAAGAATAATAATAATAATAATAAATATAGCTGCAAGCAGCCATTACCGGGGCCAAGCTGAATAAGACGACAAGACATGCCGACATGTCTGAAAGTGTCAGACCAACTGCAACAATGAGCAATTAAAGACATTTAAAGAGGATTTTAGGCAAAATGCCTGAAAAATCATAGAAACAATAAATAAAAATATGATTTGATGGATTATCACTTTCGACCAATAGGTGGCGCAGTTACAAAACTGATGTGATGTGGTCAGAGTGAAGTTACAATGACACATACAAAGTTTGGTGTCAATATGTCAAGGCATTGCAGAGATAAAGCCTTAATTAATGCTATTAGCATCATGCCTCAACTTTGCTGCTGCGCTATACGAAAACGGTTTCGTCTATCGACACGAAATCCATAACTTTTAGTCGGCACGGTCTGGAGATGATACGATTCGATTTTGGTGAAAATCGGACAAACGGTCTAGGAGGAGTTCGAAAAAGTAGGTTTTGAATGAAAATCAAGATGGCGGACAAGAAGTTTGACCAAATAAGGAAAATTTGGTATCTATGTTCTCGGCTTGACCCAAGGAATCTATTAAGACCAGTGGCATTTACATAGGCCGATGTATTCAAAAGTTATTAGCAGTTTTGGAAATGTTGTTATAACTTTTGACCACTAGGTGGCGCTGTCTCTAAATATTTTGGGTACCTTCAGGGGATGGTGCTGATGGCACATTCTGAGTTTCGTAATATTACACCAATGCATTTGTTTAGTATAGCATTTTATTTCACAAAACTGCATTGAAGTCAATGGGAATTTCATGTTTTGTTCTATTATAGCGCCACCAAGAGGCTCAGTCCCACCATTTTTTTTATGTGTCCTCAGAGTGAGCCCATACATATATGTGTCGATTTTGGTGCAAAAATCTCAATTTGCTTCGGAGTTATAGACATTTATATGAAAAAACACGAAAAAAATGACTGACACATGACTTTGATTGGAAATTAGTACCCCTAAACATCAATATTTTCGCATTTGGGCATTGGCGTATAGCTATCGACCTATGTTTCCAAACTTCTGACGGTGGTTTCGTCTCGATCGGACTAGCGGTTTCAAAGATATAGCCAAATGTTTTTTAAGCGCTAAATCACAACGCTACACAAACCGTAAGGCAAAACCTAGCATGTTTGGTATCGTAGGACTCGGCAATGATTCAGGAGTCTAAAAAGATGAGTTTCGTGAAAATAAGTCGACCACACCCAAAGTTATAAGCATTTGAAAAAAAAAATTCACCACTAGGTGGCGCTGTTTCGAAACTTCTCAGGCTCATTCAGGGCATTGTGCTGATGACCCATACCACGTTTCGTAACAATCCGTTCATGCGTTCATAAAATACAGAATTTTAGCACAAAATTCTAAATGGCCGACAGCCAAAATGACCGATATGGTCAAATTGGATATCAGTCGACTCGGCATGTTGCCCTGAATCTAACGAGACCAATTGTATGATTTTTGGACAAACTGTTCAGAAGTTATAAGCAAAAATAGCCATTTTTCATATCTCCGGACCAGTAGGTGGCGCTGCGCCGAAACACAGCATGTAGCCTCAGGTCATGCTTGTGAGTACAAGTACCAAGTTTGGTCTGAATACGATAAACCGTTGCGGAGATACGGCCTTACGACTGTTTTTGCTAGCGCTACGTAAAATGTATTTGTGCGTTTATTGAAAACGGTTTGACGAATCCATTTGAATTCCATAACTTTTTGTCAGCACTACCTGAAGATGATCTGGTTCAATTTTCGTGCAAATCGGACAAACCATCTAGGACGAGTTCGAAAAAGTAGCTTTTTTTGAAAATTCAAGATGGCGGCCATATTTTTATAACGGCAAATGACGTCATAGGGTGCAATCGAATCGCCATGAGCTCAGGAATCAGAGGAAAAAAGAATTTCGCTGATTGGCCTTACGGTTCAAAAGTTATTAGCAAAATAAAAGTGAAACTTTGGACAGGTGGTGGCGCTAGAGGGAATGACTTAGAAACACCAAAATTGGTGTATTTAATGTTGAGACGGTCCTCTATCAGAATGTCAAACCAAAACAACTTTCCCGCAATCGGTTCTATGGGCTGCCATAGACTCCCATGGCGGAAGAATAATAATAATAATAATAATAATAATAATAATAAGAAACAGAACAGATACAATAGGTGCCTCCGCACCTTCGGTGCTTGGCCCCTAATAATAATAAATATAGCTGCAAGCAGCAATTATCGGGGCCAAGCGCAAGCAGATGACAGGATATGCCAACATGGCTGAAGGTGTCAGACCATCTGCAACAATGAGCAATTAAATACATTTAAAGAGGATTTTAGGCGAAATGGCTGAAAAATCATATAAAAAGTCATTCAAAATATGATTTAATGGATTATCACTTTCGACCAATAGGTGGCGCAGTTACAAATGTGATGTGATGTGGTCAGAGTGAAGTGACAATGACACATACAAAGTTTGGTGTCAATATGTCAAGGCATTGCAGAGATAAAGCCTGAATAGTGCTTTTAGCATCATGCCTCAAGTTTGCTGCTACGCTATACGAAAACGGTTTCGTCTATAGACACGAAATCCATAACTTTTAGTCAGCACAGTCTGGAGATGATACGATTCGATTTTGGTGAAAATTGGACAAACGGTCTAGGAGGAGTTCGAAAAAGTAGGTTTTGAATGAAAATCAAGATGGCGGACAAGAAGTTTGACCAAATAAGGAAAATTTGGTATCTATGTTCTCGGCTTGACCCAAGGAATCTATTAAGACCAGTGGCATTTACATAGGCCGATGTATTCAAAAGTTATTAGCAGTTTTGGAAATGTTGTTATAACTTTTGACCACTAGGTGGCGCTGTCTCTAAATATTTTGGGTACCTTCAGGGGATGGTGCTGATGGCACATTCTGAGTTTCGTAATATTACACCAATGCATTTGTTTAGTATAGCATTTTATTTCACAAAACTGCATTGAAGTCAATGGGAATTTCATGTTTTGTTCTATTATAGCGCCACCAAGAGGCTCAGTCCCACCATTTTTTTTATGTGTCCTCAGAGTGAGCCCATACATATATGTGTCGATTTTGGTGCAAAAATCTCAATTTGCTTCGGAGTTATAGACATTTATATGAAAAAACACGAAAAAAATGACTGACACATGACTTTGATTGGAAATTAGTACCCCTAAACATCAATATTTTCGCATTTGGGCATTGGCGTATAGCTATCGACCTATGTTTCCAAACTTCTGACGGTGGTTTCGTCTCGATCGGACTAGCGGTTTCAAAGATATAGCCAAATGTTTTTTAAGCGCTAAATCACAACGCTACACAAACCGTAAGGCAAAACCTAGCATGTTTGGTATCGTAGGACTCGGCAATGATTCAGGAGTCTAAAAAGATGAGTTTCGTGAAAATAAGTCGACCACACCCAAAGTTATAAGCATTTGAAAAAAAAAATTCACCACTAGGTGGCGCTGTTTCGAAACTTCTCAGGCTCATTCAGGGCATTGTGCTGATGACCCATACCACGTTTCGTAACAATCCGTTCATGCGTTCATAAAATACAGAATTTTAGCACAAAATTCAAAATGGCCGACAGCCAAAATGACCGATATGGTCAAATTGGATATCAGTCGACTCGGCATGTTGCCCTGAATCTAACGAGACCAATTGTATGATTTTTGGACAAACTGTTCAGAAGTTATAAGCAAAAATAGCCATTTTTCATATCTCCGGACCAGTAGGTGGCGCTGCGCCGAAACACAGCATGTAGCCTCAGGTCATGCTTGTGAGTACAAGTACCAAGTTTGGTCTGAATACGATAAACCGTTGCGGAGATACGGCCTTACGACTGTTTTTGCTAGCGCTACGTAAAATGTATTCGTGCGTTTATCGAAAACGGTTTGACGAATCCATTTGAATTCCATAACTTTTTGTCAGCACTACCTGAAGATGATCTGGTTCAATTTTCGTGCAAATCGGACAAACCGTCTAGGACGAGTTCGAAAAAGTAGCTTTTTTTGAAAATTCAAGATGGCGGCCATATTTTTATGACGGCAAATGACGTCATAGGGTGCAATCGAATCGCCATGAGCTCAGGAATCAGTGGAAAAAAGAATTTCGCTGATTGGCCTTACGGTTCAAAAGTTATTAGCAAAATAAAAGTGAAATTTTGGACAGGTGGTGGCGCTAGAGGGAATGACTTAGAAACACCAAAATTGGTGTATTTAATGTTGAGACGGTCCTCTATCAGAATGTCAAACCAAAACAACTTTCCCGCAATCGGTTCTATGGGCTGCCATAGACTCCCAGTCGGAAGAAGGAAGAATAATAATAATAATAATAATAATAAGAACGGGAACGAAAACAATAGGTGCCTCCGCACCTTCGGTGCTTGGCCCCTAATAAGAAACGGAACAGATACAATAGGTGCCTCCGCACCTTCGGTGCTTGGCCCCTAATAATAATAATAATAAGAAACGGAACAGATACAATAGGTGCCTCCGCACCTTCGGTGCTTGGCCCCTAATAACAAGCAGCCATTACCGGGGCCAAGCAGAATAAGACGACAAGACATGCCAACATGTCTGAAAGTGTCAGACCAACTGCAACAACGAGCAATTAAAGACATTTAAAGAGGATTTTAGGCGAAATGGCTGAAAAATCATGTAAAAAGTGATTCAAAATATGATTTAATGGATTGTCACTTTTGACCAAAAGGTGGCGCTGTTACGAAATTGATGTGGTGTGGTCAGAGTAAGGAGACAGTGACACATACAAAGTTTTGTGTCAATATGTCGAGGCATTGCAGATATAAAGCCTGAATAGTCATTTTGGCATCATGCCTCAACTTTGCTGCTGTGCTATACGAAAACGGTTTCATCAATCGACACGAAATCCATAACTTTTTGTCGGCACAGTCTGGAGATGATACGATTCGATTTTGGTGAAAATCGGACAAACGGTCTAGGAGGAGTTCGAAAAAGTAGGTTTTGAATGAAAATCAAGATGGCGGACAGGAAGTTTGGCCAAATAAGGAAAACTTGGTATCTATGTTCTCGGCTTGACCCAAGGAATCTATTAAGACCCGTGGCATTTCAATAGCCAGATTTATTCAAAAGTTATTAGCCTTTTTGGAAATTTTGTTATAACTTTTGACCACTAGGTGGCGCTGTCTTGAAATATTTTGGTTGCCTTCAGGGGATGGTGCTGATGACACAATCTGAGTTTCGTAATATTACACCAATGCATTTGTTTAGTATAGCATTTTATTTCACAAAACTGTATTGAAGTCAATGGGAATTTCATATTTTGTTCAATTATAGCGCCACCAAGAGGCTCAGTCCCACAATTTTTTTTACGTGTCCTCAGAGTGAGCCCATACATATGTGTGTCAATTTTGGTGAAAATATCTCAATTCGCTTCGGAGTTATAGACATTTATATGAAAAAACACGAAAAAAATGACTGACACATGACTTTGATTGGAAATTAGTACCCCTAAACATCAATATTTTCGCATTTGGGCATTGGCGTATAGCTATCGACCTATGTTTCCAAACTTCTGACGGTGGTTTCGTCTCGATCGGACTAGCGGTTTCAAAGATATAGCCAAATGTTTTTTAAGCGCTAAATCACAACGTTACACAAACCGTAAGGCAAAACCTAGCATGTTTGGTATCGTAGGACTCGGCAACGATTCAGGAGTCTAAAAAGATGAGTTTCGTGAAAATAAGTCGACCACACCCAAAGTTATAAGCATTTGAAAAAAAAAATTCACCACTAGGTGGCGCTGTTTCGAAACTTCTCAGGCTCATTCAGGGCATTGTGCTGATGACCCATACCACGTTTCGTAACAATCCGTTCATGCGTTCATAAAATACAGAATTTTAGCACAAAATTCAAAATGGCCGACAGCCAAAATGACCGATATGGTCAAATTGGATATCAGTCGACTCGGCATGTTGCCCTGAATCTAACGAGACCAATTGTATGATTTTTGGACAAACTGTTCAGAAGTTATAAGCAAAAATAGCCATTTTTCATATCTCCGGACCAGTAGGTGGCGCTGCGCCGAAACACAGCATGTAGCCTCAGGTCATGCTTGTGAGTACATGTACCAAGTTTGGTCTGAATACGATAAACCGTTGCGGAGATACGGCCTTACGACTGTTTTTGCTAGCGCTACGTAAAATGTATTTGTGCGTTTATCGAAAACGGTTTGACGAATCCATTTGAATTCCATAACTTTTTGTCAGCACTACCTGAAGATGATCTGGTTCAATTTTCGTGCAAATCGGACAAACCGTCTAGGACGAGTTCGAAAAAGTAGCTTTTTTTGAAAATTCAAGATGGCGGCCATATTTTTATGACGGAAAATGACGTCATAGGGTGCAATCGAATCGCCATGAGCTCAGGAATCAGAGAAAAAAAGAATTTCGCTGATTGGCCTTACGGTTCAAAAGTTATTAGCAAAGTAAAAGTGAAACTTTGGACAGGTGGTGGCGCTAGAGGGAATGACTTAGAAACACCAAAATTGGTGTATTTAATGTTGAGACGGTCCTCTATCAGAATGTCAAACCAAAACAACTTTCCCGCAATCGGTTCTATGGGCTGCCATAGACTCCCATGGCGGAAGAATAATAATAATAATAATAATAATAAATATAGCTGCAAGCAGCCATTACCGGGGCCAAGCAGAATAGAAAGGAAGGAATCTATTAAGACCAGTGGCATTTCAATAGCCAGATTTATTCAAAAGTTATTAGCCTTTTTGGAAATGTTGTTATAACTTTTGACCACTAGGTGGTGCTGTTTCGAAATATTTTGAGTACCTTCAGGGGATGGTGTTGTTGGCACATTCTGAGTTTTGTAATATTACACCAATGCATTTGTTAAGTATAGCATTTTATTTCACAAAACTGCATTGAAGTCAATGGGAATTTCATGTTTTGTTTTATTATAGCGCCACCAAGAGGCTCAGTCCCACCATTTTTTTTATGTGTCCTCAGAGTGAGCCCATACAGATATGTGTCGATTTTGGTGCAAAAATCTCAATTTGCTTCGGAGTTATAGACATTTATATGAAAAAACAAGTAAAAAATGACTGACACATGACTTTGTTTGAATTTTACTACCCCTAAACATCAATATTTTCGCATTTGGGCATTGGCGTGTAGCTATCGACCTATGTTTCCAAACTTCTGACGGAGGTTTCGTCTCGATCGGACAATCGGTTTCGAAGATATAGCCAAATGTTTTTTAAGCGCTAAATCACAACGCTACACAAACCGTAAGGCGAAACCTAGCATGTTTGGTATCGTAGGACTCGGCAAGGTTTCAGAAGACTAATTAGATGAGTCTCGTGAAAATAAGTCGACCACACCCAAAGTTATAAGCGTTTGAAAAAAAAATTCACCACTAGGTGGCGCTGTTTAGAAACTTCTCACACTCCTTCAGGACATCATGCTGATGACCCATGCCAAGTTTCGTAACAATCCGTTCATGCGTTCATAAAATACAGCATTTTAGCACATAATTAAAAATGGCCGACAGCCAAAATGACTGATCTGGGAAGATTGGATATCAGTCGACTCAGCATGACGCCCTGAATCTAACGAGACCACTTTTATGATTTTTGGACAAACCATTCAGAAGTTATAAGCAAAAACAGCCATTTTTCATATCTCCGGACCAGTAGGTGGCGCTGCGCCGAAACGCAGCATTTAGCCTCAGGTCATGCTTGTGAGGACATGTACCAGGTTTGTACTGAATACGATAAAGCGTTGCGGAGATACAGCCTTACGACTGTTTTTGCAGACGCTACGTAAAATTTGTTTGCGCTGTATTCGAGAACGGTTTGACGAATCAATACGAATTCCATAACTTTTTGTCGGCATGGTATGAAGATGATCGGATTCAATTTTCGTGGAAATTGGAGCAACGGCCTAGGAGGAGTTCGAAAAAGTAGGTTTTTTGGAAAATTTTGGTGCAATCGAATCGTCATGAGCTCAGGAATCAGAAGAAAAAGGAATTTTGTTTCTAGCCCCTGTGGTTCAAAAGTTATTAGCATAAACATGAGTGCAACTTTGGACAGTTGGTGTCGCTAGAGGGATTGGTTTTAAGACACCAAATTTGCTATGGTGACATTTCAGACTGTCCTCTATCAGTGTTCCAAATTTCAAAACTTTCCCGCAAGCGGTTCTATGGGCTGCCATAGACTCCAAGTCGGAAGAAACGGAAGAATAATAATAATAATAGGAACGGGAACAGATACAATAGGTGCCTACGCACCTTCGGTGCTTGGCCCCTAATAATAGGAACGGGAACAGATACAATAGGTGCCTACACACCTTCGGTGCTTGGCCCCTAATAATAAGAACGGGAAGAGATACAATAGGTGCCTCCGCACCTTCGGTGCTTGGCCCCTAATAAGAAGAACGGGAACAGATACAATAGGTGCCTACGCAGATTCGGTGCTTGGCCCAAGCACACAAGCATCAAAAGACATTAAGTTTTATTTAGCAAGCATTTAACAACTGCCATCATAGATGAAAAAGTCAATTTACAGCCAATACAGGCAGTTTAACATAGGAAATATATGGTTTTAAAGCGTTTTTACAGTTATAGCACCTTTTTCCTAGTCTTCTTATAGTCTTGCTTGATCTCCACCACTTTTATTAGTAGTACTCAAAGTTTGCCCATATATATGTGTCAGATTTGTTGTAAATATTTAATTTTGATAAGGAGTTTAGACAATTATATTCAGTGGCGTAACGAGCCACCACCGGGCCCTTTAGTAGGATTATCAAGGCGGGCCCCTTGATGACGCAACTGATGACATTGATGACGCAATGTTTGCGAGCAGGCTACCATGAATAGGGCAGGATATGATCATACACAGCATATAAGAGATGAGATGACTAACAAAATCAGGAGTAGCCTACGCTCACCAAAAACAAAACAAAAAAAAAAAACAAAAAAACAATAGGGACAGCGCACTATAAAACATTGTTAGGCCTAAGTCCAAATACATGAAAAAGATGCTCTTTTACATTATAGCGGGATTTTCCGGGCTTTCCTATGTGCAACTGCAAAGTTGTCGATTAGATCAGGATTGTGCGCACAGGCATTCTCAATTGCCCCCTCGCAGGGAGTTTGATTGACAGGCGATCTGACTAATCATAATCCGCCATTTTGTCCAACAAAGCAGTCAGGAGAGTTAGTAGATTAACATAGGAGGATTTAAATTTGAAAAACAAAGTGTACTGACGTCTTAGCACTTTAAAACAACATTCCTTTTATGTTCATTCATGTTTATTTTAATGCTTTAAATTAACTAGAAGGAAGAGATGATCGGTTCACAAGCAGCTTTAACTGAGCCTCGAGTCTACAGCGATCTGTCAGACACATTAAAGAGTCACAAAACGGTATTTATTGTTTAAATGTCTCTAAAAAATTACTACATTTGAAAGGTGAGACTTTGTTTCATATCAAAAGTACTTGTCTGTCACCGCGCAGTCTTTTTTCTGATCCGCAATGTATTTTTCACTGCGTGAGAACTTGGTGTGGTGTGAGAGTGGCGTTGCTTGTCAGACATAGCAACAGTAACTAAAGTGGGCGGGTCTTTGCGACCGGTCATTGACAGTATGGACGGGGATTCACCAGTCCCAATTCAAAACAAATTTCATCACAATCCATCATTGTTCGTTTTAAACATGTGAGAGCATCAAAATGATCCATGCGTGAAATTGATTGGATTTAATTTATTTATGTCAGTTCCTATCATAATTTTAACATTTTGGCGTTATTGTTTAGCTATTTACCTATGTTTTCAAATTTCCTTTGTTTTTTTGTTGTTGTCTAGATCAGACTAACGGCTTTGAAGATAAACACAATTTTTTAAAGCTCTAAATGACACTTACAAAAACCATAAGGCGAAACCTGGCATGTTTGGTATTGTTGGACTCGGCAAGGATTCTTAGGAGGTCATTCCTGTGAAAAAAACACGGGCTTCCTTGAAACTTTTAAGGCTCCTTCAAGGCTTTGTGCCAATGACGTATACTGAGTTTTTTTAGATACACCAATGTTCTCATAGACTATCATGGCACCCTGGATAAAGACACTGCGTGCCAATTTTCAGTAGACTAACGGTTGGGTGCGCTTATAGCTATTTTCATGATTTTTTTCACTGTTATAGTGCCACCAAGTGGCCAATTGTCATGATTTTTTTCATGTCAACTCAAATTGAGCTTATGAACATGTGTCCCAAGTTTAGTGAAAATATCTCATTCCGTTCACAAGTTATAACCATTTTATAGCACCACCAAGTGGCCAATTGTCATGATTTTTTTTCACGTGACCTCAGAATGAGCTCATGAACATGTGTCCCAAGTTTTGCGAAAATATCTCTTTCTGTTCACAATTTATAACCGTTTTAGTAAAAGTGGCCCTTGTGCCATCAAAGATTTTGGTCCCCCTTATCGACCGTTAATTGAAATTTTGAATTTTTTGGATGATTATTGATTGTCAGACTCCAGAGAATATTCTTGCAGTGGTTTGGTTCCAATTGGGCAAAAAACCAAGGAGAAGTTCGCAAAAATAGGTTTTTCAAAAAAATGCAATTTACTCGAAATTGGCGCCCGAAGGGCGAGCAAATCGGAGATAGCCATTTTGTCCGCCTTGAGCCAAGGATTCCAACGATATAAGACACTTGATCCTGGGACAAACGGTCTAAGAGTTATGGGCGATTTTGTAATTTTGGTCGCTGTAGCGCCACCTATGGGCCATTCGGGGTCATACTCTGATAGGTTGTCCCCAAATCGAGGCCTACCATCTGGCCAGGTTTCACGTCTCTAGGCCTTACGGTTTGGCCTGCACGATGCGTTTTACGAATCCTTACAATTACAATAGGGTTTCAGCATTTCATGCTTGAACCCCTAATAAGAATGAAGGCTTTTTGCCAGTTATAGCGCCACCTATGGTCCGATCTCCATGAAACTCTGCATGCTTCCTCACCATGTTCTGACACATATGCTCATCAATTTTGGTGAAGTCCTGAGTTTTCATTTGGGATTTATAGGATTTTTAGTGTATTTTGCCACGCCCCTTTTCTAAATGACCCTGTTACAGCCACCCAAATGCAAAAGTTCAACTTTTTTTCGATAATTATTGATCTAGAGAGTCCAGAGAAATGTCCTAGACTGGTTTGGTTCCGATCTGGCGAAAAACCTAGGACTAGTTCGCAAAAGTAGGTTTCGGACAAAATTCGACATAGCAAAAAGAAATTCTGGCCTAAATCGAATTTGGAGATAGCCATTTTGTCCGCCTTGAGCCAGGGATCACAGTGGTGTAAGACACTTGAGTCTAGGACAAACGGTCTAGGAGTTATGGGCGATTTAGTACTTTTGCACTAAATCTGTAGCTGTAGCACAACGTAAAATTTGTTTGCGCGGTATTCGAGAACGGTTTGACGAATCAACACGAATTCCATAACTTTTTGTCGGTACAGTGTGGAGATGATACGATTCGATTTTGGTGAAAATCGGACAAACGGTCTAGGAGGAGTTCGAAAAAGTAGGTTTTGACTGAAAATCAAGATGGCGGACAGGAAGTTCGGCCAAATATGGCAAACTTGGTATCTATGTTCTCAGCGTGACCCAGGGAATCTATTAAGAACAGTGGCATTTCAATTGGCAGATTTATTCAAAGGTTATTAGCCTTTTTGGAAATGTTGTTATAACTTTCGACCACAAGGTGGCGCTGTTTCGAAACTTCTCACGCTCCTTCAGGGCATCGTGCTGATGACCCATACCATGTTTCGTAAGAATCCATTCATGCGTTCTTAAAATACAGCATTTTAGCACAAAATTCAAAATGGCCGACAGCCAAAATGGCCGATATGGTAAAATTGGATATCAGTCGACTCAGCATGTCGGCCTGAATCTAACGAGACCAATTTTATGGTTTTTGGGCAAACTATTCAGAAGTTATAAGCAAAAATAGCCATTTTTCATATCTCCGGACCAGTAGGTGGCGCTGCGCCGAAACGCAGCATGTAGCCTCAGGTCATGGTTGGGATGACATGTACCGAGTTTGGTCTGAATCCAATAAAGCGTTGCGGAGATACAGCCTTACGTCTGTTTTCGCAAGCGCTACGTAAAATTTGTTGGTGGTTTTTTTCGAAAATTGCTAAGCAAATCAACTTGAATTCCATAACTTTTTGTCGGCATGGTCTGTAGATGATCTGGTTCAATTTTCGTGAAAATCGGAGCAACGGCCTAGGAGGAGTTCGAAAAAGTAGGTTTTTCGGAAAATTCTAAATGGCGGAAAACTTTCCATGACGGAAAATGACGTCATAGGGTGCAATCGAATCGTCTTGAGCTAGGGAATCAGAGGAAAAAGGAATTTTGTTTCTAGCCCTTGTGGTTCAAAAGTTATTAGCCTAAACATGAGTGCAAATTTGGACAGCTGGTGGCGCTAGAGGGAATGAGTTGGAGACTCCAAATTTGCTATGGTGACTGTTCAGTCTGTCCTCTATCAGTGTGCCAAATTGCACAACTTTCCCGCAAGCGGTTCTATGGGCTGCCATAGACTCCCAGAGCGGAAGAAAAAGAAGAATTATTTTTGGTACGCTAACAGATACAATAGGTGCCTACGCACATTCTGTGCTTGGCCCCTAATAATAAGGGAACCTTTTTGCCATTTATAGCGCCACCTATGCTCCGATCTGCATGAAACTCGGCACGCTTGTTCACCATGTCAGGACACATATGCTCAGCGATTTTCGTGATGTTCTGAGTTTTTGTTTAGGATTTATAGGCTTTTGACTGTATTTTGCCCCGGCCATTTTCCAAATGACCCTGTTATAGCCAACCAAATGCAAAAATTCTACTTTTTTTCGATAACTATTGATCGAGAGAGTCCAGAGAAATGTCCTAGACTGGTTTGGTTCCGATCTGGCGAAAAACCTAGGACTAGTTCGCAAAAGTAGGTTTCGGACAAAATTCGATATAGCAGAAATTTTTCCCTGCCTAAATCAAAATCGGAGATAGCCATTTTGTCCGCCTTGAGCCAAGGATTCCAACGATATAAGACACTTGATCCTGGGACAAACGGTCTAAGAGTTATGGGCGATTTTGTACTTTTGGTCGCTGTAGCGCCACCTATGGGCCATTCGGGGTCATACTCTGATAGGTTGTCCCCAAATCGAGGCCTACCATCTGGCCAGGTTTCACGTCTCTAGGCCTTACGGTTTGGCCTGCACGATGCGTTTTACGAATCCTTACAATTACAATAGGGTTTCAGCATTTCATGCTTGAACCCCTAATAAGAATGAAGGCTTTTTGCCAGTTATAGCGCCACCTATGGTCCGATCTCCATGAAACTCTGCATGCTTCCTCACCATGTTCTGACACATATGCTCATCAATTTTGGTGAAGTCCTGAGTTTTCATTTGGGATTTATAGGATTTTTAGTGTATTTTGCCACGCCCCTTTTCTAAATGACCCTGTTACAGCCACCCAAATGCAAAAGTTCAACTTTTTTTCGATAATTATTGATCTAGAGAGTCCAGAGAAATGTCCTAGACTGGTTTGGTTCCGATCTGGCGAAAAACCTAGGACTAGTTCGCAAAAGTAGGTTTCGGACAAAATTCGACATAGCAAAAAGAAATTCTGGCCTAAATCGAATTTGGAGATAGCCATTTTGTCCGCCTTGAGCCAGGGATCACAGTGGTGTAAGACACTTGAGTCTAGGACAAACGGTCTAGGAGTTATGGGCGATTTAGTACTTTTGCACTAAATCTGTAGCTGTAGCACAACGTAAAATTTGTTTGCGCGGTATTCGAGAACGGTTTGACGAATCAACACGAATTCCATAACTTTTTGTCGGTACAGTGTGGAGATGATACGATTCGATTTTGGTGAAAATCGGACAAACGGTCTAGGAGGAGTTCGAAAAAGTAGGTTTTGACTGAAAATCAAGATGGCGGACAGGAAGTTCGGCCAAATATGGCAAACTTGGTATCTATGTTCTCAGCGTGACCCAGGGAATCTATTAAGAACAGTGGCATTTCAATTGGCAGATTTATTCAAAGGTTATTAGCCTTTTTGGAAATGTTGTTATAACTTTCGACCACAAGGTGGCGCTGTTTCGAAACTTCTCACGCTCCTTCAGGGCATCGTGCTGATGACCCATACCATGTTTCGTAAGAATCCATTCATGCGTTCTTAAAATACAGCATTTTAGCACAAAATTCAAAATGGCCGACAGCCAAAATGGCCGATATGGTAAAATTGGATATCAGTCGACTCAGCATGTCGGCCTGAATCTAACGAGACCAATTTTATGGTTTTTGGGCAAACTATTCAGAAGTTATAAGCAAAAATAGCCATTTTTCATATCTCCGGACCAGTAGGTGGCGCTGCGCCGAAACGCAGCATGTAGCCTCAGGTCATGGTTGGGATGACATGTACCGAGTTTGGTCTGAATCCAATAAAGCGTTGCGGAGATACAGCCTTACGTCTGTTTTCGCAAGCGCTACGTAAAATTTGTTGGTGGTTTTTTTCGAAAATTGCTAAGCAAATCAACTTGAATTCCATAACTTTTTGTCGGCATGGTCTGTAGATGATCTGGTTCAATTTTCGTGAAAATCGGAGCAACGGCCTAGGAGGAGTTCGAAAAAGTAGGTTTTTCGGAAAATTCTAAATGGCGGAAAACTTTCCATGACGGAAAATGACGTCATAGGGTGCAATCGAATCGTCTTGAGCTAGGGAATCAGAGGAAAAAGGAATTTTGTTTCTAGCCCTTGTGGTTCAAAAGTTATTAGCCTAAACATGAGTGCAAATTTGGACAGCTGGTGGCGCTAGAGGGAATGAGTTGGAGACTCCAAATTTGCTATGGTGACTGTTCAGTCTGTCCTCTATCAGTGTGCCAAATTGCACAACTTTCCCGCAAGCGGTTCTATGGGCTGCCATAGACTCCCAGAGCGGAAGAAAAAGAAGAATTATTTTTGGTACGCTAACAGATACAATAGGTGCCTACGCACATTCTGTGCTTGGCCCCTAATAATAAGAAACGGAACAGATACAATAGGTGCCTCCGCACCTTCGGTGCTTGGCCCCTAATAATAATAAGAAACGGAACAGATACAATAGGTGCCTCCGCACCTTCGGTGCTTGGCCCCTAATAATAATAATAAGAAACGGAACAGATACAATAGGTGCCTCCGCACCTTCGGTGCTTGGCCCCTAAATATAGCTGCAAGCAGCAATTACCGGGGCCAAGCAGAATAAGACGACAAGACATGCCAACATGTCTGAAAGTGTCAGACCAACTGCAACAATGAGCAATTATAGACTTTAAAGAGGATTTTATGCAAAATGCCTGAAAAATCATAGAAACAATAATTAAAAATATGATTTTATGGATTATCACTTTCGACCAATAGGTGGCACAGTTACAAAACTGATGTGATGTGGTCAGAGTGAAGTGACAATGACACATACAAAGTTTGGTGTCAATATGTCAAGGCATTGCAGAGATAAAGCCTGAATAGTGCTATTAGCATCATGCCTCAAATTTGCTGCTGCGCTATACGAAAACGGTTTCGTCTGTCGACACGAAATCCATAACTTTTAGTCGGCACGGTCTGGAGATGATACGATTCGATTTTGGTGAAAATCGGACAAACGGTCTAGGAGGAGTTCGAAAAAGTAGGTTTTGAATGAAAATCAAGATGGCGGACAAGAAGTTTGACCAAATAAGGAAAATTTGGTATCTATGTTCTCGGCTTGACCCAAGGAATCTATTAAGACCAGTGGCATTTACATAGGCCGATGTATTCAAAAGTTATTAGCAGTATTGGAAATGTTGTTATAACTTTTGACCACTAGGTGGCGCTGTCTCTAAATATGTTGGGTACCTTCAGGGGATGGTGCTGATGGCACATTCTGAGTTTCGTAATATTACACCAATGCATTTGTTAAGTATAGCATTTTATTTCACAAAACTGCATTGAAGTCAATGGGAATTTCATGTTTTGTTCTATTATAGCACCACCAAGAGGCTCAGTCCCACCATTTTTTTTATGTGTCCTCAGAGTGAGCCCATACATATATGTGTCGATTTTGGTGCAAAAATCTCAATTTGCTTCGGAGTTATAGACATTTATATGAAAAAACACGTAAAAAATGACTGACACATGACTTTGATTGAATATTACTACCCCTAAACATCAATATTTTCGCATTTGGGCATTGGTGTATACAGATGGTGGCCAACCAGAATGAGACTTTTACCGCCGCCGTTCCCGCGGCGGCAAAATTGGGATGTGTATTTGCTACCTTTTACCGCTGAGTGGCGCTGTAATCACAGACTTTGAAAAGTGTCAGTTTATTCTCTTTATGACGTAATCTGCCGCGGCAGTAATCTGATCTGAGGTCACAGATAAATTCAAGATAAATATTGTGGTTAAACGAATTCAAATTCATTAAATTTAAACAAAGTAGACACACGTTAACATTGTGTGCCCAGTTTTTCTATAATTTAGAAAGGCTATGTCAATAAGTTACTTACTACGTGTTATTTTAATGTGTTTGTAGATTTATTAACTGAAACATAACAGTGAAATAAATTAAAATAATTTACCGTAAAATTAAAACATTTTCAGGACTTGCAGTTACCCGATGTTAGTCAGTTTAAGCATTCTTTGTTATATTCAGAATTAAATAGGCTTACATGTTGTTATGATTATCATTTGAATTCTTTAATAAATAATCAACCACAATGCCTATTAGCCTACTGCCGCAGGAAAAATAAACCAGTCGAATTTGTAAGTCGTTCGCGCACAGCAGCAACTGTGGCATTTTAAAAGGTAAGTTTCCTATCTGTTTATTAAAAAAAAAAAAAAAAAAAAAAAACATGGCGCAAGATCTTGTAAAAAAAAAAAAAAAAAAACTTTTTTCATTATTTGAACAAAAATGAGACTGATTGAATATGTAAAAATATAAACAAAGCAGAGAATAAAACAAACTTTTAGGGAAAAAATATAGGCCTATTATGCTACAACAGAATTGGTTAACATTAACGAAAGCAAAATATGCAAAAATACATTTCAAACAATATGAAACAAAACAAATTCGTGGCCGAGTGGTAGGCTATAACGTTCAAATCCCGAACAAACATGGGCTACTTTTTTATTATTAATGCAGAAAGATTTGATAGTTCTAAAATATTGCTACACCATATTGTTTTTTTCTCATAGCCTATTTTAAATATTTTATATTTATAAAATAAAATTACCATTAATTTCCATTTTACATTAGGGACAATTTTTATCCAACAGAATGGCTGAATTAACATCTGCATAATAATAATAATAAATAAATAAATAAACAAACAAACAGCACATGTCTTGTAAAAACACTTTTTAAAATTTTTTTCGACACATAATTTCGAGACAGTAAATTGCCAATGTTAAAAAAAATAAACAAATAAAAAAGAATATGACAAACTTTTAAAACAGAGAAAATAGTTTACCTAGGCTATTCAGACGATAGCTCTGTGGTCAATGCAATAACAATAGCCTCTCGAAGCTTCAAACGATCTGAGATCGAATCTCAGTGTAGCCGACAGTGTTTATGTTTTTCCGTTCTTGATGCTTAAATATGCATCTGTTTATTAAAGTCAATCATCTTGTTTAATTATCAATTGTACATTACAACATCAATTTGCTACATTCCAGTTGAGCCGCTGCAAAGACGACACATCAGATGAAGGAAGACTGTCAGCCGATTGCACCAGAAAATGAAGATGATGAAGCTCGTCTTTAATCTGCTAAATTATTTGTGTGTGTGTGTGTGAATCATTCACGAGATTGAGATGACTGACAGTTATACCCGGCCATAGCAACGGAAGACATTTTTCAAAACAGATCGAACAAATCAGAAAAATACTTTCAGTACAGTATTGCTTTCAATTAAAAAATAAACAATGAAAATGTAAAAGAAAAAGAAAATTAATTAAGTTTGAAAACCCATTGCACATTTCAAGGTATGAATAAAGTGTCGGGAAAGTTTATTTATTTAAACAGGGTTGCATCGATGCGATTTTATTCCCTTTGTGATGCAAAATAAGAAACACAGAATCTTATTCTTGCAACATTTTAAATTTCTATTGTCAAAGAAATTGCAGCTAAATTAAAAAATTAAAACGGTACAAAACGAAAAAAGTTCAAAGCAACATAAATTAAGAACAGGCGTTTTTCTTCGCCTCTCTGTATTTTTTTAGTAAGTTTGGTCTCCCTCACTGCGCGCGGCGGGTCTTTCTCGAAATTAAGCATTTCAGCGTAAAAAAAAACACCATACAGCTGATAATACTGTATATGTCGCTGTGTGTCATCCACACAAATCACGAAAGAAAAAACTGTAATAAATAGCTTTTGTTCCTTCAAAGATACAACATGCCTTGCTGAATTCACCTTACAATAAAACGAGGTGGGTCGCGAATTAAAGAGCTCTGTATCTGCTAAATTGAAATTGTGTGTGGAAAACATTTAAATACAATCAATAAAACTACAATATATAATTTAATAAGATATAGGGCCTACTGTACATAGGCTATGGACTTTTGGAGATTTTGAGATTAATCCTTAAAAGAATTTTGCCTTTGCTTGCTCAACAGGCTGGCTCCGACACTCTCCATATGAAAGAAGGAACATTAACACCTCTGTCCTGCACCCCCACGATAAAGCAACTATTGCCTTCTCCAAACCCCCTACAGGCTAGCTGAGTTTGCAAAACAAAACAAAGAGTTTGCCACTCGTCGTGGTCAGGGCCGGATCTAGACATTTGGAGGCCCTAGGCAAAATTCATGTTGGAGGCCCCCCACCCCCAATAAAACACACTTGAAACAAATATGATTCCTAACCTTTTTATTTATACAACATTTAATTTTAAATTTAGTATATTTTTACTTACACAGTACATAAGTTTGGACAAATTACTATTTGTAATGTTTTTGAAAGAAGTCTCTTATGCTCATCAAGCCTGGATTTATTTGATCAAAAATACAGAAAAATAATATAGTGAAATATTATTACAATTTAAAATAATGGTTTTCTATTTTACTAGGCTATACTTTAAAATATATTTCTGTGAAGCAAAGCTGAATTTAGTGTCACGTGATCCTTCAGAAAACTTTATAATATTCTGATTTATTATCAAATGTTAGAAATGGTGCTTAATATTTATTTTATAACATGTGATACTTTTTTTCATGATTCTTTGATTATTAAAAAGTTGTTTTAAAAAAGTCTTCAATATCACTTTTATAAATTTAACACATCCTTGCTGAATATTCCTGTTTTTTTTCTGTATTTTTGATCAAATAAATGCAGGCTTGTAGCATAATAATAAACTTCTTTCAAAAACATTAAAAATAGTAATGGGTCCAGACTTTTTACTGGTAGCCTATCAAACTTTATCTAAGCTAATCTCTTTTTTTGTTTAATGAAGATGTTATTGTTATTGTTGTTATTTTGCTGTTTTATTCAGTTTATTCACAGTTCCAGAATACCACTTCAGTAGATGAACATCATGAACGTGCTTTTATCATTTTTCTGCGTTATGGGCAGGATTTTTCCCTCCCATTTAATCAATATTGACTGCAGATATTGTCATATTATTAATATCAGTAATATGTTATTATGTATTGCATTGCTACCTTAAATATGCTATACACAAATCAAGTGGAAGAGAAAGACACGATCGCTACTGAGCAGGAAAAAAAATCTAAACTAATATTCCTATAGGCTATGATGTCAGGGTATTATCTAATCATCAGCATCAGAATATAGAAGATAGACCCATAGATATGAGATCCTTTATTTGAAACATTTAAAAATGTTGCAGTGTGTTGGTTTTTTAACTTTGAATACAAACGTCTTGTCTTTTACTTTTGTAGCTTTTTTACTAGTCAGCTCTGGACGCGATGTTATTCATTGATTGTACGCGCAAATTCAAAGCGTCGCGTCTGGGCACGTTAATGACGCTCGCGCGCTCTTTTAAACTCATAAAGCGGTGAATGGTTTTTCCAGAAATGACGCTGATCTACAGTAGCCCACAAGTTTATATTTAAAATACATTGCAATCACACCAAAATCGATGACCTGCATTACGAGCTGTGCTTCTTTGCGTGCCTATTTCTGCTTTTGCTTCGCACTCAGCACCTGATGGATGCGTTCGTTGACCGCCTCTGATCGCCTCTGACGTCCCCTCGGACTAAACTGGCTGGCGCCTCTACAGTCATGGGCTGGCGTTAATGTGACGTAATGTAACAGTCTATGGTTAAGATAAACATCGTCACTATTTTTAGTTGATTAATAGGCTACATTTTGAAATAAATTGTAGATAGGACATTTAATTTTTTTTTTTTTTTTTTTTTTTTTTTTGTCCCTCTGTCTGGGCCCCATCCCGCCAATCGGGCCCTAGGCACGTGCCTAGTTTGCCTTTGCGTTAATCCGGCTCTGGTCGTGGTGTGCCCAAACACTTAATTATAAACTTCAATATTTCATTCAAAACAATCTCAAGACGCTTTGTGACATTTTGAAAAGCCGTGGATGCATTACTGCCACTATGAACGCAACAGAATACTGGTTCTGATTTTATTGTTTGTCGTTTAAACGTCATATATATATATATATATATATATATATATATATATATATATATATATATATATATATATATATATATATATATATATATTTTTTTTTTTTTTTTAACAGAACTGCTTTTGAAATTACCATTGGAATTATTATAGGCTACAGAAGTAAAGTCATTGTATAATATTTGCTCCTTAGTGTAAAATGGAAATGCATGGTGATTTTATTTTGTAAATAGACTATAAGCAAAAAAAAAAAACTATGTTTTAGAACTAGACAAATCTCTCTGCGTCAACAATAGACTATAAAATGCATTAATAGGCTAATATAAAAAAATCAGTAGTCCTAGTAAGTTCGGGATTCGAACCCGTGTCATCTAAATGATCGTAACGTAAGTTCAACCACTCGGCCACGATTCACTCATTGCGACATGGCCTAACGTTCCAGTGTGTGTTCGCTCGCAGAGCGAGAAGCGCTCTTCATTAAAATGAACGCGCCGCCGCGTTTGTCGAACACTAATTCAACATGCCAGAATAAAACCTGGCTTTAGAACAATGCATAGCGCCACTCGTCGTGGTGTGCCAAAAATTTTACAATCATTTAGTTTAATTTATTTCAGTGTTAATGTTTGAGTTAAAAAAATCCTCTACAAATTAAAGTAACACAAAGTCGGCTATAAGAGTCCTTTATAGGCTACTAAAAAGCAAAGGGCTTACAGTCTTAACATTTAGGCTACTTTGCTTAAATTCGATACATTTATTTTCAGTAGGGCCTAATAAATTTGTAGGGATGTAATTTCAGTATGCTTTACCAACGCTATGTATTCAATTAAAGTTCCAAGAGGTCTGGTATATTTCCTTCAGCTGACAAGTGCACAGCAAAAATCACAACTTGTGTTTGCTGCGAACGCAAGTTATTTAAGGTGTCTCAACTGTACACAGTCTACCCTAAAGTGTGAATTCGTTACAAGGTTTCATTTAATTAAATTAATGTGCAGCAATTTGTACAAATAGAGTCTATAGGCATATACTGTTGTAGCCATTAAATAATCTCATTTAGTATCATATTTGTTAAAATATTCTAATGTTATTTTTTTCCATCTATGTTGAATATGAAAAGTGAACAGCACGAGTAAGATAGGATTCATTATATCGAGAGATGGATATGGAGTGGGTCAGACATGATTTTGACCACTTCATTAAGTTTTGTTTAGTAGAAAACCTTTCTTTAAAGTGAATTTCGTTTTCTATAAATTGTATCTTAATTTTAATAAATTTTTCATCAACCCTTGCCTGGATTTAATAAGTAAGAGAAGCAAATATAACAGACACTAATCATGGAGGCGCCCGCGCGGTCACTTGCATTGCACGTCAGCTGGAGCGCATCTCATCCTCCTAACTTAACGAAACTCAGCGTATGCCTCACACAGACATGATAAATACATCAAATACACAAAGCTTGAAATGTCTTCAAACGAAATAATTCAAAACGAAAAGAAAAAGGCTACTCTCTGATTATGTCTTTATGTGCATTTCTCTCTAGGTGGGTTCACTACAAATATGGCGATCGTCAACTTCATCTTTGCAGTCGACACTGTCAGAAAACACTAGTTTATTGATAAAAATCAATGCACGCATCACCGGATAAATACACATCTTGCTTGTTGCTTGCACGCACACATATTATGTCGAAAAAACGAAATATTATGTTGAAATAACATTATTATTATTAATAATACATCTTTTAGAATATTTGATTAAATGCTGATTGTTGCGCTTGTTCAATTTAATTAAATTAAAACTTTAATTGTGATAATTAAAATAATTGAAAATTAAATATTTAGTGGCCAAGTTTTGCTAATTTATTATATAGGCTATTATATGCCTATTGCCTATATTAAGTAGGTAATATTAAGACAAGGCATATATTAAGTTATTTTAGCTGTTATGAGAAAAATAAATCTAAGGAAATCTAAAATCTAAATCTAAAAAAAAAATCTAACGCCAATTCAACATGCCAGAATAAAACCTGATTTTTGAACAATGCGTAACGCCACTCGGCCTGGTGTGCCAAAACACAACATTTTAAACTTCAATGTTTAATTCAAAACAATCTCAAAACGCGTTGTGACATTTTTTTAAGCAGCCTAGCCTACATACATTAAGGGCATTGAAACCAGGATCTTAACTAAAACGCGTTCCGCGTAATCTCTCAAAAATTATGCCACACTACTCCATGTTTTTTTTAAGGACTGCTTTTGAAATCACTATAAATTACTATGCAATTGTATCGCTCACGAGAGCTCTTCATTTATCTATGCCTCAATAGAATAGTAAAAATATTCAGCGTCATTGCTCCTAATATCGTCTCTATTTTTTACTTTTGATTCTATTTTTTCAGTTCTAAAATTGATTCTATCTTTGGTTCTATTCTGTTGTAGCCTAATAGGCCTATTTATATATATGAAAAATATGCCTATTAGGCTTAGGGTTTTATATTTAACCCACTTACATTTTAAAATACGGCAATTGCTGCTGTTTTGCACAATGTCCCTTTGCGCCACCTGGCGGTCATTTCGGGAACGACTTTGAAATGCGGCTGGTTTATTTTTGCCGCGGTGATTTCGCCGCGGCAGCTGGCGCGGCGGTAATAGGCATTCTGGTTGTCCACCATCTGTAGCTATCGACCTATGTTTCCAAACTTCTGACGGTGGTTTCGTCTCGATCGGACAAGCGGTTTCAAAGATATAGCCAAATGTTTTTTAAGCGCTAAATCACAACGCTACACAAACCATAAGGCGAAACCTAACATGTTTGGTATCGTTGGACTCGGCAACGATTCAGGAGTCTAAAGAGATGAGTCCTGTGAAAATAAGTTGACCACACCCAAAGTTATAAGCATTTGGAAGCATTTGGGGAAAAAAATTCACCACTAGATGGCACTGTTTCGAAACTTCTCAGGCTCCTTCAGGACATCGTGCTGATGACCCATACCGAGTTTCATAACGATACGTTCATGCATTCCTAAAATACAGCATTTTAGCACATAATTCAAAATGGCCGACAGCCAAAATGGCTGATCTGGGAAAATTGGATATCAGTCGACTCAGCATGATGCCTTGAATCTAACGAGACCACTTTTATGATTTTTGGACAAACCATTCAGAAGTTATAAGCAAAAAAAGCCATTTTTCATATCTCCGGACCAGAGGGTGGCACTGCGACGAAACGCAGCATGTAGGCTCAGGTCATGCTTGTGATTATATGTGCTTAGTTTGGTCTGAATACGATAAAGCGTTGCGGAGATACAGGCTTGTGTCTGTTTTCGCAAGCGCTACATAAAATTTGTTTGCGCGGTATTCGAAAACGGTTTGACGAATCAACACGAATTCCATAACTTTTTGTCGGCATGGTCTGAAGATGATCTGGTTCAATTTTCGTGGAAATTGGAGCAACAGCCTAGGAGGAGTTCGAAAAAGTAGGTTTTTTGAAAAATTCAAAATGGCGGAAAAATTATTATGACGGAAAATGACGTCATCGGGTGCAATCGAATCGTCATGAGCTCAGGAATCAGAGGAAAAAAGAATTTTGTTTCTAGCCCTTGTGATTCAAAAGTTATTAGCATAAACATGAGTGCAACTTTGGACAGTTGGTGGCGCTAGAGGGAAAGACTTAGACACACCAAAATTGGTGTATTTAATGTTGGGACTGTCCTCTATCAGAATGTCAAACCAAAACAACTTTCCCGCGATCGGTTCTATGGGCTGCCATAGACTCCCAGTCGGAAGAAGGAAGAATAATAATAATAAATATAGCTGCAAGCAGCCATTACCGGGGCCAAGCTGAATAAGACGACAAGACATGCCGACATGTCTGAAAGTGTCAGACCAACTGCAACAATGAGCAATTAAAGACATTTAAAGAGGATTTTAGGCAAAATGCCTGAAAAATCATAGAAACAATAAATAAAAATATGATTTGATGGATTATCACTTTCGACCAATAGGTGGCGCAGTTACAAAACTGATGTGATGTGGTCAGAGTGAAGTTACAATGACACATACAAAGTTTGGTGTCAATATGTCAAGGCATTGCAGAGATAAAGCCTTAATTAATGCTATTAGCATCATGCCTCAACTTTGCTGCTGCGCTATACGAAAACGGTTTCGTCAATTGACACGAAATCCATAACTTTTAGTCGGCACAGTCTGGAGATGATACGATTCGATTTTGGTGAAAATCGGACAAACGGTCTAGGAGGAGTTCGAAAAAGTAGGTTTTGAATGAAAATCAAGATGGCGGACAAGAAGTTTGACCAAATAAGGAAAATTTGGTATCTATGTTCTCGGCTTGACCCAAGGAATCTATTAAGACCAGTGGCATTTACATAGGCCGATGTATTCAAAAGTTATTAGCAGTGTTGGAAATGTTGTTATAACTTTTGACCACTAGGTGGCGCTGTCTCTAAATATGTTGGGTACCTTCAGGGGATGGTGCTGATGGCACATTCTGAGTTTTGTAATATTACACCAATGCATTTGTTAAGTATAGCATTTTATTTCACAAAACTGCATTGAAGTCAATGGGAATTTCATGTTTTGTTCTATTATAGCGCCACCAAGAGGCTCAGTCCCACCATTTTTTTTATGTGTCCTCAGAGTGAGCCCATACATATATGTGTCGATTTTGGTTCAAAAATCTCAATTTGCTTCGTAGTTATAGACATTTATATGAAAAAACACGTAAAAAATGACTGACACATGACTTTGATTGAATATTACTACCCCTAAACATCAATATTTTCGCATTTGGGCGTTGGCATATAGCTATCGACCTATGTTTCCAAACTTCTGAAGGTGGTTTCGTCTCGATCGGACAAGCGGTTTCAAAGATATAGCCAAATGTTTTTTAAGCGCTAAATCACAACGCTACACAAACCATAAGGCGAAACCTAACATGTTTGGTATCGTTGGACTCGGCAACGATTCAGGAGTCTAATGAGATGAGTCCTGTGAAAATAAGTTGACCACACCCAAAGTTATAAGCATTTGGAAGCATTTGGGGAAAAAAATTCACCACTAGATGGCACTGTTTCGGAACTTCTCAGGCTCCTTCAGGACATCGTGCTGATGACCCATACCGAGTTTCATAACGATACGTTCATGCATTCCTAAAATACAGCATTTTAGCACATAATTCAAAATGGCCGACAGCCAAAATGGCTGATCTGGGAAAATTGGATATCAGTCGACTCAGCATGATGCCTTGAATCTAACGAGACCACTTTTATGATTTTTGGACAAACCATTCAGAAGTTATAAGCAAAAAAAGCCATTTTTCATATCTCCGGACCAGAGGGTGGCACTGCGACGAAACGCAGCATGTAGGCTCAGGTCATGCTTGTGATGATATGTGCTTAGTTTGGTCTGAATACGATAAAGCATTGCGGAGATACAGGCTTGTGTCTGTTTTCGCAAGCGCTACATAAAATTTGTTTGCGCGGTATTCAAAAACGGTTTGACGAATCAACACGAATTCCATAACTTTTTGTCGGCATGGTCTGAAGATGATCTGGTTCAATTTTCGTGGAAATTGGAGCAACGGCCTAGGAGGAGTTCGAAAAAGTAGGTTTTTTGAAAAATTCAAAATGGCGGAAAAATTATAATGACGGAAAATGACGTCATAGGGTGCAATCGAATCGTCATGAGCTCAGGAATCAGAGGAAAAAAGAATTTTGTTTCTAGCCCTTGTGATTCAAAAGTTATTAGCATAAACATGAGTGCAACTTTGGACAGTTGGTGGCGCTAGAGGGAAAGACTTAGACACACCAAAATTGGTGTATTTAATGTTGGGACTGTCCTCTATTAGAATGTCAAATCATTACAACTTTCCCGCGATCGGTTCTATGGGCTGCCATAGACTCCCAGTCGGAAGAAGGAAGAATAATAATAATAATAATAATAATAATAATAAGAACGGGAACGAAAACAATAGGTGCCTCCGCACCTTCGGTGCTTGGCCCCTAATAAGAAATGGAACAGATACAATAGGTGCCTCCGCACCTTCGGTGCTTGGCCCCTAATAATAATAAGAACGCGAACGGATACAATAGGTGCCTCCGCACCTTCGGTGCTTGGCCCCTAAATATAGCTGCAAGCAGCAATTACCGGGGCCAAGCAGAATAAGACGACAAGACATGCCAACATGTCTGAAAGTGTCAGACCAACTGCAACAATGAGCAATTATAGACTTTAAAGAGGATTTTATGCAAAATGCCTGAAAAATCATAGAAACAATAATTAAAAATATGATTTTATGGATTATCACTTTCGACCAATAGGTGGCGCAGTTACAAAACTGATGTGATGTGGTCAGAGTGAAGTGACAATGACACATACAAAGTTTGGTGTCAATATGTCAAGGCATTGCAGAGATAAAGCCTGAATAGTGCTATTAGCATCATGCCTCAACTTTGCTGCTGCGCTATACGAAAACGGTTTTGTCTATCGACACGAAATCCATAACTTTTAGTCGGCACGGTCTGGAGATGATACGATTCGATTTTGGTGAAAATCGGACAAACGGTCTAGGAGGAGTTCGAAAAAGTAGGTTTTGACTGAACATCAAGATGGCGGACAGGAAGTTCGGCCAAATAAGGAAAACTTGGTATCTATGTTCTCGGCTTGACCCAAGGAATCTATTAAGACCAGTGGCATTTCAATAGACAGATTTATTCAAAAGTTATTAGCCTTTTTGGAAATTTTGTTATAACTTTTGACCACTAGGTGGCGCTGTTTCGAAATATTTTGAGTACCTTCAGGGGATGGTGCTGAAGGCACATTCTGAGTTTCGTAATATTACACCAATGCATTTGTTTAGTATAGCATTTTATTTCACAAAACTCTATTGAAATCAATGGGAATTTCATGTTTTGTTCTATTATAGCGCCACCAAGAGGCTCAGTCCCACCATTTTTTTTATGTGTCATCAGAGTGAGCCCATACATATATGTGTCGATTTTGGTGCAATAATCTCAATTTGCTTCGGAGTTATAGACATTTATATGAAAAAACACGTAAAAAATGACTGACACATGACTTTGATTGAATATTACTACCCCTAAACATCAATATTTTCACATTTGGGCATTTGCATGTAGTTAACAAGCTATGATTCCAAACTTCTGACGGTGGTTTCGTCTCAATCGGACAAACGGTTTCGAAGATATAGCCTAATGTTTTTTAAGCGCTAAATCACAATGCTACACAAACCGTTAGGCGAAACCTAACATGTTTGGTATCGTTGGACTCGGCAACAATTCAGGAGTCCAATGAGATGAGTTTCGTGAAAATAAGTCGATCACACCCAAAGTTATAAGCATTTGAAAAAAAAAATTCACCACTAGGTGGCGCTGTTTCGAAACTTCTCACACTCCTTCAGGACATCGTGCTGATGACCCATACCAAGTTTCGTAATAATCCGTTCATGCGTTGTTAAAATACAGCATTTTAGCACAAAATTCAAAATGGCCGACAGTCAAATTGGCCGATATGGCAAAATTGGATATCAGTCGACTCGGCATGACGCCCTGAATCTATCAAGACCAATTTTATGATTTTTGGACAAACTGTTCAGAAGTTATAAGCAAAAATAGCCATTTTTCATATCTCCGGACCAGTAGGTGGCGCTGCGGCGAAACGCAGCATGTAGCCTCAGGTCATGCTTGTGATGACATGTACCAAGTTTGGTCTGAATACGATAAACCGTTGCGGAGATACAGCCTTACGACTGTTTTTGTAAGCGCCACGTAAAATTTGTTCGAGCGTTTATCGAAAACGGTTTGACGAATCAAAAAGATTTTAATAACTTTTTGTCAACACTGCCTGAAGATGATCCGATTCAATTTTCGTGCAAATCGGACAAACCGTCTAGGACGAGTTCGAAAAAGTAGCTTTTTAGGAAAATTCAAAATGGCGGCCATGTTTTTATGACGGAAAATGACGTCATAGGGTGCAATCGAATCGTCATGAGCTCAGGAATCAGAGGAAAAAAGGATTTCGCTGATTGGCCTTACGGTTCAAAAGTTATTAGCAAAGTAAAAGTGAAACTTTGGACAGGTGGTGGCGCTAGAGGGAATGACTTAGACACACCAAAATTGGTGTACTTAATGTTGGGACTGTCCTCTATCAGAATGTCAAACCAAAACAACTTTCCCGCAATCGGTTCTATGGGCTGCCATAGACTCCCATGGCGGAAGAAGAAGAATAATAATAATAATAATAAGAACGCGAACAGAAACAATAGGTGCCTCCGCACCTTCGGTGCTTGGCCCCTAAATATAGCTGCAAGCAGCCATTACCGGGGCCAAGCTGAATAAGACGACAAGACATGCCGACATGTCTGAAAGTGTCAGACCAACTGCAACAATGAGCAATTAAAGACATTTAAAGAGGATTTTAGGCAAAATGCCTGAAAAATCATAGAAACAATAAATAAAAATATGATTTGATGGATTATCACTTTCGACCAATAGGTGGCGCAGTTACAAAACTGATGTGATGTGGTCAGAGTGAAGTTACAATGACACATACAAAGTTTGGTGTCAATATGTCAAGGCATTGCAGAGATAAAGCCTTAATTAATGCTATTAGCATCATGCCTCAACTTTGCTGCTGCGCTATACGAAAACGGTTTCGTCTATCGACACGAAATCCATAACTTTTAGTCGGCACGGTCTGGAGATGATACGATTCGATTTTGGTGAAAATCGGACAAACGGTCTAGGAGGAGTTCGAAAAAGTAGGTTTTGAATGAAAATCAAGATGGCGGACAAGAAGTTTGACCAAATAAGGAAAATTTGGTATCTATGTTCTCGGCTTGACCCAAGGAATCTATTAAGACCAGTGGCATTTACATAGGCCGATGTATTCAAAAGTTATTAGCAGTTTTGGAAATGTTGTTATAACTTTTGACCACTAGGTGGCGCTGTCTCTAAATATTTTGGGTACCTTCAGGGGATGGTGCTGATGGCACATTCTGAGTTTCGTAATATTACACCAATGCATTTGTTTAGTATAGCATTTTATTTCACAAAACTGCATTGAAGTCAATGGGAATTTCATGTTTTGTTCTATTATAGCGCCACCAAGAGGCTCAGTCCCACCATTTTTTTTACGTGTCCTCAGAGTGAGCCCATACATATATGTGTCGATTTTGGTGCAAAAATCTCAATTTGCTTCGGAGTTATAGACATTTATATGAAAAAACACGAAAAAAATGACTGACACATGACTTTGATTGGAAATTAGTACCCCTAAACATCAATATTTTCGCATTTGGGCATTGGCGTATAGCTATCGACCTATGTTTCCAAACTTCTGACGGTGGTTTCGTCTCGATCGGACTAGCGGTTTCAAAGATATAGCCAAATGTTTTTTAAGCGCTAAATCACAACGCTACACAAACCGTAAGGCAAAACCTAGCATGTTTGGTATCGTAGGACTCGGCAATGATTCAGGAGTCTAAAAAGATGAGTTTCGTGAAAATAAGTCGACCACACCCAAAGTTATAAGCATTTGAAAAAAAAAATTCACCACTAGGTGGCGCTGTTTCGAAACTTCTCAGGCTCATTCAGGGCATTGTGCTGATGACCCATACCACGTTTCGTAACAATCCGTTCATGCGTTCATAAAATACAGAATTTTAGCACAAAATTCAAAATGGCCGACAGTCAAAATGACCGATATGGTCAAATTGGATATCAGTCGACTCGGCATGTTGCCCTGAATCTAACGAGACCAATTGTATGATTTTTGGACAAACTGTTCAGAAGTTATAAGCAAAAATAGCCATTTTTCATATCTCCGGACCAGTAGGTGGCGCTGCGCCGAAACACAGCATGTAGCCTCAGGTCATGCTTGTGAGTACAAGTACCAAGTTTGGTCTGAATACGATAAACCGTTGCGGAGATACGGCCTTACGACTGTTTTTGCTAGCGCTACGTAAAATGTATTCGTGCGTTTATCGAAAACGGTTTGACGAATCCATTTGAATTCCATAACTTTTTGTCAGCACTACCTGAAGATGATCTGGTTCAATTTTCGTGCAAATCGGACAAACCGTCTAGGACGAGTTCGAAAAAGTAGCTTTTTTTGAAAATTCAAGATGGCAGCCATATTTTTATGACGGCAAATGACGTCATATGGTGCAATCGAATCGCCATGAGCTCAGGAATCAGTGGAAAAAAGAATTTCGCTGATTGGCCTTACGGTTCAAAAGTTATTAGCAAAATAAAAGTGAAATTTTGGACAGGTGGTGGCGCTAGAGGGAATGACTTAGAAACACCAAAATTGGTGTATTTAATGTTGAGACGGTCCTCTATCAGAATGTCAAACCAAAACAACTTTCCCGCAATCGGTTCTATGGGCTGCCATAGACTCCCAGTCGGAAGAAGGAAGAATAATAATAATAAATATAGCTGCAAGCAGCAATTACCGGGGCCAAGCAGAATAAGACGACAAGACATGCCAACATGTCTGAAAGTGTCAGACCAACTGCAACAATGAGCAATTAAAGACATTTAAAGAGGATTTTAGGCGAAATGGCTGAAAAATCATGTAAAAAGTGATTCAAAATATGATTTAATGGATTGTCACTTTTGACCAAAAGGTGGCGCTGTTACGAAATTGATGTGGTGTGGTCAGAGTAAGTAGACAGTGACACATACAAAGTTTTGTGTCAATATGTCGAGGCATTGCAGATATAAAGCCTGAATAGTCATTTTGGCATCATGCCTCAACTTTGCTGCTGCGCTATACGAAAACGGTTTCATCAATCGACACGAAATCCATAACTTTTTGTCGGCACAGTCTGGAGATGATACGATTCGATTTTGGTGAAAATCGGACAAACGGTCTAGGAGGAGTTCGAAAAAGTAGGTTTTGAATGAAAATCAAGATGGCGGACAGGAAGTTTGGCCAAATAAGGAAAACTTGGTATCTATGTTCTCGGCTTGACCCAAGGAATCTATTAAGAACCGTGGAATTTCAATAGCCAGATTTATTCAAAAGTTATTAGCCTTTTTGGAAATTTTTTTATAACTTTTGACCACTAGGTGGCGCTGTCTTGAAATATTTTGGTTGCCTTCAGGGGATGGTGCTGATGACACAATCTGAGTTTCGTAATATTACACCAATGCATTTGTTTAGTATAGCATTTTATTTCACAAAACTGTATTGAAGTCAATGGGAATTTCATATTTTGTTCAATTATAGCGCCACCAAGAGGCTCAGTCCCACAATTTTTTTTACGTGTCCTCAGAGTGAGCCCATACATATGTGTGTCAATTTTGGTGAAAATATCTCAATTCGCTTCGGAGTTATAGACATTTATATGAAAAAACACGAAAAAAATGACTGACACATGACTTTGATTGGAAATTAGTACCCCTAAACATCAATATTTTCGCATTTGGGCATTGGCATATAGCTATCGACCTATGTTTCCAAACTTCTGACGGTGGTTTCGTCTCGATCGGACTAGCGGTTTCAAAGATATAGCCAAATGTTTTTTAAGCGCTAAATCACAACGCTACACAAACCGTAAGGCGAAACCTAGCATGTTTGGTATCGTAGGACTCGGCAACGATTCAGGAGTCTAAAAAGATGAGTTTCGTGAAAATAAGTCGACCACACCCAAAGTTATAAGCATTTGAAAAAAAAAATTCACCACTAGGTGGCGCTGTTTCGAAACTTCTCAGGCTCATTCAGGGCATTGTGCTGATGACCCATACCACGTTTCGTAACAATCCGTTCATGCGTTCATAAAATACAGAATTTTAGCACAAAATTCAAAATGGCCGACAGCCAAAATGACCGATATGGTCAAATTGGATATCAGTCGACTCGGCATGTTGCCCTGAATCTAACGAGACCAATTTTATGATTTTTGGACAAACTGTTCAGAAGTTATAAGCAAAAATAGCCATTTTTCATATCTCCGGACCAGTAGGTGGCGCTGCGCCGAAACACAGCATGTAGCCTCAGGTCATGCTTGTGAGTACAAGTACCAAGTTTGGTCTGAATACGATAAACCGTTGCGGAGATACGGCCTTACGACTGTTTTTGCTAGCGCTACGTAAAATGTATTTGTGCGTTTATCGAAAACGGTTTGACGAATCCATTTGAATTCCATAACTTTTTGTCAGCACTACCTGAAGATGATCTGGTTCAATTTTCGTGCAAATCGGACAAACCGTCTAGGACGAGTTCGAAAAAGTAGCTTTTTTTGAAAATTCAAGATGGCGGCCATATTTTTATGACGGAAAATGACGTCATAGGGTGCAATCGAATCGCCATGAGCTCAGGAATCAGAGGAAAAAAGAATTTCGCTGATTGGCCTTACGGTTCAAAAGTTATTAGCAAAATAAAAGTGAAACTTTGGACAGGTGGTGGCGCTAGAGGGAATGACTTAGAAACACCAAAATTGGTGTATTTAATGTTGAGACGGTCCTCTATCAGAATGTCAAACCAAAACAACTTTCCCGCAATCGGTTCTATGGGCTGCCATAGACTCCCATGGCGGAAGAATAATAATAATAATAATAATAATAATAATAATAAGAAACGGAACAGATACAATAGGTGCCTCCGCACCTTCGGTGCTTGGCCCCTAAATATAGCTGCAAGCAGCAATTACCGGGGCCAAGCAGAATAAGACGACAAGACATGCCGACATGTCTGAAAGTGTCAGACCAACTGCAACAATGAGCAATTAAAGACATTTAAAGAGGATTTTAGACGAAATGGCTGAAAAATCATAGAAACAGTAATTAAAAATATGATTTAATGGATTATCACTTTCGACCAATCTGTGGCGCAGTTACAAAACTGATGTGATGTGGTCAGAGTGAGGAGACAATGACACATACAAAGTTTGGTGTCAATATGTCAAGGCATTGCAGAGATAAAGCCTGAATAGTGCTATTAGCATCATGCCTCAAATTTGCTGCTGCGCTATACGAAAACGGTTTCGTCAATTGACACGAAATCCATAACTTTTAGTCGGCACAGTCTGGGGATGATACGATTCGATTTTGGTGAAAATCGGACAAACGGTGTGGGAGGAGTTCGAAAAAGTAGGTTTTGAATGAAAATAGCATTTTATCTCACAAAACTGTATTGAAGTCAATGGGAATTTCATGTTTTGTTCTATTATAGCGCCACCAAGAGGCTCAGTCCCACAATTTTTTTTACGTGTCCTCAGAGTGAGCCCATACATATGTGTGTCAGTTTTGGTGAAAATATCTCAATTTGCTTTAGAGTTATAAACATTTATATGAAAAAACACGTAAAAAATGACTGACACATGACTTTGTTTGAATTTTACTACCCCTAAACATCAATATTTTCGCATTTGGGCATTAGCATTTAGCTATCGACCTATGTTTCCAAACTTCTGACGGTGGTTTCGTCTCGATCGGACAAGCGGTTTCGAAGATATAGCCTAATGTTTTTTAAGCGCTAAATCACAACGCTACACAAACCGTAAGGCGAAACCTAGCATGTTTGGTATCGTAGGACTCGGCAAGGTTTCAGGAGTCTAATTAGATGAGTCTCGTGAAAATAAGTCGACCGCACCCAAAGTTATAAGCATTTGAAAAAAAAAATTCCCCACTAGGTGGCGCTGTTTCGAAACTTCTCACACTCCTTCAGGACATCGTGCTGATGACCCATGCCAAGTTTCGTAACAATCCGTTCATGCGTTCATAAAATACAGCATTTTAGCACATAATTCAAAATGGCCGACAGTCAAAATGGCCGATATGGTAAAATTGGATATCAGTCGACTCGGCATGTCGCCCTGAATCTAACGAGACCAATTTTATGATTTTTGGACAAACTGTTCAGAAGTTATAAGCAAAAATAGCCATTTTTCATATCTCCGGACCAGTAGGTGGCGCTGCGCCGAAACGCAGCATGTAGCCTCAGGTCATGCTTGTGATGACATGTACCAAGTTTGGTCTGAATACAATAAACCGTTGCAGAGATACAGCCTTACGACTGTTTTTGCAGGCGCTACGTAAAATTTGTTCGTGCGTTTATTGAAAATGGTTTGACGAATCAATTTGAATTCCATAACTTTTGGTCAGCACTGCCTGAAGATGATCTGGTTCAATTTTCGTGCAAATCGGACAAACCGTCTAGGACGAGTTCGAAAAAGTAGGTTTTTCGAATGAATCAAAATGGCGGCCATATTTTTATTACAGAAAATGAAGTCATAGGATGCAATCGAATCGGCATGAGCTCAGGAATCAGAGGAAAAAATAATTTTGTTGATTGGCCTTACAGTTCAAAAGTTATTAGCAAAATAAAAGTGAAACTTTGGACAGGTGGTGGCGCTAGAGGGAATGACTTAGAAACACCAAAATTGGTGTATTTAATGTTGGGACTGTGCTCTATCAGAATGTCAAACCAAAACAACTTTCCCGCAATCGGTTCTATGGGCTGCCATAGACTCCAAGAGCGGAAGAAGAAGAAGAAGAAGAAGAAGAAGAAGAAGAATAATAATAAGAACGCGAACGGATACAATAGGTGCCTCCGCACCTTCGGTGCTTGGCCCCTAATAAATATAGCTGCAAGCAGCAATTATCGGGGCCAAGCGCAAGCAGACGACAGGATATGCCAACATGGCTGAAGGTGTCAGACCAACTGCAACAATGAGCAATTAAATACATTTAAAGAGGATTTTAGGCGAAATGGCTGAAAAATCATATAAAAAGTCATTCGAAATATGATTTAATGGATTATCACTTTCGACCAATCTGTGGCGCAGTTACAAAACTGATGTGATGTGGTCAGAGTGAAGTGACAATGACACATACAAAGTTTGGTGTCAATATGTCAAGGCATTGCAGAGATAAAGCCTGAATAGTGCTTTTAGCATCATGCCTCAACTTTGCTGCTACGCTATACGAAAACGGTTTCGTCTATAGACACGAAATCCATAACTTTTAGTCAGCACAGTCTGGAGATGATACGATTCGATTTTGGTGAAAATCGGACAAACGGTCTAGGAGGAGTTCGAAAAAGTAGGTTTTGACTGAAAATCAAGATGGCGGACAGGAAGCTAGGCCAAATAAGGAAACCTTGGTATCTATGTTCTCGTCTTGACCCAAGGAATCTATTAAGACCAGTTGCATTACAATAGGCCAACTTATTCAAAAGTTATTAGCAGTTTTGTAAATTTTGTTATAACTTTTGACCACTAGGTGGCACTGTCTCGAAATATTTTGGGTACCTTCAGGGGATGGTGCTGATGGCACATTTTGAGTTTCGTAATATTACACCAATGCATTTGTTTAGTATAGCATTTTATTTCACAAAACTGCATTGAAGTCAATGGGAATTTCATGTTTTGTTCTATTATAGCGCCACCAAGAGGCTGAGTCCCACCATCTTTTTTACATGTCCTCAGAGTGAGCTCATACATATGTGTGTCGATTTTGGTGAAAATATCTCAATTCGCTTCGGAGTTATAGACATTTATATGAAAAAACATGTAAAAAATGACTGACACATGACTTTGTTTGGAATTTACTACCCCTAAACATCAATATTTTCGCATTTGGGCATTGGCGTATAGCTATCGACCTATGTTTCCAAACTTCTGACGGTGGTTTCATCTCGATCGGACTAGCGGTTTCAAAGATATAGCCAAATGTTTTTTAAGCGCTAAATCACAACGCTACACAAACCGTAAGGCGAAACCTAGCATGTTTGGTATCATAGGACTCGGCAACGATTCAGGAGTCTAGAAAGATGAGTTTCGTGAAAATAAGTCGACCACACCCAAAGTTATAAGCATTTGAAAAAAAAAATTCACCACTAGGTGGCGCTGTTTCGAAACTTCTCAGGCTCATTCAGGGCATTGTGCTGATGACCCATACCACGTTTCGTAACAATCTGTTCATGCGTTCTTAAAATACAGCATTTTAGCACAAAATTCAAAATGGCCGACAGTCAAAATGGCCGATATGGTAATATTGGATATCAGTCGACTCGGCATGTTACCCTGAATCTAACGAGACCAATTTTATGATTTTTGGACAAACTGTTCAGAAGTTATAAGCAAAAATAGGCATTTTTCATATCTCCGGACCAGTAGGTGGCGCTGCGCCGAAACACAGCATGTAGCCTCAGGTCATGCTTGTGATGACATGTACCAAGTTTGGTCTGAATCCGATAAACCGTTGCGGAGATACGGCCTTACATCTGTTTTCGCAAGCGCTACGTAAAATGTATTCGTGGGTTTATCGAAAACTGTTAAGCGAATCAACTTGAATTCCATAACTTTTTGTCAGCATGGTCTGTAGATGATCTGGTTCAATTTTCGTGCAAATCGGACAAACCGTCTAGGACGAGTTCGAAAAAGTAGCTTTTTAGATAAATTCAAAATGGCGGCCATATTGTTATGACAGAAATGATGTCATAGGGTGCAATCGAATTGGCATGAGCTCAGGAATCAGAGAGAAAAATAATTTTGTTGATTGGCCTTACGGTTCAAAAGTTATTAGCAAAATAAAAGTGAAATTTTGGACAGGTGGTGGCGCTAGAGGGAATGACTTAGACACACCAAAATTGGTGTATTTAATGTTGGGACTGTCCTCTATCAGAATGTCAAACCAAAACAACTTTCCCGCATTCGGTTCTATGGGCTGCCATAGACTCCCAGTTGGAAGAAGGAAGAATAATAATAAATATAGCTGCAAGCAGCAATTACCGGGGCCAAGCAGAATAAGACGACAAGACATGCCAACATGTCTGAAAGTGTCAGACCAACTGCAACAATGAGCAACTAAAGACATTTAAAGAGGATTTTTGGCAAAATGCCTGAAAAATCATAGAAACAATAATTAAAAATATGATTTGATGGATTATCACTTTCGACCAATAGGTGGCGCAGTTACAAAACTGATGTGATGTGGTCAGAGTGAAGTTACAATGACACATACAAAGTTTGGTGTCAATATGTCAAGGCATTGCAGAGATAAAGCCTTAATTAGTGCTATTAGCATCATGCCTCAACTTTGTTGCTGCGCTATACGAAAACGGTTTCGTCTATCGACACGAAATCCATAACTTTTAGTCGGCACGGTCTGGAGATGATACGATTCAATTTTGGTGAAAATCGGACAAACGGTCTAGGAGGAGTTCGAAAAAGTAGGTTTTGAATGAAAATCAAGATGGCGGACAAGAAGTTTGACCAAATAAGGAAAATTTGGTATCTATGTTCTCGGCTTGACCCAAGGAATCTATTAAGACCAGTGGCATTTACATAGGCCGATGTATTCAAAAGTTATTAGCAGTTTTGGAAATGTTGTTATAACTTTTGACCACTAGGTGGCGCTGTCTCTAAATATTTTGGGTACCTTCAGGGGATGGTGCTGATGGCACATTCTGAGTTTCGTAATATTACACAAATGCATTTGTTAAGTATAGCATTTTATTTCACAAAACTGCATTGAAGTCAATGGGAATTTCATATTTTGTTCAATTATAGCGCCACCAAGAGGCTCAGTCCCACAATTTTTTTTACGTGTCCTCAGAGTGAGCCCATACATATGTGTGTCAATTTTGGTGAAAATATCTCAATTCGCTTCGGAGTTATAGACATTTATATGAAAAAACACGAAAAAAATGACTGACACATGACTTTGATTGGAAATTAGTACCCCTAATCATCAATATTTTCGCATTTGGGCATTGGCATATAGCTATCGACCTATGTTTCCAAACTTCTGACGGTGGTTTCGTCTCGATCGGACTAGCGGTTTCAAAGATATAGCCAAATGTTTTTTAAGCGCTAAATCACAACGCTACACAAACCGTAAGGCGAAACCTAGCATGTTTGGTATCGTAGGACTCGGCAACGATTCAGGAGTCTAAAAAGATGAGTTTCGTGAAAATAAGTCGACCACACCCATAGTTATAAGCATTTGGAAAAAAAAATTCACCACTAGGTGGCGCTGTTTCGAAACTTCTCAGGCTCATTCAGGGCATCGTGCTGATGACCCATGCCAAGTTTCGTAACAATCCGTTCATGCATTCCTAAAATACAGCATTTTAGCACATAATTCAAAATGGCCGACAGTCAAAATGGCCGATATGGCAAAATTGGATATCAGTCGACCCGGCATGTCGCCCTGAATCTATCAAGACCAATTTTATGATTTTTGGACAAACTGTTCAGAAGTTATAAGCAAAAATAGCCATTTTTCATATCTCCGGACCAGTAGGTGGCGCTGCGCCGAAACGCGGCATGTAGCCTCAGGTCATGCTTGTGAGTACATGTACCAAGTTTGGTCTGAATACGATAAACCGTTGCGGAGATATAGCCTTACGACTGTTTTTGCTAGCGCTACGTAAAATGTATTCGTGCGTTTATCGAAAACGGTTTGACGAATCAATTTGAATTCCATAACTTTTGGTCAGCACTGCCTGAAGATGATCTGGTTCAATTTTCGTGCAAATCGGACAAACCATCTAGGACGAGTTCGAAAAAGTAGCTTTTTCAGAAAATTAAAAATGGTGGCCATATTTATATGACGGAAAATGACGTCATAGGGTGCAATCGAATCGGCATGAGCTCAGGAATCAGAGGAAAAAAGAATTTTGTTGATTGGCCTTACGGTTCAAAAGTTATTAGCAAAATAAAAGTGAAACTTTGGACAGGTGGTGGCGCTAGAGGGAATGACTTAGACACACCAAAATTGGTGTATTTAATGTTGGGACTGTCCTCTATCAGAATGTCAAACCATTACAACTTTCCCGCGATCGGTTCTATGGGCTGCCATAGACTCCCAGTCGGAAGAAGGAAGAATAATAATAATAAATATAGCTGCAAGCAGCAATTACCGGGGCCAAGCAGAATAAGACGACAAGACATGCCAACATGTCTGAAAGTGTCAGACCAACTGCAACAATGAGCAATTAAAGACATTTAAAGAGGATTTTAGGCGAAATGGCTGAAAAATCATGTAAAAAGTGATTCAAAATATGATTTAATGGATTGTCACTTTTGACCAAAAGGTGGCGCTGTTACGAAATTGATGTGGTGTGGTCAGAGTAAGTAGACAGTGACACATACAAAGTTTTGTGTCAATATGTCGAGGCATTGCAGATATAAAGCCTGAATAGTCATTTTGGCATCATGCCTCAACTTTGCTGCTGCGCTATACGAAAACGGTTTCATCAATCGACACGAAATCCATAACTTTTTGTCGGCACAGTCTGGAGATGATACGATTCGATTTTGGTGAAAATCGGACAAACGGTCTAGGAGGAGTTCGAAAAAGTAGGTTTTGAATGAAAATCAAGATGGCGGACAGGAAGTTTGGCCAAATAAGGAAAACTTGGTATCTATGTTCTCGGCTTGACCCAAGGAATCTATTAAGACCTGTGGCATTTCAATAGCCAGATTTATTCAAAAGTTATTAGCCTTTTTGGAAATTTTGTTATAACTTTTGACCACTAGGTGGCGCTGTCTTGAAATATTTTGGTTGCCTTCAGGGGATGGTGCTGATGACACAATCTGAGTTTCGTAATATTACACCAATGCATTTGTTTAGTATAGCATTTTATTTCACAAAACTGTATTGAAGTCAATGGGAATTTCATATTTTGTTCAATTATAGCGCCACCAAGAGGCTCAGTCCCACAATTTTTTTTACGTGTCCTCAGAGTGAGCCCATACATATGTGTGTCAATTTTGGTGAAAATATCTCAATTCGCTTCGGAGTTATAGACATTTATATGAAAAAACACGAAAAAAATGACTGACACATGACTTTGATTGGAAATTAGTACCCCTAAACATCAATATTTTCGCATTTGGGCATTGGCGTATAGCTATCGACCTATGTTTCCAAACTTCTGACGGTGGTTTCGTCTCGATCGGACTAGCGGTTTCAAAGATATAGCCAAATGTTTTTTAAGCGCTAAATCACAATGCTACACAAACCGTAAGGCGAAACCTAGCATGTTTGGTATCGTAGGACTCGGCAACGATTCAGGAGTCTAAAAAGATGAGTTTCGTGAAAATAAGTCGACCACACCCAAAGTTATAAGCATTTGAAAAAAAAAATTCACCACTAGGTGGCGCTGTTTCGAAACTTCTCAGGCTCATTCAGGGCATTGTGCTGATGACCCATACCACGTTTCGTAACAATCCGTTCATGCGTTCATAAAATACAGAATTTTAGCACAAAATTCAAAATGGCCGACAGCCAAAATGACCGATATGGTCAAATTGGATATCAGTCGACTCGGCATGTTGCCCTGAATCTAACGAGACCAATTGTATGATTTTTGGACAAACTGTTCAGAAGTTATAAGCAAAAATAGCCATTTTTCATATCTCCGGACCAGTAGGTGGCGCTGCGCCGAAACACAGCATGTAGCCTCAGGTCATGCTTGTGAGTACAAGTACCAAGTTTGGTCTGAATACGATAAACCGTTGCGGAGATACGGCCTTATGACTGTTTTTGCTAGCGCTACGTAAAATGTATTTGTGCGTTTATCGAAAACGGTTTGACGAATCCATTTGAATTCCATAACTTTTTGTCAGCACTACCTGAAGATGATCTGGTTCAATTTTCGTGCAAATCGGACAAACCGTCTAGGACGAGTTCGAAAAAGTAGCTTTTTTTGAAAATTCAAGATGGCGGCCATATTTTTATGACGGAAAATGACGTCATAGGGTGCAATCGAATCGCCATGAGCTCAGGAATCAGAGGAAAAAAGAATTTCGCTGATTGGCCTTTTGGTTCAAAAGTTATTAGCAAAATAAAAGTGAAACTTTGGACAGGTGGTGGCGCTAGAGGGAATGACTTAGAAACACCAAAATTGGTGTATTTAATGTTGAGACGGTCCTCTATCAGAATGTCAAACCAAAACAACTTTCCCGCAATCGGTTCTATGGGCTGCCATAGACTCCCATGGCGGAAGAATAATAATAATAATAATAATAAATATAGCTGCAAGCAGCAATTACCGGGGCCAAGCAGAATAAGACGACAAGACATGCCAACATGTCTGAAAGTGTCAGACCAACTGCAACAATGAGCAATTATAGACTTTAAAGAGGATTTTATGCAAAATGCCTGAAAAATCATAGAAACAATAATTAAAAATGTGATTTTATGGATTATCACTTTCGACCAATAGGTGGCACAGTTACAAAACTGATGTGATGTGGTCAGAGTGAAGTGACAATGACACATACAAAGTTTGGTGTCAATATGTCAAGGCATTGCAGAGATAAAGCCTGAATAGTGCTATTAGCATCATGCCTCAACTTTGCTGCTGCGCTATACGAAAACGGTTTCGTCTGTCGACACGAAATCCATAACTTTTAGTCGGCACGGTCTGGAGATGATACGATTCGATTTTGGTGAAAATCGGACAAACGGTCTAGGAGGAGTTCGAAAAAGTAGGTTTTGAATGAAAATCAAGATGGCGGACAAGAAGTTTGACCAAATAAGGAAAATTTGGTATCTATGTTCTCGGCTTGACCCAAGGAATCTATTAAGACCAGTGGCATTTACATAGGCCGATGTATTCAAAAGTTATTAGCAGTGTTGGAAATGTTGTTATAACTTTTGACCACTAGGTGGCGCTGTCTCTAAATATGTTGGGTACCTTCAGGGGATGGTGCTGATGGCACATTCTGAGTTTCGTAATATTACACCAATGCATTTGTTAAGTATAGCATTTTATTTCACAAAACTGCATTGAAGTCAATGGGAATTTCATGTTTTGTTCTATTATAGCGCCACCAAGAGGCTCAGTCCCACCATTTTTTTTATGTGTCCTCAGAGTGAGCCCATACATCTATGTGTTGATTTTGGTGCAAAAATCTCAATTTGCTTCGGAGTTATAGACATTTATATGAAAAAACACGTAAAAAATGACTGACACATGACTTTGATTGAATATTACTACCCCTAAACATCAATATTTTCACATTTGGGCATTGACGCATAGCTATCGACCTATGTTTCCAAACTTCTGAAGGTGGTTTCGTCTTGATCGGACAAGCTGTTTCAAAGATATAGCCAAATGTTTTTTAAGCGCTAAATCACAACGCTACACAAACCATAAGGCGAAACCTAACATGTTTGGTATCGTTGGACTCGGCAACGATTCAGGAGTCTAAAGAGATGAGTCCTGTGAAAATAAGTTGACCACACCCAAAGTTATAAGCATTTGGAAGCATTTGGGGAAAAAAATTCACCACTAGATGGCACTGTTTCGAAACTTCTCAGGCTCCTTCAGGACATCGTGCTGATGACCCATACCGAGTTTCATAACGATACGTTCATGCATTCCTAAAATACAGCATTTTAGCACATAATTCAAAATGGCCGACAGCCAAAATGGCTGATCTGGGAAAATTGGATATCAGTCGACTCAGCATGATCCCTTGAATCTAACAAGACCACTTTTATGATTTTTGGACAAACCATTCAGAAGTTATAAGCAAAAAAAGCCATTTTTCATATCTCCGGACCAGAGGGTGGCACTGCGACGAAACGCAGCATGTAGGCTCAGGTCATGCTTGTGATGATATGTGCTTAGTTTGGTCTGAATACGATAAAGCGTTGCGGAGATACAGGCTTGTGTCTGTTTTCGCAAGCGCTACATAAAATTTGTTTGCGCGGTATTCGAAAACGGTTTGACGAATCAACACGAATTCCATAACTTTTTGTCGGCATGGTCTGAAGATGATCTGATTCAATTTTCGTGGAAATTGGACCAACGGCCTAGAAGGAGTTCGAAAAAGTAGGTTTTTCGGAAAATTCAAAATGGCGGAAACATTTTTATGACGAAAAATGACGTCATATGGTGCATTCGAATCGTCATGAGCTCAGGAATCAGAGGAAAAACGAATTTTGTTTCTAGCCCTAGTGGTTCAAAAGTTATTAGCATCAACATGAGTGCAACTTTGGACAGTTGGTGGCGCTAGAGGGAAAGACTTAGACACACCAAAATTGGTGTATTTAATGTTGGGACTGTCCTCTATTAGAATGTCAAATCATTATAACTTTCCCACGATCGGTTCTATGGGCTGCCATAGACTCCCAGTCGGAAGAAGGAAGAATAATAATAATAATAATAATAATAATAATAAGAACAGGAACGAAAACAATAGGTGCCTCCGCACCTTCGGTGCTTGGCCCCTAATAATAATAATAAGAAACGGAACAGATACAATAGGTGCCTCCGCACCTTCGGTGCTTGGCCCCTAAATATAGCTGCAAGCAGCAATTATCGGGGCCAAGCGCAAGCAGATGACAGGATATGCCAACATGGCTGAAGGTGTCAGACCAACTGGAACAATGAGCAATTAAATACATTTAAAGAGGATTTTAGGCGAAATGGCTGAAAAATCATATAAAAAGTCATTTAAAATATGATTTAATGGATTATCACTTTCGACCAATAGGTGGAGCAGTTACAAAACTGATGTGATGTGGTCAGAGTGAAGTGACAATGACATATACAAAGTTTGGTGTCAATATTTCAAGGGATTTCAGAGATAAAGCCTGAATAGTGCTTTTGGCATCATGCCTCAACTTTGCTGCTGCGCTATACGAAAACAGTTTCGTCTATCGACACGAAATCCATAACGTTTAGTCGGCACAGTCTGGAGATGATACGATTCGATTTTGGTGAAAATCGGACAAACGGTCTAGGAGGAGTTCGAAAAAGTAGGTTTTGAATGAAAATCAAGATGGCGGACAGGAAGTTTGGCCAAATAAGGAAAACTTGGTATCTATGTTCTCGGCTTGACCCAGGGAATCTATTAAGACCAGTGGCATTTCAATAGCCAGATTTATTCAAAAGTTATTAGCCTTTTTGGAAATTTTGTTATAACTTTTGACCACTAGGTGGCGCTGTCTCGAAATCTTTTGGGTACCTTCAAGGGATGGAGCTGATGGCACATTCTGAGTTTCGTAATATTACACCAATGCATTTGTTTAGTATAGCATTTTATTTCACAAAACTGTATTGAAGTCAATGGGAATTTCATGTTTTGTTCTGTTATAGCGCCACCAAGAGGCTCAGTCACACCATTTTTTTTATGTGTCCTCAGAGTGAGCCCATACATATGTGTGTCAACTTTGGTGAAGATATCTCAATTCGCTTCGGAGTTATAGACATTTATATGAAAAAACACGTAAAAAATGACTGACACATGACTTTGATTGGAATTTACTACCCCTAAACATCAATATTTTTGCATTTGGGCATTGGCGTATAGCTATCGACCTATGTTTCCAAACTTCTGACGGTGGTTTCGTCTTGATCGGACTATCGGTTTCGAAGATATAGCCAAATGTTTTTTAAGCGCTAAATCACAACGCTACACAAACAGTAAGGCAAAACCTAGCATGTTTGGTATCGTGGGACTCGGCAACGATTCAGGACTGTAATGAGATGAGTCTCGTGAAAATAAGTCGACCACACCCGAGTTATAAGCATTTGGGAAAAAAAATTCACCACTAGGTGGCGCTGTTTCGAAAGTTCTCAGGTTCCTTCAGGACATCGTGATGATGACCAATACCAAGTTTCGTAACAATTCGTTCATGCGTTCATAAAATACAGCATTTTAGCACAAAATTCAAAATGGCTGACAGTCAAAATGGCCGATATGGTCAAATTGGATATCAGTCGAATCGGCATGTTGCCCTGAATCTAACGAGACCAATTTTATGATTTTTGGACAAACTGTTCAAAACCTATAAGCAAAAATAGCCATTTTCCATATCTCCGGACCAGTAGGTGGCGCTGCGCCGAAACACAGCATGTAGCCTCAGGTCATACCTGTGATGACATGTACCAAGTTTGGTCTGAATACGATAAACCGTTGCGGAGATAGAGCCCTACGACTGTTTTTGCAGGCGCTACGTAAAATTAGTTCGAGCGTTTTTCGAAAACGGTTTAACGAATCAATTTGAATTCCATAACTTTTTGTCAGCACTGCCTGAAGATGATCTGGTTCAATTTTCGTGCGAATCGGACAAACCGTCTAGGACGAGTTCGAAAAAGTAGGTTTTACGAAAAATTAAAAATGGCGGCCATATTGTTATGACGGAAAATGAAGTCATAGGGTGCAATCGAATCGGCATGAGCTCAGGAATCAGAGGAAAAAAGAATTTTGTTGATTGACCTCACGGTTCAAAAGTTATTAGCAAAATAAAAGTGAAACTTTGGACAGGTGGTGGCGCTAGAGGGAATGACTTAGAAACAACAAAATTGGTGTATTTAATGTTGGGAGAGTCCTCTATCAGAATGTCAATCCAAAACAACTTTCCCGCAATCGGTTCTATGGGCTGCCATAGACACCCAGTCGGAAGAAACGGAAGAATAAATATAGCTGCAAGCAGCAATTACCGGGGCCAAGCAGAATAAGACGACAAGACATGCCGACATGTCTGAAAGTGTCAGACCAACTGCAACAATGAGCAATTAAAGACATTTAAAGAGGATTTTAGACGAAATGGCTGAAAAATCATAGAAACAGTAATTAAAAATATGATTTAATGGATTATCACTTTCGACAAATAGGTGGCGCAGTTACAAAACTGATGTGATGTGGTCAGAGTGAGGAGACAATGACACATACAAAGTTTGGTGTCAATATGTCAAGGCATTGCAGAGATAAAGCCTGAATAGTGCTATTAGCATCATGCCTCAAATTTGCTGCTGCGCTATACGAAAACGGTTTCGTCAATTGACACGAAATCCATAACTTTTAGTCGGCACAGTCTGGGGATGATACGATTCGATTTTGGTGAAAATCGGACAAACGGTGTGGGAGGAGTTCGAAAAAGTAGGTTTTGAATGAAAATAGCATTTTATCTCACAAAACTGTATTGAAGTCAATGGGAATTTCATGTTTTGTTCTATTATAGCGCCACCAAGAGGCTCAGTCCCACAATTTTTTTTACGTGTCCTCAGAGTGAGCCCATACATATGTGTGTCAGTTTTGGTGAAAATATCTCAATTTGCTTTAGAGTTATAAACATTTATATGAAAAAACACGTAAAAAATGACTGACACATGACTTTGTTTGAATTTTACTACCCCTAAACATCAATATTTTCGCATTTGGGCATTGGCGTATAGCTATCGACCTATGTTTCCAAACTTCTGACGGTGGTTTCGTCTCGATCGGACAAGCGGTTTCGAAGATATAGCCTAATGTTTTTTAAGCGCTAAATCACAACGCTACACAAACCGTAAGGCGAAACCTAGCATGTTTGGTATCGTAGGACTCGGCAAGGTTTCAGGAGTCTAATTAGATGAGTCTCGTGAAAATAAGTCGACCGCACCCAAAGTTATAAGCATTTGAAAAAAAAAATTCCCCACTAGGTGGCGCTGTTTCGAAACTTCTCACACTCCTTCAGGACATCGTGCTGATGACCCATGCCAAGTTTCGTAACAATCCGTTCATGCGTTCATAAAATACAGCATTTTAGCACATAATTCAAAATGGCCGACAGTCAAAATGGCCGATATGGTAAAATTGGATATCAGTCGACTCGGCATGTCGCCCTGAATCTAACGAGACCAATTTTATGATTTTTGGACAAACTGTTCAGAAGTTATAAGCAAAAATAGCCATTTTTCATATCTCCGGACCAGTAGGTGGCGCTGCGCCGAAACGCAGCATGTAGCCTCAGGTCATGCTTGTGATGACATGTACCAAGTTTGGTCTGAATACGATAAACCGTTGCAGAGATACAGCCTTACGACTGTTTTTGCAGGCGCTACGTAAAATTTGTTCGTGCGTTTATTGAAAATGGTTTGACGAATCAATTTGAATTCCATAACTTTTGGTCAGCACTGCCTGAAGATGATCTGGTTCAATTTTCGTGCAAATCGGACAAACCGTCTAGGACGAGTTCGAAAAAGTAGGTTTTTCGAATGAATCAAAATGGCGGCCATATTTTTATTACAGAAAATGAAGTCATAGGATGCAATCGAATCGGCATGAGCTCAGGAATCAGAGGAAAAAATAATTTTGTTGATTGGCCTTACAGTTCAAAAGTTATTAGCAAAATAAAAGTGAAACTTTGGACAGGTGGTGGCGCTAGAGGGAATGACTTAGAAACACCAAAATTGGTGTATTTAATGTTGGGACTGTGCTCTATCAGAATGTCAAACCAAAACAACTTTCCCGCAATCGGTTCTATGGGCTGCCATAGACTCCAAGAGCGGAAGAAGAAGAAGAAGAAGAAGAAGAAGAAGAAGAAGAATAATAAGAACGCGAACGGATACAATAGGTGCCTCCGCACCTTCGGTGCTTGGCCCCTAAATATAGCTGCAAGCAGCCATTACCGGGGCCAAGCTGAATAAGACGACAAGACATGCCGACATGTCTGAAAGTGTCAGACCAACTGCAACAATGAGCAATTAAAGACATTTAAAGAGGATTTTAGGCAAAATGCCTGAAAAATCATAGAAACAATAAATAAAAATATGATTTGATGGATTATCACTTTCGACCAATAGGTGGCGCAGTTACAAAACTGATGTGATGTGGTCAGAGTGAAGTTACAATGACACATACAAAGTTTGGTGTCAATATGTCAAGGCATTGCAGAGATAAAGCCTTAATTAATGCTATTAGCATCATGCCTCAACTTTGCTGCTGCGCTATACGAAAACGGTTTCGTCTATCGACACGAAATCCATAACTTTTAGTCGGCACGGTCTGGAGATGATACGATTCGATTTTGGTGAAAATCGGACAAACGGTCTAGGAGGAGTTCGAAAAAGTAGGTTTTGAATGAAAATCAAGATGGCGGACAAGAAGTTTACCAAATAAGGAAAATTTGGTATCTATGTTCTCGGCTTGACCCAAGGAATCTATTAAGACCAGTGGCATTTACATAGGCCGATGTATTCAAAAGTTATTAGCAGTTTTGGAAATGTTGTTATAACTTTTGACCACTAGGTGGCGCTGTCTCTAAATATTTTGGGTACCTTCAGGGGATGGTGCTGATGGCACATTCTGAGTTTCGTAATATTACACCAATGCATTTGTTTAGTATAGCATTTTATTTCACAAAACTGCATTGAAGTCAATGGGAATTTCATGTTTTGTTCTATTATAGCGCCACCAAGAGGCTCAGTCCCACCATTTTTTTTATGTGTCCTCAGAGTGAGCCCATACATATATGTGTCGATTTTGGTGCAAAAATCTCAATTTGCTTCGGAGTTATAGACATTTATATGAAAAAACACGAAAAAAATGACTGACACATGACTTTGATTGGAAATTAGTACCCCTAAACATCAATATTTTCGCATTTGGGCATTGGCGTATAGCTATTGACCTATGTTTCCAAACTTCTGACGGTGGTTTCGTCTCGATCGGACTAGCGGTTTCAAAGATATAGCCAAATGTTTTTTAAGCGCTAAATCACAACGCTACACAAACCGTAAGGCAAAACCTAGCATGTTTGGTATCGTAGGACTCGGCAATGATTCAGGAGTCTAAAAAGATGAGTTTCGTGAAAATAAGTCGACCACACCCAAAGTTATAAGCATTTGAAAAAAAAAATTCACCACTAGGTGGCGCTGTTTCGAAACTTCTCAGGCTCATTCAGGGCATTGTGCTGATGACCCATACCACGTTTCGTAACAATCCGTTCATGCGTTCATAAAATACAGAATTTTAGCACAAAATTCAAAATGGCCGACAGCCAAAATGACCGATATGGTCAAATTGGATATCAGTCGACTCGGCATGTTGCCCTGAATCTAACGAGACCAATTGTATGATTTTTGGACAAACTGTTCAGAAGTTATAAGCAAAAATAGCCATTTTTCATATCTCCGGACCAGTAGGTGGCGCTGCGCCGAAACACAGCATGTAGCCTCAGGTCATGCTTGTGAGTACAAGTACCAAGTTTGGTCTGAATACGATAAACCGTTGCGGAGATACGGCCTTACGACTGTTTTTGCTAGCGCTACGTAAAATGTATTCGTGCGTTTATCGAAAACGGTTTGACGAATCCATTTGAATTCCATAACTTTTTGTCAGCACTACCTGAAGATGATCTGGTTCAATTTTCGTGCAAATCGGACAAACCGTCTAGGACGAGTTCGAAAAAGTAGCTTTTTTTGAAAATTCAAGATGGCGGCCATATTTTTATGACGGCAAATGACGTCATAGGGTGCAATCGAATCGCCATGAGCTCAGGAATCAGTGGAAAAAAGAATTTCGCTGATTGGCCTTACGGTTCAAAAGTTATTAGCAAAATAAAAGTGAAATTTTGGACAGGTGGTGGCGCTAGAGGGAATGACTTAGAAACACCAAAATTGGTGTATTTAATGTTGAGACGGTCCTCTATCAGAATGTCAAACCAAAACAACTTTCCCGCAATCGGTTCTATGGGCTGCCATAGACTCCCAGTCGGAAGAAGGAAGAATAATAATAATAATAATAATAATAATAAGAACGGGAACGAAAACAATAGGTGCCTCCGCACCTTCGGTGCTTGGCCCCTAATAATAATAAGAACGGGAACAGATACAATAGGTGCCTACGCACCTTCGGTGCTTGGCCCCTAATAATAATAATAAATATAGCTGCAAGCAGCCATTACCGGGGCCAAGCTGAATAAGACGACAAGACATGCCGACATGTCTGAAAGTGTCAGACCAACTGCAACAATGAGCAATTAAAGACATTTAAAGAGGATTTTAGGCAAAATGCCTGAAAAATCATAGAAACAATAAATAAAAATATGATTTGATGGATTATCACTTTCGACCAATAGGTGGCGCAGTTACAAAACTGATGTGATGTGGTCAGAGTGAAGTTACAATGACACATACAAAGTTTGGTGTCAATATGTCAAGGCATTGCAGAGATAAAGCCTTAATTAATGCTATTAGCATCATGCCTCAACTTTGCTGCTGCGCTATACGAAAACGGTTTCGTCTATCGACACGAAATCCATAACTTTTAGTCGGCACGGTCTGGAGATGATACGATTCGATTTTGGTGAAAATCGGACAAACGGTCTAGGAGGAGTTCGAAAAAGTAGGTTTTGAATGAAAATCAAGATGGCGGACAAGAAGTTTGACCAAATAAGGAAAATTTGGTATCTATGTTCTCAGCTTGACCCAAGGAATCTATTAAGACCAGTGGCATTTACATAGGCCGATGTATTCAAAAGTTATTAGCAGTTTTGGAAATGTTGTTATAACTTTTGACCACTAGGTGGCGCTGTCTCTAAATATTTTGGGTACCTTCAGGGGATGGTGCTGATGGCACATTCTGAGTTTCGTAATATTACACCAATGCATTTGTTTAGTATAGCATTTTATTTCACAAAACTGCATTGAAGTCAATGGGAATTTCATGTTTTGTTCTATTATAGCGCCACCAAGAGGCTCAGTCCCACCATTTTTTTTATGTGTCCTCAGAGTGAGCCCATACATATATGTGTCGATTTTGGTGCAAAAATCTCAATTTGCTTCGGAGTTATAGACATTTATATGAAAAAACACGAAAAAAATGACTGACACATGACTTTGATTGGAAATTAGTACCCCTAAACATCAATATTTTCGCATTTGGGCATTGGCGTTTAGCTATCGACCTATGTTTCCAAACTTCTGACGGTGGTTTCGTCTCGATCGGACTAGCGGTTTCAAAGATATAGCCAAATGTTTTTTAAGCGCTAAATCACAACGCTACACAAACCGTAAGGCAAAACCTAGCATGTTTGGTATCGTAGGACTCGGCAATGATTCAGGAGTCTAAAAAGATGAGTTTCGTGAAAATAAGTCGACCACACCCAAAGTTATAAGCATTTGAAAAAAAAAATTCACCACTAGGTGGCGCTGTTTCGAAACTTCTCAGGCTCATTCAGGGCATTGTGCTGATGACCCATACCACGTTTCGTAACAATCCGTTCATGCGTTCATAAAATACAGAATTTTAGCACAAAATTCAAAATGGCCGACAGCCAAAATGACCGATATGGTCAAATTGGATATCAGTCGACTCGGCATGTCGCCCTGAATCTAACGAGACCAATTTTATGATTTTTGGACAAACTGTTCAGAAGTTATAAGCAAAAATAGCCATTTTTCATATCTCCGGACCAGTAGGTGGCGCTGCGCCGAAACGCAGCATGTAGCCTCAGGTCATGCTTGTGATGACATGTACCAAGTTTGGTCTGAATACGATAAACCGTTGCAGAGATACAGCCTTACGACTGTTTTTGCAGGCGCTACGTAAAATTTGTTCGTGCGTTTATTGAAAACGGTTTGACGAATCAATTTGAATTCCATAACTTTTGGTCAGCACTGCCTGAAGATGATCTGGTTCAATTTTCGTGCAAATCGGACAAACCGTCTAGGACGAGTTCGAAAAAGTAGGTTTTTCGAATGAATCAAAATGGCGGCCATATTTTTATTACAGAAAATGAAGTCATAGGATGCAATCGAATCGGCATGAGCTCAGGAATCAGAGGAAAAAATAATTTTGTTGATTGGCCTTACAGTTCAAAAGTTATTAGCAAAATAAAAGTGAAAATTTGGACAGGTGGTGGCGCTAGAGGGAATGACTTAGAAACACCAAAATTGGTGTATTTAATGTTGGGACTGTGCTCTATCAGAATGTCAAACCAAAACAACTTTCCCGCAATCGGTTCTATGGGCTGCCATAGACTCCAAGAGCGGAAGAAGAAGAAGAATAATAATAAATATAGCTGCAAGCAGCAATTATCGGGGCCAAGCGCAAGCAGATGACAGGATATGCCAACATGGCTGAAGGTGTCAGACCAACTGCAACAATGAGAAATTAAAGACATTTAGAGAGGATTTTAGGCGAAATGGCTGAAAAATCATATATAAAGTCATTCAAAATATGATTTAATGGATTATCACTTTCAACCAATAGGTGGCGCAGTTAGAAAACTGATGTGATGTGGTCAGAGTGAAGTGACAATGACACATACAAAGTTTGGTGTCAATATGTCAAGGCATTGCAGAGATAAAGCCTGAATAGTGCTTTTAGCATCATGCCTCATCTTTGCTGCTACGCTATACGAAAACAGTTTTGTCTATAGACACGAAATCAATAACTTTTAGTCAGCACAGTCTGGAGATGATACGATTCGATTTTGGTGAAAATCGGACAAACGGTCTAGGAGGAGTTCGAAAAAGTAGGTTTTGACTGAAAATCAAGATGGCGGACAGGAATCTAGGCCAAATAAGGAAAACTTGGTATCTATGTTCTCGGCTTGACCCAATGAATCTATTAAGACCAGTTGCATTACAATAGGCCAACTTATTCAAAAGTTATTAGCAGTTTTGTAAATTTTGTTATAACTTTTGACCACTAGGTGGCACTGTCTCGAAATATTTTGGATACCTTCAGGGGATGGTGCTGATGGCACATTATGAGTTTCCTAATATTACACCAATGCATTTGTTTAGTATAGCATTTTATTTCACAAAACTGTATTGAAGTCAATGGGAATTTCATGTTTTGTTCTATTATAGCGCCACCAAGAGGCTGAGTCCCACCATTTTTTTTACATGTCCTCAGAGTGAGCTCATACATATGTGTGTCGATTTTGGTGAAAATATCTCAATTCGCTTCGGAGTTATAGACATTTAAATGAAAAAACACATAAAAAATGACTGACACATGACTTTGATTGGAATTTACTACCCCTAAACATCAATATTTTCGCATTTGGGCATTGGCGTATAGCTATCGACCTATGTTTCCAAACTTCTGGCGGTGGTTTCGTCTCGATCGGACTAGCGGTTTCGAAGATATAGCCAAATGTTTTTTAAGCACTAAATCACAACGCTACACAAACCGTAAGGCAAAACCTAGCATGTTTGGTATCGTGGGACTCGGCAACGATTCAGGACTCTAATGAGATGAGTCTCGTGAAAATAAGTTGACCACACCCAAAGTTATAAGCATTTGAAAGCATTTGGTGAAAAAAATTCACCACTAGGTGGCACTGTTTCGAAACTTCTCAGGCTCCTTCAGGGCATCGTGCTGATGATCCATTCCAAGTTTTGTAACGATACGTTCACGCGCTCATAAAATACAGCATTTTAGCACATAATTCAAAATGGCCGACAGTCAAAATGGCTGATCGGGGAAAATTGGATATCAGTCGACTCAGCATGACGCCCTGAATCTAACGAGACCACTTTTATGATTTTTGGACAAACCATTCAGAAGTTATAAGCAAAAATAGCCATTTTTCATATCTCCGGACCAGTAGGTGGCACTGCGCCGAAACGCAGCATGCTGCCTCAGGTCATGCTTGTGATGAGATGTACCAAGTTTGGTCTGAATACGATAAACCGTTGCGGAGATACAGCCCTACGACTGTTTTCACAAGCGCTACGTAAAATTTGTTTGCGCGGTATTCGAGAACGGTTTGATGAATCAACACGAATTCCATAACTTTTTTTCGGCATGGTCTGAAGATGATCTGATTCAATTTTCGTGGAAATTGGACCAACGGCCTAGGAGGAGTTCGAAAAAGTAGGTTTTTCGGAAAATTCAAAATGGCGGAAAATTATTATGACGAAAAATTACGTCATATGATGCAATCGAATCGCCATGAGCTCACGAATCAGAGGGAAAAGGAATTTTGTTTCTAGCCCTTGTGGTTCAAAAGTTATTAGCAGAAACATGAGTGAAAGTTTGGACAGTTGGTGGCGCTAGAGGGAATGACTTAGACACACCAAAATTGGTGTATTTAATGTTGGGACTGTCCTCTATCAGAATGTCAAACCATTACAACTTTCCCGCAATCGGTTCTATGGGCTGCCATAGACTCCCAGTCGGAACAATGAAGAATAATAATAATAATAATAATAATAATAAGAACGCGAACGAAAACAATAGGTGCCTCCGCACCTTCGGTGCTTGGCCCCTAATAAATAGCTGCAAGCAGCAATTACCGGGGCCAAGCAGAATAAGACGACAAGACATGCCAACATGTCTGAAAGTGTCAGACCAACTGCAACAATGAGCAATTATAGACTTTAAAGAGGATTTTATGCAAAATGCCTGAAAAATCATAGAAACAATAATTAAAAATATGATTTTATGGATTATCACTTTCGACCAATAGGTGGCGCAGTTACAAAACTGATGTGATGTGGTCAGAGTGAAGTGACAATGACACATACAAAGTTTGGTGTCAATATGTCAAGGCATTGCAGAGATAAAGCCTGAATAGTGCTATTAGCATCATGCCTCAACTTTGCTGCTGCGCTATACGAAAACGGTTTCGTCTATCGACACGAAATCCATAACTTTTAGTCGGCACGGTCTGGAGATGATACGATTCGATTTTGGTGAAAATCGGACAAACGGTCTAGGAGGAGTTCGAAAAAGTAGGTTTTGACTGAACATCAAGATGGCGGACAGGAAGTTCGGCCAAATAAGGAAAACTTGGTATCTATGTTCTCGGCTTGACCCAAGGAATCTATTAAGACCAGTGGCATTTCAATAGACAGATTTATTCAAAAGTTATTAGCCTTTTTGGAAATTTTGTTATAACTTTTGACCACTAGGTGGCGCTGTTTCGAAATATTTTGAGTACCTTCAGGGGATGGTGCTGAAGGCACATTCTGAGTTTCGTAATATTACACCAATGCATTTGTTTAGTATAGCATTTTATTTCACAAAACTCTATTGAAATCAATGGGAATTTCATGTTTTGTTCTATTATAGCGCCACCAAGAGGCTCAGTCCCACCATTTTTTTTATGTGTCATCAGAGTGAGCCCATACATATATGTGTCGATTTTGGTGCAATAATCTCAATTTGCTTCGGAGTTATAGACATTTATATGAAAAAACACGTAAAAAATGACTGACACATGACTTTGATTGAATATTACTACCCCTAAACATCAATATTTTCACATTTGGGCATTTGCATATAGTTAACAAGCTATGATTCCAAACTTCTGACGGTGGTTTCGTCTCAATCGGACAAACGGTTTCGAAGATATAGCCTAATGTTTTTTAAGCGCTAAATCACAATGCTACACAAACCGTTAGGCGAAACCTAACATGTTTGGTATCGTTGGACTCGGCAACGATTCAGGAGTCCAATGAGATGAGTTTCGTGAAAATAAGTCGACCACACCCAAAGTTATAAGCATTTGAAAAAAAAAATTCACCACTAGGTGGCGCTGTTTCGAAACTTCTCACACTCCTTCAGGACATCGTGCTGATGACCCATACCAAGTTTCGTAATAATCCGTTCATGCGTTGTTAAAATACAGCATTTTAGCACAAAATTCAAAATGGCCGACAGTCAAATTGGCCGATATGGCAAAATTGGATATCAGTCGACTCGGCATGACGCCCTGAATCTATCAAGACCAATTTTATGATTTTTGGACAAACTGTTCAGAAGTTATAAGCAAAAATAGCCATTTTTCATATCTCCGGACCAGTAGGTGGCGCTGCGGCGAAACGCAGCATGTAGCCTCAGGTCATGCTTGTGATGACATGTACCAAGTTTGGTCTGAATACGATAAACCGTTGCGGAGATACAGCCTTACGACTGTTTTTGTAAGCGCCACGTAAAATTTGTTCGAGCGTTTATCGAAAACGGTTTGACGAATCAAAAAGATTTTAATAACTTTTTGTCACCACTGCCTGAAGATGATCCGATTCAATTTTCGTGCAAATCGGACAAACCGTCTAGGACGAGTTCGAAAAAGTAGCTTTTTAGGAAAATTCAAAATGGCGGCCATGTTTTTATGACGGAAAATGACGTCATAGGGTGCAATCGAATCGTCATGAGCTCAGGAATCAGAGGAAAAAAGGATTTCGCTGATTGGCCTTACGGTTCAAAAGTTATTAGCAAAGTAAAAGTGAAACTTTGGACAGGTGGTGGCGCTAGAGGGAATGACTTAGACACACCAAAATTGGTGTACTTAATGTTGGGACTGTCCTCTATCAGAATGTCAAACCAAAACAACTTTCCCGCAATCGGTTCTATGGGCTGCCATAGACTCCCATGGCGGAAGAATAATAATAATAATAAGAAATGGAACAGATACAATAGGTGCCTCCGCACCTTCGGTGCTTGGCCCCTAATAATAATAAGAACGCGAACGGATACAATAGGTGCCTCCGCACCTTCGGTGCTTGGCCCCTAAATATAGCTGCAAGCAGCAATTACCGGGGCCAAGCAGAATAAGACGACAAGACATGCCAACATGTCTGAAAGTGTCAGACCAACTGCAACAATGAGCAATTATAGACTTTAAAGAGGATTTTATGCAAAATGCCTGAAAAATCATAGAAACAATAATTAAAAATATGATTTTATGGATTATCACTTTCGACCAATAGGTGGCGCAGTTACAAAACTGATGTGATGTGGTCAGAGTGAAGTGACAATGACACATACAAAGTTTGGTGTCAATATGTCAAGGCATTGCAGAGATAAAGCCTGAATAGTGCTATTAGCATCATGCCTCAACTTTGCTGCTGCGCTATACGAAAACGGTTTTGTCTATCGACACGAAATCCATAACTTTTAGTCGGCACGGTCTGGAGATGATACGATTCGATTTTGGTGAAAATCGGACAAACGGTCTAGGAGGAGTTCGAAAAAGTAGGTTTTGACTGAACATCAAGATGGCGGACAGGAAGTTCGGCCAAATAAGGAAAACTTGGTATCTATGTTCTCGGCTTGACCCAAGGAATCTATTAAGACCAGTGGCATTTCAATAGACAGATTTATTCAAAAGTTATTAGCCTTTTTGGAAATTTTGTTATAACTTTTGACCACTAGGTGGCGCTGTTTCGAAATATTTTGAGTACCTTCAGGGGATGGTGCTGAAGGCACATTCTGAGTTTCGTAATATTACACCAATGCATTTGTTTAGTATAGCATTTTATTTCACAAAACTCTATTGAAATCAATGGGAATTTCATGTTTTGTTCTATTATAGCGCCACCAAGAGGCTCAGTCCCACCATTTTTTTTATGTGTCATCAGAGTGAGCCCATACATATATGTGTCGATTTTGGTGCAATAATCTCAATTTGCTTCGGAGTTATAGACATTTATATGAAAAAACACGTAAAAAATGACTGACACATGACTTTGATTGAATATTACTACCCCTAAACATCAATATTTTCACATTTGGGCATTTGCATGTAGTTAACAAGCTATGATTCCAAACTTCTGACGGTGGTTTCGTCTCAATCGGACAAACGGTTTCGAAGATATAGCCTAATGTTTTTTAAGCGCTAAATCACAATGCTACACAAACCGTTAGGCGAAACCTAACATGTTTGGTATCGTTGGACTCGGCAACAATTCAGGAGTCCAATGAGATGAGTTTCGTGAAAATAAGTCGATCACACCCAAAGTTATAAGCATTTGAAAAAAAAAATTCACCACTAGGTGGCGCTGTTTCGAAACTTCTCACACTCCTTCAGGACATCGTGCTGATGACCCATACCAAGTTTCGTAATAATCCGTTCATGCGTTGTTAAAATACAGCATTTTAGCACAAAATTCAAAATGGCCGACAGTCAAATTGGCCGATATGGCAAAATTGGATATCAGTCGACTCGGCATGACGCCCTGAATCTATCAAGACCAATTTTATGATTTTTGGACAAACTGTTCAGAAGTTATAAGCAAAAATAGCCATTTTTCATATCTCCGGACCAGTAGGTGGCGCTGCGGCGAAACGCAGCATGTAGCCTCAGGTCATGCTTGTGATGACATGTACCAAGTTTGGTCTGAATACGATAAACCGTTGCGGAGATACAGCCTTACGACTGTTTTTGTAAGCGCCACGTAAAATTTGTTCGAGCGTTTATCGAAAACGGTTTGACGAATCAAAAAGATTTTAATAACTTTTTGTCAACACTGCCTGAAGATGATCCGATTCAATTTTCGTGCAAATCGGACAAACCGTCTAGGACGAGTTCGAAAAAGTAGCTTTTTAGGAAAATTCAAAATGGCGGCCATGTTTTTATGACGGAAAATGACGTCATAGGGTGCAATCGAATCGTCATGAGCTCAGGAATCAGAGGAAAAAAGGATTTCGCTGATTGGCCTTACGGTTCAAAAGTTATTAGCAAAGTAAAAGTGAAACTTTGGACAGGTGGTGGCGCTAGAGGGAATGACTTAGACACACCAAAATTGGTGTACTTAATGTTGGGACTGTCCTCTATCAGAATGTCAAACCAAAACAACTTTCCCGCAATCGGTTCTATGGGCTGCCATAGACTCCCATGGCGGAAGAAGAAGAATAATAATAATAATAATAAGAACGCGAACAGAAACAATAGGTGCCTCCGCACCTTCGGTGCTTGGCCCCTAAATATAGCTGCAAGCAGCCATTACCGGGGCCAAGCTGAATAAGACGACAAGACATGCCGACATGTCTGAAAGTGTCAGACCAACTGCAACAATGAGCAATTAAAGACATTTAAAGAGGATTTTAGGCAAAATGCCTGAAAAATCATAGAAACAATAAATAAAAATATGATTTGATGGATTATCACTTTCGACCAATAGGTGGCGCAGTTACAAAACTGATGTGATGTGGTCAGAGTGAAGTTACAATGACACATACAAAGTTTGGTGTCAATATGTCAAGGCATTGCAGAGATAAAGCCTTAATTAATGCTATTAGCATCATGCCTCAACTTTGCTGCTGCGCTATACGAAAACGGTTTCGTCTATCGACACGAAATCCATAACTTTTAGTCGGCACGGTCTGGAGATGATACGATTCGATTTTGGTGAAAATCGGACAAACGGTCTAGGAGGAGTTCGAAAAAGTAGGTTTTGAATGAAAATCAAGATGGCGGACAAGAAGTTTGACCAAATAAGGAAAATTTGGTATCTATGTTCTCGGCTTGACCCAAGGAATCTATTAAGACCAGTGGCATTTACATAGGCCGATGTATTCAAAAGTTATTAGCAGTTTTGGAAATGTTGTTATAACTTTTGACCACTAGGTGGCGCTGTCTCTAAATATTTTGGGTACCTTCAGGGGATGGTGCTGATGGCACATTCTGAGTTTCGTAATATTACACCAATGCATTTGTTTAGTATAGCATTTTATTTCACAAAACTGCATTGAAGTCAATGGGAATTTCATGTTTTGTTCTATTATAGCGCCACCAAGAGGCTCAGTCCCACCATTTTTTTTACGTGTCCTCAGAGTGAGCCCATACATATATGTGTCGATTTTGGTGCAAAAATCTCAATTTGCTTCGGAGTTATAGACATTTATATGAAAAAACACGAAAAAAATGACTGACACATGACTTTGATTGGAAATTAGTACCCCTAAACATCAATATTTTCGCATTTGGGCATTGGCGTATAGCTATCGACCTATGTTTCCAAACTTCTGACGGTGGTTTCGTCTCGATCGGACTAGCGGTTTCAAAGATATAGCCAAATGTTTTTTAAGCGCTAAATCACAACGCTACACAAACCGTAAGGCAAAACCTAGCATGTTTGGTATCGTAGGACTCGGCAATGATTCAGGAGTCTAAAAAGATGAGTTTCGTGAAAATAAGTCGACCACACCCAAAGTTATAAGCATTTGAAAAAAAAAATTCACCACTAGGTGGCGCTGTTTCGAAACTTCTCAGGCTCATTCAGGGCATTGTGCTGATGACCCATACCACGTTTCGTAACAATCCGTTCATGCGTTCATAAAATACAGAATTTTAGCACAAAATTCAAAATGGCCGACAGTCAAAATGACCGATATGGTCAAATTGGATATCAGTCGACTCGGCATGTTGCCCTGAATCTAACGAGACCAATTGTATGATTTTTGGACAAACTGTTCAGAAGTTATAAGCAAAAATAGCCATTTTTCATATCTCCGGACCAGTAGGTGGCGCTGCGCCGAAACACAGCATGTAGCCTCAGGTCATGCTTGTGAGTACAAGTACCAAGTTTGGTCTGAATACGATAAACCGTTGCGGAGATACGGCCTTACGACTGTTTTTGCTAGCGCTACGTAAAATGTATTCGTGCGTTTATCGAAAACGGTTTGACGAATCCATTTGAATTCCATAACTTTTTGTCAGCACTACCTGAAGATGATCTGGTTCAATTTTCGTGCAAATCGGACAAACCGTCTAGGACGAGTTCGAAAAAGTAGCTTTTTTTGAAAATTCAAGATGGCAGCCATATTTTTATGACGGCAAATGACGTCATATGGTGCAATCGAATCGCCATGAGCTCAGGAATCAGTGGAAAAAAGAATTTCGCTGATTGGCCTTACGGTTCAAAAGTTATTAGCAAAATAAAAGTGAAATTTTGGACAGGTGGTGGCGCTAGAGGGAATGACTTAGAAACACCAAAATTGGTGTATTTAATGTTGAGACGGTCCTCTATCAGAATGTCAAACCAAAACAACTTTCCCGCAATCGGTTCTATGGGCTGCCATAGACTCCCAGTCGGAAGAAGGAAGAATAATAATAATAAATATAGCTGCAAGCAGCAATTACCGGGGCCAAGCAGAATAAGACGACAAGACATGCCGACATGTCTGAAAGTGTCAGACCAACTGCAACAATGAGCAATTAAAGACATTTAAAGAGGATTTTAGACGAAATGGCTGAAAAATCATAGAAACAGTAATTAAAAATATGATTTAATGGATTATCACTTTCGACCAATCTGTGGCGCAGTTACAAAACTGATGTGATGTGGTCAGAGTGAGGAGACAATGACACATACAAAGTTTGGTGTCAATATGTCAAGGCATTGCAGAGATAAAGCCTGAATAGTGCTATTAGCATCATGCCTCAAATTTGCTGCTGCGCTATACGAAAACGGTTTCGTCAATTGACACGAAATCCATAACTTTTAGTCGGCACAGTCTGGGGATGATACGATTCGATTTTGGTGAAAATCGGACAAACGGTGTGGGAGGAGTTCGAAAAAGTAGGTTTTGAATGAAAATAGCATTTTATCTCACAAAACTGTATTGAAGTCAATGGGAATTTCATGTTTTGTTCTATTATAGCGCCACCAAGAGGCTCAGTCCCACAATTTTTTTTACGTGTCCTCAGAGTGAGCCCATACATATGTGTGTCAGTTTTGGTGAAAATATCTCAATTTGCTTTAGAGTTATAAACATTTATATGAAAAAACACGTAAAAAATGACTGACACATGACTTTGTTTGAATTTTACTACCCCTAAACATCAATATTTTCGCATTTGGGCATTAGCATTTAGCTATCGACCTATGTTTCCAAACTTCTGACGGTGGTTTCGTCTCGATCGGACAAGCGGTTTCGAAGATATAGCCTAATGTTTTTTAAGCGCTAAATCACAACGCTACACAAACCGTAAGGCGAAACCAAGCATGTTTGGTATCGTAGGACTCGGCAAGGTTTCAGGAGTCTAATTAGATGAGTCTCGTGAAAATAAGTCGACCGCACCCAAAGTTATAAGCATTTGAAAAAAAAAATTCCCCACTAGGTGGCGCTGTTTCGAAACTTCTCACACTCCTTCAGGACATCGTGCTGATGACCCATGCCAAGTTTCGTAACAATCCGTTCATGCGTTCATAAAATACAGCATTTTAGCACATAATTCAAAATGGCCGACAGTCAAAATGGCCGATATGGTAAAATTGGATATCAGTCGACTCGGCATGTCGCCCTGAATCTAACGAGACCAATTTTATGATTTTTGGACAAACCATTCAGAAGTTATAAGCAAAAATAGCCATTTTCCATATCTCCGGACCAGTAGGTGGCGCTGCGCCGAAACACAGCATGTAGCCTCAGGTCATACCTGTGATGACATGTACCAAGTTTGGTCTGAATACGATAAACCGTTGCGGAGATAGAGCCCTACGACTGTTTTTGCAGGCGCTACGTAAAATTAGTTCGAGCGTTTTTCGAAAACGGTTTAACGAATCAATTTGAATTCCATAACTTTTTGTCAGCACTGCCTGAAGATGATCTGGTTCAATTTTCGTGCGAATCGGACAAACCGTCTAGGACGAGTTCGAAAAAGTAGGTTTTACGAAAAATTAAAAATGGCGGCCATATTGTTATGACGGAAAATGAAGTCATAGGGTGCAATCGAATCGGCATGAGCTCAGGAATCAGAGGAAAAAAGAATTTTGTTGATTGACCTCACGGTTCAAAAGTTATTAGCAAAATAAAAGTGAAACTTTGGACAGGTGGTGGCGCTAGAGGGAATGACTTAGAAACAACAAAATTGGTGTATTTAATGTTGGGAGAGTCCTCTATCAGAATGTCAATCCAAAACAACTTTCCCGCAATCGGTTCTATGGGCTGCCATAGACACCCAGTCGGAAGAAACGGAAGAATAAATATAGCTGCAAGCAGCAATTATCGGGGCCAAGCGCAAGCAGATGACAGGATATGCCAACATGGCTGAAGGTGTCAGACCAACTGCAACAATGAGCAATTAAAGACATTTAGAGAGGATTTTAGGCGAAATGGCTGAAAAATCATATAAAAAGTAATTCAGAATATGATTTAATGGATTATCACTTTCGACCAATAGGTGGAGCAGTTACAAAACTGATGTGATGTGGTCAGAGTGAAGTGACAATGACACATTCAAATTTTGGTGTCAATATTTCAACGGATTGCAGAGATAACGCCTGAATAGTGCTTTTGGCATCATGCCTCAACTTTGCTGCTGCGCTATACGAAAACGGTTTCGTCAATCGACACGAAATCCATAACTTTTAGTTGGCACCGTCTGGAGATGATACGATTTGATTTTGGTGAAAATCGGACAAACGGTCTAGGAGGAGTTCGAAAAAGTAGGTTTTGAATGAAAATCAAGATGGCGGACAGGAAGTTAGGCCAAATAAGGAAAACTTGGTATCTATGTTCTCGGCTTGACCCAGGGAATCTATTAAGACCAGTGGCATTTCAATAGCCTAATGTATTCAAAAGTTATTAGCCTTTTTGTAAATTTTGTTATAACTTTTGACCACTAGGTGGCGCTGTCTCGAAATATTTTGGGTACCTTCAGGGGATGGAGCTGATGGCACATTCTGAGTTTCGTAATTTTACACCAATGTATTTGTTTAGTATAGCATTTTATTTCACAAAACTGTATTGAAGTCAATGGGAATTTCATGTTTTGTTCTGTTATAGCGCCACCAAGAGGCTCAGTCACACCATTTTTTTTATGTGTCCTCAGAGTGAGCCCATACATATGTGTGTCAATTTTGGTGAAGATATCTCAATTCGCTTCGGAGTTATAGACATTTATATGAAAAAACACGTAAAAAATGACTGACACATGACTTTGATTGGAATTTACTACCCCTAAACATCAATATTTTTGCATTTGGGCATTGGCGTATGGCTATCGACCTATGTTTCCAAACTTCTGACGGTGGTTTCGTCTCGATCGGACTAGCGGTTTCGAAGATATAGCCAAATGTTTTTTAAGCGCTAAATCACAACGCTACACAAACCGTAAGGCGAAACCTAGCATGTTTGGTATCGTGGGACTCGGCAACGATTCAGGACTCTAATGAGATGAGTCTCGTGAAAATAAGTCGACCACACCCAAAGTTATAAGCATTTGGAAGCATTTGGGGAAAAAAATTCACCACTAGATGGCACTGTTTCGAAACTTCTCAGGCTCCTTCAGGACATCATGCTGATGACCCATACCGAGTTTCGTAACGATAGGTTCATGCATTCCTAAAATACAGCATTTTAGCACATAATTCAAAATGGCCGACAGCCAAAATGGCTGATCTGGGAAAATTGGATATCAGTCGACTCAGCATGATGCCCTGAATCTAACAAGACCACTTTTATGATTTTTGGACAAACCATTCAGAAGTTATAAGCAAAAACAGCCATTTTTCATATCTCCGGACCAGTAGGTGGCACTGCGCCGAAACGCAGCATGTAGGCTCAGGTCATGCTTGTGATGATATGTGTTTAGTTTGGTCTGAATACGATAAAGTGTTGCGGAGATACAGGCTTGTGTCTGTTTTCGGAAGCGCTACATAAAATTTGTTTGCGCGGTATTCGAGAACGGTTTGACGAATCAACACGAATTGCATAACTTTTTGTCGGCATGGTCTGAAGATGATCTGATTCAATTTTCGTGGAAATTGGAGCAACGGCCTAGGAGGAGTTCGAAAAAGTAGGTTTTTTGAAAAATTCAAAATGGCGGAAAAATTATAATGACGGAAAATGACGTCATATGGTGCAATCGAATCGTCATGAGCTCAGGAATTAGAGGAAAAAAGAATTTTGTTTCTAGCCCTTGTGGTTCAAAAGTTATTAGCATAAACATGACTGCAACTTTGGACAGGTGGTGGCGCTAGAGGGAATGACTTAGACACACCAAAATTGGTGTATTTAATGTTGGGACTATCCTCTATCAGAATGTCAAACCATTACAACTTTCCCGCGATCGGTTCTATGGGCTGCCATAGACTCCCAGTCGGAAGAAGGAAGAATAATAATAATAATAATAATAATAAGAACGGGAACAAAAACAATAGGTGCCTCCGCACCTTCGGTGCTTGGCCCCTAAATATAGCTGCAAGCAGCAATTATCGGGGCCAAGCGCAAGCAGATGACAGGATATGCCAACATGGCTGAAGGTGTCAGACCATCTGCAACAATGAGCAATTAAATACATTTAAAGAGGATTTTAGGCGAAATGGCTGAAAAATCATATAAAAAGTCATTCAAAATATGATTTAATGGATTATCACTTTCGACCAATAGGTGGCGCAGTTACAAATGTGATGTGATGTGGTCAGAGTGAAGTGACAATGACACATACAAAGTTTGGTGTCAATATGTCAAGGCATTGCAGAGATAAAGCCTGAATAGTGCTTTTAGCATCATGCCTCAAGTTTGCTGCTACGCTATACGAAAACGGTTTCGTCTATAGACACGAAATCCATAACTTTTAGTCAGCACAGTCTGGAGATGATACGATTCGATTTTGGTGAAAATCGGACAAACGGTCTAGGAGGAGTTCGAAAAAGTAGGTTTTGAATGAAAATCAAGATGGCGGACAGGAAGTTTGGCCAAATAAGGAAAACTTGGTATCTATGTTCTCGGCTTGACCCAAGGAATCTATTAAGACCAGTGGCATTTCAGTAGTCAGATTTATTCAAAAGTTATTAGCCTTTATGGAAATGTTGTTATAACTTTTGACCACTAGGTGGCACTGTCTTGAAATATTTTGGGTACCTTCAGGGAATGGTGCTGATGGCACATTTTGAGTTTCGTAATATTACACCAATGCATTTGTTTAGTATAGCATTTTATTTCACAAAACTGTATTGAAGTCAATGGGAATTTCATGTTTTGTTCTATTATAGCGCTACCAAGAGGCTGAGTCCCACCATTTTTTTTACATGTCCTCAGAGTTAGCTCGTACATATGTGTGTCGATTTTGGTGAAAATATCTCAATTCGCTTCGGAGTTATAGACATTTATATGAAAAAACACGTAAAAAATGACTGACACATGACTTTGATTGGAATTTACTACCCCTAAACATCAATATTTTCGCATTTGGGCATTGGCGTATAGCTATCGACCTATGTTTCCAAACTTCTGAAGGTGGTTTCGTCTCGATCGGACTAGCGGTTTCGAAGATATAGCCAAATGTTTTTTAAGCGCTAAATCACAACGCTACACAAACCGTAAGGCAAAACCTAGCATGTTTGGTATCGTGGGACTCAGCAACGATTCAGGACTCTAATGAGATGAGTCTCGTGAAAATAAGTCGACCACACCCAAAGTTATAAGCATTTGGAAGCATTTGGGGAAAAAAATTCACCACTAGGTGGCACTGTTTCGAAACTTCTCAGGCTCCTTCAGGGCATCGTGTTGATGATCCATTCCGAGTTTTGTAACGATACATTCACGCGTTCATAAAATACAGCATTTTAGCACATAATTCAAAATGGCCGACAGCCAAAATGGCTGATCGGGGAAAATTGGATATCAGTCGACTCAGCATGATGCCCTGAATCTAACGAGACCACTTTTATGATTTTTGGACAAACCATTCAGAAGTTATAAGCAAAAATAGCCATTTTTCATATCTCCGGACCAGTAGGTGGCACTGTGCCGAAACGCAGCATGTTGCCTCAGGTCATGCTTGTGATGAGATGTACCAAGTTTGGTCTTAATATGATAAAGTGTTGAGGAGATACTGGCTTGTGTCTGTTTTCGCAAGCGCTACGTAAAATTTGTTTGCGCGGTATTCGAGAACGGTTTGATAAATCAACACGAATTCCATAACTTTTTGTCGGCATGGTCTGATGATGATCTGATTCAATTTTCGTGGAAATTGGAGCAACGGCCTAGGAGGAGTTTGAAAAAGTAGGTTTTTCGGAAAATTCAAAATGGCGGAAAAATTATTATGACGAAAAATGACGTCATAGGGTGCAATCGAATCGCCCTGAGCTCAGAAATCAGAGGAAAAAAGAATTTTGTTTCTAGCCCTTGTGGTTCAAAAGTTATTAGCAGAAACATGAGTGAAACTTTGGACAGTTGGTGGCGCTAGAGGGAATGACTTAGACACACCAAAATTGGTGTATTTAATGTTGGGACTGTCCTCTATCAGAATGTCAAACCATTACAACTTTCCCGCAATCGGTTCTATGGGCTGCCATAGACTCCCAGTCGGAACAATGAAGAATAATAATAATAATAATAAATATAGCTGCAAGCAGCCATTACCGGGGCCAAGCTGAATAAGACGACAAGACATGCCGACATGTCTGAAAGTGTCAGACCAACTGCAACAATGAGCAATTAAAGACATTTAAAGAGGATTTTAGGCAAAATGCCTGAAAAATCATAGAAACAATAAATAAAAATATGATTTGATGGATTATCACTTTCGACCAATAGGTGGCGCAGTTACAAAACTGATGTGATGTGGTCAGAGTGAAGTGACAATGACACATGCAAAGTTTGGTGTCAATATGTCAAGGCATTGCAGACATAAAGCCTGAATAATGCTTTTAGCATCATGCCTCAAATTTGCTGCTGCGCTATACGAAAACGGTTTTGTCAATCGACACGAAATCCATAACTTTCAGTCGGCACGGTCTGGAGATGATATGATTCGATTTTGGTGAAAATCGGACAAACGGTGTAGGAGGAGTTCGAAAAAGTAGGTTTTTAATGAAAATAGCATTTTATTTCACAAAACTGTATTGAAGTCAATGGGAATTTTATGTTTTGTTCTATTATAGCGCCACCAAGAGGCTCAGTCTCACAATTTTTTTTACGTGTCCTCAGAGTGAGCCCATACATATGTGTGTCAGTTTTGGTGAAAAAATCTCAATTTGCTTCAGAGTTATAGGCATTTATATGAAAAAACACGTAAAAAATGACTGACACATGACTTTGTTTGGAATTTACTACCCCTAAACATCAATATTTTCGCATTTGGGCATTGGCGTACAGCTATCGACCTATGTTTCCAAACTTCTGACGGTGGTTTCGTCTCGATCGGACTAGCGGTTTCGAAGATATAGCCAAATGTTTTTTAAGCGCTAAATCACAACGCTACACAAACCGTAAGGCAAAACCTAGCATGTTTGGTATCGTAGGACTCGGCAAGGTTTCAGGAGTCTAATTAGATGAGTCTCGTGAAAATAAGTTGACCACACCCAAAGTTATAAGCATTTGAAAAAAAAATTCACCACTAGGTGGCGCTGTTTCGCAACTTCTCACGCTCCTTCAGGACAACGTGCTGATGACCCATACCAAGTTTCGTAACAATTCGTTCATGCGTTCTTAAAATACAGTATTTTAGCACAAAATTCAAAATGGCCGACAGTCAAAAGGGCCGATATGGTAAAACTGGATATCAGTCGAATCGGCATATTGCCCTGAATCTAACGATACCAATTTTATGATTTTTGGACAAACTGTTCAGAAGTTATAAGCAAAAATAGCCATTTTTCATATCTCCGGACCAGTAGGTGGCGCTGCGCCGAAACGCAGCATGTAGCCTCAGGTCATGCTTGTGAGTACATGTACCAAGTTTGGTCTGAATACGATAAACCTTTGCGGAGATACAGCCTTACGACTGTTTTTGCTAGCGCTACGTAAAATGTATTCGTGCGTTTATCGAAAACGGTTTGACGAATCAATTTGAATTCCATAACTTTTGGTCAACACTGCCTGAAGATGATCTGGTTCAATTTTCGTGCAAATCGGACAAACCGTCTAGGACGAGTTCGAAAAAGTAGCTTTTTCAGAAAATTAAAAATGGCGGCCATATTTATATGACGGAAAATGACGTCATAGGGTGCAATCGAATCGGCATGAGCTCAGAAATAAGAGGAAAAAAGAATTTTGTTGATTGGCCTTACGGTTCAAAAGTTATTAGCAAAATAAAAGTGAAACTTTGGACAGGTGGTGGCGCTAGAGGGAATGACTTAGAAACACAAAAATTGGTGTATTTAATGTTGGGACTGTCCTCTATCAGAATGTCAAACCAAAACAACTTTCCCGCAATCGGTTCTATGGGCTGCCATAGACTCCAAGAGCGGAAGAAGAAGAAGAAGAAGAAGAAGAAGAATAAGAACGCGAACGGATACAATAGGTGCCTCCGCACCTTCGGTGCTTGGCCCCTAAATATAGCTGCAAGCAGCCATTACCGGGGCCAAGCAGAATAGAAAGGAAGGAATCTATTAAGACCAGTGGCATTTCAATAGCCAGATTTATTCAAAAGTTATTAGCCTTTTTGGAAATGTTGTTATAACTTTTGACCACTAGGTGGTGCTGTTTCGAAATATTTTGAGTACCTTCAGGGGATGGTGTTGTTGGCACATTCTGAGTTTTGTAATATTACACCAATGCATTTGTTAAGTATAGCATTTTATTTCACAAAACTGCATTGAAGTCAATGGGAATTTCATGTTTTGTTTTATTATAGCGCCACCAAGAGGCTCAGTCCCACCATTTTTTTTATGTGTCCTCAGAGTGAGCCCATACATATATGTGTCGATTTTGGTGCAAAAATCTCAATTTGCTTCGGAGTTATAGACATTTATATGAAAAAACAAGTAAAAAATGACTGACACATGACTTTGTTTGAATTTTACTACCCCTAAACATCAATATTTTCGCATTTGGGCATTGGCATATAGCTATCGACCTATGTTTCCAAACTTCTGACGGAGGTTTCGTCTCGATCGGACAATCGGTTTCGAAGATATAGCCAAATGTTTTTTAAGCGCTAAATCACAACGCTACACAAACCATAAGGCGAAACCTAGCATGTTTGGTATCGTAGGACTCGGCAAGGTTTCAGAAGACTAATTAGATGAGTCTCGTGAAAATAAGTCGACCACACCCAAAGTTATAAGCGTTTGAAAAAAAAATTCACCACTAGGTGGCGCTGTTTAGAAACTTCTCACACTCCTTCAGGACATCATGCTGATGACCCATGCCAAGTTTCGTAACAATCCGTTCATGCGTTCATAAAATACAGCATTTTAGCACATAATTAAAAATGGCCGACAGCCAAAATGACTGATCTGGGAAGATTGGATATCAGTCGACTCAGCATGACGCCCTGAATCTAACGAGACCACTTTTATGATTTTTGGACAAACCATTCAGAAGTTATAAGCAAAAACAGCCATTTTTCATATCTCCGGACCAGTAGGTGGCGCTGCGCCGAAACGCAGCATTTAGCCTCAGGTCATGCTTGTGAGGACATGTACCAGGTTTGTACTGAATACGATAAAGCGTTGCGGAGATACAGCCTTACGACTGTTTTTGCAGACGCTACGTAAAATTTGTTTGCGCTGTATTCGAGAACGGTTTGACGAATCAATACGAATTCCATAACTTTTTGTCGGCATGGTATGAAGATGATCGGATTCAATTTTCGTGGAAATTGGAGCAACGGCCTAGGAGGAGTTCGAAAAAGTAGGTTTTTTGGAAAATTTTGGTGCAATCGAATCGTCATGAGCTCAGGAATCAGAAGAAAAAGGAATTTTGTTTCTAGCCCTTGTGGTTCAAAAGTTATTAGCATAAACATGAGTGCAACTTTGGACAGTTGGTGTCGCTAGAGGGATTGGTTTTAAGACACCAAATTTGCTATGGTGACATTTCAGACTGTCCTCTATCAGTGTTCCAAATTTCAAAACTTTCCCGCAAGCGGTTCTATGGGCTGCCATAGACTCCAAGTCGGAAGAAACGGAAGAATAATAATAATAATAGGAACGGGAACAGATACAATAGGTGCCTACGCACCTTCGGTGCTTGGCCCCTAATAATAGGAACGGGAACAGATACAATAGGTGCCTACACACCTTCGGTGCTTGGCCCCTAATAATAAGAACGGGAAGAGATACAATAGGTGCCTCCGCACCTTCGGTGCTTGGCCCCTAATAAGAAGAACGGGAACAGATACAATAGGTGCCTACGCAGATTCGGTGCTTGGCCCAAGCACACAAGCATCAAAAGACATTAAGTTTTATTTAGCAAGCATTTAACAACTGCCATCATAGATGAAAAAGTCAATTTACAGCCAATACAGGCAGTTTAACATAGGAAATATATGGTTTTAAAGCGTTTTTACAGTTATAGCACCTTTTTCCTAGTCTTCTTATAGTCTTGCTTGATCTCCACCACTTTTATTAGTAGTACTCAAAGTTTGCCCATATATATGTGTCAGATTTGTTGTAAATATTTAATTTTGATAAGGAGTTTAGACAATTATATTCAGTGGCGTAACGAGCCACCACCGGGCCCTTTAGTAGGATTATCAAGGCGGGCCCCTTGATGACGCAATTGATGACATTGATGACGCAATGTTTGCGAGCAGGCTACCATGAATAGGGCAGGATATGATCATACACAGCATATAAGAGATGAGATGACTAACAAAATCAGGAGTAGCCTACGCTCACCAAAAACAAAACAAAAAAAAACAACAAAAAAACAATAGGGACAGCGCACTATAAAACATTGTTAGGCCTAAGTCCAAATACATGAAAAAGATGCTCTTTTACATTATAGCGGGATTTTCCGGGCTTTCCTATGTGCAACTGCAAAGTTGTCGATTAGATCAGGATTGTGCGCACAGGCATTCTCAATTGCCCCCTCGCAGGGAGTTTGATTGACAGGCGATCTGACTAATCATAATCCGCCATTTTGTCCAACAAAGCAGTCAGGAGAGTTAGTAGATTAACATAGGAGGATTTAAATTTGAAAAACAAAGTGTACTGACGTCTTAGCACTTTAAAACAACATTCCTTTTATGTTCATTCATGTTTATTTTAATGCTTTAAATTAACTAGAAGGAAGAGATGATCGGTTCACAAGCAGCTTTAACTGAGCCTCGAGTCTACAGCGATCTGTCAGACACATTAAAGAGTCACAAAACGGTATTTATTGTTTAAATGTCTCTAAAAAATTACATTTGAAAGGTGAGACTTTGTTTCATATCAAAAGTACTTGTCTGTCACCGCGCAGTCTTTTTTCTGATCCGCAATGTATTTTTCACTGCGTGAGAACTTGGTGTGGTGTGAGAGTGGCGTTGCTTGTCAGACATAGCAACAGTAACTAAAGTGGGCGGGTCTTTGCGACCGGTCATTGACAGTATGGACGGGGATTCACCAGTCCCAATTCAAAACAAATTTCATCACAATCCATCATTGTTCGTTTTAAACATGTGAGAGCATCAAAATGATCCATGCGTGAAATTGATTGGATTTAATTTATTTATGTCAGTTCCTATCATAATTTTAACATTTTGGCGTTATTGTTTAGCTATTTACCTATGTTTTCAAATTTCCTTTGTTTTTTTGTTGTTGTCTAGATCAGACTAACGGCTTTGAAGATAAACACAATTTTTTAAAGCTCTAAATGACACTTACAAAAACCATAAGGCGAAACCTGGCATGTTTGGTATTGTTGGACTCGGCAAGGATTCTTAGGAGGTCATTCCTGTGAAAAAAACACGGGCTTCCTTGAAACTTTTAAGGCTCCTTCAAGGCTTTGTGCCAATGACGTATACTGAGTTTTTTTAGATACACCAATGTTCTCATAGACTATCATGGCACCCTGGATAAAGACACTGCGTGCCAATTTTCAGTAGACTAACGGTTGGGTGCGCTTATAGCTATTTTCATGATTTTTTTCACTGTTATAGTGCCACCAAGTGGCCAATTGTCATGATTTTTTTCATGTCAACTCAAATTGAGCTTATGAACATGTGTCCCAAGTTTAGTGAAAATATCTCTTTCCGTTCACAAGTTATAACCATTTTATAGCACCACCAAGTGGCCAATTGTCATGATTTTTTTTCACGTGACCTCAGAATGAGCTCATGAACATGTGTCCCAAGTTTTGCGAAAATATCTCTTTCTGTTCACAATTTATAACCGTTTTAGTAAAAGTGGCCCTTGTGCCATCAAAGATTTTGGTCCCCCTTATCGACCGTTAATTGAAATTTTGAATTTTTTGGATGATTATTGATTGTCAGACTCCAGAGAATATTCTTGCAGTGGTTTGGTTCCAATTGGGCAAAAAACCAAGGAGAAGTTCGCAAAAATAGGTTTTTCAAAAAAATGCAATTTACTCGAAATTGGCGCCTGAAGGGCGAGCAAATCGGAGATAGCCATTTTGTCCGCCTTGAGCCAAGGATTCCAACGATATAAGACACTTGATCCTGGGACAAACGGTCTAAGAGTTATGGGCGATTTTGTACTTTTGGTCGCTGTAGCGCCACCTATGGGCCATTCGGGGTCATACTCTGATAGGTTGTCCCCAAATCGAGGCCTACCATCTGGCCAGGTTTCACGTCTCTAGGCCTTACGGTTTGGCCTGCACGATGCGTTTTACGAATCCTTACAATTACAATAGGGTTTCAGCATTTCATGCTTGAACCCCTAATAAGAATGAAGGCTTTTTGCCAGTTATAGCGCCACCTATGGTCCGATCTCCATGAAACTCTGCATGCTTCCTCACCATGTTCTGACACATATGCTCATCAATTTTGGTGAAGTCCTGAGTTTTCATTTGGGATTTATAGGATTTTTAGTGTATTTTGCCACGCCCCTTTTCTAAATGACCCTGTTACAGCCACCCAAATGCAAAAGTTCAACTTTTTTTCGATAATTATTGATCTAGAGAGTCCAGAGAAATGTCCTAGACTGGTTTGGTTCCGATCTGGCGAAAAACCTAAGACTAGTTCGCAAAAGTAGGTTTCGGACAAAATTCGACATAGCAAAAAGAAATTCTGGCCTAAATCGAATTTGGAGATAGCCATTTTGTCCGCCTTGAGCCAGGGATCACAGTGGTGTAAGACACTTGAGTCTAGGACAAACGGTCTAGGAGTTATGGGCGATTTAGTACTTTTGCACTAAATCTGTAGCTGTAGCACAACGTAAAATTTGTTTGCGCGGTATTCGAGAACGGTTTGACGAATCAACACGAATTCCATAACTTTTTGTCGGTACAGTGTGGAGATGATACGATTCGATTTTGGTGAAAATCGGACAAACGGTCTAGGAGGAGTTCGAAAAAGTAGGTTTTGACTGAAAATCAAGATGGCGGACAGGAAGTTCGGCCAAATATGGCAAACTTGGTATCTATGTTCTCAGCGTGACCCAGGGAATCTATTAAGAACAGTGGCATTTCAATTGGCAGATTTATTCAAAGGTTATTAGCCTTTTTGGAAATGTTGTTATAACTTTCGACCACAAGGTGGCGCTGTTTCGAAACTTCTCACGCTCCTTCAGGGCATCGTGCTGATGACCCATACCATGTTTCGTAAGAATCCATTCATGCGTTCTTAAAATACAGCATTTTAGCACAAAATTCAAAATGGCCGACAGCCAAAATGGCCGATATGGTAAAATTGGATATCAGTCGACTTAGCATGTCGGCCTGAATCTAACGAGACCAATTTTATGGTTTTTGGGCAAACTATTCAGAAGTTATAAGCAAAAATAGCCATTTTTCATATCTCCGGACCAGTAGGTGGCGCTGCGCCGAAACGCAGCATGTAGCCTCAGGTCATGGTTGGGATGACATGTACCGAGTTTGGTCTGAATCCAATAAAGCGTTGCGGAGATACAGCCTTACGTCTGTTTTCGCAAGCGCTACGTAAAATTTGTTGGTGGTTTTTTTCGAAAATTGCTAAGCAAATCAACTTGAATTCCATAACTTTTTGTCGGCATGGTCTGTAGATGATCTGGTTCAATTTTCGTGAAAATCGGAGCAACGGCCTAGGAGGAGTTCGAAAAAGTAGGTTTTTCGGAAAATTCTAAATGGCGGAAAACTTTCCATGACGGAAAATGACGTCATAGAGTGCAATCGAATCGTCTTGAGCTAGGGAATCAGAGGAAAAAGGAATTTTGTTTCTAGCCCTTGTGGTTCAAAAGTTATTAGCCTAAACATGAGTGCAAATTTGGACAGCTGGTGGCGCTAGAGGGAATGAGTTGGAGACTCCAAATTTGCTATGGTGACTGTTCAGTCTGTCCTCTATCAGTGTGCCAAATTGCACAACTTTCCCGCAAGCGGTTCTATGGGCTGCCATAGACTCCCAGAGCGGAAGAAAAAGAAGAATTATTTTTGGTACGCTAACAGATACAATAGGTGCCTACGCACATTCTGTGCTTGGCCCCTAATAATAATAAGAACGGGAACAGATACAATAGGTGCCTACGCACCTTCGGTGCTTGGCCCCTAATAATAATAATAATAATAAGAACGGGAACGAAAACAATAGGTGCCTCCGCACCTTCGGTGCTTGGCCCCTAATAATAAGAACGCGAACGGATACAATAGGTGCCTCCGCACCTTCGGTGCTTGGCCCCTAATAATAAGAACGCGAACGGATACAATAGGTGCCTCCGCACCTTCGGTGCTTGGCCCCTAAATATAGCTGCAAGCAGCAATTACCGGGGCCAAGCAGAATAAGACGACAAGACATGCCGACATGTCTGAAAGTGTCAGACCAACTGCAACAATGAGCAATTAAAGACATTTAAAGAGGATTTTAGACGAAATGGCTGAAAAATCATAGAAACAGTAATTAAAAATATGATTTAATGGATTATCACTTTCGACAAATAGGTGGCGCAGTTACAAAACTGATGTGATGTGGTCAGAGTGAGGAGACAATGACACATACAAAGTTTGGTGTCAATATGTCAAGGCATTGCAGAGATAAAGCCTGAATAGTGCTATTAGCATCATGCCTCAAATTTGCTGCTGCGCTATACGAAAACGGTTTCGTCAATTGACACGAAATCCATAACTTTTAGTCGGCACAGTCTGGGGATGATACGATTCGATTTTGGTGAAAATCGGACAAACGGTGTGGGAGGAGTTCGAAAAAGTAGGTTTTGAATGAAAATAGCATTTTATCTCACAAAACTGTATTGAAGTCAATGGGAATTTCATGTTTTGTTCTATTATAGCGCCACCAAGAGGCTCAGTCCCACAATTTTTTTTACGTGTCCTCAGAGTGAGCCTATACATATGTGTGTCAGTTTTGGTGAAAATATCTCAATTTGCTTTAGAGTTATAAACATTTATATGAAAAAACACGTAAAAAATGACTGACACATGACTTTGTTTGAATTTTACTACCCCTAAACATCAATATTTTCGCATTTGGGCATTGGTGTATAGCTATCGACCTATGTTTCCAAACTTCTGACGGTGGTTTCGTCTCGATCGGACAAGCGGTTTCGAAGATATAGCCTAATGTTTTTTAAGCGCTAAATCACAACGCTACACAAACCGTAAGGCGAAACCTAGCATGTTTGGTATCGTAGGACTCGGCAAGGTTTCAGGAGTCTAATTAGATGAGTCTCGTGAAAATAAGTCGACCGCACCCAAAGTTATAAGCATTTGAAAAAAAAAATTCCCCACTAGGTGGCGCTGTTTCGAAACTTCTCACACTCCTTCAGGACATCGTGCTGATGACCCATGCCAAGTTTCGTAACAATCCGTTCATGCGTTCATAAAATACAGCATTTTAGCACATAATTCAAAATGGCCGACAGTCAAAATGGCCGATATGGTAAAATTGGATATCAGTCGACTCGGCATGTCGCCCTGAATCTAACGAGACCAATTTTATGATTTTTGGACAAACTGTTCAGAAGTTATAAGCAAAAATAGCCATTTTTCATATCTCCGGACCAGTAGGTGGCGCTGCGCCGAAACGCAGCATGTAGCCTCAGGTCATGCTTGTGATGACATGTACCAAGTTTGGTCTGAATACGATAAACCGTTGCAGAGATACAGCCTTACGACTGTTTTTGCAGGCGCTACGTAAAATTTGTTCGTGCGTTTATTGAAAACGGTTTGACGAATCAATTTGAATTCCATAACTTTTGGTCAGCACTACCTGAAGATGATCTGGTTCAATTTTCGTGCAAATCGGACAAACCGTCTAGGACGAGTTCGAAAAAGTAGGTTTTTCGAATGAATCAAAATGGCGGCCATATTTTTATTACAGAAAATGAAGTCATAGGATGCAATCGAATCGGCATGAGCTCAGGAATCAGAGGAAAAAATAATTTTGTTGATTGGCCTTACAGTTCAAAAGTTATTAGCAAAATAAAAGTGAAACTTTGGACAGGTGGTGGCGCTAGAGGGAATGACTTAGAAACACCAAAATTGGTGTATTTAAGGTTGGGACTGTGCTCTATCAGAATGTCAAACCAAAACAACTTTCCCGCAATCGGTTCTATGGGCTGCCATAGACGCCCAGTCGGAAGAAGAATAATAATAAATATAGCTGCAAGCAGCCATTACCGGGGCCAAGCAGAATAAGACGACAAGACATGCCGACATGTCTGAAAGTGTCAGACCAACTGCAACAATGAGCAATTAAAGACATTTAAAGAGGATTTTAGGCAAAATGCCTGAAAAATCATAGAAACAATAATTAAAAATATGATTTGATGGATTATCACTTTCGACCAATAGGTGGCGCAGTTACAAAACTGATGTGATGTGGTCAGAGTGAAGTTACAATGACACATACAAAGTTTGGTGTCAATATGTCAAGGCATTGCAGAGATAAAGCCTTAATTAATGCTATTAGCATCATGCCTCAACTTTGCTGCTGCGCTATACGAAAACGGTTTCGTCTATCGACACGAAATCCATAACTTTTAGTCGGCACGGTCTGGAGATGATACGATTCGATTTTGGTGAAAATCGGACAAACGGTCTAGGAGGAGTTCGAAAAAGTAGGTTTTGAATGAAAATCAAGATGGCGGACAAGAAGTTTGACCAAATAAGGAAAATTTGGTATCTATGTTCTCGGCTTGACCCAAGGAATCTATTAAGACCAGTGACATTTACATAGGCCGATGTATTCAAAAGTTATTAGCAGTTTTGGAAATGTTGTTATAACTTTTGACCACTAGGTGGCGCTGTCTCTAAATATTTTGGGTACCTTCAGGGGATGGTGCTGATGGCACATTCTGAGTTTCGTAATATTACACCAATGCATTTGTTTAGTATAGCATTTTATTTCACAAAACTGCATTGAAGTCAATGGGAATTTCATGTTTTGTTCTATTATAGCGCCACCAAGAGGCTCAGTCCCACCATTTTTTTAATGTGTCCTCAGAGTGAGCCCATACATATATGTGTCGATTTTGGTGCAAAAATCTCAATTTGCTTCGGAGTTATAGACATTTATATGAAAAAACACGAAAAAAATGACTGACACATGACTTTGATTGAATATTACTACCCCTAAACATCAATATTTTCGCATTTGGGCATTGGCGTATAGCTATCGACCTATGTTTCCAAACTTCTGACGGTGGTTTCGTCTCGATCGGACTAGCGGTTTCAAAGATATAGCCAAATGTTTTTTAAGCGCTAAATCACAACGCTACACAAACCGTAAGGCGAAACCTAGCATGTTTGGTATCGTAGGACTCGGCAACGATTCAGGAGTCTAAAAAGATGAGTTTCGTGAAAATAAGTCGACCACACCCAAAGTTATAAGCATTTGAAAAAAAAAATTCACCACTAGGTGGCGCTGTTTCGAAACTTCTCAGGCTCATTCAGGGCATCGTGCTGATGACCCATACCACATTTCGTAACAATCCGTTCATGCGTTCATAAAATACAGAATTTTAGCACAAAATTCAAAATGGCCGACAGCCAAAATGACCGATATGGTCAAATTGGATATCAGTCGACTCGGCATGTTGCCCTGAATCTAACGAGACCAATTGTATGATTTTTGGACAAACTGTTCAGAAGTTATAAGCAAAAATAGCCATTTTTCATATCTCCGGACCAGTAGGTGGCGCTGCGCCGAAACGCAGCATGTAGCCTCAGGTCATGCTTGTGAGTACAAGTACCAAGTTTGGTCTGAATACGATAAACCGTTGCGGAGATACGGCCTTACGACTGTTTTTGCTAGCGCTACGTAAAATGTATTTGTGCGTTTATTGAAAACGGTTTGACGAATCCATTTGAATTCCATAACTTTTGGTCAGCACTACCTGAAGATGATCTGGTTCAATTTTCGTGCAAATCGGACAAACCGTCTAGGACGAGTTCGAAAAAGTAGCTTTTTTTGAAAATTCAAGATGGCGGCCATATTTTTATGACGGCAAATGACGTCATAGGGTGCAATCGAATCGCCATGAGCTCAGGAATCAGAGGAAAAAAGAATTTCGCTAATTGGCCTTACGGTTCAAAAGTTATTAGCAAAATAAAAGTGAAACTTTGGACAGGTGGTGGCGCTAGAGGGAATGACTTAGAAACACCAAAATTGGTGTATTTAATGTTGAGACGGTCCTCTATCAGAATGTCAAACCAAAACAACTTTCCCGCAATCGGTTCTATGGGCTGCCATAGACTCCCATGGCGGAAGAATAATAATAATAATAATAATAATAATAATAATAAGAAACGGAACAGATACAATAGGTGCCTCCGCACCTTCGGTGCTTGGCCCCTAATTAAAGCTGCAAGCAGCATTTATCGGGGTTCAAGCAGTTAAGGCCTTTAAGGCATTTAAGCACAAAAGCATCAAAAGTTATTAAGATTTATTTAGCAAGCATGTAACCACTGACATAATAGATGGAAAAGACCATTTACAGCCAATACAGGCAATTTGCCATGGGATATATATGGTTTTAAAGCTTTTTAACAGTTATAGCGCCACCTATGGTCCGATCTCCATAAAATTGTTTACTGTGACCTCAAATTGAACCCATACACATGTGTACTGAGTTTGGTGAAGATATCTCATTTACTTCTTGAGTTATAGCCATTTGAGTAAAATAGGCTCCTCCCACAACGATTTGCCACATTCTAGAATTATTTAATATGATTCTAGCATGATTTACTATCATATACCATGTTCCAGAATGATTTATTAGGATTCTAGCATGATTTACCTTGATACACCTCATTTCAGTATTATTTACTATGATTTACAATGTTTCTAGCATGATTAACCACATTACTAGCAATTATGTGAAGTGTCAGTGCAAATGAGGTGATGAACACTGACAAAATATTATTGTGTTATAATAGTTAGTTATATACGTGATTTTTAGTGTGTGTCCAAGTATGAATGCAAAAGCACATGTAAAAGCTCCAAAACTCTGGAATAGCCTTCCTGATACTGTTCGTTGCTCAGACTCGCTCTCCCAGTTTAAAACTAGATTAAAGTCGCATCTCTTCAGCCAGGCATTCATATAATATTTTTAATCTTACAGTTCAAATTACAATCCGGCCTCTAGTTAATAAACGCCAGAGGAGAACTGGCCCCCGACTGAGCCTGGGTTCTCCCAAGGATTTTTTTTTCTCCATTGGGTCACCTGATGGAGTTTTAGGACACTATTAGGTCACTTGATGGAGTTTTTCGGTTCCTTGCCACTGTTGCCTTTGGCTTGCTCAGTTGGGGATATTCTGGGGATATCTAATTTGATTTTATCAATAAATTCCACTAGAAACAAACCTTGTTGTATTATTTTAATTTAATACTGTGAAGCTGCTTCGATACAATCTGTATTGTGAAAAGCGCTATACAAATATACTTGACTTGACTTGACTTAAAATATTTCATTATTGAGTAGAATGGCCAGCAGAGGGCACTAGAAGACCACTTATTGGCTCACTTTCACTTTAAACCAGTTTTCTGCACTAAAGCAAACCAGTTTTTCCATGTTAACTCAATGCATGCTTACACACACACACACACACACACACACACACACACACACACACACACACACACACACACACAGTTTAGTTAACCATGGTTTACCATGATATACCACGTTCTAGTATTATTTACCAGGAGATAAACGACAATCTAGTATTATTTACTTTGATTTACCATGTTTCTAGCCTGATTTATCACATTACTAGCAATTATTTGAAGTGTCAGTGCAAATAAAGTGATTAACACTGACAAAATATGATTGTGTTATAAAAGTTATTGCTATATAAGTGATTTTTTTAGTGTGTATTCAAGTATGAATGCAAGCACATGTTGAAATATTTCATTAATAAGTAGAATGGCCAGCAGAGGGCAGTAGAAGACCACTTATTGGCTCACTTTCACTTTAAACCAGTTTTCTGCACTAAAGCAAACCAGTTTATCCATGTTAACTCAATGCATGCTTACACACACACACACACACACACACACACACACACACACACACACACACACACACACACACACACACACACACAGACACACACACACAGCATAGTTAACCATGATTTACCATGATTTACCACATTACTAGCAATTATTTGAAGTGTCAGTGCAAATAAAGTGATTAACACTGACAAAATATGATTGTGTTATAATAGTTATTGCTATATAAGTGATTTTTAGTGTGTATTCAAGTATAAATGCAAGCACATGTGGAAAAATTTAATTAATAAGTAGAATGGCCAGCAGAGGGCAGTAGAAGACCACTTATTGGCTCACTTTCACTTTAAACCTCATGATTTTGACCAGTTTTCTGCACTAAAGCAAACCAGTGTTTCCATGTTAACTCAATAATGCATACTTGCTACATATGCTACACACAATAATGCTACACACACACACACACACACACACACACACACACACACACACACACAAATGTTTTAGTGATATTGGTGTCACATTCACCTTCATCACATTCACCTTCTGTCTTCATCACATTCACTATCTGTCGTCATCACCTGCACCTGCTCCTCATCACCCTCCTCATCATCACCTGCTCCTCATCATCATAACCGTCACCTGTTGTCCTTGTCTTGATCTGTGTATTTAAGTTCCCCTCTCATCCATTATCATTGTCGGTTATTGTTTGTGCACTAGCACTCTGTTATGTTTGTTTTCATGTTGGAAAATAAAACCTTTGTTATATTTGTACCACACACACACACACACACACACACACACACACACACACACACACACACCATCATTTATCATGATTTACCATGGCTGATACCAATACCAATATGAGAAAATGACTATTTTAAACAGCGGGGGGCAGTAAAATACCACTTATTGGCTTAACATGCCATTAATTCATATCATTTTCACCTTTTTAACTGTTATAGAGGCAAATTTTGTCCGATCTGTCTGAAAATTTTCATGCTTGTTCAGGGTGATATTTCACACGTTCTGACTTGTTTTTAAGAAGGTCTGAGCATTGATTAAAGAGATATAGGCTTTCGGGGACACTTGGTAAAGGCCAGATTTTGAAGTGAACCTATTATAGCTATCCAAATGAAGTAGTTCAACTGACAATTATTGATCTAGTGAGTCCAGAGAATTGTATTGCACTAGTTTTGAACATTATGATATGAAAATTATATGATCAGAGATGGAAAAGACCATTTACAGCCAATACAGGCAGTTTATCATAGGAAATATATGATTTTAAAGCTTTTTAACAGTTATAGCGCCACCTATCGTCCGATCTCCATAGAATTTTTCATGCTTGTTAATGATGTTATGTCACATATGCTGACCACTTTTTGTGAAGTTCTGAGTTTTTATTTAGGATTTATAGGCTTTTTAATGTATTTTGACACGCCCATTTTATAAATGACCCTATTAGAGCCATCCAAATGCAAAAGTTCAACTTTTTTTTGATATTTTTTGATCTAGAGAGTCCAGAGAATTGTCCTAGACTGGTCTGGTTCCGATCGGGCGAAAAACCTAGGACTAGTTCGCAAAAGTAGGTTTTTAACATGTTTGCGAATATTTAATGAACGGTTTGATTGACAGCAATGGTTCTTGAGGCAAAGTTGTTCAGGATGAGGAGATCTATCAAATGATATGCATATTGTGTGGATATTTGTAACACCACGTGATTACAGAGCCATAAAACTCGTTAGCGCCAACTAGTGGCCGATTTCTTTCAAAATTCTTACAGACCTCTAGGGCCTTGAGTCGAACATGCCCATCGAGTTTCGTTCCGATCGGCCTCCGTTAACCTTGTCTAATAGGTGCTCAAATTTCATTGGCCGATGGCGGCCATGTTTTTTGAGATACGCCAATGTCCTCATACACATACATGGCACCTTAGACCAAGACACTGCATACCAATTTTCAAGTCAATCGGACTAACGGTCAGGTGGTTATAGCCTGTTTTATGTTTTTTTTCATGTTATAGCGCCACCATGTGGCCAATCGCCGCGGTTTTTTTACTGTGACCTCAGATTGACCTCTTACACATGTGTACCAAGTTTGGTGAAGATACCTCATTTACTTCTGGAGTTATAGCCATTTTAGTAAAATAGGCCCTGCCCACGACGTACGTTTTGGCGCCCCTTAGCGTCCGTGAATCGAAATTTCAACTTTTTTTCGATAGTTTTTGATATTCAGACTCAAGAGAACATTTCTGCACTGGATTGGTTCCGATCGGGCAAAAAACCTAGGACTAGTTCGCAAAAGTAGGTTTTTGACAAAATTCAAAATGGCGGAAAATCTATCATGGCGGAAATGAAATCGGAGATATACGTTTTGTTCGTCAGGCGTCCAGCTTTCCAATGATATAAGACACTTGAGTCTACGACATACGGTCTAGTAGTTATGAGCAGTTTTGCGCTTTTGGTTGCTATAGCGCCACCTATGGGCCAATCGGGGTCATACTTTTATAGGTTCTCCCCAAATTGAGGACTACCATTTGGCCAAGTTTCAAGGTTCCAGCTCTTACGGTTTGGTCTGCACGATGCGTTTAAGGGGAAAATAATAATAATAATAATAATAATAATAATAAAAATCAGTACAATTACAATAGGGTTTCAGCACTTCGTGCTTGAACCCCTAACAAGCAGCCATTACCGGGGCCAAGCAGAATAAGACGACAAGACATGCCAACATGGCTGAAGGTGTCAGACCATCTGCAACAATGAGCAATTAAATACATTTAAAGAGGATTTTAGGCGAAATGGCTGAAAAATCATATAAAAAGTCATTCAAAATATGATTTAATGGATTATCACTTTCGACCAATAGGTGGCGCAGTTACAAATGTGATGTGATGTGGTCAGAGTGAAGTGACAATGACACATACAAAGTTTGGTGTCAATATGTCAAGGCATTGCAGAGATAAAGCCTGAATAGTGCTTTTAGCATCATGCCTCAAGTTTGCTGCTATGCTATACGAAAACGGTTTCGTCTATAGACACGAAATCCATAACTTTTAGTCAGCACAGTCTGGAGATGATACGATTCGATTTTGGTGAAAATCGGACAAACGGTCTAGGAGGAGTTCGAAAAAGTAGGTTTTGAATGAAAATCAAGATGGCGGACAGGAAGTTTGGCCAAATAAGGAAAACTTGGTATCTATGTTCTCGGCTTGACCCAAGGAATCTATTAAGACCAGTGGCATTTCAGTAGCCAGATTTATTCAAAAGTTATTAGCCTTTTTGGAAATGTTGTTATAACTTTTGACCACTAGGTGGCACTTTCTTGAAATATTTTGGGTACCTTCAGGGAATGGTGCTGATGGCACATTTTGAGTTTCGTAATATTACACCAATGCATTTGTTTAGTATAGCATTTTATTTCACAAAACTGTATTGAAGTCAATGGGAATTTCATGTTTTGTTCTATTATAGCGCTACCAAGAGGCTGAGTCCCACCATTTTTTTTACATGTCCTCAGAGTGAGCTCGTACATATGTGTGTCGATTTTGGTGAAAATATCTCAATTCGCTTCGGAGTTATAGACATTTATATGAAAAAACACGTAAAAAATGACTGACACATGACTTTGATTGGAATTTACTACCCCTAAACATCAATATTTTCGCATTTGGGCATTGACGTATAGCTATCGACCTATGTTTCCAAACTTCTGAAGGTGGTTTCGTCTCGATCGGACTAGCGGTTTCGAAGATATAGCCAAATGTTTTTTAAGCGCTAAATCACAACGCTACACAAACCGTAAGGCAAAACCTAGCATGTTTGGTATCGTGGGACTCGGCAACGATTCAGGACTCTAATGGATGAGTCTCGTGAAAATAAGTCGACCACACCCAAAGTTATAAGCATTTGGAAGCATTTGGGAAAAAAAATTCACCACTAGGTGGCACTGTTTCGAAACTTCTCAGGCTCCTTCAGGGCATCGTGCTGATGATCCATTCCGAGTTTTGTAACGATACGTTCACGCGTTCATAAAATACAGCATTTTAGCACATAATTCAAAATGGCCGACAGCCAAAATGGCTGATCGGGGAAAATTGGATATCAGTCGACTCAGCATGATGCCCTGAATCTAACGAGACCACTTTTATGATTTTTGGACAACCCATTCAGAAGTTATAAGCAAAAATAGCCATTTTTCATATCTCCGGACCAGTAGGTGGCACTGTGCCGAAACGCAGCATGTTGCCTCAGGTCATGCTTGTGAAGAGATGTACCAAGTTTGGTCTGAATATGATAAAGTGTTGAGGAGATACTGGCTTGTGTCTGTTTTCGCAAGCGCTACGTAAAATTTGTTTGCGCGGTATTCGAGAACGGTTTGATGAATCAACACGAATTCCATAACTTTTTGTCGGCATGGTCTGAAGATGATCTGATTCAATTTTCGTGGAAATTGGAGCAACGGCCTAGGAGGAGTTTGAAAAAGTAGGTTTTTCGGAAAATTCAAAATGGCGGAAAAATTATTATGACGAAAAATGACGTCATATGGTGCAATCGAATCGCCCTGAGCTCAGAAATCAGAGGAAAAAAGAATTTTGTTTCTAGCCCGTGTGGTTCAAAAGTTATTAGCATAAACATGAGTGAAATTTTGGACAGTTGGTGGCGCTAGAGGGAATGACTTAGACACACCAAAATTGGTGTATTTAATGTTGGGACTGTCCTCTATCAGAATGTCAAACCATTACAACTTTCCCGCGATCGGTTCTATGGGCTGCCATAGACTCCCAGTCGGAAGAAGGAAGAATAATAATAATAATAATAATAAATATAGCTGCAAGCAGCAATTATCGGGGCCAAGCGCAAGCAGATGACAGGATATGCCAACATGGCTGAAGGTGTCAGACCAACTGGAACAATGAGCAATTAAATACATTTAAAGAGGATTTTAGGCGAAATGGCTGAAAAATCATATAAAAAGTCATTTAAAATATGATTTAATGGATTATCACTTTCGACCAATAGGTGGAGCAGTTACAAAACTGATGTGATGTGGTCAGAGTGAAGTGACAATGACATATACAAAGTTTGGTGTCAATATTTCAAGGGATTTCAGAGATAAAGCCTGAATAGTGCTTTTGGCATCATGCCTCAACTTTGCTGCTGCGCTATACGAAAACAGTTTCGTCTATCGACACGAAATCCATAACTTTTAGTCGGCACAGTCTGGAGATGATACGATTCGATTTTGGTGAAAATCGGACAAACGGTCTAGGAGGAGTTCGAAAAAGTAGGTTTTGAATGAAAATCAAGATGGCGGACAGGAAGTTTGGCCAAATAAGGAAAACTTGGTATCTATGTTCTCGGCTTGACCCAGGGAATCTATTAAGACCAGTGGCATTTCAATAGCCCGATTTATTCAAAAGTTATTAGCCTTTTTGGAAATTTTGTTATAACTTTTGACCACTAGGTGGCGCTGTCTCGAAATCTTTTGGGTACCTTCAGGGGATGGAGCTGATGGCACATTCTGAGTTTCGTAATATTACACCAATGCATTTGTTTAGTATAGCATTTTATTTCACAAAACTGTATTGAAGTCAATGGGAATTTCATGTTTTGTTCTGTTATAGCGCCACCAAGAGGCTCAGTCACACCATTTTTTTTTATGTGTCCTCAGAGTGAGCCCATACATATTTGTGTCAATTTTGGTGAAGATATCTCAATTCGCTTCGGAGTTATATACATTTATATGAAAAAACATGTAAAAAATGACTGACACATGACTTTGATTGGAATTTACTACCCCTAAACATCAATATTTTTGCATTTGGGCATTGACGTATAGCTATCGACCTATGTTTCCAAACTTCTGACGGTGGTTTCGTCTTGATCGGACTATCGGTTTCGAAGATATAGCCAAATGTTTTTTAAGCGCTAAATCACAACGCTACACAAACCGTAAGGCGAAACCTAGCATGTTTGGTATCGTGGGACTCGGCAACGATTCAGGACTGTAATGAGATGATCTCGTGAAAATAAGTCGACCACACCCAAAGTTATAAGCATTTGGGAAAAAAAATTCACCACTAGGTGGCGCTGTTTCGAAAGTTCTCAGGTTCCTTCAGGACATCGTGATGATGACCAATACCAAGTTTCGTAACAATTCGTTCATGCGTTCATAAAATACAGCATTTTAGCACAAAATTCAAAATGGCTGACAGTCAAAATGGCCGATATGGTCAAATTGCATATCAGTCGAATCGGCGTGTTGCCCTGAATCTAACGAGACCAATTTTATGATTTTTGGACAAACTGTTCAAAACCTATAAGCAAAAATAGCCATTTTCCATATCTCCGGACCAGTAAGTGGCGCTGCGCCGAAACACAGCATGTAGCCTCAGGTCATACCTGTGATGACATGTACCAAGTTTGGTCTGAATACGATAAACCGTTGCGGAGATAGAGCCCTACGACTGTTTTTGCAGGCGCTACGTAAAATTAGTTCGAGCGTTTTTCGAAAACGGTTTAACGAATCAATTTGAATTCCATAACTTTTTGTCAGCACTGCCTGAAGATGATCTGGTTCAATTTTCGTGCGAATCGGACAAACCGTCTAGGACAAGTTCGAAAAAGTAGGTTTTACGAAAAATTAAAAATGGCGGCCATATTGTTATGACGGAAAATGAAGTCATAGGGTGCAATCGAATCGGCATGAGCTCAGGAATCAGAGGAAAAAAGAATTTTGTTGATTGACCTCACGGTTCAAAAGTTATTAGCAAAATAAAAGTGAAACTTTGGACAGGTGGTGGCGCTAGAGGGAATGACTTAGAAACAACAAAATTGGTGTATTTAATGTTGGGAGAGTCCTCTATCAGAATGTCAATCCAAAACAACTTTCCCGCAATCGGTTCTATGGGCTGCCATAGACACCCAGTCGGAAGAAACGGAAGAATAATAATAATAAGAACGGGAACAGATACAATAGGTGCCTACGCACCTTCGGTGCTTGGCCCCTAATAAGAACGGGAACGAAAACAATAGGTGCCTCCGCACCTTCGGTGCTTGGCCCCTAATAATAAGAACGGGAACAGATACAATAGGTGCCTCGCACCTTCGGTGCTTGGCCCCTAAATATAGCTGCAAGCAGCCATTACCGGGGCCAAGCACAATCAGATGACAAGACATGCCAACATTGCTGAAAGTGTCAGACCAACTTCGACAATGAGCAATTAAAGACATTTAAAAAGGATTATAGGCAAAATGCCTGAAAAATCAGAGAAACAGTAAATAAAAATATGATTTAATGGATTATCACTTTTGACCAATAGGTGGCGCAGTTACAAAACTGATGTGATGTGGTCAGAGTGAAGTGACAATGACACACAAAGTTTGGTGTCAATATGTCAAGGAATTGCAGAGATAAAGCCTGAATAGTGCTATTAGCATCATGCCTCAACTTTGCTGCTGCGCTATACGAAAACGGTTTTGTCAATCGACACGAAATCCATAACTTTTAGTCGGCACGGTCTGGAGATGATACGATTCGATTTTGGTGAAAATCGGACAAACGGTCTAGGAGGAGTTCGAAAAAGTAGGTTTTGAATGAAAATCAAGATGGCGGACAGGAAGTTAGGCCAAATAAGGTAAACTTGGTATCTATGTTCTCAGCTTGACCCAAGGAATCTACTAAGATGAGTTGCATTACAATAGGCCAATTTATTCAAAAGTTATTAGCAATTTTGGAAATTTTGTTATAACTTTTGACCACTAGGTGGCGCTGTTTCTAAATATGTTGGGTACCTTCAGGGGATGGTGCAGATGGCACATTCTGAGTTTTGTAATATTACACCAATGCATTTGTTTAGTATAGCATTTTATTTCACAAAACTGTATTGAAGTCAATGGGAATTTCATGTTTTGTTCTATTATAGCGCCACCAAGAGGCTCAGTCCAACCATTTTTTTTATGTGTCCTCAGAGTGAGCCCATACATATGTGTGTCGATTTTGGTGAAAATATCTCAATTTGCTTCGGAGTTATAGACATTTATATGAAAAAACACGTAAAAAATGACTGACACATGACTTTGATTGAATATTACTACCCCTAAACATCAATATTTTCGCATTTGGACATTGGCGTATAGCTATCGACCTATGTTTCCAAACTTCTGACGGTGGTTTCGTCTCGATCGGACTAGCGGTTTCAAAGATATAGCCAAATGTTTTTTAAGCGCTAAATCACAACGCTACACAAACCGTAAGGCGAAACCTAGCATGTTTGGTATCATAGGACTCGGCAATGATTCAGGAGTCTAAAAAGATGAGTTTCGTGAAAATAAGTTGACCACACCCAAAGTTATAAGCATTTGAAAAAAAAAATTCACCACTAGGTGGCGCTGTTTCGAAACTTCTCACGCTCCTTCAGGACATCGGGCTGATGACCCATACCAAGTTCCGTAACAATCCGTTCATGTGTTCTTAAAATACAGCATTTTAGCACAAAATTCAAAATGGCCGACAGCCAAAATGGCCGATATGGTAATATTGGATATCAGTGGACTCGGCATGTTACCCTGAATCTAACGAGACCAATTTTATGATTTTTGGACAAACTGTTCAGAAGTTATAAGCAAAAATAGCCATTTTTCATATCTCCGGACCAGTAGGTGGCGCTGCGCCGAAACACAGCATGTAGCCTCAGGTCATGCTTGTGATGACATGTACCAACTTTGGTCTGAATCTGATAAAGCGTTGCGGAGATACGGCTTTACATCTGTTTTCGCAAGCGCTACGTAAAATTTATTCGTGGGTTTATCGAAAACTGTTAAGCGAATCAACTTGAATTCCATAACTTTTTGTCAGCATGGTCTGTAGATGATCTGGTTTAATTTTCGTGCAAATCGGACAAACCGTCTAGGACGAGTTCGAAAAAGTAGCTTTTTAGATAAATTCAAAATGGCGGCCATATTGTTATGACGGAAATTACGTCATAGGGTGCAATCGAATTGGCATGAGCTCAGGAATCAGAGAGAAAAAGAATTTTGTTGATTGGCCTTACGGTTCAAAAGTTATTAGCAAAATAAAAGTGAAACTTTGGACAGGTGGTGGCGCTAGAGGGAATGACTTAGACACACCAAAATTGGTGTATTTAATGTTGGGACTGTCCTCTATCAGAAAGTCAAACCAAAACAACTTTCCCGCATTCTGTTCTATGGGCTGCCATAGACTCCCAGTTGGAAGAAGGAAGAATAATAATAATAAGAACGGGAACAGATACAATAGGTGCCTCCGCACCTTCGGTGCTTGGCCCCTAAATATAGCTGCAAGCAGCAATTATCGGGGCCAAGCGCAAGCAGATGACAGGATATGCCAACATGGCTGAAGGTGTCAGACCATCTGCAACAATGAGCAATTAAATACATTTAAAGAGGATTTTAGGCGAAATGGCTGAAAAATCATATAAAAAGTCATTCAAAATATGATTTAATGGATTATCACTTTCGACCAATAGGTGGCGCAGTTACAAATGTGATGTGATGTGGTCAGAGTGAAGTGACAATGACACATACAAAGTTTGGTGTCAATATGTCAAGGCATTGCAGAGATAAAGCCTGAATAGTGCTTTTAGCATCATGCCTCAAGTTTGCTGCTACGCTATACGAAAACGGTTTCGTCTATAGACACGAAATCCATAACTTTTAGTCAGCACAGTCTGGAGATGATACGATTCGATTTTGGTGAAAATCGGACAAACGGTCTAGGAGGAGTTCGAAAAAGTAGGTTTGGAATGAAAATCAAGATGGCGGACAGGAAGTTTGGCCAAATAAGGAAAACTTGGTATCTATGTTCTCGGCTTGACCCAAGGAATATATTAAGACCAGTGGCATTTCAGTAGTCAGATTTATTCAAAAGTTATTAGCCTTTATGGAAATGTTGTTATAACTTTTGACCACTAGGTGGCACTGTCTTGAAATATTTTGGGTACCTTCAGGGAATGGTGCTGATGGCACATTTTGAGTTTCGTAATATTACACCAATGCATTTGTTTAGTATAGAATTTTATTTCACAAAACTGTATTGAAGTCAATGGGAATTTCATGTTTTGTTCTATTATAGCGCTACCAAGAGGCTGAGTCCCACCATTTTTTTTACATGTCCTCAGAGTGAGCTCGTACATATGTGTGTCGATTTTGGTGAAAATATCTCAATTCGCTTCGGAGTTATAGACATTTATATGAAAAAACACGTAAAAAATGACTGACACATGACTTTGATTGGAATTTACTACCCCTAAACATCAATATTTTCGCATTTGGGCATTGGCATATAGCTATCGACCTATGTTTCCAAACTTCTGAAGGTGGTTTCGTCTCGATCGGACTAGCGGTTTCGAAGATATAGCCAAATGTTTTTTAAGCGCTAAATCACAACGCTACACAAACCGTAAGGCAAAACCTAGCATGTTTGGTATCGTGGGACTCGGCAACGATTCAGGACTCTAATGAGATGAGTCTCGTGAAAATAAGTCGACCACACCCAAAGTTATAAGCATTTGGAAGCATTTGGGAAAAAAAATTTACCACTAGGTGGCACTGTTTCGAAACTTCTCAGGCTCCTTCAGGGCATCGTGCTGAGGATCCATTCCGAGTTTTGTAACGATACGTTCACGCGTTCATAAAATACAGCATTTTAGCACATAATTCAAAATGGCCGACAGCCAAAATGGCTGATCGGGGAAAATTGGATATCAGTCGACTCAGCATGATGCCCTGAATCTAACGAGACCACTTTTATGATTTTTGGACAAACCATTCAGAAGTTATAAGCAAAAATAGCCATTTTTCATATCTCCGGACCAGTAGGTGGCACTGTGCCGAAACGCAGCATGTTGCCTCAGGTCATGCTTGTGATGAGATGTACCAAGTTTGGTCTTAATATGATAAAGTGTTGAGGAGATACTGGCTTGTGTCTGTTTTCGCAAGCGCTACGTAAAATTTGTTTGCGCGGTATTCGAGAACGGTTTGATGAATCAACACGAATTCCATAACTTTTTGTCGGCATGGTCTGAAGATGATCTGATTCAATTTTCGTGGAAATTGGAGCAACGGCCTAGGAGGAGTTTGAAAAAGTAGGTTTTTGGGAAAATTCAAAATGGCGGAAAAATTATTATGACGAAAAATGACGTCATAGGGTGCAGTCGAATCGCCCTGAGCTCAGAAATCAGAGGAAAAAAGAATTTTGTTTCTAGCCCTTGTGGTTCAAAAGTTATTAGCAGAAACATGAGTGAAACTTTGGACAGTTGGTGGCGCTAGAGGGAATGACTTAGACACACCAAAATTGGTGTATTTAATGTTGGGACTGTCCTCTATCAGAATGTCAAACCATTACAACTTTCCCGCGATCGGTTCTATGGGCTGCCATAGACTCCCAGTCGGAAGAAGGAAGAATAATAATAAATATAGCTGCAAGCAGCAATTATCGGGGCCAAGCGCAAGCAGATGACAGGATATGCCAACATGGCTGAAGGTGTCAGACCATCTGCAACAATGAGCAATTAAATACATTTAAAGAGGATTTTAGGCGAAATGGCTGAAAAATCATATAAAAAGTCATTCAAAATATGATTTAATGGATTATCACTTTCGACCAATAGGTGGCGCAGTTACAAATGTGATGTGATGTGGTCAGAGTGAAGTGACAATGACACATACAAAGTTTGGTGTCAATATGTCAAGGCATTGCAGAGATAAAGCCTGAATAGTGCTTTTAGCATCATGCCTCAAGTTTGCTGCTACGCTATACGAAAACGGTTTCGTCTATAGACACGAAATCCATAACTTTTAGTCAGCACAGTCTGGAGATGATACGATTCGATTTTGGTGAAAATCGGACAAACGGTCTAGGAGGAGTTCGAAAAAGTAGGTTTTGAATGAAAATCAAGATGGCGGACAGGAAGTTTGGCCAAATAAGGAAAACTTGGTATCTATGTTCTCGGCTTGACCCAAGGAATCTATTAAGACCAGTGGCATTTCAGTAGTCAGATTTATTCAAAAGTTATTAGCCTTTATGGAAATGTTGTTATAACTTTTGACCACTAGGTGGCACTGTCTTGAAATATTTTGGGTACCTTCAGGGAATGGTGCTGATGGCACATTTTGAGTTTCGTAATATTACACCAATGCATTTGTTTAGTATAGCATTTTATTTCACAAAACTGTATTGAAGTCAATGGGAATTTCATGTTTTGTTCTATTATAGCGCTACCAAGAGGCTGAGTCCCACCATTTTTTTTACATGTCCTCAGAGTGAGCTCGTACATATGTGTGTCGATTTTGGTGAAAATATCTCAATTCGCTTCGGAGTTATAGACATTTATATGAAAAAACACGTAAAAAATGACTGACACATGACTTTGATTGGAATTTACTACCCCTAAACATCAATATTTTCGCATTTGGGCATTGGCGTTTAGCTATCGACCTATGTTTCCAAACTTCTGAAGGTGGTTTCGTCTCGATCGGACTAGCGGTTTCGAAGATATAGCCAAATGTTTTTTAAGCGCTAAATCACAACGCTACACAAACCGTAAGGCAAAACCTAGCATGTTTGGTATCGTGGGACTCAGCAACGATTCAGGACTCTAATGAGATGAGTCTCGTGAAAATAAGTCGACCACACCCAAAGTTATAAGCATTTGGAAGCATTTGGGGAAAAAAATTCACCACTAGGTGGCACTGTTTCGAAACTTCTCAGGCTCCTTCAGGGCATCGTGCTGATGATCCATTCCGAGTTTTGTAACGATACATTCACGCGTTCATAAAATACAGCATTTTAGCACATAATTCAAAATGGCCGACAGCCAAAATGGCTGATCGGGGAAAATTGGATATCAGTCGACTCAGCATGATGCCCTGAATCTAACGAGACCACTTTTATGATTTTTGGACAAACCATTCAGAAGTTATAAGCAAAAATAGCCATTTTTCATATCTCCGGACCAGTAGGTGGCACTGTGCCGAAACGCAGCATGTTGCCTCAGGTCATGCTTGTGATGAGATGTACCAAGTTTGGTCTTAATATGATAAAGTGTTGAGGAGATACTGGCTTGTGTCTGTTTTCGCAAGCGCTACGTAAAATTTGTTTGCGCGGTATTCGAGAACGGTTTGATGAATCAACACGAATTCCATAACTTTTTGTCGGCATGGTCTGATGATGATCTGATTCAATTTTCGTGGAAATTGGAGCAACGGCCTAGGAGGAGTTTGAAAAAGTAGGTTTTTCGGAAAATTCAAAATGGCGGAAAAATTATTATGACGAAAATGACGTCATAGGATGCAATCGAATCGCCCTGAGCTCAGAAATCAGAGGAAAAAAGAATTTTGTTTCTAGCCCTTGTGGTTCAAAAGTTATTAGCAGAAACATGAGTGAAACTTTGGACAGTTGGTGGCGCTAGAGGGAATGACTTAGACACACCAAAATTGGTGTATTTAATGTTGGGACTGTCCTCTATCAGAATGTCAAACCATTACAACTTTCCCGCAATCGGTTCTATGGGCTGCCATAGACTCCCAGTCGGAACAATGAAGAATAATAATAATAATAATAATAATAATAAGAACGCGAACGAAAACAATAGGTGCCTCCGCACCTTCGGTGCTTGGCCCCTAAATATAGCTGCAAGCAGCCATTACCGGGGCCAAGCTGAATAAGACGACAAGACATGCCGACATGTCTGAAAGTGTCAGACCAACTGCAACAATGAGCAATTAAAGACATTTAAAGAGGATTTTAGGCAAAATGCCTGAAAAATCATAGAAACAATAAATAAAAATATGATTTGATGGATTATCACTTTCGACCAATAGGTGGCGCAGTTACAAAACTGATGTGATGTGGTCAGAGTGAAGTTACAATGACACATACAAAGTTTGGTGTCAATATGTCAAGGCATTGCAGAGATAAAGCCTTAATTAATGCTATTAGCATCATGCCTCAACTTTGCTGCTGCGCTATACGAAAACGGTTTCGTCTATCGACACGAAATCCATAACTTTTAGTCGGCACGGTCTGGAGATGATACGATTCGATTTTGGTGAAAATCGGACAAACGGTCTAGGAGGAGTTCGAAAAAGTAGGTTTTGAATGAAAATCAAGATGGCGGACAAGAAGTTTGACCAAATAAGGAAAATTTGGTATCTATGTTCTCGGCTTGACCCAAGGAATCTATTAAGACCAGTGGCATTTACATAGGCCGATGTATTCAAAAGTTATTAGCAGTTTTGGAAATGTTGTTATAACTTTTGACCACTAGGTGGCGCTGTCTCTAAATATTTTGGGTACCTTCAGGGGATGGTGCTGATGGCACATTCTGAGTTTCGTAATATTACACCAATGCATTTGTTTAGTATAGCATTTTATTTCACAAAACTGCATTGAAGTCAATGGGAATTTCATGTTTTGTTCTATTATAGCGCCACCAAGAGGCTCAGTCCCACCATTTTTTTTATGTGTCCTCAGAGTGAGCCCATACATATATGTGTCGATTTTGGTGCAAAAATCTCAATTTGCTTCGGAGTTATAGACATTTATATGAAAAAACACGAAAAAAATGACTGACACATGACTTTGATTGGAAATTAGTACCCCTAAACATCAATATTTTCGCATTTGGGCATTGGCGTATAGCTATCGACCTATGTTCCCAAACTTCTGACGGTGGTTTCGTCTCGATCGGACTAGCGGTTTCAAAGATATAGCCAAATGTTTTTTAAGCGCTAAATCACAACGCTACACAAACCGTAAGGCAAAACCTAGCATGTTTGGTATCGTAGGACTCGGCAATGATTCAGGAGTCTAAAAAGATGAGTTTCGTGAAAATAAGTCGACCACACCCAAAGTTATAAGCATTTGAAAAAAAAAATTCACCACTAGGTGGCGCTGTTTCGAAACTTCTCAGGCTCATTCAGGGCATTGTGCTGATGACCCATACCACGTTTCGTAACAATCCGTTCATGCGTTCATAAAATACAGAATTTTAGCACAAAATTCAAAATGGCCGACAGCCAAAATGACCGATATGGTCAAATTGGATATCAGTCGACTCGGCATGTTGCCCTGAATCTAACGAGACCAATTGTATGATTTTTGGACAAACTGTTCAGAAGTTATAAGCAAAAATAGCCATTTTTCATATCTCCGGACCAGTAGGTGGCGCTGCGCCGAAACACAGCATGTAGCCTCAGGTCATGCTTGTGAGTACAAGTACCAAGTTTGGTCTGAATACGATAAACCGTTGCGGAGATACGGCCTTACGACTGTTTTTGCTAGCGCTACGTAAAATGTATTCGTGCGTTTATCGAAAACGGTTTGACGAATCCATTTGAATTCCATAACTTTTTGTCAGCACTACCTGAAGATGATCTGGTTCAATTTTCGTGCAAATCGGACAAACCGTCTAGGACGAGTTCGAAAAAGTAGCTTTTTTTGAAAATTCAAGATGGTTGCCATATTTTTATGACGGCAAATGACGTCATAGGGTGCAATCGAATCGCCATGAGCTCAGGAATCAGTGGAAAAAAGAATTTCGCTGATTGGCCTTACGGTTCAAAAGTTATTAGCAAAATAAAAGTGAAATTTTGGACAGGTGGTGGCGCTAGAGGGAATGACTTAGAAACACCAAAATTGGTGTATTTAATGTTGAGACGGTCCTCTATCAGAATGTCAAACCAAAACAACTTTCCCGCAATCGGTTCTATGGGCTGCCATAGACTCCCAGTCGGAAGAAGGAAGAATAATAATAATAAATATAGCTGCAAGCAGCCATTACCGGGGCCAAGCAGAATAAGACGACAAGACATGCCAACATGTCTGAAAGTGTCAGACCAACTGCAACAATGAGCAATTAAAGACATTTAAAGAGGATTTTAGGCAAAATGCCTGAAAAATCATAGAAACAATAATTAAAAATATGATTTGATGGATTATCACTTTCGACCAATAGGTGGCGCAGTTACAAAACTGATGTGATGTGGTCAGAGTGAAGTGACAATGACACATACAAAGATTGGTGTCAATATATCAAGGCATTGCAGAGATAAAGCCTTAATTATTGCTATTAGCATCATGCCTCAACTTTGCTGCTGCGCTATACGAAAACGGTTTCGTCTATCGACACGAAATCCATAACTTTTAGTCGGCACGGTCTGGAGATGATACGATTCGATTTTGGTGAAAATCGGACAAACGGTCTAGGAGGAGTTCGAAAAAGTAGGTTTTGACTGAAAATCAAGATGGCGGACAGGAAGTTTGGCCAAATAAGGAAAACTTGGTATCTATGTTCTCGGCTTGACCCAAGGAATCTATTAAGACCTGTGGCATTTCAATAGCCAGATTTATTCAAAAGTTATTAGCCTTTTTGGAAATTTTGTTATAACTTTTGACCACTAGGTGGCGCTGTCTTGAAATATTTTGGTTGCCTTCAGGGGATGGTGCTGATGACACAATCTGAGTTTCGTAATATTACACCAATGCATTTGTTTAGTATAGCATTTTATTTCACAAAACTGTATTGAAGTCAATGGGAATTTCATGTTTTGTTCAATTATAGCGCCACCAAGAGGCTCAGTCCCACAATTTTTTTTTACGTGTCCTCAGAGTGAGCCCATACATATGTGTCTCAATTTTGGTGAAAATATCTCAATTCACTTCGGAGTTATAGACATTTATATGAAAAAACACGAAAAAAATGACTGACACATGACTTTGATTGGAAATTACTACCCCTAAACATCAATATTTTCGCATTTGGGCATTGGCGTATAGCTATCGACCTATGTTTCCAAACTTCTGACGGTGGTTTCGTCTCGATCGGACTAGCGGTTTCAAAGATATAGCCAAATGTTTTTTAAGCGCTAAATCACAACGCTACACAAACCGTAAGGCGAAACCTAGCATGTTTGGTATCGTAGGACTCGGCAACGATTCAGGAGTCTAAAAAGATGAGTTTCGTGAAAATAAGTCGATCACACCCAAAGTTATAAGCATTTGAAAAAAAAAATTCACCACTAGGTGGCGCTGTTTCGAAACTTCTCACACTCCTTCAGGACATCGTGCTGATGACCCATACCAAGTTTCGTAACAATCAGTTCATGCGTTGTTAAAATACAGCATTTTAGCACAAATTTCAAAATGGCCGACAGTCAAATTGGCCGATATGGCAAAATTGGATATCAGTCGACTCGGCATGACGCCCTGAATCTATCAAGACCAATTTTATGATTTTTGGACAAACTGTTCAGAAGTTATAAGCAAAAATAGCCATTTTTCATATCTCCGGACCTGTAGGTGGCGCTGTGCCGAAACGCAGCATGTAGCCTCAGGTCATGCTTGTGAGTACATGTACCAAGTTTGGTCTGAATACGATAAACCATTGCGGAGATACGGCCTTACGACTGTTTTTGCAAGCGCTACGTAAAATTTGTTCGAGCGTTTATCGAAAACGGTTTGACGAATCAACAAGATTTTAATAACTTTTTGTCACCCCTGCCTGAAGATGATCCGATTCAATTTTCGTGCAAATCGGACAAACCGTCTAGGACGAGTTCGAAAAAGTACCTTTTTAGGAAAATTCAAAATGGCGGCCATGTTTTTATGACGGAAAATGACGATATAGGGTGCAATCGAATCGTCATGAGCTCAGGAATCAGAGGAAAAAAGGATTTTGCTGATTGGCCTTACGGTTCAAAAGTTATTAGCAAAGTAAAAGTGAAACTTTGGACAGGTGGTGGCGCTAGAGGGAATGACTTAGAAACACAAAAATTGGTGTACTTAATGTTGGGACTGTCCTCTATCAGAATGTCAAACCAAAACAACTTTCCCGCAATCGGTTCTATGGGCTGCCATAGACTCCCATGGCGGAAGAAGAAGAATAATAATAAGAACGGGAACAGATACAATAGGTGCCTCCGCACCTTCGGTGCTTGGCCCCTAATAAATATAGCTGCAAGCAGCCATTACCGGGGCCAAGCAGAATAAGACGACAAGACATGCCAACATGTCTGAAAGTGTCAGACCAACTGCAACAACGAGCAATTAAAGACATTTAAAGAGGATTTTAGGCGAAATGGCTGAAAAATCATGTAAAAAGTGATTCAAAATATGATTTAATGGATTGTCACTTTTGACCAAAAGGTGGCGCTGTTACGAAATTGATGTGGTGTGGTCAGAGTAAGGAGACAGTGACACATACAAAGTTTTGTGTCAATATGTCGAGGCATTGCAGATATAAAGCCTGAATAGTCATTTTGGCATCATGCCTCAACTTTGCTGCTGTGCTATACGAAAACGGTTTCATCAATCGACACGAAATCCATAACTTTTTGTCGGCACAGTCTGGAGATGATACGATTCGATTTTGGTGAAAATCGGACAAACGGTCTAGGAGGAGTTCGAAAAAGTAGGTTTTGAATGAAAATCAAGATGGCGGACAGGAAGTTTGGCCAAATAAGGAAAACTTGGTATCTATGTTCTCGGCTTGACCCAAGGAATCTATTAAGACCCGTGGCATTTCAATAGCCAGATTTATTCAAAAGTTATTAGCCTTTTTGGAAATTTTGTTATAACTTTTGACCACTAGGTGGCGCTGTCTTGAAATATTTTGGTTGCCTTCAGGGGATGGTGCTGATGACACAATCTGAGTTTCGTAATATTACACCAATGCATTTGTTTAGTATAGCATTTTATTTCACAAAACTGTATTGAAGTCAATGGGAATTTCATATTTTGTTCAATTATAGCGCCACCAAGAGGCTCAGTCCCACAATTTTTTTTACGTGTCCTCAGAGTGAGCCCATACATATGTGTGTCAATTTTGGTGAAAATATCTCAATTCGCTTCGGAGTTATAGACATTTATATGAAAAAACACGAAAAAAATGACTGACACATGACTTTGATTGGAAATTAGTACCCCTAAACATCAATATTTTCGCATTTGGGCATTGGCGTATAGCTATCGACCTATGTTTCCAAACTTCTGACGGTGGTTTCGTCTCGATCGGACTAGCGGTTTCAAAGATATAGCCAAATGTTTTTTAAGCGCTAAATCACAACGTTACACAAACCGTAAGGCAAAACCTAGCATGTTTGGTATCGTAGGACTCGGCAACGATTCAGGAGTCTAAAAAGATGAGTTTCGTGAAAATAAGTCGACCACACCCAAAGTTATAAGCATTTGAAAAAAAAAATTCACCACTAGGTGGCGCTGTTTCGAAACTTCTCAGGCTCATTCAGGGCATTGTGCTGATGACCCATACCACGTTTCGTAACAATCCGTTCATGCGTTCATAAAATACAGAATTTTAGCACAAAATTCAAAATGGCCGACAGCCAAAATGACCGATATGGTCAAATTGGATATCAGTCGACTCGGCATGTTGCCCTGAATCTAACGAGACCAATTGTATGATTTTTGGACAAACTGTTCAGAAGTTATAAGCAAAAATAGCCATTTTTCATATCTCCGGACCAGTAGGTGGCGCTGCGCCGAAACACAGCATGTAGCCTCAGGTCATGCTTGTGAGTACATGTACCAAGTTTGGTCTGAATACGATAAACCGTTGCGGAGATACGGCCTTACGACTGTTTTTGCTAGCGCTACGTAAAATGTATTTGTGCGTTTATCGAAAACGGTTTGACGAATCCATTTGAATTCCATAACTTTTTGTCAGCACTACCTGAAGATGATCTGGTTCAATTTTCGTGCAAATCGGACAAACCGTCTAGGACGAGTTCGAAAAAGTAGCTTTTTTTGAAAATTCAAGATGGCGGCCATATTTTTATGACGGAAAATGACGTCATAGGGTGCAATCGAATCGCCATGAGCTCAGGAATCAGAGAAAAAAAGAATTTCGCTGATTGGCCTTACGGTTCAAAAGTTATTAGCAAAGTAAAAGTGAAACTTTGGACAGGTGGTGGCGCTAGAGGGAATGACTTAGAAACACCAAAATTGGTGTATTTAATGTTGAGACGGTCCTCTATCAGAATGTCAAACCAAAACAACTTTCCCGCAATCGGTTCTATGGGCTGCCATAGACTCCCATGGCGGAAGAATAATAATAATAATAATAATAATAAATATAGCTGCAAGCAGCCATTACCGGGGCCAAGCTGAATAAGACGACAAGACATGCCGACATGTCTGAAAGTGTCAGACCAACTGCAACAATGAGCAATTAAAGACATTTAAAGAGGATTTTAGGCAAAATGCCTGAAAAATCATAGAAACAATAAATAAAAATATGATTTGATGGATTATCACTTTCGACCAATAGGTGGCGCAGTTACAAAACTGATGTGATGTGGTCAGAGTGAAGTTACAATGACACATACAAAGTTTGGTGTCAATATGTCAAGGCATTGCAGAGATAAAGCCTTAATTAATGCTATTAGCATCATGCCTCAACTTTGCTGCTGCGCTATACGAAAACGGTTTCGTCTATCGACACGAAATCCATAACTTTTAGTCGGCACGGTCTGGAGATGATACGATTCGATTTTGGTGAAAATCGGACAAACGGTCTAGGAGGAGTTCGAAAAAGTAGGTTTTGAATGAAAATCAAGATGGCGGACAAGAAGTTTGACCAAATAAGGAAAATTTGGTATCTATGTTCTCGGCTTGACCCAAGGAATCTATTAAGACCAGTGGCATTTACATAGGCCGATGTATTCAAAAGTTATTAGCAGTTTTGGAAATGTTGTTATAACTTTTGACCACTAGGTGGCGCTGTCTCTAAATATTTTGGGTACCTTCAGGGGATGGTGCTGATGGCACATTCTGAGTTTCGTAATATTACACCAATGCATTTGTTTAGTATAGCATTTTATTTCACAAAACTGCATTGAAGTCAATGGGAATTTCATGTTTTGTTCTATTATAGCGCCACCAAGAGGCTCAGTCCCACCATTTTTTTTATGTGTCCTCAGAGTGAGCCCATACATATATGTGTCGATTTTGGTGCAAAAATCTCAATTTGCTTCGGAGTTATAGACATTTATATGAAAAAACACGAAAAAAATGACTGACACATGACTTTGATTGGAAATTAGTACCCCTAAACATCAATATTTTCGCATTTGGGCATTGGCGTATAGCTATCGACCTATGTTTCCAAACTTCTGACGGTGGTTTCGTCTCGATCGGACTAGCGGTTTCAAAGATATAGCCAAATGTTTTTTAAGCGCTAAATCACAACGCTACACAAACCGTAAGGCAAAACCTAGCATGTTTGGTATCGTAGGACTCGGCAATGATTCAGGAGTCTAAAAAGATGAGTTTCGTGAAAATAAGTCGACCACACCCAAAGTTATAAGCATTTGGAAAAAAAAATTCACCACTAGGTGGCGCTGTTTCGAAACTTCTCAGGCTCATTCAGGGCATTGTGCTGATGACCCATACCACGTTTCGTAACAATCCGTTCATGCGTTCATAAAATACAGAATTTTAGCACAAAATTCAAAATGGCCGACAGCCAAAATGACCGATATGGTCAAATTGGATATCAGTCGACTCGGCATGTTGCCCTGAATCTAACGAGACCAATTGTATGATTTTTGGACAAACTGTTCAGAAGTTATAAGCAAAAATAGCCATTTTTCATATCTCCGGACCAGTAGGTGGCGCTGCGCCGAAACACAGCATGTAGCCTCAGGTCATGCTTGTGAGTACAAGTACCAAGTTTGGTCTGAATACGATAAACCGTTGCGGAGATACGGCCTTACGACTGTTTTTGCTAGCGCTACGTAAAATGTATTCGTGCGTTTATCGAAAACGGTTTGACGAATCCATTTGAATTCCATAACTTTTTGTCAGCACTACCTGAAGATGATCTGGTTCAATTTTCGTGCAAATCGGACAAACCGTCTAGGACGAGTTCGAAAAAGTAGCTTTTTTTGAAAATTCAAGATGGCGGCCATATTTTTATGACGGCAAATGACGTCATAGGGTGCAATCGAATCGCCATGAGCTCAGGAATCAGTGGAAAAAAGAATTTCGCTGATTGGCCTTACGGTTCAAAAGTTATTAGCAAAATAAAAGTGAAATTTTGGACAGGTGGTGGCGCTAGAGGGAATGACTTAGAAACACCAAAATTGGTGTATTTAATGTTGAGACGGTCCTCTATCAGAATGTCAAACCAAAACAACTTTCCCGCAATCGGTTCTATGGGCTGCCATAGACTCCCAGTCGGAAGAAGGAAGAATAATAATAATAATAATAATAATAAGAACGGGAACGAAAACAATAGGTGCCTCCGCACCTTCGGTGCTTGGCCCCTAATAATAAGAAACGGAACAGATACAATAGGTGCCTCCGCACCTTCGGTGCTTGGCCCCTAAATATAGCTGCAAGCAGCAATTATCGGGGCCAAGCGCAAGCAGATGACAGGATATGCCAACATGGCTGAAGGTGTCAGACCAACTGGAACAATGAGCAATTAAATACATTTAAAGAGGATTTTAGGCGAAATGGCTGAAAAATCATATAAAAAGTCATTTAAAATATGATTTAATGGATTATCACTTTCGACCAATAGGTGGAGCAGTTACAAAACTGATGTGATGTGGTCAGAGTGAAGTGACAATGACATATACAAAGTTTGGTGTCAATATTTCAAGGGATTTCAGAGATAAAGCCTGAATAGTGCTTTTGGCATCATGCCTCAAATTTGCTGCTGCGCTATACGAAAACAGTTTCGTCTATCGACACGAAATCCATAACGTTTAGTCGGCACAGTCTGGAGATGATACGATTCGATTTTGGTGAAAATCGGACAAACGGTCTAGGAGGAGTTCGAAAAAGTAGGTTTTGAATGAAAATCAAGATGGCGGACAGGAAGTTTGGCCAAATAAGGAAAACTTGGTATCTATGTTCTCGGCTTGACCCAGGGAATCTATTAAGACCAGTGGCATTTCAATAGCCAGATTTATTCAAAAGTTATTAGCCTTTTTGGAAATTTTGTTATAACTTTTGACCACTAGGTGGCGCTGTCTCGAAATCTTTTGGGTACCTTCAAGGGATGGAGCTGATGGCACATTCTGAGTTTCGTAATATTACACCAATGCATTTGTTTAGTATAGCATTTTATTTCACAAAACTGTATTGAAGTCAATGGGAATTTCATGTTTTGTTCTGTTATAGCGCCACCAAGAGGCTCAGTCACACCATTTTTTTTATGTGTCCTCAGAGTGAGCCCATACATATGTGTGTCAATTTTGGTGAAGATATCTCAATTCGCTTCGGAGTTATAGACATTTATATGAAAAAACACGTAAAAAATGACTGACACATGACTTTGATTGGAATTTACTACCCCTAAACATCAATATTTTTGCATTTGGGCATTGGCGTATAGCTATCGACCTATGTTTCCAAACTTCTGACGGTGGTTTCGTCTTGATCGGACTATCGGTTTCGAAGATATAGCCAAATGTTTTTTAAGCGCTAAATCACAACGCTACACAAACCGTAAGGCGAAACCTAGCATGTTTGGTATCGTGGGACTCGGCAACGATTCAGGACTGTAATGAGATGAGTCTCGTGAAAATAAGTCGACCACACCCAAAGTTATAAGCATTTGGGGAAAAAAAATCACCACTAGGTGGCGCTGTTTCGAAAGTTCTCAGGTTCCTTCAGGACATCGTGATGATGACCAATACCAAGTTTCGTAACAATTCGTTCATGCGTTCATAAAATACAGCATTTTAGCACAAAATTCAAAATGGCTGACAGTCAAAATGGCCGATATGGTCAAATTGGATATCAGTCGAATCGGCATGTTGCCCTGAATCTAACGAGACCAATTTTATGATTTTTGGACAAACTGTTCAAAACCTATAAGCAAAAATAGCCATTTTCCATATCTCCGGACCAGTAGGTGGCGCTGCGCCGAAACACATCATGTAGCCTCAGGTCATACCTGTGATGACATGTACCAAGTTTGGTCTGAATACGATAAACCGTTGCGGAGATAGAGCCCTACGACTGTTTTTGCAGGCGCTACGTAAAATTAGTTCGAGCGTTTTTCGAAAACGGTTTAACGAATCAATTTGAATTCCATAACTTTTTGTCAGCACTGCCTGAAGATGATCTGGTTCAATTTTCGTGCGAATCGGACAAACCGTCTAGGACGAGTTCGAAAAAGTAGGTTTTACGAAAAATTAAAAATGGCGGCCATATTGTTATGACGGAAAATGAAGTCATAGGGTGCAATCGAATCGGCATGAGATCAGGAATCAGAGGAAAAAATAATTTTGTTGATTGACCTCACGGTTCAAAAGTTATTAGCAAAATAAAAGTGAAACTTTGGACAGGTGGTGGCGCTAGAGGGAATGACTTAGAAACAACAAAATTGGTGTATTTAATGTTGGGAGAGTCCTCTATCAGAATGTCAATCCAAAACAACTTTCCCGCAATCGGTTCTATGGGCTGCCATAGACACCCAGTCGGAAGAAACGGAAGAATAATAATAATAAGAACGGGAACAGATACAATAGGTGCCTACGCACCTTCGGTGCTTGGCCCCTAATAATAATAATAAGAACGGGAACGAAAACAATAGGTGCCTCCGCACCTTCGGTGCTTGGCCCCTAATAAGAACGGGAACAGATACAATAGGTGCCTCCGCACCTTCGGTGCTTGGCCCCTAAATATAGCTGCAAGCAGCCATTACCGGGGCCAAGCAGAATAAGACGACAAGACATGGCTGAAGGTGTCAGATCAACTGCAACAATGAGCAATTACAGACATTTAAAGAGGATTTTAGACGAAATGGCTGAAAAATCATAGAAACAGTAATTAAAAATATAATTTAATTGATTATCACTTTCGACAAGTAGGTGGCGCAGTTACAAAACTGATGTGGTCAGAGTGAAGTGACAATGTCACATACAAAGTTTGGTGTCAATATGTCAAGGCATTGCAGAGATAAAGCCTGAATAGTGCTATTGGCATCATGCCTCAACTTTGCTGCTGCGCTATACGAAAATGGTTTCGTCTATCGACAAGAAATCCATAACTTTTAGTCGGCACGGTCTGGAGATGATACGATTAGATTTTGGTGAAAATCGGACAAACGGTCTAGGAGGAGTTTGAAAAAGTAGGTTTTGACTGAAAATCAACATGGCGGACAGGAAGTTTGGCCAAATAAGGAAAACTTGGTATCTATGTTCTCGGCTTGACCCAAGGAATCTATTAAGCATTTCAATAGCCAGATTTATTCAAAAGTTATTAGCCTTTTTGGAAATTTTGTTACAACTTTTGACCACTAGGTGGCGCTGTCTCGAAATATTTTGGGTACCTTCAGGGGATGGTGCTGATGACACAATCTGAGTTTCGTAATATTACACCAATGCATTTGTTTAGTATAGCATTTTATTTCACAAAATTGTATTGAAGTCAATGGGAATTTCATGTTTTGTTCTATTATAGCGCCACCAAGAGGCTCAGTCCCACCATTTTTTGTATGTGTCCTCAGAGTGAGCCCATACATATGTGTGTCGATTTTGGTGAAAATATCTCAATTATCTTCGGAGTTATAGACATTTATATGAAAAAACACGTAAAAAATGACTGACACATGACTTTAATTGGAATTTACTACCTCTAGACATCAATATTTTCGCATTTGGGCTTTAATGTTTAGTTAACAAGCTATGATTCCAAACTTCTGACGGTGGTTTCGTCTCGATCGGACAAACGGTTTCGAAGATATCGCCTAATGTTTTTTAAGTGCTAAATCACAACGCTACACAAACCGTAAGGCGAAACCTAGCATATTTGGTATCGTTGGACTCGGCAAGGATTCAGGAGTCTAATGAGATGAGTTTGGTGAAAATAAGTCGACCACACCCAAAGTTATAAGCATTTGAAAAATAAAATTCACCACTAGGTGGCGCTGTTTCGAAACTTCTCACGCTCCTTCAGAACATCGTGCTGATGACCCATACCGAGTTTCGTAACAATCCGTTCATGCGTTCTTAAAATACAGCATTAATTAATGCTTTATTTAATTGTTTGAATGAAAATGTAGATATGTTCACTATATACACATCTAGAGTGTATTCAATCATTACATTTTGTTTTATTGAATTATATAATTTTCAGTAAAAAGTAATATAAGTATTGGTCAGCATTTATCGTTGTTATTATTGTATGTTTTGGGGTGGGATAGCAATGCAATTCATTCTGGGGTAATATTAATTTTTAATATTAATGATACTTAAATTTTTTGAGTATAAAATCAACAGTTTTCTCCAAAGGCAAATCTTCGCACAGCTGCCCTTTGTGCAGACATTACAAACGCTGAGGAAAGCCGTTCTAGGTAGGGCTGTTGAGTTACTGATGTTATGAGGTGTATATATATATACACCTATATATATATATATATATATATATATATATATATATTTATATATATATATATATATATATATATATATATCATGGGTTTGCATACATAATATGAGATTTTTCACACAGGAAAAAAGAACCTAGTACAAGGTTGAATATCTTAATATATTTTTTCTTAAATAATTCATTATAATACATTTAAAAATGCATTTAAAAAATATATATATATATATATATATTTATAGGCCTAGGCCTGAGGGATGAAACGAGAGTTAAATTCAACAAGAAAAAGAGGAAAACATAAAGCAGTTAGCCACTTTTGCTTGTGGATAAAAATGTTTGGATATAAAATAAATTAACAACATTCAAGAGATGACCATTTTGGGATTTAGTAATACAAATAAATAATATCGTTAAGGATAAAACGGTGGGTCACATTAGTAGGGTTAAATATAAGAACTTTAATCAAATGTATATAAATGTATTCACAAAATAAATGGGCAGAAGTTTCTTCAAAATGAGCAAGTTTAATCAATATCAAGATATTTACAGATAGATGAATTAAACGTGTCGTTCAAATCTTTTACGTTGTTGCGCGTGTGATAACGCGTCGTAGGTCACATGATAACGTCAACATGGCAGATGTCCGGTTCGCATTCATACTCAACGAGATTTGGCTATAAAGTACCTACTCTTTTAGCGCTCGTTAAGTAAGTACTTATTGAAATTAAGTACCTACTCATTGAGTATGCGGTTTCGGACGCAGCCTTTGTTTTTCAAATTTAAATCCTCCTATGTTAATCTACTAACTCTCCTGACTGCTTTGTTGGACAAAATGGCGGATTATGATTAGTCAGATCGCCTGTCAATCAAACTCCCTGCGAAGGGTCAATTGAGAATGCCTGTGGGCACAATCCTGATCTAATCGACAACTTTGCAGTTGCACATAGGAAAGCCCGGAAAATCCCGCTATAATGTAAAAGAGCATCTATTACAGGCAAGCGTGTTTGATTTATGGACACGTGTTCGGATCCCGTTCCAGGGGGCGCTGTCAAGCCCCCCTGCCACGCCCGGGTACCAGCTTCAGTCCGGCCCTGATGGCCGCGGGTTCTGACCCGTGTGCAAAGTTTCAAGAGTTTTCGAGCACGTTAAGGGCCCCAAAAGTGCCCGAAAGTTTGACAAAATAATAATAATAAATATAGCTGCGAGCAGCGATTATGGGCCCAAGCCGGTGGCACCGCAACCCCGATGCCTTTAGTTACCTAAAGGCACCGGGCTGGCGGTGTCACCGGCTTGTGCCCTCCACCGCTGCTCGCAGCTATATTATATATATATATATATATATATATATATATATATATATATATATATATATATATATATATATATATATATTTATATATCGGACAAGTAATATTCTCTGTCTTGTCACTTTAAAATATATATATATATATATAAAATTCAGAGGCCGATTTTGCAAATAAATCCACATTCAAACCAAAATATCTGCCTTCCTGTTGGTCAGAGCTAATGACTGTAAATTATAAAGTTGTCCGGCTCGATGAGTCCAATATAAGTACTTATTTTTGTAATTGTGGGTAAGACTAACCCCCCCACTTTTGTCAAAAACATTTTGAAAGTGACACACTTCCTGCTACCAGTTGGTGGCGCTATAACTTTGACTCACAATAGTTACATCCATATGATCGGCCTCTTACCACTAACACACTGCTGAAGTTTCATCAAGATCAGTTAATGTGTGCAGAAGTTATAACACTTCGTGTTTCTCTTTTCTCGCCATAAATTCGTGTCCTCGCCACGGCCAAACCGTTCGAGATATCAAAAATCCATCCGCAATTTAGCATCCTCAATGTCTTGATTTAATGCTGACCGAGTTTGGTGGGGATCGGATGAATTCTCTAGGATGAGTGTTTCAAATTCCACAGCATGCGTTTTTCAAACAACCCATAATAGCCGACTTCCTGTTGGGCAGAGCTAATAACTTAGAGTGCGGAAGTTGTTCGGCCCGATGAGATCTATATGTGTACCGAGTTTCATATTAATTCATGCAAGTGTGTTTGATATATGGACCAAGTTTTCAGACCGTGTTCAAGGGGGTGCTGTTGAGCCCCCCTGCCACGCCCGGTTACCAGCTTCAGCCCGGCACTGATGGCCGTGGGTTCTGAATTGTGTGCAAAGTTTCAAGAGGTTTTGAGCATGTTAAGGACCTCAAAAGCCCCTGAAACCTTGAAAAACTAAGATTAAATGGAATAGACAAATCCCCCACCCCCACCCCCCTACACACACACACAGAGAGACGTAGGCTAGAGGCAGAGAGAGAGGGAGAAAATCCTCATTCAAACCAAAATATCTGACTTTCTGTTGGTCGGAGCTTAGGAGTATAAATTAGAAAGTTGTCCGGCTTGATGAGAACAATATTATGTACCAAGTTTTGTGATTCTAGGAAAAACTAAGCCCCCATTTTTGACTAAAGGTGGCGCTACTGAGCCATTCCACCACACCCGTTTCTGAAACTTTGCACATGTCTACTGGCTAATAAATGTGATGTGTCTGTCGAGTTTCATCCAATTTAAAGCATGCTAAGAGTCTCAAAAACATCAAAAAAGAATATTAAAGTTTGATGCGTTGCCATGGCAACAGTATCTAAGATATCAATAATCCTTTCACAGTTCTACATCTGCCGTGTGTTTACATTATACACATAAAGTTTGAAGCAAATAGGGTAAAAAGAAGAGGGTGATTTCAAAGCATTTTGAAAGTGACACACTTCCTGCTGCCAGTTGGTGGCGCTATAACTTTGACTCACAATAGTTACATCCATGTGATCGGCCTCTTACAATGAACACACTGCTGAAGTTTCATCAAGATCAGTTAATGTATGCAGAAGCTATAATACACTTCCTGTGTCCCATTATTCGCCATAAATTCGTTTCCTCGCCACGGACAAACCGTTCGAGATATCAAAAATCCCCTGGCAATTTTTCATCCTCAATGTCTTGACTTCATGCACACCGAGTTTGGTGCCGACCGGGTGAATTCCCTAGGAGAAGTGTTTCAAATTCCTAAGCATGCGTTTCCAAACAACCCTAAATAGTCGACTTCCTTTTGGGCTGGCGTAAAACTTAGAGCATGAAAGTTGTTCGGCCCGATGAGATCTTTATGTGTACCGAGTTTCATATTATTACATGCAAGCGTGTTTGATTTATGGACCAAGTTTTCGGACCCCGTTCCAGGGGGCGCTGTTGAGCCCCCCTGCCACGCCCGTGTCCAAGCTTCAGCCCGGCCCTGATGGCCGCGGGTTCTGACCCGTGTGCAAAGTTTCAAGAGTTTTTGAGCATGTTAAGGGCCCCAAAAGTGCCTGAATAGTCGTAAGAAAAATAATAATTAATATAGCTGCGAGCAGCGATTACGGGCCCAAGCCGGTGGCACCGCAACCCCGGGGCCTTTAGTTACCTAAAGGCACCGGGGTGGCGGTACCGCCGGCTTTGGCCCTTCATCGCTGCTCGCAGCTATATTTATATATATATATATATATACACATATACATTTATACACATATACATATATAAATATATAAAAGACAGAAAATATTACTTGACTTACCCTATTCTGATTTTATGATGCACTCAAAATATTCCACAACAAATCCTTTAAATTTAATGTAAAAAAAAAAAAAACGAAAGTAAGGATTGTTGGGCTCACGTAACCCTCTCATTAGAATCAAAATGTTTCAACATTTGCCATGTATTTGGATGCTAAACTATTCTTTATTATAGGCTTTGTACTTCACTCGTGTTCCAATATCGACGGAAAAAAGCATCCTCTTCACACGCGCAAAAATGTACTTGGAAACTAGGGATGCACCGATCCGATATTCATTATCGGTATCGGCTCCGATACTGCCATTTTGGCCGGATCGGGTATCGATCAGACGAAGCCGATCCAAATCCGATATTGTGCGTATTACTATTCTGTCATTGTTAAGCCCCACAAAAGGCACAAATGTATTATAAAGCACTATAAAGTTTTCGTGCACTATATTATAAGTGTTCAGAAGCCATTTAATAGTCTAATATGAGGTAGAAATTAATATTTAAGTCGTTAAATTCAAGTTCACGTAAACTCTTTCCTCCGCTGCAGCTGTCAATCATTCTCCAGCATTCAAACAGCGCGTTTGGTTACGTCAGTCTACGCGATGAAACTCTCAACAAGATGATTCAATTTTAATATTATTGTACTTGATCTGTAGATAAAGTTCTATGGTTTCGCATAAAATGACTTTATCTTGCTGGTCTGTATTGCTGTACCTTAATCATGTTACTTTCTACCGGGTGTCTGTTGGATCTCAATGGAGTAGAGCGCTATGACTGTTCTTCACGTGCACAGTAACTGAAATTTAAAACTGTTTAAAGAAAAGGCTGAATAAACTATTGCAAAGATAGATACTGTATAATACACTACGCATCAATATGTATTTCCTCAGTGCTTTGAACTATGTTTAATGTGGACTCAACGCGCTGCGCGCTGTGACTCGTGTTGCTTCGAGCGCATCATTCTGCACACGGGTTGTGCATAAGCGCTTTGTGCCGCATTGTATTGGAGCCTTTCGTATTATAATACTTTTGCGCAATGAAAGATTATTAATTGACTTTCTTGTTCTGCCCTATCTATCATATGTTGCTGCTTCAGCTGCGCTATATAAAAAAAAAATCTTAATTTTATAGTAGGCTAGCCTACATTTTTTTAATCTTTTTTATCTTGTTTTTCATGAATGTATTTTACAACAATACAAATTGCAATGTCTAAAGTTTTACCAGATTTATTACTACACTTGTGATTTTTCTAGAATAAATTTTACTGATGAATTATCCACTAATCTAGTTTATAATAGCATGTTTGTCATATATTATGATCATACATTTTTTTAATTGTTTTTCTTTATAACTAAGTTGTCTAGTCTGTATTAAGTAGATTGTGTTTAACACAAAATAGTGATTAGTTCAACACACAGAGTTACAGAAATTCTACTTGATGTAAAAAAAAAAAACTGCACTTGTATCGGATCGGTATTGGTATCGGTCGATACTCAGAATTTTTGGTATCGGATCGGATCGGTTCTGAAAAAACTGGTATCGGAGCATCTCTATTGGAAACATCACAGTGGAGCGGTGCTTACTGTGAATGTACAAATTGTACTGCTGACTATTAAGAGCAGTGTAATTTTTATATGTTAGGTTGACTATTTTATTATTATATTTTATTAAGTTTACAATGAACAGGCTGCGATGTCAAGATTGCAATGCTGGAATGTGTGTGTGTGTGTTCATGTTTTTCTATCCCGGTGGGGACTTCGACCAGAATGCACACAGACTCATGGGGACTCGTGTCACAGTGGGGACCTAAATAGAAGTCCCCATGGGTAAACAAGCTTATAAATCATACAGAATGAGTTTTTTTGGAAATGTAAAAATGCAGAAAGTTTTCTGTGATGGGTAGGTTTAGGGGTAGGGTTAGTGTAAGGAGATAGAATATACAGTTTGTACAGTATAAAAACCATTAAGTCTATGGAGAGTCCCCACAAAGATAGTAAACCATGTGTGTGGTGTGGGCGCGATTGAACAGTGGACACATAAAAACATAGTCCGTCATTATACAGGACGACATTCAAACTGCAAAGTGTTAACTTATATTTGTGTACAGTCGCAATAACATTGTGCTTTTGTAAAATAATTTTAAACAATCCACCCCCTGAAAGGCGCTAATTTTAAAATGAAACTAAAATGCTCACGACTGCACGGGCATTCATAATGGTGCGCGTCCACGGCGAGGAACGAGCAGAACAGAGTAAACGTTTTTCAGTTAATTCCTACTTCCATAGGAATTCATTTGAAACGCTCGCTCAACCACTATCAATGTCAGTGCAGATGAACATATTTTACTTTCGCTTTTAAGTTGGCAATTCAAAAGCCCCCAGGCGGTGTCACACGTTGATTAACCGGTGGTAAAATATTCTCACCGTCATATACCTAGTATATTTTTATATAGATACAATAGGCCTACCTGATTTTGAACACAAGAGGGCAGTATAGCCCAATGTATGACTTGATTTTATGGGACTAAATAGTACAATTACTATTTTTAAACTTATAAATAATTCTTAAATAAATAAAAAAAAAAGAATAAAATGGGTTTAGTTGTGATATTTGTATACCTTTATATCGAAATAAATGGTGTATAATTACATTTTTGAAGATATGAGGCTTTTACTGTTTCCTTTTTGTACATTACTTTAATCCCTCGCCATAGCAAAACCGTTTAAGATATTCAATATCCGTTCACAATTTAGCATCTTTAATGTATTTCCATCATGTTGAAAAAGTTGGGTGTGAATAAAATAAACCACTTAGTAGGAGTGGGTAAAAATGCAGAGGCTGAATTTGCAAACAAATCCACATTCAAACCAAAATATCTGACTTCCTGTTGGTCCAAGCTAATGACTTTAAATTAGAAAGTTGTCCAGCTCGGTGAGACCAATATACTTACTGATTTTTGTAATTGTGGGTAAACCTAACCCCCCCACTTTTGTCAAAAACATTTTGAAAGTGACACACTTCCTGCTGCCAGTTGGTGGCGCTATAACTTTGACTCACAATAGTTACATCCATCTGATCGGCCTCTTACCACGAACACACTGCTGAAGTTTCATTAAGATCAGTTAATGTATGCTGAAGTTATACCACTTCGTGTATCTCTTTTCTCGCCATAAATGCGTTTCCTCACCACGACCAAACCGTTCGAGATATCAAAAATCCGTCCACAATTTAGAATCCTCAAAGTCTTGACTTCATGCACACCGAGTTTGGAGGGGACACGGTGAATTTTCTAGGAGGAGTATTTCACATTCCACAGCAAGCGTTTTCCAAACAACCCATAATAGCCGACTTCCTGTTGGGCTGGCGTAAAACTTGACCAGGGGAAAGTTGTTCGGCACGATGAGATCTATATGTGTACCGAGTTTCATGTTAATTCATGCAAGCGTGTTTGATATATGGACCAAGTTTTAGAACCTCGTTTAAGGAGGCGCTGCTGAGCCCCCCTCTCACGCCCGGGTATCAGCTTCAGCCCGGCCCTGATGGCCGTGGGTTCTGACCTGTGTGCAAAGTTTCAAGAGTTTTCAAGCATGTTAAGGGTCCCAAAAGCCCCTGAAACCTTGAAAACAAACATTAAACTCAACAGACAAATCCCTCCCACCCCTCACACACACAGAGACAGACAGAGAGAGAGAAAATTCTCCAAATAATCACATTCAAACTAAAATATCTGACTTCCTTTTGGTTGGAGCTAATGAATGTAAATTAGAAAGTTGTCCGGCTCGATGAGATCAATATACATACCGATTTTTGTGACTCTATGTAAGACTAAGCCCCCATTTTTGACTAAAGGTCGCGCTACTGAGCCCCTCAACACGCCCATTTCTGAAACTTTGCACATGTCTACTGTATAATAAATGTTATGTGTCTGTCGAGTTTCATCCAATTTCAAGCATGCAAAGAGTCTCCAAAGCATCCGAAAAGAATATTAAAGTTTGATGCGTTGCCGCGGCAACAGTATCTAAGATATCAATAATCCTTTCACAGGTCTACATCTGCCATGTATTTATTACATGCATTATACACATAAAGTTTGATGCAAATCGAGTAAAAATAAGAGGGTGATTTCAAAGCATTTTGAAAATGACACACTTCCTGCTGCCAGTTGGTGGCGCTATAACTTTGACTAACAACAGTCACATCTATGTGATCGGCACAACGAACACACTTCTGAAGTTTAATCAAGATCAGTTAATGTATGCTGAAGTTATAACACACTTCCTGTGTCCCATTATTTACCATAAATTCGTTTCCTCGCCACGGCCAAACTGTGCGAGATATCAAAAATCCGTTCGCAAGAATTCATCCTCAATGTCTTGACTTTATTCTCACCGAGTTTGGTGGTGATCGGATGAAATCCCTAGGAGGGGTATTTTACATTCCATTGTATACGTTTTCCAAACAACGTATAATAACCGACTTCCTGTTGGGCTTTTGTAAAATTTAGAGCACGAAAGTTGTTCGGCCCGATGAGATCTATATGTGTACTGAGTTTCATATTATTACATGCAAGCGTGTTTGATTTATGGACCAAGTTTTCGGACCCCATTCCAGGGGGCGCTGTCGAGCCCCCCTGCCACGCCCTGGTACCAGCTTCAGCCCGGCCCTGATGGCCGATGGTTCTGACGTGTGTGCAAAATTTCAAGAGTTTTTGAGCATGTTAAGGGCACCAAAAGTGGCAAAAAGGCAAAAAAAAAATAATGAAAAAAAAAAAAAAAAATCCTTACGGAAACAATAGGGCCTTCGCCCTTTCAGGGCTTGGGCCCTAATAATAATCCTACCGAAAACAATAGGGCCTTCGCCCTTTCAGGGCTTGGGCCCTAATAATAATAATAATCCTAACGAAAACAATAGGGCCTTCGCCCTTTCAGGGCTTGGGCCCTAATAATAATAATAATCCTAACGAAAACAATAGGGCCTTCGCCCCTTCAGGGCTTGGGCCCTAATAATCCTAACGAAAACAATAGGGCCTTCGCCCTTTCAGGGCTTGGGCCCTAATTAAAGCTGCAAGCAGCGATGAAAGGGCCCTCGCACCCGTGCCATCAACACTCGGTGGCTTTAGGAAGACAGAGCATGGTTGGAAAATGTACATTTAAGGAGGTATATATAGTAAGAGTATGTCAAAGTCAGTTACAAAATGTTTTGTATAATGGTGATAATAGCATGCTTCATGAATAGCATGTTTAGTCTGTTTCTAGCATGCTTAGTACACAATAATTATGTGGTTAGTACTGCATTACTGTGTTAACCATGTCTGTTTCTGTTGCCAGTAGGTGGCGTTATGACTATAACTGAATATGAGCATGGATGTGTGTTCAGGACAGAACTTTTATCAAACGTGTGAAGTTTGGTGCAAATTGGACATTGCCTTCTTGAGTAACAAGAAAGTCATGTTTCATTGTTTTAGCATTCTTTAGCACTTAGCTAAGCATTGTTAGCATGTTTTAACATGTTTCTAGCATGTTTAGAACTCAATGGCATTTTTAACATGTTGCTAGAACGGCATCAACGTGTTAAACATGTCACTTCCTGTAGCCAGTAGGTGGCGCTATTACTATAACTGAATTTGAGCATAGACGTGTTCAGGCCATGATTATTATCAAACGTGTGAAGTTTGGGGCAGATTGGACATTCCATGCCTGAGTTACAGCAAATTCCTATTTAATTGCAGTAATAGCATGCTTTAGCACTTAGCTAAGTGTTTGCTAGCATGTTTCTAGTATGTTGCTAACCTGTTTAGCACTTGCTGGCTCTTTTTTTATGTTATTAGGAAACCACAACAGTGTTAAACATGTCACTTCCTGTTGCCAGCAGGTGGCGCTATGACTGTAACTGAATATAAGCATGGTCATGTGTTCAGGACAGAACGCTTATCAAAAGTGTGAAGTTTGGGGCAGATTGGACATTCCATGCCTGTGTTACAGCAAATTCCTATTTAATTGCAGCAATAGCATGCTTTAGCACTTAGCTAAGTGTTTGCTAGCATGTTTCTAGTATGTTGTTAGCATGTTTAGCACTTTCTGGCACTTTTTTATATGTTATTAGGAGTCCATAACAGTGTTAAACTTGTCACTTCCTGTTGCCAGCAGGTGGCGTTATGACTATAACTGAATATGAGCATGGTCATGTGTTCAGGACAGAACTCTTATCAAACGTGTGAAGTTTGGGGCAGATTGGACATTCCATGCCTGAGTTACAGCAAATTCATATTTAATTGCAGTAATATCATTCTTTAGCACTTAGCTAAGTGTTTGCTAGTATGTTTTAGCATGTCTCTAGTATGTTGGTAGGATGTTTAGCACCTACTGGCATTTTTTTATATGTTATTAGGAGTCAAGAACAGTGTTAAACGTCACTTCCTGTTGCCAGCAGGTGGCGCTATGACTATAACTAAATATGAGCATGGACATGTGTTCAAGAGATAACTCTTATCAAACGTGTGAAGTTTGGGGCAGATTGTACATTGCCTTCTTGAGTAACAACAAAGTCCTGTTTCATTGAATTAGCATGCTTTAGCACTTAGCTAAGTATTGCTAGCATGTTTTAATATGTTTCTAGCATGTTTAGAACTCAATGGCATTTTTAACATGTTGCTAGAACGGCATCAACGTGTTAAACATGTCACTTCCTGTTGCCAGTAGGTGGCGCTATTACTATAACTGAATTTGAGCATAGACATGTGTTCAGGCCATGATTCTTATCAAACGTGTGAAGTTTAGGGCAGATTGGACATTCCATGCCTGGGTTACAGCAAATTCCTATTTAATTGCAGTGATAGCATGCTTTAGCACTTAGCTAAGTGTTTGCTAGCATGTTTCTAGTATGTTGCTAACCTGTTTAGCACTTGCTGGCTCTTTTTTATATGTTATTAGGAGACCACAACAGTGTTAAACATGTCACTTCCTGTTGACAGCAGGTGGCGTTATTACTATAACTGAATATTCTCATGTAGATGTGTTCAGGCCATGACTCTTATCAAACGTGTGAAGTTTGGGGCAGATTGGACATTCCATGCCTGTGTTACAGCAAATTCCTATTTAATTGCAGCAATAGCATGCTTTAGCACTTAGCTAAGTGTTTGCTAGCATGTTTTAGCATGTTTCTAGTATGTTGTTAGCATGTTTAGCACTTGCTGGCACTTTTTTTTATGTTTTTATATGTCCACAACAGTGTTTAACATGTCACTTCCTGTTGCCAGCAGGTGGCGCTATGACTATAACTAAAAATGAGCATGGACATGTGTTCAAGAGATAACTCTTATCAAACGTGTGAAGTTTGGGGTAGATTGTACATTGCCTTCTTGAGTAACAACAAAGTCCTGTTCCATTGAATTAGCATGCTTTAGCACTTAGCTAAGTATTGCTAGCATGTTTTAACATGTTTCTAGCATGTTTAGAACTCAATGGCATTTTTATCATGTTGCTAGAACGGCATCAACGTGTTAAACATGTCACTTCCTGTTGCCAGTAGGTGGCACTATAACTATAACTGAATTTGAGCATAGAAATATGTTCAGGCCATGATTCTTATCAAACGTGTGAAGTTTGGGGCAGATTGGACATTCCATGCCTGAGTTACAGCAAATTCCTATTTAATTGCAGTAATAGCATGCTTTAGCACTTAGCTAAGTGTTTGCTAGCATGTTTCTAGTATGTTGCTAACCTGTTTAGCCTTTGCTGGCTCTTTTTTATATGTTATTAGGAGACCACAACAGTGTTAAACATGTCACTTCCTGTTGACAGCAGGTGGCGCTATTACTATAACTGAATATTCTCATGTAGATGTGTTCAGGCCATGACTATGGGATCAAATTCCCGCCAAATATATAGCGGTCGCGTATAAAAAAATAATAAGCGTAAATCAAAAATTTAAAAACACATGTAAAAATATATTGCACAAACTGAAAAAAAGAATGCAAAATGATCAGAATAGCAAACAACGTGGTCACGGATCAAAATATAATAAGCGTGAATAAAGAAATAACAAGCATGAATAAAAACTTTAAACACATTAAAAGTTATTTTGCACAAAACTTAAACTTATGGTCATGCTTTGTTAAAAAGTATGGTTTTATTACTGTGTACTTTGTGCTTTCTTGCATTTTCTGCTCATATTTTACTCTTTTGTACGCTTGTGATGTTTTTCTCTTCGCTCTTCTTTCTATGTTCTGCGCTTATGGCAAGCCATTTTAACATTTAAAAGCTAGACTGGATATGTGTTGCAGATATCTTTAATTCAGTTTTGCCTAGTCGAAAAGAACATTTCAGATATCCGCAACTACATTCTTCCTATCCATAATTGTCATTTCAGATATCCACAAAGACATTCTTCCTAGGACAAATGACATCACTTTTGCCATTCATTTGAATGGGGTTTATCATTACAGATATCTACAATTCAGTTGCAGATATCCACTATGTGAATTACGGATATCTGTAACTGAATTGTAGATATCTGTAATTCTAGTTTGAGATATCTTCAATTAGATTCTGACTAGTCATAACTCCAGTTCAAGATATCTTTAATTCACCTCAATTCAAGATATCTACATGTTCCTTTTCAGATATCTTAAATTAAGTTTTGACTAGGCGAAATTACGTTGTAGATATCTGTAACTAGAGTTATGTCTAGTCAAAATGGCGTTGTAGATATCTCAAACTGGAGTTAGGGATAGTCATAATTTAATTGTAGATATCTATTATCAAGATAAAGATATCTTGAAATTAAGTTTGATTAGAGATATCTGAAATTTGAGATATCTGTAACTTTTATTCTGCCTAGTCAAAATGTAATTACAGATATCTTGAATTAGAGTTTTGACTAGGCCAAATGACGTTGCAGATATCTGTATGCATGCATCACACTTTAGGCGGGAGCAGAGCCTGTTGTTCATCATCAAATCACATAGCACCTGTTAACTGTTAACTTTAATTAGCACTGATTAGCACCATGTCGGAGCAACCAGAGTTTTTAATCGTCTTTTTTCATGCTGTTAGATACTGTTTCAAACTGAAAAAATAAAATAAAAAATAAGAACTAATCTGAACTAAGAACTTTGTTTCTCATCTAAGGAAGTTAATGTTATTGTACTTTCAAGAATAGCATGCATGTAAGCATCTTTATTAAAGTGAATTAGTGTGAATCTTTTTCACGCATAAATCTTACGGCAACAACAACATTTTAAGCATGAAAATAAACATAGCATTGTAAAAAAATTTTTTTTTTGTATATAAAAAACATTTTCTGGTGTTTTTTCGATTACAGCCAACACCATGACTGCTTCTTTCTTCTTCCATTCATAGAAATAAGGAAATTAACCCACTTTTTCATTGATTATGGCGGGGAGGGGAAATGGATATGTAAAATAGAGCAACGTCATGCACAATAATTTGCACTAGTCATAATGACGTTTGAGATATCTATAACTTTCATTCGGCCTAGTCAAAACTGAATTACAGATATCTGCAATTGTCATTTAAGATGTGTGACGAGTTGAATGTCATTTTCAATGAGGTCATTGCAGATATCTGTAATTCAGTTTTGCCTAGTCAAAACTGAATTAAAGATATCTCTATCTGTCGTTTCGACTAGTCACAATTACGTTACAGATATTTTGAATGACAATTCCAACTATCCAAAATGTAATTACGACTAGTCAGAAAGACATTGTTGATATCTACAATGTTAATTCCGGATAGTCAAAATTTGCTTTTAAATGTTAAAATGGCTTGCCATATGCGCTTGCTCTTCCAAATGTTGCAGTTCGAGTTTCATGTAAATTAGGGCGGGCTTAAGTGTCACCATTGGTCCACTAGTTCTAGATTGACAGATACTCCACTAGCCAATCAATCGAAGAGGGGAGTTGACGTCACACCAATGCGACTCGTGGCTACTGATGCTTACTTGTTATACAGGGGAAGACGACCATCAACAGGACACCTTTAAACTGCATGTGTGCCTGCAACTCAAACTGTTGCCGGTATACGTATACCTGGCAATATGGTATAGTTAAATTTGTCATCCTAACAACGACCTGTTACAGTTATGCCTGTCTGATGATCCATCATTCACCTCTAATGCACTGGACCTGGCACCGCGAACGTCGATCTTCTCCAAGCAGCCACCACCACCTACTGGCCGTTTTACTTTCATATTTAAAATCATATTTAATCAATAACAAGGATGTGTAATGTCGGTCCTGACTCCTGGGTGCAGAGTTTAGCTCCTTCAACCCTAATCAAACACACCTGAACCAGCTAATCATCGTCTTTAGGATATTTAAGACAGGTGAGGTTTTTAATCGGAGTTGACGCTAAACTCTGCAGGACAGCGGCACTCTAGAAACAGCGTTACCTATCGCTGATGGAGATGTTACTGTATTCAAATTTTAAGCTATATTTAAAACATTAATTCTAAAGTAATATGCAATTATGTAGCTATGTAAGTAAACACAGTAAGTTTGTAATAAACCACTGTATTAAATTCAACTGGTTTCTCTATATCTTCTCTGTAACACAATCATTTTCAATAATCTTGTCAAATTTGGCAAGGTTAATAAAAAAAAGGTAGGCAATGCGTAGCGGCGAAAGGTCAAAGTCCTAAAGTCTTCAGACAATGGCCGTTTTTAACTTAGTTTTTGCGACGAATTGTAGTGTTTCATAATTGCAGGATGTTTCGCTAACAGCAGCCTTAACATATTGGCATCATGAGCCAAGTAATATTGTTTAACACCAATTACCTGTGTGCACATTAACATTCTCATGTATCTAAAAAAAAAATGAATTTAATTATTTATGTCCAGAGTTCAGATAGCTTTACTGCTTGAAAGTCTTTGTAAAGTTAAATTGAACTGCCGTCTTCCCTTGTAAGTGTAGCACTCCTGAAAAAGAGTATAATGATTAAAGAAAAATGAAACAAAAGAGAGTGCAGCAGTGCTTCTTTGTTGTTATATTTACTCAGAATGAAGTGCTTCACGGGCGCGCACCACCCACTGAAGTGTGCGGTGACGTAATCACGCTGGTATGCCAAGCGAAAATAATTAATTTAATAAATGCACATATCAAAGCACAAATAAGAAATTGAACAGTATATAAAAGTATTAGAAAATAACATTTTAGTATATTATAATGGGATTGAAGAAATTGTACAAACATAAACAGCTTGTACCACGAGTCGCATTAGTGTGACGTCAACTCCCCTCTTCGATTGATTGGCTAGAGGAGTATCTGTCAATCTAGAACTAGTGGACCAATGGTGACGCTTAAGCCCGCCCTAATTTACATGAAACTCGAACTGCAACATTTGGAAGAGCAAGCGCAGAACATAGAAAGAAGAGCGAAGAGAAAAACATCACAAGCGTACAAAAGAGTAAAATATGAGCAGAAAATGCAAGAAAGCACAAAGTACACAGTAATAAAACCATACTTTTTAACAAAGCATGACCATAAGTATAAGTTTTGTGCAAAATAACTTTTAATGTGTTTAAAGTTTTTATTCATGCTTGTTATTTCTTTATTCACGCTTATTATATTTTGATCCGTGACCACGTTGTTTGCTATTCTGATCATTTTGCATTCTTTTTTTCAGTTTGTGCAATATATTTTTACATGTGTTTTTAAATTTTTGATTCACGCTTATTATTTTTTTATACGTGACCGCTATATATTTGGCGGGAATTTGATCCCATACATGACTCTTATCAAACATGTGAAGTTTGGGGCAGATTGGAAATTCCATGCCTGTGTTACAGCAAATTCCTATTTAATTGCAGCTATAACATGCTTTAGCACTTAGCTAAGTGTTTGCTAGCATGTTTTAGCATGTTTCTAGTATATTGTTAGCATGTTTAGCACTTGCTGGCACTTTTTTTATGTTTTTATATGTCCACAACAGTGTTTAACATGTCACTTCCTGTTGCCAGCAGGTGGCACTATGACTGTAACTGAATATGAGCATGGTCATGTGTTCAGGACAGAACGTTTATTAAAAGTGTGAAGTTTGGCGCAGACTGGACATTGCCTTCTTGAGTAACAACAACATCCTGTTTCATTGAATTAGCATGCTTTACCACTTAGCTAAGTATTGCTAGCATGTTTTAACATGTTTCTAGCATGTTTAGAAGTCAATGGCATTTTTAACATGTTGCTAGAATGGCATCTACGTGTTAAACATGACACTTCCTGTTACCAGTAGGTGGCGCTATTACTATAACTGAATATTCTCATGTAGATGTGTTCAGGACAGAACGCTTATCAAAAGTGTGAAGTTTGGGGCAGATTGGACATTCCATGCCTGAGTTACAGCAAATTCCTATTTAATTGCAATAATAGCATGCTTTAGCACTTAGCTAAGAGTTTGCTAGCATGTTTTAGCATGCTTCTAGTATGTTGTTAGCATGTTTAGCACTTGCTGGCACTTTTTTATATGTTATTAGGAGTCCATAACAGTGTTAAACATGTCACTTCCTGTTGCCAGCAGGTGGTGCTATGACTATAACTGAATATGAGCATGGTCATGTGTTCAGGACAGAACTCTTATCAAACGTGTGAAGTTTGGGGCAGATTGGACATTCCATGCCTGAGTTACAGCAACTTCCTGTTTCATGGCGAAACATCGAAATTTGTCAGGCCGCCGAGGACCCGCACTTTGACGAAAACTCAAGATCTTCGCAATTTAACGTCGCAAAGGCCTTAAGATTACACTCACCAAATTTGAAGATGATCAGATTAAAACTGTAGGAGGAGTTCGTTAAAGTACGAGGCCTGAAAATGGCAAAAACTGCACAAAAATCTGAGAGGAAGTTGAAAATGGCTGACTTCCTGTTGTGTTTAGGGCTATGCTCCAAGAGACTTTTTTGTAGGTATTAGGTAATTACATGTATGTACCGAATTTCGTGCACGTACGTGGAACGTTGCGGGAGGCGCACTCCGTTGAACTTTTATAGGTGGCGCTATCGAGCCATTTTGCCCCGTCCAATTCTGAAACCTATATCAGATGTAACTTTTCGCCAGTTCTGACGCGTGTGCAAAGTTTTGTGAGTTTTCGAGCATGTTTAGGCCCTCAAAAATGCAATTAAATGCGGAGAAGAAGAATAATAATAATAATTAAAGCTGCAAGCAGCGATGAAAGGGCCCTCGCACCCGTGCCATCAACACTCGGTGGCTTTAGGAAGACAGAGCATGGTTGGGAAATGTACATTTAAGGAGGTATATATAGTAAGAGTATGTCAAAGTTAGTAACAAAATGTTTTGTATAATGGTGATAATAGCATGCTTCATGACTCAGCTAAGTGTTGCTAGCATGTTTAGTCTGTTTCTAGCATGCTTAGTACACAATAATTATGTGGTTAGCACTGCATTACTGTGTTAACCATGTCAGTTTCTGTTGCCAGTAGGTGGCGTTATGATTATAGCTGAATATGAGCATGGATGTGTGTTCAGGACAGAACTCTTATCAAACGTGTGAAGTTTGGTGCAAATTGGAAATTGCCTTCTTGAGTAACAAAAAAGTCATGTTTCATTGAATTAGCATTCTTTAGCACTTAGCTAAGCATTGTTAGCATGTTTTAACATGTTTCTAGCATGTTTAGAACTCAATGTCATTTTTAACATGTTGCTAGAACGGCATCAACGTGTTAAACATGTCACTTCCTGTTGCCAGTAGGTGGCGCTATTACTAAAAATGAACATTCTCATGTAGATGTATTCAGGCCATGACTCTTATCAAAAGTGTGAAGTTTGGGGCAGATTGGACATTCCATGCCTGAGTTACAGCAAATTCCTATTTAATTGCAATAATAGCATGCTTTAGCACTTAGCTAAGAGTTTGCTAGCATGTTTTAGCATGTTTCTAGTATGTTGTTAGCATGTTTAACACTTGCTGGCACTTTTTTATATGTTATTAGGAGTCCATAACAGTGTTAAACATGTCACTTCCTGTTGCCAGCAGGTGGCGCTATGACTGTAACTGAATATAAGCATGGTCATGTGTTCAGGACAGAACGCTTATCAAAAGTGTGAAGTTTGGGGCAGATTGGACATTCCATGCCTGAGTTACAGCAAATTCATATTTAATTGCAGTAATATCATTCTTTAGCACTTAGCTAAGTGTTTGCTAGTATGTTTCTAGTATGTTACTAACCTGTTTAGCACTTGCTGGCTCTTTTTTATATGTTATTAGGAGACCACAACAGTGTTAAACATGTCACTTCCTGTTGACAGCAGGTGGCGCTATTACTATAACTGAATATTCTCATGTAGATGTGTTCAGGCCATGACTCTTATCAAACGTGTGAAGTTTGAGGCAGATTGGACATTCCTTGCCTGTGTTACAGCAAATTCCTATTTAATTGCAGCAATAGCATGCTTTAGCACTTAGCTAAGTGTTTGCTAGCATGTTTTAGCATTTTTCTAGTATGTTGTTAGCATGTTTAGCACTTGCTGGCACTTTTTTTATATGTTTTTATGTCCACAACAGTGTTTAACATGTCACTTCCTGTTGCCAGCAGGTGGCACTATGACTGTAACTGAATATGAGCATGGTCATGTGTTCAGGACAGAACGTTTATTAAAAGTGTGAAGTTTGGCGCAGATTGGACATTGCCTTCTTGAGTAACAACAACATCCTGTTTCATTGAATTAGCATGCTTTAGCACTTAGCTAAGTATTGCTAGCATGTTTTAAAATGTTTCTAGCATGTTTAGAAGTCAATGGCATTTTTAACATGTTGCTAGAATGGCATCAACGTGTTAAACATGACACTTCCTGTTACCAGTAGGTGGCGCTATTACTATAACTGAATGTTCTCATGTAGATGTGTTCAGGACAGAACGCTTATCAAAAGTGTGAAGTTTGGGGCAGATTGGACATTCCATGCCTGAGTTACAGCAAATTCCTATTTAATTGCAATAATAGCATGCTTTAGCACTTAGCTAAGAGTTTGCTAGCATGTTTTAGCATGCTTCTAGTATGTTGTTAGCATGTTTAGCACTTGCTGGCACTTTTTTATATGTTATTAGGAGTCCATAACAGTGTTAAACATGTCACTTCCTGTTGCCAGCAGGTGGCGCTATGACTGTAACTGAATATGAGCATGGTCATGTGTTCAGGACAGAACGCTTATCAAAAGTGTGAAGTTTGGGGCAGATTGGACATTCCATGCCTGAGTTACAGCAACTTCCTGTTTCATGGCGAAACATCGAAATTTGTCAGGCCGCCGAGGACCCGCCCTTTGACGAAAACTCAAGATCTTCGCAATTTAACGTCGCAAAGGCCTTAAGATTACACTCACCAAATTTGAAGATGATCAGATTAAAACTGTAGGAGGAGTTCGTTAAAGTACGAGGCCTGAAAATGGCAAAAACTGCACAAAAATCTGAGAGGAAGTTCAAAATGGCTGACTTCCTGTTGTGTTTAGGGCTATGCTCCAAGAGACTTTTTTGTAGGTATTAGTTCATTACATGTATGTACCGAATTTCGTGCACGTACGTGGAACGTTGCGGGAGGCGCACTCCGTTGAACTTTTATAGGTGGCGCTATCGAGCCGTTTTGCCCCGTCCAATTCTGAAACCTATATCAGATGTAAATTTTCGCCAGTTCTGACGCGTGTGCAAAGTTTCGTGAGTTTTCGAGCATGTTTAGGCCCTCAAAAATGCAATTCAATGCGGAGAAGAAGAATAATAATAATAATAATTAAAGCTGCAAGCAGCGATGAAAGGGCCCTCGCACCCGTGCCATCAACACTCGGTGGCTTTAGGAAGACAGAGCATGGTTGGGAAATGTACATTTAAGGAGGTATATATAGTAAGAGTATGTCAAAGTCAGTTACAAAATGTTTTGTATAATGGTGATAATAGCATGCTTCATGACTCAGCTAAGTGTTGCTAGCATGTTTAGTCTGTTTCTAGCATGCTTAGTACACAATAATTATGTGGTTAGTACTGCATTACGGTGTTAACCATGTCAGTTTCTGTTGCCAGTAGGTGGCGTTATGGCTATAACTGAATATGAGCATGGATGTGTGTTCAGGACAGAACTCTTATCAAACGTGTGAAGTTTGGTGCAAATTGGACATTGCCTTCTTGAGTAACAACAAAGTCATGTTTCATTGAATTAACATTCTTTAGCACTTAGCTAAGCATTGTTAGCATGTTTTAACATGTTTCTAGCATGTTTAGAACTCAATGGCATTTTTAACATGTTGCTAGAACGGCATAAAAGTGTTAAACATGTCACTTCCTGTTGCCAGTAGGTGGCGCTATTACTATAACTGAATTTGAGCATAGACATGTGTTCAGGCCATGATTCTTATAAAATGTGTGAAGTTTGGGGCAGATTGGACATTCCATGCCTGAATTACAGCAAATTCCTATTTAATTGCAATAATAGCATGCTTTAGCACTTAGCTAAGAGTTTGCTAGCATGTTTTAGCATGTTTCTAGTATGTTGTTAGCATGTTTAGCACTTGCTGGCACTTTTTTATATGTTATTAGGAGTCCATAACAGTGTTAAACATGTCACTTCCTGCTGCCAGCAGGTGGCGCTATGACTGTAAGCATGATCATGTGTTCAGGACAGAACGCTTATCAAAAGTGTGAAGTTTGGGGCAGATTGGACATTCCTTGCCTGAGTTACAGCAAATTCATATTTAATTGCAGTAATATCATTCTTTAGCACTTAGCTAAGTGTTTGCTAGTATGTTTTAGCAAGTCTCTAGTATGTTGGTAGGATGTTTAGCACCTACTTGCATTTTTTTATATGTTATTAGGAGTCAAGAACAGTGTTAAACGTCACTTCCTGTTGCCAGCAGGTGGCGCTATGACTATAACTAAATATGAGCATGGACATGTGTTCAAGAGATAACTCTTATCAAACGTGTGAAGTTTGGGGTAGATTGTACATTGCCTTCTTGAGTAACAACAAAGTCCTGTTTCATTGAATTAGCATGGTTTAGCACTTAGCTAAGTACTGCTAGCATGTTTTAACATGTTTCTAGCATGTATAGAACTCAATGGCATTTTTAACATGTTGCTAGAACGGCATCAAAGTGTTAAACGTCACTTCCTGTTGCCAGTAGGTGGTGCTATTACTATAACTGAATTTGAGCATAGACATGTGTTCAGGCCATGATTCTTATCAAATGTGTGAAGTTTGGGGCAGATTGGACATTACATGCCTGAGTTACAGCAAATTCCTATTTAATTGCAGTAATAGCATGCTTTAGCACTTAGCTAAGTGTTTGCTAGCATGTTTCTAGTATGTTGCTAACCTGTTTAGCACTTGTTGGCTCTTTTTTATATGTTATTAGGAGACCACAAGAGTGTTAAACATGTCACTTCCTGTTACCAGTAGGTGGCGCTATTACTATAACTGAATTTTCTCATGTAGATGTGTTCAGGACAGAACGCTTATCAAAAGTGTGAAGTTTGGCGCAGATTGGACATTGCCTTCTTGAGTAACAACAACATCCTGTTTCATTGAATTAGCATGCTTTAGCACTTAGCTAAGTATTGCTAGCATGTTTTAGCATGCTTCTAGTATGTTGTTAGCATGTTTAGCACTTGCTGGCACTTTTTTATATGTTATTAGGAGTCCATAACAGTGTTAAACATGTCACTTCCTGTTGCCAGCAGGTGGCGCTATGACTATAACTGAATATGAGCATGGTCATGTGTTCAGGACAGAACTCTTATCAAACGTATGAAGTTTGGGGCAGATTGGACATTCCATGCCTGAGTTACAGCAACTTCCTGTTTCATGGCGAAACATCAAAATTTGTCAGGCCGCCGAGGACCCGCCCTTCGACGAAAACTCAAGATCTTCGCAATTTAACGTCGCAAAGGCCTTAAGATTACACTCACCAAATTTGAAGATGATCAGATTAAAACTGTAGGAGGAGTTCGTTAAAGTATGAGGCCTGAAAATGTCAAAAACTGCACAAAAATCTGGGAGGAAGTTCAAAATGGCTGACTTCCTGTTGGGTTTAGGGCTACGCTCCAAGAGACTTTTTTGTAGGTATTAGGTCCTTACATGTATGTACCGAATTTCGTGCACGTACGTGGAACGTTGCGGGAGGCGCACTCCGTTGAACTTTTATAGGTGGCGCTATCGAGCCGTTTTGCCCCGTCCAATTCTGAAACCTATATCAGATGTAAATTTTCGCCAGTTCTGACGCGTGTGCAAAGTTTCGTGAGTTTTCGCGCATGTTTATGCCCTCAAAAATGCAATTCAATGCGGAGAAGAAGAATAATAATAATTAAAGCTGCAAGCAGCGATGAAAGGGCCCTCGCACCCGTGCCATCAACACTCGGTGGCTTTAGGAAGGCAGAGCATGGTTGGGAAATGTACATTTAAGGAGGTATATATAGTAAGAGTATGTCAAAGTCAGTTACAAAATGTTTTGTATAATGGTGATAATAGCATGCTTCATGACTCAGCTAAGTGTTGCTAGCATGTTCAGTCTGTTTCTAGCATGCTTAGTACACAATAATTATGTGGTTAGTACTGCACGGTGTTAACCATGTCAGTTTCTGTTGCCAGTAGGTGGCGTTATGACTATAACTGAATATGAGCATGGATGTGTGTTCAGGACAGAACTCTTATCAAACATGTGAAGTTTGGTGCAAATTGGACATTGCCTTCTTGAGTAACAACAAAGTCATGTTTCATTGAATTAGCATTCTTTAGAACTTAGCTAAGCATTGTTAGCATGTTTTAACATGTTGCTAGAACGGCATCAACGTGTTAAACATGTCACTTCCTGTTGCCAGTTGGTGGCGCTATTACTATAACTGAACATTCTCATGTAGATGTGTTCAGGCCATGACTCTTATCAAAAGTGTGAAATTTGGGGCAGATTGGACATTCCATGCCTGAGTTACAGCAAATTCCTATTTAATTGCAATAATAGCATGCTTTAGCACTTGGCTAAGAGTTTGCTAGCATGTTTTAGCATGTTTCTAGTATGTTGTTAGCATGTTTAACACTTGCTGGCACTTTTTTATATGTTATTAGGAGTCCACAACAGTGTTAAACATGTCACTTCCTGTTGCCAGCAGGTGGCGCTATGACTATAACTGAATATAAGCATGGCCATGTGTTCAGGACAGAACGCTTATCAAAAGTGTGAAGTTTGGGGCAGATTGGACATTCCATGCCTGAGTTACAGCAAATTCATATTTAATTGCAGTAATATCATTCTTTAGCACTTAGCTAAGTGTTTGCTATTATGTTTTAGCATGTCTCTAGTATGTTGGTAGGATGTTTAGCACCTACTGGCATTTTTTTATATGTTATTAGGAGTCAAGAACAGTGTTAAACGTCACTTCCTGTTGCCAGCAGGTGGCGCTATGACTATAACTAAATATGAGCATGGACATGTGTTCAAGAGATAACTCTTATCAAACGTGTGACGTTTGGGGTAGATTGTACATTGCCTTCTTGAGTAACAACAAAGTCCTGTTTCATTGAATTAGCATGCTTTAGCACTTAGCTAAGTATTGCTAGCATGTTTTAATATGTTTCTAGCATGTTTAGAACTCAATGGCATTTTTAACATGTTGCTAGAACGGCATCAACGTGTTAAACATGTCACTTCCTGTTGCCAGTAGGTGGCGCTATTACTATAACTGAATTTGAGCATAGGCATGCGTTCAGGCCATGATTCTTATCAAACATGTGAAGTTTGGGGCAGATTGGACGTTCCATGCCTGAGTTACAGCAAATTCCTATTTAATTGCAGTAATAGCATGCTTTATCACTTAGCTAAGTGTTTGCTAGCATGTTTCTAGTATGTTGCTAACCTGTTTAGCACTTGCTGGCTCTTTTATATATGTTATTAGGAGACCACAACAGTGTTAAACATGTCACTTCCTGTTGACAGCAGGTGGCGCTATTACTATAACTGAATATTCTCATGTAGATGTGTTCAGGCCATGACTCTTATCAAACGTGTGAAGTTTGGGGCAGATTGGACATTCCATGCCTGTGTTACAGCAAATTCCTATTTAATTGCAGCAATAGCATGCTTTAGCACTTAGCTAAGTGTTTGCTAGCATGTTTTAGCATGTTTCTACTATGTTGTTAGCATGTTTAGCACTTGCTGGCACTTTTTTATATGTTTTTATATGTCCACAACAGTGTTTAACATGTCACTTCCTGTTGCCAGCAGGTGGCACTATGACTGTAACTGAATATGAGCATGGTCATGTGTTCAGGACAGAACGTTTATTAAAAGTGTGAAGTTTGGCGCATATTGGACATTGCCTTCTTGCGTAACAACAACATCCTGTTTCATTGAATTAGCATGCTTTACCACTTAGCTAAGTATTGCTAGCATGTTTTAACATGTTTCTAGCATGTTTAGACCTCAATGGCATTTTTAACATGTTGCTAGAATGGCATCAACGTGTTAAACATGACACTTCCTGTTGCCAGTAGGTGGCGCTATTACTATAACTGAATATTCTCATGTAGATGTGTTCAGGACAGAACGCTTATCAAAAGTGTGAAGTTTGGGGCAGATTGGACATTCCATGCCTGAGTTACAGCAAATTCCTATTTAATTGCAATAATAGCATGCTTTAGCACTTAGCTAAGAGTTTGCTAGCATGTTTTAGCATGCTTCTAGTATGTTGTTAGCATGTTTAGCACTTGCTGGCACTTTTTTATATGTTATTAGGAGTCCATAACAGTGTTAAACATGTCACTTCCTGTTGCCAGCAGGTGGCGCTATGACTATAACTGAATATGAGCATGGCCATGTGTTCAGGACAGAACTCTTATCAAACGTGTGAAGTTTGGGGCAGATTGGACATTCCATGCCTGAGTTACAGCAACTTCCTGTTTCATGGCGAAACATCGAAATTTGTAAGGCCGCCGAGGACCCGCCCTTCGACGAAAACTCAAGATCTTCGCAATTTAACGTCGCAAAGGCCTTAAGATTACACTCACCAAATTTGAAGATGATCAGATTAAAACTGTAGGAGGAGTTCGTTAAAGTACGAGGCCTGAAAATGGCAAAAACTGCACAAAAATCTGAGAGGAAGTTCAAAATGGCTGACTTCCTGTTGTGTTTAGGGCTATGCTCCAAGAGACTTTTTTGTAGGTATTAGGTCATTACACGTATGTACCGAATTTCGTGCACGTACGTTGAACGTTGCGGGAGGCGCACTCCGTTGAACTTTTATAGGTGGCGCTATCGAGCCATTTTGCCCCGTCCAATTCTGAAACCTATATCAGATGTAAATTTTCGCCAGTTCTGACGCGTGTGCAAAGTTTCGTGAGTTTTCGCGCATGTTTAGGCCCTCAAAAATGCAATTCAATGCGGAGAAGAATAATAATAATAATTAAAGCTGCAAGCAGCGATGAAAGGGCCCTCGCACCCGTGCCATCAACACTCGGTGGCTTTAGGAAGACAGAGCATGGTTGGGAAATGTACATTTAAGGAGGTATATATAGTAAGAGTATGTCAAAGTCAGTTACAAAATGTTTTGTATAATGGTGATAATAGCATGCTTCATGACTCAGCTAAGTGTTGCTAGCATGTTTAGTCTGTTTCTAGCATGCTTAGTACACAATAATTATGTGGTTAGTACTGCATTACTGTGTTAACCATGTCAGTTTCTGTTGCCAGTAGGTGGCGTTATGGCTATAACTGAATATGAGCATGGATGTGTGTTCAGGACAGAACTCTTATCAAACGTGTGAAGTTTGGTGCAAATTGGACATTGCCTTCTTGAGTAACAACAAAGTCATGTTTCATTGAATTAACATTCTTTAGCACTTAGCTAAGCATTGTTAGCATGTTTTAACATGTTTCTAGCATGTTTAGAACTCAATGGCATTTTTAACATGTTGCTAGAACGGCATAAAAGTGTTAAACATGTCACTTCCTGTTGCCAGTAGGTGGCGCTATTACTATAACTGAATTTGAGCATAGACATGTGTTCAGGCCATGATTCTTATCAAATGTGTGAAGTTTGGGGCAGATTGGACATTCCATGCCTGAATTACAGCAAATTCCTATTTAATTGCAATAATAGCATGCTTTAGCACTTAGCTAAGAGTTTGCTAGCATGTTTTAGCATGTTTCTAGTATGTTGTTAGCATGTTTAGCACTTGCTGGCACTTTTTTATATGTTATTAGGAGTCCATAACAGTGTTAAACATGTCACTTCCTGCTGCCAGCAGGTGGCGCTATGACTGTAAGCATGATCATGTGTTCAGGACAGAACGCTTATCAAAAGTGTGAAGTTTGGGGCAGATTGGACATTCCTTGCCTGAGTTACAGCAAATTCATATTTAATTACAGTAATATCATTCTTTAGCACTTAGCTAAGTGTTTGCTAGCATGTTTTAGCATGTTTCTAGTATGTTGTTAGCATGTTTAACACTTGCTGGCACTTTTTTATATGTTATTAGGAGTCCATAACAGTGTTAAACATGTCACTTCCTGTTGCCAGCAGGTGGCGCTATGACTGTAACTGAATATAAGCATGGTCATGTGTTCAGGACAGAACGCTTATCAAAAGTGTGAAGTTTGGGGCAGATTGGACATTCCATGCCTGAGTTACAGCAAATTCATATTTAATTGCAGTAATATCATTCTTTAGCACTTAGCTAAGTGTTTGCTAGTATGTTTCAGCATGTCTCTAGTATGTTGGTAGGATGTTTAGCACCTACTGGCATTTTTTTATATGTTATTAGGAGTCAAGAACAGTGTTAAACGTCACTTCCTGTTGCCAGCAGGTGGCGCTATGACTATAACTAAATATGAGCATGGACATGTGTTCAAGAGATAACTCTTATCAAACGTGTGAAGTTTGGGGTACATTGTACATTGCCTTTTTGAGTAACAACAAAGTCCTGTTTCATTGAATTAGCATGCTTTAGCATTTAGCTAAGTATTGCTAGCATGTTTTAACATGTTTCTAGCATGTTTAGAACTCAATGGCATTTTTAACATGTTGCTAGAACGGCATCAACGTGTTAAACATGTCACTTCCTGGTGCCAGTAGGTGGCGCTATTACTATAACTAAATTTGAGCATAGACATGTGTTCAGGCCATGATTCTTATCAAACGTGTGAAGTTTGGTGCAGATTGGACATTGCCTTCTTGAGTAACAACAACATCCTGTTTCATTGAATTAGCATGCTTTAGCACTTAGCTAAGTATTGCTAACATGTTTTAACATGTTTCTAGCATGTTTAGAAGTCAATGGCATTTTTAACATGTTGCTAGAATGGCATCAACGTGTTAAACATGACACTTCCTGTTACCAGTAGGTGGCGCTATTACTATAACTGAATATTCTCATGTAGATGTGTTCAGGACAGAACGCTTATCAAAAGTGTGAAGTTTGGGGCAGATTGGACATTCCATGCCTGAGTTACAGCAAATTCCTATTTAATTGCAATAATAGCATGCTTTAGCACTTAGCTAAGAGTTTGCTAGCATGTTTTAGCATGCTTCTAGTATGTTGTTAGCATGTTTAGCACTTGCTGGCACCTTTTTATATGTTATTAGGAGTCCATAACAGTGTTAAACATGTCACTTCCTGTTGCCAGCAGGTGGCGCTATGACTATAACTGAATATGAGCATGGTCATGTGTTCAGGACAGAACTCTTATCAAAAGTGTGAAGTTTGGGGCAGATTGGACATTCCATGCCTGAGTTACAGCAACTTCCTGTTTCATGGCGAAACATCGAAATTTGTCAGGCCGCCGAGGACCCGCACTTCGACGAAAACTCAAGATCTTCGCAATTTAACGTCGCAAAGGCCTGAAGTTTACACTCACCAAATTTGAAGATGATCAGATTAAAACTGTAGGAGGAGTTCGTTAAAGTACGAGGCCTGAAAATGGCAAAAACTGCACAAAAATCTGAGAGGAAGTTCAAAATGGCTGACTTCCTGTTGTGTTTAGGGCTACGCTCCAAGAGACTTTTTTGTAGGTATTAGGTAATTACATATATGTACCGAATTTCCTGCACGTACGTGGAACGATGCGGGAGGCGCACTCCGTTGAACTTTTATAGGTGGCGCTATCGAGCCATTTTGCCCCGTCCAATTCTGAAACCTATATCAGATGTAAATTTTCGCCAGTTCTGACGCGTGTGCAAAGTTTCGTGAGTTTTCGAGCATGTTTAGGCCCTCAAAAATGCAATTCAATGCGGAGAAGAAGAATAATAATAATAATTAAAGCTGCAAGCAGCGATGAAAGGGCCCTCGCACCCGTGCCATCAACACTCGGTGGCTTTAGGAAGACAGAGCATGGTTGGGAAATGTACATTTAAGGAGGTATATATAGTAAGAGTATGTCAAAGTCAGTTACAAAATGTTTTGTATAATGGTGATAATAGCATGCTTCATGACTCAGCTAAGTGTTGCTAGCATGTTTAGTGTGTTTCTAGCATGCTTAGTACACAATAATTATGTGGTTAGTACTGCATTACTGTGTTAACCATGTCAGTTTCTGTTGCCAGTAGGTGGCGTTATGACTATAACTGAATATGAGCTTGGATGTGTGTTCAGGACAGAACTCTTATCAAACGTGTGAAGTTTGGTGCAAATTGGACATTGCCTTCTTGAGTAACAACAAAGTCATGTTTCATTGAATTAGCATGCTTTAGCACTTAGCTAAGCATTGTTAGCATGTTTTAACATGTTTCTAGCATGTTTAGAACTCAATGGCATTTTTAACATGTTGCTAGAACGGCATCAACGTGTTAAACATGTCACTTCCTTTTGCCAGTTGGTGGCGCTATTACTATAATTGAACATTCTCATGTAGATGTGTTCAGGCCATGACTCTTATCAAAAGTGTGAAGTTTGGGGCAGATTGGACATTCCATGCCTGAGTTACAGCAAATTCCTATTTAATTGCAATAATAGCATGCTTTAGCACTTGGCTAAGAGTTTGCTAGCATGTTTTAGCATGTTTCTAGTATGTTGTTAGCATGTTTAACACTTGCTGGCACTCTTTTATATGTTATTAGGAGTCCATAACAGTGTTAAACATGTCACTTCCTGTTGCCAGCAGGTGGCGCTATGACTGTAACTGAATATAAGCATGGTCATGTGTTCAGGACAGAACGCTTATCAAAAGTGTGAAGTTTGGGGCAGATTGGACATTCCATGCCTGAGTTACAGCAAATTCATATTTAATTGCAGTAATATCATTCTTTAGCACTTAGCTAAGTGTTTGCTAGTATGTTTTAGCATGTCTATAGTATGTTGGTAGGATGTTTAGCACCTACTGGCATTTTTTTATATGTTATTAGGAGTCAAGAACAGTGTTAAACGTCACTTCCTGTTGCCAGCAGGTGGCGCTATTACTATAACTGAATATTCTCATGTAGATATGTTCAGGACAGAACGCTTATCAAAAGTGTGAAGTTTGGGGCAGATTGGACATTCCATGCCTGAGTTACAGCAAATTCCTATTTAATTGCAATAATAGCATGCTTTAGCACTTAGCTAAGAGTTTGCTAGCATGTTTTAGCATGCTTCTAGTATGTTGTTAGCATGTTTAGCACTTGCTGGCACTTTTTTATATGTTATTAGGAGTCCATAACAGTGTTAAACATGTCACTTCCTGTTGCCAGCAGGTGGCGCTATGACTATAACTGAATATGAGCATGGTCATGTGTTCAGGACAGAACGTTTATTAAAAGTGTGAAGTTTGGCGCAGATTGGACATTGCCTTCTTGAGTAACAACAACATCCTGTTTCATTGAATTAGCATGCTTTAGCACTTAGCTAAGTATTGCTAGTATGTTTTAACATGTTTCTAGCATGTTTAGAAGTCAATGGCATTTTTAACATGTTGCTAGAATGGCATCAACGTGTTAAACATGACACTTCCTGTTACCAGTAGGTGGCGCTATTACTATAACTGAATATTCTCATGTAGATATGTTCAGGACAGAACGCTTATCAAAAGTGTGAAGTTTGGGGCAGATTGGACATTCCATGCCTGAGTTACAGCAAATTCCTATTTAATTGCAATAATAGCATGCTTTAGCACTTAGCTAAGAGTTTGCTAGCATGTTTTAGCATGCTTCTAGTATGTTGTTAGCATGTTTAGCACTTGCTGGCACTTTTTTATATGTTATTAGGAGTCCATAACAGTGTTAAACATGTCACTTCCTGTTGCCAGCAGGTGGCGCTATGACTATAACTGAATATGAGCATGGTCATGTGTTCAGGACAGAACGTTTATTAAAAGTGTGAAGTTTGGCGCAGATTGGACATTGCCTTCTTGAGTAACAACAACATCCTGTTTCATTGAATTAGCATGCTTTAGCACTTAGCTAAGTATTGCTAGTATGTTTTAACATGTTTCTAGCATGTTTAGAAGTCAATGGCATTTTTAACATGTTGCTAGAATGGCATCAACGTGTTAAACATGACACTTCCTGTTACCAGTAGGTGGCGCTATTACTATAACTGAATATTCTCATGTAGATATGTTCAGGACAGAACGCTTATCAAAAGTGTGAAGTTTGGGGCAGATTGGACATTCCATGCCTGAGTTACAGCAAATTCCTATTTAATTGCAATAATAGCATGCTTTAGCACTTAGCTAAGAGTTTGCTAGCATGTTTTAGCATGCTTCTAGTATGTTGTTAGCATGTTTAGCACTTGCTGGCACTTTTTTATATGTTATTAGGAGTCCATAACAGTGTTAAACATGTCACTTTCTGTTGCCAGCAGGTGGCGCTATGACTATAACTGAATATGAGCATGGTCATGTGTTCAGGACAGAACTCTTATCAAACGTATGAAGTTTGGGGCAGATTGGACATTCCATGCCTGAGTTACAGCAACTTCCTGTTTCATGGCGAAACATCAAAATTTGTCAGGCCGCCGAGGACCCGCCCTTCGACGAAAACTCAAGATCTTCGCAATTTAACGTCGCAAAGGCCTTAAGATTACACTCACCAAATTTGAAGATGATCAGATTAAAACTGTAGGAGGAGTTCGTTAAAGTATGAGGCCTGAAAATGTCAAAAACTGCACAAAAATCTGGGAGGAAGTTCAAAATGGCTGACTTCCTGTTGGGTTTAGGGCTATGCTCCAAGAGACTTTTTTGTAGGTATTAGGTCATTACATGTATGTACCGAATTTCGTGCACGTACGTGGAACGTTGCGGGAGGCGCACTCCGTTGAACTTTTATAGGTGGCGCTATCGAGCCGTTTTGCCCCGTCCAATTCTGAAACCTATATCAGATGTAAATTTTCGCCAGTTCTGACGCGTGTGCAAAGTTTCGTGAGTTTTCGCGCATGTTTAGGCCCTCAAAAATGCAATTCAATGCGGAGAAGAAGAATAATAATAATAATTAAAGCTGCAAGCAGCGATGAAAGGGCCCTCGCACCCGTGCCATCAACACTCGGTGGCTTTAGGAAGACAGAGCATGGTTGGGAAATGTACATTTAAGGAGGTATATATAGTAAGAGTATGTCAAAGTCAGTTACAAAATGTTTTGTATAATGGTGATAATAGCATGCTTCATGACTCAGCTAAGTGTTGCTAGCATGTTTAGTGTGTTTCTAGCATGCTTAGTACACAATAATTATGTGGTTAGTACTGCATTACTGTGTTAACCATGTCAGTTTCTGTTGCCAGTAGGTGGCGTTATGACTATAACTGAATATGAGCTTGGATGTGTGTTCAGGACAGAACTCTTATCAAACGTGTGAAGTTTGGTGCAAATTGGACATTGCCTTCTTGAGTAACAACAAAGTCATGTTTCATTGAATTAGCATGCTTTAGCACTTAGCTAAGCATTGTTAGCATGTTTTAACATGTTTCTAGCATGTTTAGAACTCAATGGCATTTTTAACATGTTGCTAGAACGGCATCAACGTGTTAAACATGTCACTTCCTGTTGCCAGTTGGTGGCGCTATTACTATAATTGAACATTCTCATGTAGATGTGTTCAGGCCATGACTCTTATCAAAAGTGTGAAGTTTGGGGCAGATTGGACATTCCATGCCTGAGTTACAGCAAATTCCTATTTAATTGCAATAATAGCATGCTTTAGCACTTGGCTAAGAGTTTGCTAGCATGTTTTAGCATGTTTCTAGTATGTTGTTAGCATGTTTAACACTTGCTGGCACTTTTTTATATGTTATTAGGAGTCCATAACAGTGTTAAACATGTCACTTCCTGTTGCCAGCAGGTGGCGCTATGACTGTAACTGAATATAAGCATGGTCATGTGTTCAGGACAGAACGCTTATCAAAAGTGTGAAGTTTGGGGCAGATTGGACATTCCATGCCTGAGTTACAGCAAATTCATATTTAATTGCAGTAATATCATTCTTTAGCACTTAGCTAAGTGTTTGCTAGTATGTTTTAGCATGCTTCTAGTATGTTGTTAGCATGTTTAGCACTTGCTGGCACTTTTTTATATGTTATTAGGAGTCCATAACAGTGTTAAACATGTCACTTCCTGTTGCCAGCAGGTGGCGCTATGACTATAACTGAATATGAGCATGGTCATGTGTTCAGGACAGAACGTTTATTAAAAGTGTGAAGTTTGGCGCAGATTGGACATTGCCTTCTTGAGTAACAACAACATCCTGTTTCATTGAATTAGCATGCTTTAGCACTTAGCTAAGTATTGCTAGTATGTTTTAACATGTTTCTAGCATGTTTAGAAGTCAATGGCATTTTTAACATGTTGCTAGAATGGCATCAACGTGTTAAACATGACACTTCCTGTTACCAGTAGGTGGCGCTATTACTATAACTGAATATTCTCATGTAGATATGTTCAGGACAGAACGCTTATCAAAAGTGTGAAGTTTGGGGCAGATTGGACATTCCATGCCTGAGTTACAGCAAATTCCTATTTAATTGCAATAATAGCATGCTTTAGCACTTAGCTAAGAGTTTGCTAGCATGTTTTAGCATGCTTCTAGTATGTTGTTAGCATGTTTAGCACTTGCTGGCACTTTTTTATATGTTATTAGGAGTCCATAACAGTGTTAAACATGTCACTTCCTGTTGCCAGCAGGTGGCGCTATGACTATAACTGAATATGAGCATGGTCATGTGTTCAGGACAGAACGTTTATTAAAAGTGTGAAGTTTGGCGCAGATTGGACATTGCCTTCTTGAGTAACAACAACATCCTGTTTCATTGAATTAGCATGCTTTAGCACTTAGCTAAGTATTGCTAGTATGTTTTAACATGTTTCTAGCATGTTTAGAAGTCAATGGCATTTTTAACATGTTGCTAGAATGGCATCAACGTGTTAAACATGACACTTCCTGTTACCAGTAGGTGGCGCTATTACTATAACTGAATATTCTCATGTAGATATGTTCAGGACAGAACGCTTATCAAAAGTGTGAAGTTTGGGGCAGATTGGACATTCCATGCCTGAGTTACAGCAAATTCCTATTTAATTGCAATAATAGCATGCTTTAGCACTTAGCTAAGAGTTTGCTAGCATGTTTTAGCATGCTTCTAGTATGTTGTTAGCATGTTTAGCACTTGCTGGCACTTTTTTATATGTTATTAGGAGTCCATAACAGTGTTAAACATGTCGCTTCCTGTTGCCAGCAGGTGGCGCTATGACTATAACTGAATATGAGCATGGTCATGTGTTCAGGACAGAACTCTTATCAAACGTGTGAAGTTTGGGGCAGATTGGACATTCCATGCCTGAGTTACAGCAACTTCCTGTTTCATGGCGAAACATCGAAATTTGTCAGGCCGCCGAGGACCCGCCCTTCGACGAAAACTCAAGATCTTCGCAATTTAACGTCGCAAAGGCCTTAAGATTACACTCACCAAATTTGAAGATGATCAGATTAAAACTGTAGGAGGAGTTCGTTAAAGTACGAGGCCTGAAAATGGCAAAAACTGCACAAAAATCTGAGAGGAAGTTGAAAATGGCTGACTTCCTGTTGTGTTTAGGGCTATGCTCCAAGAGACTTTTTTGTAGGTATTAGGTCATTTCATGTATGTACCGAATTTCGTGCACGTACGTGGAACGTTGCGGGAGGCGCACTCCGTTGAACTTTTATAGGTGGCGCTATCGAGCCGTTTTGCCCCGTCCAATTCTGAAACCTATATCAGATGTAAATTTTCGCCAGTTCTGACGCGTGTGCAAAGTTTCGTGAGTTTTCGCGCATGTTTAGGCCCTCAAAAATGCAATTCAATGCGGAGAAGAAGAATAATAATAATAATTAAAGCTGCAAGCAGCGATGAAAGGGCCCTCGCACCCATGCCATCAACACTCGGTGGCTTTAGGAAGACAGAGCATGGTTGGGAAATGTACATTTAAGGAGGTATATATAGTAAGAGTATGTCAAAGTCAGTTACAAAATGTTTTGTATAATGGTGATAATAGCATGCTTCATGACTCAGCTAAGTGTTGCTAGCATGTTTAGTCTGTTTCTAGCATGCTTAGTACACAATTATTATGTGGTTAGTACTGCATTACTGTGTTAACCATGTCAGTTTCTGTTGCCAGTAGGTTGCGTTATGACTATAACTGAATATGAGCATGGATGTGTGTTCAGGACAGAACTCTTATCAAACGTGTGAAGTTTGGTGCAAATTGGACATTGCCTTCTTGAGTAACAACAAAGTCATGTTTCATTGAATTAGCATTCTTTAGCACGTACCTAAGCATTGTTAGCATGTTTTAACATGTTTCTAGCATGTTTAGAACTCAATGGCATTTTTAACATGTTGCTAGAACGGCATCAACGTGTTAAACATGTCACTTCCTGTTGCCAGTAGGTGGCGCTATTACTATAACTGAACATTCTCATGTAGATGTGTTCAGGCCATGACTCTTATCAAAAGTGTGAAGTTTGGGGCAGATTGGACATTCCATGCCTGAGTTACAGCAAATTCCTATTTAATTGCAATAATAGCATGCGTTAGCACTTAGCTAAGAGTTTGCTAGCATGTTTTAGCATGTTTCTAGTATGTTGTTAGCATGTTTAACACTTGCTGGCACTTTTTTATATGTTATTAGGAGTCCATAACAGTGTTAAACATGTCACTTCCTGTTGCCAGCAGGTGGCGCTATGACTGTAACTGAATATAAGCATGGTCATGTGTTCAGGACAGAACGCTTATCAAAAGTGTGAAGTTTGGGGCAGATTGGACATTCCATGCCTGAGTTACAGCAAATTCATATTTAATTGCAGTAATATCATTCTTTAGCACTTAGCTAAGTGTTTGCTAGTATGTTTCAGCATGTCTCTAGTATGTTGGTAGGATGTTTAGCACCTACTGGCATTTTTTTATATGTTATTAGGAGTCAAGAACAGTGTTAAACGTCACTTCCTGTTGCCAGCAGGTGGCGCTATGACTATAACTAAATATGAGCATGGACATGTGTTCAAGAGATAACTCTTATCAAACGTGTGAAGTTTGGGGTAGATTGTACATTGCCTTCTTGAGTAACAACAAAGTCCTGTTTCATTGAATTAGCATGCTTTAGCATTTAGCTAAGTATTGCTAGCATGTTTTAACATGTTTCTAGCATGTTTAGAACTCAATGGCATTTTTAACATGTTGCTAGAACGGCATCAACGTGTTAAACATGTCACTTCCTGGTGCCAGTAGGTGGCGCTATTACTATAACTAAATTTGAGCATAGACATGTGTTCAGGCCATGATTCTTATCAAACGTGTGAAGTTTGGGGCAGATTGGACATTCCATGCCTGAGTTACAGCAAATTCCTATTTAATTGCAATAATAGCATGCTTTAGCACTTAGCTAAGAGTTTGCTAGCATGTTTTAGCATGTTTGTAGTATGTTGTTAGCATGTTTAACACTTGCTGGCACTTTTTTATATGTTATTAGGAGTCCATAACAGTGTTAAACATGTCACTTCCTGTTGCCAGCAGGTGGCGCTATGACTGTAACTGAATATAAGCATGGTCATGTGTTCAGGACAGAACGCTTATCAAAAGTGTGAAGTTTGGTGCAGATTGGACATTGCCTTCTTGAGTAACAACAACATCCTGTTTCATTGAATTAGCATGCTTTAGCACTTAGCTAAGTATTGCTAGCATGTTTTAACATGTTTCTAGCATGTTTAGAAGTCAATGGCATTTTTAACATGTTGCTAGAATGGCATCAACGTGTTAAACATGACACTTCCTGTTACCAGTAGGTGGCGCTATTACTATAACTGAATATTCTCATGTAGATGTGTTCAGGACAGAACGCTTATCAAAAGTGTGAAGTTTGGGGCAGATTGGACATTCCATGCCTGAGTTACAGCAAATTCCTATTTAATTGCAATAATAGCATGCTTTAGCACTTAGCTAAGAGTTTGCTAGCATGTTTTAGCATGCTTCTAGTATGTTGTTAGCATGTTTAGCACTTGCTGGCACTTTTTTATATGTTATTAGGAGTCCATAACAGTGTTAAACATGTCACTTCCTGTTGCCAGCAGGTGGCGCTATGACTATAACTGAATATGAGCATGGTCATGTGTTCAGGACAGAACTCTTATCAAAAGTGTGAAGTTTGGGGCAGATTGGACATTCCATGCCTGAGTTACAGCAACTTCCTGTTTCATGGCGAAACATCGAAATTTGTCAGGCCGCCGAGGACCCGCACTTCGACGAAAACTCAAGATCTTCGCAATTTAACGTCGCAAAGGCCTGAAGATTACACTCACCAAATTTGAAGATGATCAGATTAAAACTGTAGGAGGAGTTCGTTAAAGTACGAGGCCTGAAAATGGCAAAAACTGCACAAAAATCTGAGAGGAAGTTCAAAATGGCTGACTTCCTGTTGTGTTTAGGGCTACGCTCCAAGAGACTTTTTTGTAGGTATTAGGTAATTACATGTATGTACCGAATTTCGTGCACGTACGTGGAACGATGCGGGAGGCGCACTCCGTTGAACTTTTATAGGTGGCGCTATCGAGCCATTTTGCCCCGTCCAATTCTGAAACCTATATCAGATGTAAATTTTCGCCAGTTCTGACGCGTGTGCAAAGTTTCGTGAGTTTTCGAGCATGTTTAGGCCCTCAAAAATGCAATTCAATGCGGAGAAGAAGAATAATAATAATAATAATAATAATAATAAACAGAGCAATTCCAAGAGGGTCCTCACACCATCGGTGCTCGGGCCCTAATAATAATAATAATAAACAGAGCAATTCCAAGAGGGTCCTCACACCATCGGTGCTCGGGCCCTAATAATAATAATAATAAACAGAGCAATTCCAAGAGGGTCCTCACACCATCGGTGCTCGGGCCCTAATTAAAGCTGCAAGCAGCGATGAAAGGGCCCTCGCACCCGTGCCATCAACACTCGGTGGCTTTAGGAAGACAGAGCATGGTTGGGAAATGTACATTTAAGGAGGTATATATAGTAAGAGTATGTCAAAGTTAGTAACAAAATGTTTTGTATAATGGTGATAATAGCATGCTTCATGACTCAGCTAAGTGTTGCTAGCATGTTTAGTCTGTTTCTAGCATGCTTAGTACACAATAATTATGTGGTTAGTACTGCATTACTGTGTTAACCATGTCAGTTTCTGTTGCCAGTAGGTGGCGTTATGACTATAACTGAATATGAGCTTGGATGTGTGTTCAGGACAGAACTCTTATCAAACGTGTGAAGTTTGGTGCAAATTGGACATTGCCTTCTTGAGTAACAACAAAGTCATGTTTCATTGAATTAGCATGCTTTAGCACTTAGCTAAGCATTGTTAGCATGTTTTAACATGTTTCTAGCATGTTTAGAACTCAATGGCATTTTTAACATGTTGCTAGAACGGCATCAACGTGTTAAACATGTCACTTCCTGTTGCCAGTTGGTGGCGCTATTACTATAATTGAACATTCTCATGTAGATGTGTTCAGGCCATGACTCTTATCAAAAGTGTGAAGTTTGGGGCAGATTGGACATTCCATGCCTGAGTTACAGCAAATTCCTATTTAATTGCAATAATAGCATGCTTTAGCACTTGGCTAAGAGTTTGCTAGCATGTTTTAGCATGTTTCTAGTATGTTGTTAGCATGTTTAACACTTGCTGGCACTTTTTTATATGTTATTAGGAGTCCATAACAGTGTTAAACATGTCACTTCCTGTTGCCAGCAGGTGGCGCTATGACTGTAACTGAATATAAGCATGGTCATGTGTTCAGGACAGAACGCTTATCAAAAGTGTGAAGTTTGGGGCAGATTGGACATTCCATGCCTGAGTTACAGCAAATTCATATTTAATTGCAGTAATATCATTCTTTAGCACTTAGCTAAGTGTTTGCTAGTATGTTTTAGCATGCTTCTAGTATGTTGTTAGCATGTTTAGCACTTGCTGGCACTTTTTTATATGTTATTAGGAGTCCATAACAGTGTTAAACATGTCACTTCCTGTTGCCAGCAGGTGGCGCTATGACTATAACTGAATATGAGCATGGTCATGTGTTCAGGACAGAACGTTTATTAAAAGTGTGAAGTTTGGCGCAGATTGGACATTGCCTTCTTGAGTAACAACAACATCCTGTTTCATTGAATTAGCATGCTTTAGCACTTAGCTAAGTATTGCTAGTATGTTTTAACATGTTTCTAGCATGTTTAGAAGTCAATGGCATTTTTAACATGTTGCTAGAATGGCATCAACGTGTTAAACATGACACTTCCTGTTACCAGTAGGTGGCGCTATTACTATAACTGAATATTCTCATGTAGATATGTTCAGGACAGAACGCTTATCAAAAGTGTGAAGTTTGGGGCAGATTGGACATTCCATGCCTGAGTTACAGCAAATTCCTATTTAATTGCAATAATAGCATGCTTTAGCACTTAGCTAAGAGTTTGCTAGCATGTTTTAGCATGCTTCTAGTATGTTGTTAGCATGTTTAGCACTTGCTGGCACTTTTTTATATGTTATTAGGAGTCCATAACAGTGTTAAACATGTCACTTCCTGTTGCCAGCAGGTGGCGCTATGACTATAACTGAATATGAGCATGGTCATGTGTTCAGGACAGAACGTTTATTAAAAGTGTGAAGTTTGGCGCAGATTGGACATTGCCTTCTTGAGTAACAACAACATCCTGTTTCATTGAATTAGCATGCTTTAGCACTTAGCTAAGTATTGCTAGTATGTTTTAACATGTTTCTAGCATGTTTAGAAGTCAATGGCATTTTTAACATGTTGCTAGAATGGCATCAACGTGTTAAACATGACACTTCCTGTTACCAGTAGGTGGCGCTATTACTATAACTGAATATTCTCATGTAGATATGTTCAGGACAGAACGCTTATCAAAAGTGTGAAGTTTGGGGCAGATTGGACATTCCATGCCTGAGTTACAGCAAATTCCTATTTAATTGCAATAATAGCATGCTTTAGCACTTAGCTAAGAGTTTGCTAGCATGTTTTAGCATGCTTCTAGTATGTTGTTAGCATGTTTAGCACTTGCTGGCACTTTTTTATATGTTATTAGGAGTCCATAACAGTGTTAAACATGTCGCTTCCTGTTGCCAGCAGGTGGCGCTATGACTATAACTGAATATGAGCATGGTCATGTGTTCAGGACAGAACTCTTATCAAACGTGTGAAGTTTGGGGCAGATTGGACATTCCATGCCTGAGTTACAGCAACTTCCTGTTTCATGGCGAAACATCGAAATTTGTCAGGCCGCCGAGGACCCGCCCTTCGACGAAAACTCAAGATCTTCGCAATTTAACGTCGCAAAGGCCTTAAGATTACACTCACCAAATTTGAAGATGATCAGATTAAAACTGTAGGAGGAGTTCGTTAAAGTACGAGGCCTGAAAATGGCAAAAACTGCACAAAAATCTGAGAGGAAGTTGAAAATGGCTGACTTCCTGTTGTGTTTAGGGCTATGCTCCAAGAGACTTTTTTGTAGGTATTAGGTCATTACATGTATGTACCGAATTTCGTGCACGTACGTGGAACGTTGCGGGAGGCGCACTCCGTTGAACTTTTATAGGTGGCGCTATCGAGCCGTTTTGCCCCGTCCAATTCTGAAACCTATATCAGATGTAAATTTTCGCCAGTTCTGACGCGTGTGCAAAGTTTCGTGAGTTTTCGCGCATGTTTAGGCCCTCAAAAATGCAATTCAATGCGGAGAAGAAGAATAATAATAATAATTAAAGCTGCAAGCAGCGATGAAAGGGCCCTCGCACCCATGCCATCAACACTCGGTGGCTTTAGGAAGACAGAGCATGGTTGGGAAATGTACATTTAAGGAGGTATATATAGTAAGAGTATGTCAAAGTCAGTTACAAAATGTTTTGTATAATGGTGATAATAGCATGCTTCATGACTCAGCTAAGTGTTGCTAGCATGTTTAGTCTGTTTCTAGCATGCTTAGTACACAATTATTATGTGGTTAGTACTGCATTACTGTGTTAACCATGTCAGTTTCTGTTGCCAGTAGGTTGCGTTATGACTATAACTGAATATGAGCATGGATGTGTGTTCAGGACAGAACTCTTATCAAACGTGTGAAGTTTGGTGCAAATTGGACATTGCCTTCTTGAGTAACAACAAAGTCATGTTTCATTGAATTAGCATTCTTTAGCACGTACCTAAGCATTGTTAGCATGTTTTAACATGTTTCTAGCATGTTTAGAACTCAATGGCATTTTTAACATGTTGCTAGAACGGCATCAACGTGTTAAACATGTCACTTCCTGTTGCCAGTAGGTGGCGCTATTACTATAACTGAACATTCTCATGTAGATGTGTTCAGGCCATGACTCTTATCAAAAGTGTGAAGTTTGGGGCAGATTGGACATTCCATGCCTGAGTTACAGCAAATTCCTATTTAATTGCAATAATAGCATGCGTTAGCACTTAGCTAAGAGTTTGCTAGCATGTTTTAGCATGTTTCTAGTATGTTGTTAGCATGTTTAACACTTGCTGGCACTTTTTTATATGTTATTAGGAGTCCATAACAGTGTTAAACATGTCACTTCCTGTTGCCAGCAGGTGGCGCTATGACTGTAACTGAATATAAGCATGGTCATGTGTTCAGGACAGAACGCTTATCAAAAGTGTGAAGTTTGGGGCAGATTGGACATTCCATGCCTGAGTTACAGCAAATTCATATTTAATTGCAGTAATATCATTCTTTAGCACTTAGCTAAGTGTTTGCTAGTATGTTTCAGCATGTCTCTAGTATGTTGGTAGGATGTTTAGCACCTACTGGCATTTTTTTATATGTTATTAGGAGTCAAGAACAGTGTTAAACGTCACTTCCTGTTGCCAGCAGGTGGCGCTATGACTATAACTAAATATGAGCATGGACATGTGTTCAAGAGATAACTCTTATCAAACGTGTGAAGTTTGGGGTAGATTGTACATTGCCTTCTTGAGTAACAACAAAGTCCTGTTTCATTGAATTAGCATGCTTTAGCATTTAGCTAAGTATTGCTAGCATGTTTTAACATGTTTCTAGCATGTTTAGAACTCAATGGCATTTTTAACATGTTGCTAGAACGGCATCAACGTGTTAAACATGTCACTTCCTGGTGCCAGTAGGTGGCGCTATTACTATAACTAAATTTGAGCATAGACATGTGTTCAGGCCATGATTCTTATCAAACGTGTGAAGTTTGGGGCAGATTGGACATTCCATGCCTGAGTTACAGCAAATTCCTATTTAATTGCAATAATAGCATGCTTTAGCACTTAGCTAAGAGTTTGCTAGCATGTTTTAGCATGTTTGTAGTATGTTGTTAGCATGTTTAACACTTGCTGGCACTTTTTTATATGTTATTAGGAGTCCATAACAGTGTTAAACATGTCACTTCCTGTTGCCAGCAGGTGGCGCTATGACTGTAACTGAATATAAGCATGGCCATGTGTTCAGGACAGAACGCTTATCAAAAGTGTGAAGTTTGGTGCAGATTGGACATTGCCTTCTTGAGTAACAACAACATCCTGTTTCATTGAATTAGCATGCTTTAGCACTTAGCTAAGTATTGCTAGCATGTTTTAACATGTTTCTAGCATGTTTAGAAGTCAATGGCATTTTTAACATGTTGCTAGAATGGCATCAACGTGTTAAACATGACACTTCCTGTTACCAGTAGGTGGCGCTATTACTATAACTGAATATTCTCATGTAGATGTGTTCAGGACAGAACGCTTATCAAAAGTGTGAAGTTTGGGGCAGATTGGACATTCCATGCCTGAGTTACAGCAAATTCCTATTTAATTGCAATAATAGCATGCTTTAGCACTTAGCTAAGAGTTTGCTAGCATGTTTTAGCATGCTTCTAGTATGTTGTTAGCATGTTTAGCACTTGCTGGCACTTTTTTATATGTTATTAGGAGTCCATAACAGTGTTAAACATGTCACTTCCTGTTGCCAGCAGGTGGCGCTATGACTATAACTGAATATGAGCATGGTCATGTGTTCAGGACAGAACTCTTATCAAAAGTGTGAAGTTTGGGGCAGATTGGACATTCCATGCCTGAGTTACAGCAACTTCCTGTTTCATGGCGAAACATCGAAATTTGTCAGGCCGCCGAGGACCCGCACTTCGACGAAAACTCAAGATCTTCGCAATTTAACGTCGCAAAGGCCTGAAGATTACACTCACCAAATTTGAAGATGATCAGATTAAAACTGTAGGAGGAGTTCGTTAAAGTACGAGGCCTGAAAATGGCAAAAACTGCACAAAAATCTGAGAGGAAGTTCAAAATGGCTGACTTCCTGTTGTGTTTAGGGCTACGCTCCAAGAGACTTTTTTGTAGGTATTAGGTAATTACATGTATGTACCGAATTTCGTGCACGTACGTGGAACGATGCGGGAGGCGCACTCCGTTGAACTTTTATAGGTGGCGCTATCGAGCCATTTTGCCCCGTCCAATTCTGAAACCTATATCAGATGTAAATTTTCGCCAGTTCTGACGCGTGTGCAAAGTTTCGTGAGTTTTCGAGCATGTTTAGGCCCTCAAAAATGCAATTCAATGCGGAGAAGAAGAATAATAATAATAATAATAATAATAATAAACAGAGCAATTCCAAGAGGGTCCTCACACCATCGGTGCTCGGGCCCTAATAATAATAATAATAAACAGAGCAATTCCAAGAGGGTCCTCACACCATCGGTGCTCGGGCCCTAATAATAATAATAATAAACAGAGCAATTCCAAGAGGGTCCTCACACCATCGGTGCTCGGGCCCTAATTAAAGCTGCAAGCAGCGATGAAAGGGCCCTCGCACCCGTGCCATCAACACTCGGTGGCTTTAGGAAGACAGAGCATGGTTGGGAAATGTACATTTAAGGAGGTATATATAGTAAGAGTATGTCAAAGTTAGTAACAAAATGTTTTGTATAATGGTGATAATAGCATGCTTCATGACTCAGCTAAGTGTTGCTAGCATGTTTAGTCTGTTTCTAGCATGCTTAGTACACAATAATTATGTGGTTAGTACTGCATTACTGTGTTAACCATGTCAGTTTCTGTTGCCAGTAGGTGGCGTTATGACTATAGCTGAATATGAGCATGGATGTGTGTTCAGGACAGAACTCTTATCAAACATGTGAAGTTTGGTGCAAATTGGAAATTGCCTTCTTGAGTAACAAAAAAGTCATGTTTCATTGAATTAGCATTCTTTAGCACTTAGCTAAGCATTGTTAGCATGTTTTAACATGTTTCTAGCATGTTTAGAACTCAATGGCATTTTTAACATGTTGCTAGAACGGCATCAACGTGTTAAACATGTCACTTCCTGTTGCCAGTAGGTGGCGCTATTACTAAAAATGAACATTCTCATGTAGATGTATTCAGGCCATGACTCTTATCAAAAGTGTGAAGTTTGGGGCAGATTGGACATTCCATGCCTGAGTTACAGCAAATTCCTATTTAATTGCAATAATAGCATGCTTTAGCACTTAGCTAAGAGTTTGCTAGCATGTTTTAGCATGTTTCTAGTATGTTGTTAGCATGTTTAACACTTGCTGGCACTTTTTTATATGTTATTAGGAGTCCATAACAGTGTTAAACATGTCACTTCCTGTTGCCAGCAGGTGGCGCTATGACTGTAACTGAATATAAGCATGGTCATGTGTTCAAGACAGAACACTTATCAAAAGTGTGAAGTTTGGGGCAGATTGGACATTCCATGCCTGAGTTACAGCAAATTCATATTTAATTGCAGTAATATCATTCTTTAGCACTTAGCTAAGTGTTTGCTAGTATGTTTTAGCATGTTTCTAGTATGTTGGTAGGATGTTTAGCACCTACTGGCATTTTTTTTATATGTTATTAGGAGTCAAGAACAGTGTTAAACGTCACTTCCTGTTGCCAGCAGGTGGCGCTATGACTATAACTAAATATGAGCATGGACATGTGTTCAAGAGATAACTCTTATCAAACGTGTGAAGTTTGGGGTAGATTGTACATTGCCTTCTTGAGTAACAACAAAGTCCTGTTTCATTGAATTATCATGCTTTAGCACTTAGCTAAGTATTGCTAGCATGTTTTAATATGTTTCTAGCATGTTTAGAACTCAATGGCATTTTTAACATGTTGCTAGAACGGCATCAACGTGTTAAACATGTCACTTCCTGTTGCCAGTAGGTGGCGCTATTACTATAACTGAATTTGAGCATAGACATGTGTTCAGGCCATGATTCTTATCAAACGTGTGATGTTTGGGGCAGATTGGACATTCCATGCCTGGGTTACAGCAAATTCCTATTTAATTGCAGTGATAGCATGCTTTAGCACTTAGCTAAGTGTTTGCTAGCATGTTTCTAGTATGTTACTAACCTGTTTAGCACTTGCTGGCTCTTTTTTATATGTTATTAGGAGACCACAACAGTGTTAAACATGTCACTTCCTGTTGACAGCAGGTGGCGCTATTACTATAACTGAATATTCTCATGTAGATGTGTTCAGGCCATGACTCTTATCAAACGTGTGAAGTTTGAGGCAGATTGGACATTCCTTGCCTGTGTTACAGCAAATTCCTATTTAATTGCAGCAATAGCATGCTTTAGCACTTAGCTAAGTGTTTGCTAGCATGTTTTAGCATTTTTCTAGTATGTTGTTAGCATGTTTAGCACTTGCTGGCACTTTTTTTATGTTTTTATGTCCACAACAGTGTTTAACATGTCACTTCCTGTTGCCAGCAGGTGGCACTATGACTGTAACTGAATATGAGCATGGTCATGTGTTCAGGACAGAACGTTTATTAAAAGTGTGAAGTTTGGCGCAGATTGGACATTGCCTTCTTGAGTAACAACAACATCCTGTTTCATTGAATTAGCATGCTTTAGCACTTAGCTAAGTATTGCTAGCATGTTTTAAAATGTTTCTAGCATGTTTAGAAGTCAATGGCATTTTTAACATGTTGCTAGAATGGCATCAACGTGTTAAACATGACACTTCCTGTTACCAGTAGGTGGCGCTATTACTATAACTGAATGTTCTCATGTAGATGTGTTCAGGACAGAACGCTTATCAAAAGTGTGAAGTTTGGGGCAGATTGGACATTCCATGCCTGAGTTACAGCAAATTCCTATTTAATTGCAATAATAGCATGCTTTAGCACTTAGCTAAGAGTTTGCTAGCATGTTTTAGCATGCTTCTAGTATGTTGTTAGCATGTTTAGCACTTGCTGGCACTTTTTTATATGTTATTAGGAGTCCATAACAGTGTTAAACATGTCACTTCCTGTTGCCAGCAGGTGGCGCTATGACTGTAACTGAATATGAGCATGGTCATGTGTTCAGGACAGAACGCTTATCAAAAGTGTGAAGTTTGGGGCAGATTGGACATTCCATGCCTGAGTTACAGCAACTTCCTGTTTCATGGCGAAACATCGAAATTTGTCAGGCCGCCGAGGACCCGCCCTTTGACGAAAACTCAAGATCTTCGCAATTTAACGTCGCAAAGGCCTTAAGATTACACTCACCAAATCTGAAGATGATCAGATTAAAACTGTAGGAGGAGTTCGTTAAAGTACGAGGCCTGAAAATGTCAAAAACTGCACAAAAATCTGAGAGGAAGTTCAAAATGGCTGACTTCCTGTTGTGTTTAGGGCTATGCTCCAAGAGACTTTTTTGTAGGTATTAGTTCATTACATGTATGTACCGAATTTCGTGCACGTACGTGGAACGTTGCGGGAGGCGCACTCCGTTGAACTTTTATAGGTGGCGCTATCGAGCCGTTTTGCCCCGTCCAATTCTGAAACCTATATCAGATGTAAATTTTCGCCAGTTCTGACGCGTGTGCAAAGTTTCGTGAGTTTTCGAGCATGTTTAGGCCCTCAAAAATGCAATTCAATGCGGAGAAGAATAATAATAATAATAATAATAAACAGAGCAATTCCAAGAGGGTCCTCACACCATCGGTGCTCGGGCCCTAATAAACAGAGCAATTCCAAGAGGGTCCTCACACCATCGGTGCTCGGGCCCTAATTAAAGCTGCAAGCAGCGATGAAAGGGCCCTCGCACCCGTGCCATCAACACTCGGTGGCTTTAGGAAGACAGAGCATGGTTGGGAAATGTACATTTAAGGAGGTATATATAGTAAGAGTATGTCAAAGTCAGTTACAAAATGTTATGTATAATGGTGATAATAGCATGCTTCATGACTCAGCTAAGTGTTGCTAGCATGTTTAGTCTGTTTCTAGCATGCTTAGTACACAATAATTATGTGGTTAGTACTGCATTACTGTGTTAACCATGTCAGTTTCTGTTGCCAGTAGGTGGCGTTATCACTATAACTGAATATGAGCATGGATGTGTGTTCAGGACAGAACTCTTATCAAACGTGTGAAGTTTGGTGCAAATTGGACATTGCCTTCTTGAGTAACAACAAAGTCATGTTTCATTGAATTAGCATTCTTTAGCACTTAGCTAAGCATTGTTAGTATGTTTTAACATGTTTCTAGCATGTTTAGAACTCAATGGCATTTTTAACATGTTGCTAGAACGGCATCAACGTGTTAAACATGTCACTTCCTGTTGCCAGTAGGTGGCGCTATTACTATAACTGAACATTCTCATGTAGATGTGTTCAGGCCATGACTCTTATCAAAAGTGTGAAGTTTGGGGCAGATTGGACATTCCATGCCTGAGTTACAGCAAATTCCTATTTAATTGCAATAATAGCATGCTTTAGCACTTAGCTAAGAGTTTGCTAGCATGTTTTAGCATGTTTCTAGTATGTTGTTAGCATGTTTAACACTTGCTGGCACTTTTTTATATGTTATTAGGAGTCCATAACAGTGTTAAACATGTCACTTCCTGTTGCCAGCAGGTGGCGCTATGACTGTAACTGAATATAAGCATGGTCATGTGTTCAGGACAGAACTCTTATCAAAAGTGTGAAGTTTGGGGCAGATTGGACATTCCATGACTGAGTTACAGCAAATTCATATTTAATTACAGTAATATCATTCTTTAGCACTTAGCTAAGTGTTTGCTAGTATGTTTTAGCATGTCTCTAGTATGTTGGTAGGATGTTTAGCACCTACTGGCATTTTTTTATATGTTATTAGGAGTCAAGAACAATGTTAAACGTCACTTCCTGTTGCCAGCAGGTGGTGCTATGACTATAACTAAATATGAGCATGGACATGTGTTCAAGAGATAACTCTTATCAAACGTGTGAAGTTTGGGGTAGATTGTACATTGCCTTCTTGAGTAACAACAAAGTCCTGTTTCATTGAATTAGCATGCTTTAGCACTTAGCTAAGTATTGCTAGCATGTTTTAACATGTTTCTAGCATGTTTAGAACTCAATGGCATTTTTAACATGTTGCTAGAACGGCATCAACGTGTTAAACATGTCACTTCCTGTTGCCAGTAGGTGGCGCTATAACTATTACTGAATTTGAGCATAGACATGTGTTCAGGCCATGATTCTTCTCAAACGTGTGAAGTTTGGGGCAGATTGGACATTCCATGCCTGAGTTACAGCAAATTCCTATTTAATTGCAGTAATAGCATGCTTTAGCACTTAGCTAAGTGTTTGCTAGCATGTTTCTAGTATGTTGCTAACCTGTTTAGCACTTGCTGGCTCTTTTTTATATGTTATTAGGAGACCACAACAGTGTTAAACATGTCACTTCCTGTTGACAGCAGGTGGCGCTATTACTATAACTGAATATTCTCATGTAGATGTGTTCAGGCCATGACTCTTATCAAACGTGTGAAGTTTGGGGCAGATTGGACATTCCATGCCTGTGTTACAGCAAATTCCTATTTAATTGCAGCAATAGCCTGCTTTAGCACTTAGCTAAGAGTTTGCTAGCATGTTTTAGCATGTTTCTAGTATGTTGTTAGCATGTTTAGCACTTGCTGGCACTTTTTTTATATGTTTTTATATGTCCACAACAGTGTTTAACATGTCACTTCCTGTTGCCAGCAGGTGGCACTATGACTGTAACTGAATATGAGCATGGTCATGTGTTCAGGACAGAACGTTTATTAAAAGTGTGAAGTTTGGCGCATATTGGACATTGCCTTCTTGAGTAACAACAACATCCTGTTTCATTGAATTAGCATGCTTTCCCACTTAGCTAAGTATTGCTAGCATGTTTTAACATGTTTCTAGCATGTTTAGACCTCAATGGCATTTTTAACATGTTGCTAGAATGGCCTCAACGTGTTAAACATGACACTTCCTGTTGCCAGTAGGTGGCGCTATTACTATAACTGAATATTCTCATGTAGATGTGTTCAGGACAGAACGCTTATCAAAAGTGTGAAGTTTGGGGCAGATTGGACATTCCATGCCTGAGTTACAGCAAATTCCTATTTAATTGCAATAATAGCATGATTTAGCACTTAGCTAAGAGTTTGCTAGCATGTTTTAGCATGCTTCTAGTATGTTGTTAGCATGTTTAGCACTTGCTGGCACTTTTTTATATGTTATTAGGAGTCCATAACAGTGTTAAACATGTCACTTCCTGTTGCCAGCAGGTGGCGCTATGACTGTAACTGAATATGAGCATGGTCATGTGTTCAGGACAGAACTCTTATCAAACGTGTGAAGTTTGGGGCAGATTGGACATTCCATGCCTGAGTTACAGCAACTTCCTGTTTCATGGCGAAACATCGAAATTTGTAAGGCCGCCGAGGACCCGCCCTTCGACGAAAACTCAAGATCTTCGCAATTTAACGTCGCAAAGGCCTTAAGATTACACTCACCAAATTTGAAGATGATCAGATTAAAACTGTTGGAGGAGTTCGTTAAAGTATGAGGCCTGAAAATGTCAAAAACTGCACAAAAATCTGGGAGGAAGTTCAAAATGGCTGACTTCCTGTTGGGTTTAGGGCTATGCTTCAAGAGACTTTTTTGTAGGTATTAGGTCATTACATGTATGTACCGAATTTCGTGCACGTACGTGGAACGTTGCGGGAGGCGCACTCCGTTGAACTTTTATAGGTGGCGCTATCGAGCCGTTTTGCCCCGTCCAATTCTGAAACCTATATCAGATGTAAATTTTCGCCAGTTCTGACGCGTGTGCAAAGTTTCGTGAGTTTTCGCGCATGTTTAGGCCCTCAAAAATGCAATTCAATGCGGAGAAGAAGAATAATAATAATAATTAAAGCTGCAAGCAGCGATGAAAGGGCCCTCGCACCCGTGCCATCAACACTCGGTGGCTTTAGGAAGACAGAGCATGGTTGGGAAATGTACATTTAAGGAGGTATATATAGTAAGAGTATGACAAAGTTAGTAACAAAATGTTTTGTATAATGGTGATAATAGCATGCTTCATGACTCAGCTAAGTGTTGCTAGCATGTTTAGTCTGTTTCTAGCATGCTTAGTACACAATAATTATGTGGTTAGTACTGCATTACTGTGTTAACCATGTCAGTTTCTGTTGCCAATAGGTGGCGTTATGACTATTGCTGAATATGAGCATGGATGTGTGTTCAGGACAGAACTCTTATCAAACGTGTGAAGTTTGGTGCAAATTGGAAATTGCCTTCTTGAGTAACAAAAAAGTCATGTTTCATTGAATTAGCATTCTTTAGCACTTAGCTAAGCATTGTTAGCATGTTTTAACATGTTTCTAGCATGTTTAGAACTCAATGGCATTTTTAACATGTTGCTAGAACGGCATCAACGTGTTAAACATGTCACTTCCTGTTGCCAGTAGGTGGCGCTATTACTATAAATGAACATTCTCATGTAGATGTATTCAGGCCATGACTCTTATCAAAAGTGTGAAGTTTGGGGCAGATTGGACATTCCATGCCTGAGTTACAGCAAATGCCTATTTAATTGCAATAATAGCATGCTTTAGCACTTAGCTAAGAGTTTGCTAGCATGTTTTAGCATGTTTATAATATGTTGTTAGCATGTTTAAAACTTGCTGGCACTTTTTTATATGTTATTAGGAGTCCATAACAGTGTTAAACATGTCACTTCCTGTTGCCAGCAGGTGGCGCTATGTCTGTAACTGAATATAAGCATGGTCATGTGTTCAGGACAGAACGCTTATCAAAAGTGTGAAGTTTGGGGCAGATTGGACATTCCATGCCTGAGTTACAGCAAATTCATATTTAATTGCAGTAATATCATTCTTTAGCACTTAGCTAAGTGTTTGCTAGTATGTTTTATCATGTCTCTAGTATGTTGGTAGGATGTTTAGCACCTACTGGCATTTTTTTATATGTTATTAGGAGTCAAGAACAGTGTTAAACATCCCTTCCTTTTGCCAGCAGGTGGCGCTATGACTATAACTAAATATGAGCATGGACATGTGTTCAAAAGATAACTCTTATCAAACGTGTGAAGTTTGGGGTAGATTGTACATTGCCTTCTTGAGTAACAACAAAGTCCTGTTTCATTGAATTAGCATGCTTTAGCACTTAGCTAAGTATTGCTAGCATGTTTTAATATGTTTCTAACATGTTTAGAACTCAATGGCATTTTTAACATGTTGCTAGAATGGCATCAACGTGTTAAACATGACACTTCCTGTTACCAGTAGGTGGCGCTATTACTATAACTGAATTTGAGCATAGACATGTGTTCAGGCCATGATTCTTATCAAACGTGTGAAGTTTGGGGCAGATTGGACATTCCATGCCTGGGTTACAGCAAATTCCTATTTAATTGCAATAATAGCATGCTTTAGCACTTAGCTAAGAGTTTGCTAGCATGTTTTAGCATGCTTCTAGTATGTTGTTAGCATGTTTAGCACTTGCTGGCACTTTTTTATATGTTATTAGGAGTCCATAACAGTGTTAAACATGTCACTTCCTGTTGCCAGCAGGTGGCGCTATGACTGTAACTGAATATGAGCATGGTCATGTGTTCAGGACAGAATGCTTATCAAAAGTGTGAAGTTTGGGGCAGATTGGACATTCCATGCCTGAGTTACAGCAACTTCCTGTTTCATGGCGAAACATCGAAATTTGTCAGGCCGCCGAGGACCCGCCCTTTGACGAAAACTCAAGATCTTCGCAATTTAACGTCGCAAAGGCCTTAAGATTACACTCACCAAATTTGAAGATGATCAGATTAAAACTGTAGGAGGAGTTCGTTAAAGTACGAGGCCTGAAAATGGCAAAAACTGCACAAAAATCTGAGAGGAAGTTCAAAATGGCTGACTTCCTGTTGTGTTTAGGGCTATGCTTCAAGAGACTTTTTTGTAGGTATTAGGTCATTACACGTATGTACCGAATTTCGTGCACGTACGTGGAACGTTGCGGGAGGCGCACTCCGTTGAACTTTTATAGGTGGCGCTATCGAGCCATTTTGCCCCGTCCAATTCTTAAACCTATATCAGATGTAAATTTTCGCCAGTTCTGACGCGTGTGCAAAGTTTCGTGAGTTTTCGAGCATGTTTAGGCCCTCAAAAATGCAATTCAATGCGGAGAAGAAGAAGAAGAAGAATAATAATAATAATAATAATAAACAGAGCAATTCCAAGAGGGTCCTCACACCATCGGTGCTCGGGCCCTAATAATAATAATAATAATAATAAACAGAGCAATTCCAAGAGGGTCCTCACACCATCGGTGCTCGGGCCCTAATTAAAGCTGCAAGCAGCGATGAAAGGGCCCTCGCACCCGTGCCATCAACACTCGGTGGCTTTAGGAAGACAGAGCATGGTTGGGAAATGTACATTTAAGGAGGTATATATAGTAAGAGTATGTCAAAGTCAGTTACAAAATGTTTTGTATAATGGTGATAATAGCATGCTTCATGACTCAGCTAAGTGTTGCTAGCATGTTTAGTGTGTTTCTAGCATGCTTAGTACACAATAATTATGTGGTTAGTACTGCATTACTGTGTTAACCATGTCAGTTTCTGTTGCCAGTAGGTGGCGTTATGACTATAACTGAATATGAGCTTGGATGTGTGTTCAGGACAGAACTCTTATCAAACGTGTGAAGTTTGGTGCAAATTGGACATTGCCTTCTTGAGTAACAACAAAGTCATGTTTCATTGAATTAGCATGCTTTAGCACTTAGCTAAGCATTGTTAGCATGTTTTAACATGTTTCTAGCATGTTTAGAACTCAATGGCATTTTTAACATGTTGCTAGAACGGCATCAACGTGTTAAACATGTCACTTCCTGTTGCCAGTTGGTGGCGCTATTACTATAATTGAACATTCTCATGTAGATGTGTTCAGGCCATGACTCTTATCAAAAGTGTGAAGTTTGGGGCAGATTGGACATTCCATGCCTGAGTTACAGCAAATTCCTATTTAATTGCAATAATAGCATGCTTTAGCACTTGGCTAAGAGTTTGCTAGCATGTTTTAGCATGTTTCTAGTATGTTGTTAGCATGTTTAACACTTGCTGGCACTTTTTTATATGTTATTAGGAGTCCATAACAGTGTTAAACATGTCACTTCCTGTTGCCAGCAGGTGGCGCTATGACTGTAACTGAATATAAGCATGGTCATGTGTTCAGGACAGAACGCTTATCAAAAGTGTGAAGTTTGGGGCAGATTGGACATTCCATGCCTGAGTTACAGCAAATTCATATTTAATTGCAGTAATATCATTCTTTAGCACTTAGCTAAGTGTTTGCTAGTATGTTTTAGCATGTCTATAGTATGTTGGTAGGATGTTTAGCACCTACTGGCATTTTTTTATATGTTATTAGGAGTCAAGAACAGTGTTAAACGTCACTTCCTGTTGCCAGCAGGTGGCGCTATGACTATAACTAAATATGAGCATGGACATGTGTTCAAGAGATAACTCTTATCAAACGTGTGACGTTTGGGGTAGATTGTACATTTCCTTCTTGAGTAACAACAAAGTCCTGTTTCATTGAATTAGCATGCTTTAGCACTTAGCTAAGTATTGCTAGTATGTTTTAACATGTTTCTAGCATGTTTAGAAGTCAATGGCATTTTTAACATGTTGCTAGAATGGCATCAACGTGTTAAACATGACACTTCCTGTTACCAGTAGGTGGCGCTATTACTATAACTGAATATTCTCATGTAGATATGTTCAGGACAGAACGCTTATCAAAAGTGTGAAGTTTGGGGCAGATTGGACATTCCATGCCTGAGTTACAGCAAATTCCTATTTAATTGCAATAATAGCATGCTTTAGCACTTAGCTAAGAGTTTGCTAGCATGTTTTAGCATGCTTCTAGTATGTTGTTAGCATGTTTAGCACTTGCTGGCACTTTTTTATATGTTATTAGGAGTCCATAACAGTGTTAAACATGTCACTTCCTGTTGCCAGCAGGTGGCGCTATGACTATAACTGAATATGAGCATGGTCATGTGTTCAGGACAGAACGTTTATTAAAAGTGTGAAGTTTGGCGCAGATTGGACATTGCCTTCTTGAGTAACAACAACATCCTGTTTCATTGAATTAGCATGCTTTAGCACTTAGCTAAGTATTGCTAGTATGTTTTAACATGTTTCTAGCATGTTTAGAAGTCAATGGCATTTTTAACATGTTGCTAGAATGGCATCAACGTGTTAAACATGACACTTCCTGTTACCAGTAGGTGGCGCTATTACTATAACTGAATATTCTCATGTAGATATGTTCAGGACAGAACGCTTATCAAAAGTGTGAAGTTTGGGGCAGATTGGACATTCCATGCCTGAGTTACAGCAAATTCCTATTTAATTGCAATAATAGCATGCTTTAGCACTTAGCTAAGAGTTTGCTAGCATGTTTTAGCATGCTTCTAGTATGTTGTTAGCATGTTTAGCACTTGCTGGCACTTTTTTATATGTTATTAGGAGTCCATAACAGTGTTAAACATGTCACTTCCTGTTGCCAGCAGGTGGCGCTATGACTATAACTGAATATGAGCATGGTCATGTGTTCAGGACAGAACGTTTATTAAAAGTGTGAAGTTTGGCGCAGATTGGACATTGCCTTCTTGAGTAACAACAACATCCTGTTTCATTGAATTAGCATGCTTTAGCACTTAGCTAAGTATTGCTAGTATGTTTTAACATGTTTCTAGCATGTTTAGAAGTCAATGGCATTTTTAACATGTTGCTAGAATGGCATCAACGTGTTAAACATGACACTTCCTGTTACCAGTAGGTGGCGCTATTACTATAACTGAATATTCTCATGTAGATATGTTCAGGACAGAACGCTTATCAAAAGTGTGAAGTTTGGGGCAGATTGGACATTCCATGCCTGAGTTACAGCAAATTCCTATTTAATTGCAATAATAGCATGCTTTAGCACTTAGCTAAGAGTTTGCTAGCATGTTTTAGCATGCTTCTAGTATGTTGTTAGCATGTTTAGCACTTGCTGGCACTTTTTTATATGTTATTAGGAGTCCATAACAGTGTTAAACATGTCACTTCCTGTTGCCAGCAGATGGCGCTATGACTATAACTGAATATGAGCATGGTCATGTGTTCAGGACAGAACTCTTATCAAACGTATGAAGTTTGGGGCAGATTGGACATTCCATGCCTGAGTTACAGCAACTTCCTGTTTCATGGCGAAACATCAAAATTTGTCAGGCCGCCGAGGACCCGCCCTTCGACGAAAACTCAAGATCTTCGCAATTTAACGTCGCAAAGGCCTTAAGATTACACTCACCAAATTTGAAGATGATCAGATTAAAACTGTAGGAGGAGTTCGTTAAAGTATGAGGCCTGAAAATGTCAAAAACTGCACAAAAATCTGGGAGGAAGTTCAAAATGGCTGACTTCCTGTTGGGTTTAGGGCTATGCTCCAAGAGACTTTTTTGTAGGTATTAGGTCATTACATGTATGTACCGAATTTCGTGCACGTACGTGGAACGTTGCGGGAGGCGCACTCCGTTGAACTTTTATAGGTGGCGCTATCGAGCCGTTTTGCCCCGTCCAATTCTGAAACCTATATCAGATGTAAATTTTCGCCAGTTCTGACGCGTGTGCAAAGTTTCGTGAGTTTTCGCGCATGTTTAGGCCCTCAAAAATGCAATTCAATGCGGAGAAGAAGAATAATAATAATTAAAGCTGCAAGCAGCGATGAAAGGGCCCTCGCACCCGTGCCATCAACACTCGGTGGCTTTAGGAAGACAGAGCATGGTTGGGAAATGTACATTTAAGGAGGTATATATAGTAAGAGTATGTCAAAGTTAGTAACAAAATGTTTTGTATAATGGTGATAATAGCATGCTTCATGACTCAGCTAAGTGTTGCTAGCATGTTTAGTCTGTTTCTAGCATGCTTAGTACACAATAATTATGTGGTTAGCACTGCATTACTGTGTTAACCATGTCAGTTTCTGTTGCCAGTAGGTGGCGTTATGACTATAGCTGAATATGAGCATGGATGTGTGTTCAGGACAGAACTCTTATCAAACGTGTGAAGTTTGGTGCAAATTGGAAATTGCCTTCTTGAGTAACAAAAAAGTCATGTTTCATTGAATTAGCATTCTTTAGCACTTAGCTAAGCATTGTTAGCATGTTTTAACATGTTTCTAGCATGTTTAGAACTCAATGTCATTTTTAACATGTTGCTAGAACGGCATCAACGTGTTAAACATGTCACTTCCTGTTGCCAGTAGGTGGCGCTATTACTAAAAATGAACATTCTCATGTAGATGTATTCAGGCCATGACTCTTATCAAAAGTGTGAAGTTTGGGGCAGATTGGACATTCCATGCCTGAGTTACAGCAAATTCCTATTTAATTGCAATAATAGCATGCTTTAGCACTTAGCTAAGAGTTTGCTAGCATGTTTTAGCATGTTTCTAGTATGTTGTTAGCATGTTTAACACTTGCTGGCACTTTTTTATATGTTATTAGGAGTCCATAACAGTGTTAAACATGTCACTTCCTGTTGCCAGCAGGTGGCGCTATGACTGTAACTGAATATAAGCATGGTCATGTGTTCAGGACAGAACGCTTATCAAAAGTGTGAAGTTTGGGGCAGATTGGACATTCCATGCCTGAGTTACAGCAAATTCATATTTAATTGCAGTAATATCATTCTTTAGCACTTAGCTAAGTGTTTGCTAGTATGTTTTAGCATGTCTCTAGTATGTTGGTAGGATGTTTAGCACCTACTGGCATTTTTTTTATATGTTATTAGGAGTCAAGAACAGTGTTAAACGTCACTTCCTGTTGCCAGCAGGTGGCGCTATGACTATAACTAAATATGAGCATGGACATGTGTTCAAGAGATAACTCTTATCAAACGTGTGAAGTTTGGGGTAGATTGTACATTGCCTTCTTGAGTAACAACAAAGTCCTGTTTCATTGAATTATCATGCTTTAGCACTTAGCTAAGTATTGCTAGCATGTTTTAATATGTTTCTAGCATGTTTAGAACTCAATGGCATTTTTAACATGTTGCTAGAACGGCATCAACGTGTTAAACATGTCACTTCCTGTTGCCAGTAGGTGGCGCTATTACTATAACTGAATTTGAGCATAGACATGTGTTCAGGCCATGATTCTTATCAAACGTGTGATGTTTGGGGCAGATTGGACATTCCATGCCTGGGTTACAGCAAATTCCTATTTAATTGCAGTGATAGCATGCTTTAGCACTTAGCTAAGTGTTTGCTAGCATGTTTCTAGTATGTTACTAACCTGTTTAGCACTTGCTGGCTCTTTTTTATATGTTATTAGGAGACCACAACAGTGTTAAACATGTCACTTCCTGTTGACAGCAGGTGGCGCTATTACTATAACTGAATATTCTCATGTAGATGTGTTCAGGCCATGACTCTTATCAAACGTGTGAAGTTTGAGGCAGATTGGACATTCCTTGCCTGTGTTACAGCAAATTCCTATTTAATTGCAGCAATAGCATGCTTTAGCACTTAGCTAAGTGTTTGCTAGCATGTTTTAGCATTTTTCTAGTATGTTGTTAGCATGTTTAGCACTTGCTGGCACTTTTTTTATATGTTTTTATGTCCACAACAGTGTTTAACATGTCACTTCCTGTTGCCAGCAGGTGGCACTATGAGTGTAACTGAATATGAGCATGGTCATGTGTTCAGGACAGAACGTTTATTAAAAGTGTGAAGTTTGGCGCAGATTGGACATTGCCTTCTTGAGTAACAACAACATCCTGTTTCATTGAATTAGCATGCTTTAGCACTTAGCTAAGTATTGCTAGCATGTTTTAAAATGTTTCTAGCATGTTTAGAAGTCAATGGCATTTTTAACATGTTGCTAGAATGGCATCAACGTGTTAAACATGACACTTCCTGTTACCAGTAGGTGGCGCTATTACTATAACTGAATTTTCTCATGTAGATGTGTTCAGGACAGAACGCTTATCAAAAGTGTGAAGTTTGGGGCAGATTGGACATTCCATGCCTGAGTTACAGCAAATTCCTATTTAATTGCAATAATAGCATGCTTTAGCACTTAGCTAAGAGTTTGCTAGCATGTTTTAGCATGCTTCTAGTATGTTGTTAGCATGTTTAGCACTTGCTGGCACTTTTTTATATGTTATTAGGAGTCCATAACAGTGTTAAACATGTCACTTCCTGTTGCCAGCAGGTGGCGCTATGACTGTAACTGAATATGAGCATGGTCATGTGTTCAGGACAGAACGCTTATCAAAAGTGTGAAGTTTGGGGCAGATTGGACATTCCATGCCTGAGTTACAGCAACTTCCTGTTTCATGGCGAAACATCGAAATTTGTCAGGCCGCCGAGGACCCGCCCTTTGACGAAAACTCAAGATCTTCGCAATTTAACGTCGCAAAGGCCTTAAGATTACACTCACCAAATTTGAAGATGATCAGATTAAAACTGTAGGAGGAGTTCGTTAAAGTACGAGGCCTGAAAATGGCAAAAACTGCACAAAAATCTGAGAGGAAGTTCAAAATGGCTGACTTCCTGTTGTGTTTAGGGCTATGCTCCAAGAGACTTTTTTGTAGGTATTAGTTCATTACATGTATGTACCGAATTTCGTGCACGTACGTGGAACGTTGCGGGAGGCGCACTCCGTTGAACTTTTATAGGTGGCGCTATCGAGCCGTTTTGCCCCGTCCAATTCTGAAACCTATATCAGATGTAAATTTTCGCCAGTTCTGACGCGTGTGCAAAGTTTCGTGAGTTTTCGAGCATGTTTAGGCCCTCAAAAATGCAATTCAATGCGGAGAAGAAGAATAATAATAATAATTAAAGCTGCAAGCAGCGATGAAAGGGCCCTCGCACCCGTGCCATCAACACTCGGTGGCTTTAGGAAGACAGAGCATGGTTGGGAAATGTACATTTAAGGAGGTATATATAGTAAGAGTATGTCAAAGTTAGTAACAAAATGTTTTGTAATGGTGATAATAGCATGCTTCATGACTCAGCTAAGTGTTGCTAGCATGTTTAGTCTGTTTCTAGCATGCTTAGTACACAATAATTATGTGGTTAGTACTGCATTACTGTGTTAACCATGTCAGTTTCTGTTGCCAATAGGTGGCGTTATGACTATTGCTGAATATGAGCATGGATGTGTGTTCAGGACAGAACTCTTATCAAACGTGTGAAGTTTGGTGCAAATTGGAAATTGCCTTCTTGAGTAACAAAAAAGTCATGTTTCATTGAATTAGCATTCTTTAGCACTTAGCTAAGCATTGTTAGCATGTTTTAACATGTTTCTAGCATGTTTAGAACTCAATGGCATTTTTAACATGTTGCTAGAACGGCATCAACGTGTTAAACATGTCACTTCCTGTTGCCAGTAGGTGGCGCTATTACTATAAATGAACATTCTCATGTAGATGTATTCAGGCCATGACTCTTATCAAAAGTGTGAAGTTTGGGGCAGATTGGACATTCCATGCCTGAGTTACAGCAAATTCCTATTTAATTGCAATAATAGCATGCTTTAGCACTTAGCTAAGAGTTTGCTAGCATGTTTTAGCATGTTTATAATATGTTGTTAGCATGTTTAAAACTTGCTGGCACTTTTTTATATGTTATTAGGAGTCCATAACAGTGTTAAACATGTCACTTCCTGTTGCCAGCAGGTGGCGCTATGTCTGTAACTGAATATAAGCATGGTCATGTGTTCAGGACAGAACGCTTATCAAAAGTGTGAAGTTTGGGGCAGATTGGACATTCCATGCCTGAGTTACAGCAAATTCATATTTAATTGCAGTAATATCATTCTTTAGCACTTAGCTAAGTGTTTGCTAGTATGTTTTAGCATGTCTCTAGTATGTTGGTAGGATGTTTAGCACCTACTGGCATTTTTTTATATGTTATTAGGAGTCAAGAACAGTGTTAAACATCCCTTCCTGTTGCCAGCAGGTGGCGCTATGACTATAACTAAATATGAGCATGGACATGTGTTCAAGAGATAACTCTTATCAAACGTGTGAAGTTTGGGGTAGATTGTACATTGCCTTCTTGAGTAACAACAAAGTCCTGTTTCATTGAATTAGCATGCTTTAGCACTTAGCTAAGTATTGCTAGCATGTTTTAATATGTTTCTAACATGTTTAGAACTCTATGGCATTTTTAACATGTTGCTAGAATGGCATCAACGTGTTAAACATGACACTTCCTGTTACCAGTAGGTGGCGCTATTACTATAACTGAATTTGAGCATAGACATGTGTTCAGGCCATGATTCTTATCAAACGTGTGAAGTTTGGGGCAGATTGGACATTCCATGCCTGGGTTACAGCAAATTCCTATTTAATTGCAATAATAGCATGCTTTAGCACGTAGCTAAGAGTTTGCTAGCATGTTTTAGCATGCTTCTAGTATGTTGTTAGCATGTTTAGCACTTGCTGGCACTTTTTTATATGTTATTAGGAGTCCATAACAGTGTTAAACATGTCACTTCCTGTTGCCAGCAGGTGGCGCTATGACTGTAACTGAATATGAGCATGGTCATGTGTTCAGGACAGAACGCTTATCAAAAGTGTGAAGTTTGGGGCAGATTGGACATTCCATGCCTGAGTTACAGCAACTTCCTGTTTCATGGCGAAACATCGAAATTTGTCAGGCCGCCGAGGACCCGCCCTTTGACGAAAACTCAAGATCTTCGCAATTTAACGTCGCAAAGGCCTTAAGATTACACTCACCAAATTTGAAGATGATCAGATTAAAACTGTAGGAGGAGTTCGTTAAAGTACGAGGCCTGAAAATGGCAAAAACTGCACAAAAATCTGAGAGGAAGTTCAAAATGGCTGACTTCCTGTTGTGTTTAGGGCTATGCTTCAAGAGACTTTTTTGTAGGTATTAGGTCATTACACGTATGTACCGAATTTCGTGCACGTACGTGGAACGTTGCGGGAGGCGCACTCCGTTGAACTTTTATAGGTGGCGCTATCGAGCCATTTTGCCCCGTCCAATTCTGAAACCTATATCAGATGTAAATTTTCGCCAGTTCTGACGCGTGTGCAAAGTTTCGTGAGTTTTCGAGCATGTTTAGGCCCTCAAAAATGCAATTCAATGCGGAGAAGAAGAAGAAGAAGAATAATAATAATAATTAAAGCTGCAAGCAGCGATGAAAGGGCCCTCGCACCCGTGCCATCAACACTCGGTGGCTTTAGGAAGACAGAGCATGGTTGGGAAATGTACATTTAAGGAGGTATATATAGTAAGAGTATGTCAAAGTCAGTTACAAAATGTTTTGTATAATGGTGATAATAGCATGCTTCATGACTCAGCTAAGTGTTGCTAGCATGTTTAGTGTGTTTCTAGCATGCTTAGTACACAATAATTATGTGGTTAGTACTGCATTACTGTGTTAACCATGTCAGTTTCTGTTGCCAGTAGGTGGCGTTATGACTATAACTGAATATGAGCTTGGATGTGTGTTCAGGACAGAACTCTTATCAAACGTGTGAAGTTTGGTGCAAATTGGACATTGCCTTCTTGAGTAACAACAAAGTCATGTTTCATTGAATTAGCATGCTTTAGCACTTAGCTAAGCATTGTTAGCATGTTTTAAAATGTTTCTAGCATGTTTAGAACTCAATGGCATTTTTAACATGTTGCTAGAACGGCATCAACGTGTTAAACATGTCACTTCCTGTTGCCAGTTGGTGGCGCTATTACTATAATTGAACATTCTCATGTAGATGTGTTCAGGCCATGACTCTTATCAAAAGTGTGAAGTTTGGGGCAGATTGGACATTCCATGCCTGAGTTACAGCAAATTCCTATTTAATTGCAATAATAGCATGCTTTAGCACTTGGCTAAGAGTTTGCTAGCATGTTTTAGCATGTTTCTAGTATGTTGTTAGCATGTTTAACACTTGCTGGCACTTTTTTATATGTTATTAGGAGTCCATAACAGTGTTAAACATGTCACTTCCTGTTGCCAGCAGGTGGCGCTATGACTGTAACTGAATATAAGCATGGTCATGTGTTCAGGACAGAACGCTTATCAAAAGTGTGAAGTTTGGGGCAGATTGGACATTCCATGCCTGAGTTACAGCAAATTCATATTTAATTGCAGTAATATCATTCTTTAGCACTTAGCTAAGTGTTTGCTAGTATGTTTTAGCATGTCTATAGTATGTTGGTAGGATGTTTAGCACCTACTGGCATTTTTTTATATGTTATTAGGAGTCAAGAACAGTGTTAAACGTCACTTCCTGTTGCCAGCAGGTGGCGCTATGACTATAACTAAATATGAGCATGGACATGTGTTCAAGAGATAACTCTTATCAAACGTGTGACGTTTGGGGTAGATTGTACATTGCCTTCTTGAGTAACAACAAAGTCCTGTTTCATTGAATTAACATGCTTTAGCACTTAGCTAAGTATTGCTAGTATGTTTTAACATGTTTCTAGCATGTTTAGAAGTCAATGGCATTTTTAACATGTTGCTAGAATGGCATCAACGTGTTAAACATGACACTTCCTGTTACCAGTAGGTGGCGCTATTACTATAACTGAATATTCTCATGTAGATGTGTTCAGGACAGAACGCTTATCAAAAGTGTGAAGTTTGGGGCAGATTGGACATTCCATGCCTGAGTTACAGCAAATTCCTATTTAATTGCAATAATAGCATGCTTTAGCACTTAGCTAAGAGTTTGCTAGCATGTTTTAGCATGCTTCTAGTATGTTGTTAGCATGTTTAGCACTTGCTGGCACTTTTTTATATGTTATTAGGAGTCCATAACAGTGTTAAACATGTCACTTCCTGTTGCCAGCAGGTGGCGCTATGACTGTAACTGAATATGAGCATGGTCATGTGTTCAGGACAGAACGTTTATTAAAAGTGTGAAGTTTGGCGCAGATTGGACATTGCCTTCTTGAGTAACAACAACATCCTGTTTCATTGAATTAGCATGCTTTAGCACTTAGCTAAGTATTGCTAGTATGTTTTAACATGTTTCTAGCATGTTTAGAAGTCAATGGCATTTTTAACATGTTGCTAGAATGGCATCAACGTGTTAAACATGACACTTCCTGTTACCAGTAGGTGGCGCTATTACTATAACTGAATATTCTCATGTAGATATGTTCAGGACAGAACGCTTATCAAAAGTGTGAAGTTTGGGGCAGATTGGACATTCCATGCCTGAGTTACAGCAAATTCCTATTTAATTGCAATAATAGCATGCTTTAGCACTTAGCTAAGAGTTTGCTAGCATGTTTTAGCATGCTTCTAGTATGTTGTTAGCATGTTTAGCACTTGCTGGCACTTTTTTATATGTTATTAGGAGTCCATAACAGTGTTAAACATGTCACTTCCTGTTGCCAGCAGGTGGCGCTATGACTATAACTGAATATGAGCATGGTCATGTGTTCAGGACAGAACTCTTATCAAACGTGTGAAGTTTGGGGCAGATTGGACATTCCATGCCTGAGTTACAGCAACTTCCTGTTTCATGGCGAAACATCAAAATTTGTCAGGCCGCCGAGGACCCGCCCTTCGACGAAAACTCAAGATCTTCGCAATTTAACGTCGCAAAGGCCTTAAGATTACACTCACCAAATTTGAAGATGATCAGATTAAAACTGTAGGAGGAGTTCGTTAAAGTATGAGGCCTGAAAATGTCAAAAACTGCACAAAAATCTGGGAGGAAGTTCAAAATGGCTGACTTCCTGTTGGGTTTAGGGCTATGCTCCAAGAGACTTTTTTGTAGGTATTAGGTCATTACATGTATGTACCGAATTTCGTGCACGTACGTGGAACGTTGCGGGAGGCGCACTCCGTTGAACTTTTATAGGTGGCGCTATCGAGCCGTTTTGCCCCGTCCAATTCTGAAACCTATATCAGATGTAAATTTTCGCCAGTTCTGACGCGTGTGCAAAGTTTCGTGAGTTTTCGCGCATGTTTAGGCCCTCAAAAATGCAATTCAATGCGGAGAAGAAGAATAATAATAATAATAATAATAATAATAATTAAAGCTGCAAGCAGCGATGAAAGGGCCCTCGCACCCATGCCATCAACACTCGGTGGCTTTAGGAAGACAGAGCATGGTTGGGAAATGTACATTTAAGGAGGTATATATAGTAAGAGTATGTCAAAGTCAGTTACAAAATGTTTTGTATAATGGTGATAATAGCATGCTTCATGACTCAGCTAAGTGTTGCTAGCATGTTTAGTCTGTTTCTAGCATGCTTAGTACACTATTATTATGTGGTTAGTACTGCATTACTGTGTTAACCATGTCAGTTTCTGTTGCCAGTAGGTTGCGTTATGACTATAACTGAATATGAGCATGGATGTGTGTTCAGGACAGAACTCTTATCAAACGTGTGAAGTTTGGTGCAAATTGGACATTGCCTTCTTGAGTAACAACAAAGTCATGTTTCATTGAATTAGCATTCTTTAGCACGTACCTAAGCATTGTTAGCATGTTTTAACATGTTTCTAGCATGTTTAGAACTCAATGGCATTTTTAACATGTTGCTAGAACGGCATCAACGTGTTAAACATGTCACTTCCTGTTGCCAGTAGGTGGCGCTATTACTATAACTGAACATTCTCATGTAGATGTGTTCAGGCCATGACTCTTATCAAAAGTGTGAAGTTTGGGGCAGATTGGACATTCCATGCCTGAGTTACAGCAAATTCCTATTTAATTGCAATAATAGCATGCGTTAGCACTTAGCTAAGAGTTTGCTAGCATGTTTTAGCATGTTTCTAGTATGTTGTTAGCATGTTTAACACTTGCTGGCACTTTTTTATATGTTATTAGGAGTCCATAACAGTGTTAAACATGTCACTTCCTGTTGCCAGCAGGTGGCGCTATGACTGTAACTGAATATAAGCATGGTCATGTGTTCAGGACAGAACGCTTATCAAAAGTGTGAAGTTTGGGGCAGATTGGACATTCCATGCCTGAGTTACAGCAAATTCATATTTAATTGCAGTAATATCATTCTTTAGCACTTAGCTAAGTGTTTGCTAGTATGTTTCAGCATGTCTCTAGTATGTTGGTAGGATGTTTAGCACCTACTGGCATTTTTTTATATGTTATTAGGAGTCCAGAATAGTGTTAAACGTCACTTCCTGTTGCCAGCAGGCGGCGCTATGACTATATCTGAATATGAGCATGGACTTGTGTTCAGGAGATAACTATTATCAAACGTGTGAAGTTTGGGGTAGATTGGACATTGTATGCCTAAGTTACAACAACTTCCTTTAGCATTTCTAGCATGCTTTAGAACTTAGCTATGTGTTGCTAGCATGTTTCTTGCATGTTACATATTAAGTTTGGGGCAGATTGGACATTCCATGCCTGTGTTACAGCAAATTCATATTTAATTGCAGCAATAGCATGCTTTAGCACTTAGCTAAGTGTTTGCTAATATGTTTCTAGCATGTTGTTAGCATGTTTAGCACTTGCTGGCACTTTTTTATATGTTATCAGGAGTCCATAACAGTGTTAAACATGTCACTTCCTGTTGCCAGCAGGTGGCGCTATGACTGTAACTGAATATAAGCATGGTCATGTGTTCAGGACAGAACGCTTATCAAAAGTGTGAAGTTTGGTGCAGATTGGACATTGCCTTCTTGAGTAACAACAACATCCTGTTTCATTGAATTAGCATGCTTTAGCACTTAGCTAAGTATTGCTAGCATGTTTTAACATGTTTCTAGCATGTTTAGAAGTCAATGGCATTTTTAACATGTTGCTAGAATGGCATCAACGTGTTAAACATGACACTTCCTGTTACCAGTAGGTGGCGCTATTACTATAACTGAATATTCTCATGTAGATGTGTTCAGGACAGAACGCTTATCAAAAGTGTGAAGTTTGGGGCAGATTGGACATTCCATGCCTGAGTTACAGCAAATTCCTATTTAATTGCAATAATAGCATGCTTTAGCACTTAGCTAAGAGTTTGCTAGCATGTTTTAGCATGCTTCTAGTATGTTGTTAGCATGTTTAGCACTTGCTGGCACTTTTTTATATGTTATTAGGAGTCCATAACAGTGTTAAACATGTCACTTCCTGTTGCCAGCAGGTGGCGCTATGACTATAACTGAATATGAGCATGGTCATGTGTTCAGGACAGAACTCTTATCAAAAGTGTGAAGTTTGGGGCAGATTGGACATTCCATGCCTGAGTTACAGCAACTTCCTGTTTCATGGCGAAACATCGAAATTTGTCAGGCCGCCGAGGACCCGCACTTCGACGAAAACTCAAGATCTTCGCAATTTAACGTCGCAAAGGCCTGAAGATTACACTCACCAAATTTGAAGATGATCAGATTAAAACTGTAGGAGGAGTTCGTTAAAGTACGAGGCCTGAAAATGGCAAAAACTGCACAAAAATCTGAGAGGAAGTTCAAAATGGCTGACTTCCTGTTGTGTTTAGGGCTACGCTCCAAGAGACTTTTTTGTAGGTATTAGGTAATTACATGTATGTACCGAATTTCGTGCACGTACGTGGAACGATGCGGGAGGCGCACTCCGTTGAACTTTTATAGGTGGCGCTATCGAGCCATTTTGCCCCGTCCAATTCTGAAACCTATATCAGATGTAAATTTTCGCCAGTTCTGACGCGTGTGCAAAGATTCGTGAGTTTTCGAGCATGTTTAGGCCCTCAAAAATGCAATTCAATGCGGAGAAGAAGAATAATAATAATAATAATAATAATAATAAACAGAGCAATTCCAAGAGGGTCCTCACACCATCGGTGCTCGGGCCCTAATAATAAACAGAGCAATTCCAAGAGGGTCCTCACACCATCGGTGCTCGGGCCCTAATAATAATAATAATAATAATAAACAGAGCAATTCCAAGAGGGTCCTCACACCATCGGTGCTCGGGCCCTAATAATAAACAGAGCAATTCCAAGAGGGTCCTCACACCATCGGTGCTCGGGCCCTAATAATAATAAACAGAGCAATTCCAAGAGGGTCCTCACACCATCGGTGCTCGGGCCCTAATAAACAGAGCAATTCCAAGAGGGTCCTCACACCATCGGTGCTCGGGCCCTAATTAAAGCTGCAAGCAGCGATGAAAGGGCCCTCGCACCCGTGCCATCAACACTCGGTGGCTTTAGGAAGACAGAGCATGGTTGCGAAATGTACATTTAAGGAGGTATATATAGTAAGAGTATGTCAAAGTCAGTTACAAAATGTTTTGTATAATGGTGATAATAGCATGCTTCATGACTCAGCTAAGTGTTGCTAGCATGTTTAGTCTGTTTCTAGCATGCTTAGTACACAATAATTATGTGGTTAGTACTGCATTACTGTGTTAACCATGTCAGTTTCTGTTGCCAGTAGGTGGCGTTATGACTATAACTGAATATGAGCATGGATGTGTGTTCAGGACAGAACTCTTATCAAACGTGTGAAGTTTGGTGCAAATTGGACATTGCCTTCTTGAGTAACAACAAAGTCATATTTCATTGAATTAGCATTCTTTAGCACTTAGCTAAGCATTGTTAGCATGTTTTAACATGTTTCTAGCATGTTTAGAACTCAATGGCATTTTTAACATGTTGCTAGAACGGCATCAACGTGTTAAACATGCCACTTCCTGTTGCCAGTAGGTGGCGCTATTACTATAACTGAACATTCTCATGTAGATGTGTTCAGGCCATGACTCTTATCAAAAGTGTGAAGTTTGGGGCAGATTGGACATTCCATGCCTGAGTTACAGCAAATTCCTATTTAATTGCAATAATAGCATGCTTTAGCACTTAGCTAAGAGTTTGCTAGCATGTTTTAACATGTTTCTAGTATGTTGTTAGCATGTTTAACACTTGCTGGCACTTTTTTATATGTTATGAGGAGTCCATAACAGTGTTAAACATGTCACTTCCTGTTGCCAGCTGGTGGCGCTATGACTGTAACTGAATATAAGCATGGTCGTGTTCAGGACAGAACGCTTATCAAACGTGTGAAGTTTGGGGCAGATTGGACATTCCATGCCTGAGTTACAGCAAATTCATATTTAATTGCAGTAATATCATTCTTTAGCACTTAGCTATGTGTTTGCTAGTATGTTTTAGCATGTCTCTAGTATGTTGGTAGGATGTTTAGCACCTACTGGCATTTTTTAATATGTTATTAGGAGTCAAGAACAGTGTTAAACGTCACTTCCTGTTGCCAGCAGGTGGCGCTATGACTACAACTAAATATGAGCATGGACATGTGTTCAAGAGATAACTCTTATCAAACGTGTGAAGTTTGGGGTAGATTGTACATTGCCTTCTTGAGTAACAACAAAGTCCTGTTTCATTGAATTAGCATGCTTTAGCACTTAGCTAAGTATTGCTAGCATGTTTTAATATGTTTCTAGCATGTTTAGAACTCAATGGCATTTTTAACATGTTGCTAGAATGGCATCAACGTGTTAAACATGTCACTTCCTGTTGCCAGTAGGTGGCGCTATTACTATAACTGAATTTGAGCATAGACATGTGTTCAGGCCATGATTCTTATCAAACGTGTGAAGTTTGGGGCAGATTGGACATTCCATGCCTGAGTTACAGCAAATTCCTATTTAATTGCAGTAATAGCATGCTTTAGCACTTAGCTAAGTGTTTGCTAGCATATTTCTAGTATGTTGCTAACCTGTTTAGCACTTGCTGGCTCTTTTTTATATGTTATTAGAAGACCACAACAGTGTTAAACATGTCACTTCCTGTTGACAGCAGGTGGCGCTATTACTATAACTGAATATTCTCATGTAGATGTGTTCAGGCCATGACTCTTATCAAACGTGTGAAGTTTGGGGCAGATTGGACATTCCATGCCTGTGTTACAGCAAATTCCTATTTAATTGCAGCAATAGCATGCTTTAGCACTTAGCTAAGTGTTTGCTAGCATGTTTTAGCATGTTTCTAGTATGTTGTTAGCAGTGTTGGGTGTAACGCGTTACAAAGTAACGCGTTACTGTAATAATATTACTTTTTTCAAGTAACGAGTAAAGTAAGGGATTACAATTGCAAAAACAGTAATTAGATTACTGTTACTTCCCCGTAAGCAGGCTGCGTTACTGCGTTATACTGCGAGACTGTCTCGCGACGTGAGCCGTGACTCGTGAGTGACAATGACATGAGCGCCGCGAAGTCAGTGGTAAACACTATGGCAAGCGATCGCGTTCAAAAGTCTTTAAACGAAACGCGTTAATTTTGAGGCGTCAACACGCACCGTTTGTCCGTGTTCAGACGTTATGTTTATTCATGAACGATGTCGTAATGGTAAACTGTATGCACGTGCAAACATCAGACGTTATATTTGTTCATGAGGGATAATGCATTGGTACGTTGTGAGTGATGTCAGTCTTATGTCATGATTTGTCATGCCTTTTCAAGTTGTTCGTTTAACGTTCTTTCCCAAGGTAGAAAAGTCAACAGCTCTTAGAATGGGTCTTTTATTTTAGCAAACTGCCAAAAAACCTTTTCAGACTGTGTGCAGCTGAACCAAGAAAAGTTTAAGATTGCATGGAGCTGATAAGCATGAATGGCAGAAGAAAAAGACTGCAATTAAAAAACAAAACAAGAGAAAATTATTTTAATGCAAGCAATACAAAACTGCACACATCAGCTGTGGAATAAAAGAAAAGAAATGCATGATCAACTAGATTAAGGCATACTCCACTCTGTCCACCCCCCCCCAAAGGTTTCACAAAGTTATTCTTGCCACTGTAACTTATGGCTTCCTAAAGACAGGTTTATGGGTAAATAAATAAATAATAATAAAAAAATATATACCAGGGCTCAACATTTAAGCCTTTTCATTTGTCCTTCGGTCGGTCATTCACTTGTCCGAGTAAAAACATTTGTTAGAACAGGAAAAAAATGTGATTTTTTTTATGTGTGTGTTGTAAATAGAATTTATTCTGAATCAGTATTCTCATCAGTTCAGTAAGCTTTAACATATATAAATGTATATATTTATGATATTTTAACCTTTATAAAGGGCATTTTTCCCTAATCGTTTGCCTCATCTTTCATTTAAAATTCTTAAATTTGATCAATAAATTACAATAGAATAATAAGATGCTAAAGGGCTGTTACCAATCAAAGCATTTAATAATGTAATGAGATTATTTAAAATATTTTTTGAATATACAAATAAGAAATATTATTTATGCATAGAAATATTTATAAACCGCCAGTAGGAGGCGGCAGGCGACCATCTTAATGAGTGAATCATTGATGCAATGTGCATAAAGTTAAAATACCGAAACTAATAAAACAAATTTTAAAAAAGAATGTTTCATTTGATTCAATTTTAGATGATGGAATATGCAGAAAGAATAGAAGCAGAAAGGTCTATTGCTTTATAGCGTATTCATTTCGTGCATCATGTTTTTGAAAAGTAACTAGTAAAGTAACTAGTAAAGTAACTAATTACTTTTGAAAATAAGTAATCAGTAAAGTAACTGGATTACTTTCTTGGAGAAGTAATCAGTAATCAGTAACTAATTACTTTTTCCAAGTAACTTGACCAACACTGGTTGTTAGCATGTTTAGCACTTGCTGGCACTTTTTTTATATGTTTTTATATGTCCACAACAGTGTTTAACATGTCACTTCCTGTTGCCATCAGGTGGCACTATGACTGTAACTGAATATGAGCATGGTCATGTGTTCAGGACAGAACGTTTATTAAAAGTGTGAAGTTTGGCGCAGATTGGACATTGCCTTCTTGAGTAACAACAACATCCTGTTTCATTGACTTAGCATGCTTTAGCACTTAGCTAAGTATTGCTAGCATGTTTTAACATGTTTCTAGCATGTTTAGAAGTCAATGGCATTTTTAACATGTTGCTAGAATGGCATCAACGTGTTAAACATGACACTTCCTGTTACCAGTAGGTGGCGCTATTACTATAACTGAATATTCTCATGTAGATGTGTTCAGGACAGAACCCTTATCAAACGTGTGAAGTTTGGGGCAGATTGGACATTCCATGCCTGAGTTACAGCAAATTCCTATTTAATTGCAATAATAGCATGCTTTAGCACTTAGCTAAGAGTTTGCTAGCATGTTTTAGCATGTTTCTAGTATGTTGTTAGCATGTTTAGCACTTGCTGGCACTTTTTTATATGTTATCAGGAGTTCACAACAGTGTTAAACATGTCACTTCCTGTTGCCAGCAGGTGGTGCTATGACTATAACTGAATATGAGCATGGTCATGTGTTCAGGACAGAACTCTTATCAAACGTGTGAAGTTTGGGGCAGATTGGACATTCCATGCCTGAGTTACAGCAACTTCCTGTTTCATGGCGAAACATCCAAATTTGTCAGGCCGCCGAGGACCCGCACTTTGACGAAAACTCAAGATCTTCGCAATTTAACGTCGCAAAGGCCTGAAGATTACACTCACCAAATTTGAAGATGATCAGATTAAAACTGTAGGAGGAGTTCGTTAAAGTACGAGGCATGAAAATGGCAAAAACTGCACAAAAATCTGAGAGGAAGTTGAAAATGGCTGACTTCCTGTTGGGTTTAGGGCTACGCTCCAAGAGACTTTTTTGTAGGTATTAGGTCCTTACATGTATGTACCGAATTTCGTACACGTAAGTGGAACATAGCGGGAGGCGCACTCCGTTGAACTTTTATAGGTGGCGCTATCGAGCCATTTTGCCCCGCCCAATTCTGAAACCTATATCAGATGTAAATTTTCGCCAGTTCTGACGCGTGTGCAAAGTTTCGTGACTTTTCGAGCATGTTTAGAACCTCAAAAATGTGATTCAATGCGGAGAAGAATAAAAAAAATAATAATAATAATAAACAGAGCAATTCCAAGAGGGTCCTCACACCATCGGTGCTCGGGCCCTAATAATAATAAACAGAGCAATTCCAAGAGGGTCCTCACACCATCGGTGCTCGGGCCCTAATTAAAGCTGCAAGCAGCGATGAAAGGGCCCTCGCACCCGTGCCATCAACACTCGTTGGCTTTAGGAAGACAGAGCATGGTTGGGAAATGTACATTTAAGGAGGTATATATAGTAAGAGTATGTCAAAGTCAGTTACAAAATGTTTTGTATAATGGTAATAATAGCATGCTTCATGACTCAGCTAAGTGTTGCTAGCATGTTTAGTCTGTTTCTAGCATGCTTAGTACACAATAATTATGTGGTTAGTACTGCATTACTGTGTTAACCATGTCAGTTTCTGTTGCCAGTAGGTGGCGTTATGACTATAACTGAATATGAGCATGGATGTGTGTTCAGGACAGAACTCTTATCAAACGTGTGAAGTTTGGTGCAAATTGGACATTGCCTTCTTGAGTAACAACAAAGTCATGTTTCATTGAATTAGCATTCTTTAGCACTTAGCTAAGCATTGTTAGCATGTTTTAACATGTTTCTAGCATGTTTAGAACTCAATGGCATTTTTAACATGTTGCTAGAACGACATCAACGTGTTAAACATGTCACTTCCTGTTGCCAGTAGGTGGCGCTATTACTATAACTGAACATTCTCATGTAGGTGTGTTCAGGCCATGACTCTTATCAAAAGTGTGAAGTTTGGGGCAGATTGGACATTCCATGCCTGAGTTACAGCAAATTCCTATTTAATTGCAATAATAGCATGCTTTAGCACTTAGCTAAGAGTTTGATAGCATGTTTTAGCATGTTTCTAGTATGTTGTTAGCATGTTTAACACTTGCTGGCACTTTTTTATATGTTATTAGGAGTCCATAACAGTGTTAAACATGTCACTTCCTGTTGCCAGCAGGTGGCGCTATGACTGTAACTGAATATAAGCATGGTCATGTGTTCAGGACAGAACGCTTATCAAAAGTGTGAAGTTTGGGGCAGATTGGACATTCCATGCCTGAGTTACAGCAAATTCCTATTTAATTTCAATAATAGCATGCTTTAGCACTTAGCTAAGAGTTTGCTAGCATGTTTTAGCATGTTTCTAGTATGTTGTTAGCATGTTTAACACTTGCTGGCACTTTTTTATATGTTATTAGGAGTCCATAACCGTGTTAAACATGTCACTTCCTGTTGCCAGCAGGTGGCGCTATGACTGTAACTGAATATAAGCATGGTCATGTGTTCAGGACAGAACGCTTATCAAAAGTGTGAAGTTTGGGGCAGATTGGACATTCCATGCCTGAGTTACAGCAAATTCCTATTTAATTGCAAAGGCCTTAAGATTACACTCACCAAATTTGAAGATGATCAGATTAAAACTGTAGGAGGAGTTCGTTAAAGTACGAGGCCTGAAAATGTCAAAAACTGCACAAAAATCTGAGAGGAAGTTCAAAATGGCTGACTTCCTGTTGTGTTTAGGGCTATGCTCCAAGAGACTTTTTTGTAGGTATTAGGTCAATACATGTATGTACCGAATTTCGTGCACGTACGTGGAACGTTGCGGGAGGCGCACTCCGTTGAACTTTTATAGGTGGCGCTATCGAGCCATTTTGCCCCGTCCAATTCTGAAACCTATATCAGATGTAAACCTTCGCCAGTTCTGACGCGTGTGCAAAGTTTTGTGAGTTTTCGAGCATGTTTAGGCCCTCAAAAATGCAATTAAATGCGGAGAATAATAATAATAAATATAGCTGCGAGCAGCGATTACGGGCCCAAGCCGATGGCACCGCAACCCCAGTGCCTTTAGTTACCTAAAGGCACCGGGGTGGCGGTACCACCGGCTTGGGCCCTCCATCGCTGCTCGCAGCTATATTTATATATATATATATATATATATATATATATATATATATATATATATATATATATATATATATATATATATATATATAAAATATATAATATATATATATAAATATATATATAAACAATAATATATATATATATATATATATATATATATATATACATATATATGTATGTGTGTGTATGTGTGTGTATGTATGTATGTATCTATGTATGTATGTATATATATATGTATATATATATGTATATATATATATATATATATATACATACATACATACATACACACACATACATATATATGTATGTATATATATACATACATATATATGTATACATACATATATATATATATATATATATATATATTATTGTTTAAAAGTTTGGGGTCAGTAAGATTTTTAATGTTTTTAGGAGAAGTCTCTTCTGCTCACCAAGGCTGCATTTATTGATTAAAAATACAAACAAAAACAGTAATATTGTGAAATATTATTCCAATTTAAAACAGCTGTTTTCAATTTTTAAATATTTTACATAGTAATTCATTTCTGTGATCAAAGTTGAGTTTTCAGCATCATTACTCCAGTCTTCAGTGTCACATGATCCTTCAGAAATCATACTAATATGATGATTGATGCTCAATAAATATTCATTATTATTTTCAATGTTGAAAACAGTTGTGTACAGATTTTTTTTTTTCAAAATGCTTTGATGAATGTAAAGTTCAAAAGAACAGCATATATTTCAAATATATATATTTTTAACATTATAAATGTCTTTACTGTAACTGTTGATCAGTTTAACTCATCCTTCATAAATAAAAGTACTGATTTATTTTATTTATTTCCCCCAAAAATAAAATTTTAATTATTAGCCTACTAACCCAAAACTTTTGAGCGGTAGTGTTTAACGTTACAAAAGCTTTAGATTTCAGATAAATGCTGTTCTTTTGAACTTTCTATTCATCAAAGACTGTACACAACTGTTTTCGACATTTAAAATAATAATGAATGTTTCTTGAGTTTTAATCATCATATAAGAATAATTTCTGAAGGATCATGTGACAGTGACGACTGGAGTAATGATGCTGAAAACTCAGCTTTGATCACAGGAATAAATAACAGTTTAAAATATATTAAAATAGAAAGCAGCTGTTTTAAATTGGAATAATATTTTACAATATTACTGTTTTTGTTTGTATTTTTAATCAAATAAATGCAGCCTTGGTGAGCAGAAGAAACTTCTCTGTTATGTGCGCGCCACAGACTGCACGCACGTCCGCTTAGAGTTCCGCCTTTTGCCTTCCGTCAATATTACGTTATTAGAAAAATATTTTTTTAGAGAATCGATTTTTTGACATTTGTGAATCGATTCAGAATCGTCCACGTCCGCATCGCGATGCATCTAAGAATAATTTTTTTCTCCCACCCCTAGATTTCATACAACAGGTTAATAAACAGTTACAATTAAGTCACTTACATTTTAGATTCAATGTTGACTGTTTTTGTTCTGTTTCAGCAGCGAAAATAGTTAAACAAAGATCACGGCAGAACCATCACGTGTTTTCTCATAACTGAACGATTCAGCATTTTTAACGAATCGGTTGACTCAAAGATTGAATGATCAATCCATAAACATCTGTCTTAATCATGATCGACTCATTCGAACGAATCCTTTGAATGAATGAATCAATGACTCGCTTATTAAGATGGATGCCTGGTGACACCTAATGGCGGTTTAGTGTTGTTTAAAAGCATCATTCTTTCCCACATGTGTGTGATTTGTGTGTGCAACATTATCATTATTTTTCTTTCACTATTATATTAGCGATTTAAAAGCACCCACTCGTGTCACACGTCGAGTAACCGGTGGGAAAATATCCTCAGACACATACCTAATAAATGTATATTTAAATACAATATTGGCCTACCTGGTAAAAAGTTTTATATACTATTTTGATGTCCTTTTGGACACAAGAGGGCAGTATAGCCCTATGTTTGCTTTTTTGTTGAACCAAATAGCACGTTATAGCCTGTTTTAACTTTTTCATTCTTCTTGAATTGCAAAAACAGAATAAAATGGGTTTAGTTGTGATATTTGTATTCTTTTATATAGAAATAAATGGTATATAATTACATTTTTAGAAGATTTTTAGTGTTTCCTTTTTGGACATTACTTTAATCCCTCGCCATAGCAAAACCGTTTGAGATATTTATTATCCATTCACAATTTAGCATATTTAATGTAGTTTCATCATGTTGAAAAAGTTTGGTACGAATAAAATAAATAGTTTAAAAGGAGTGGCTAAAAATTCAGAGGCTGATTTTGCAAAAAAATTCACATTCAGACCAAAATATCTGACTTCCTGATGGCCAGAGCTAAATTAGAAAGTTGTCCGGCTTGATGAGAACAATATACAAACTATTTTTTCTTTACTGTAGTTAAAACTAACCCCCCCACTTTTGTCAAAAGCATGTTGAAAGTGACACACTTCCTGCTGCCAGTTGGTGGCGCTATAACTTTGACTCACAATAGCTACATCCATCTGATCGGCCTCTTACCACGAACACACTGCTGAAGTTTCATCAAGATCAGTTAATGTATGCAGAAGTTATTCCAGTTCCGTGTTTCTCTTTTCTCGCCATAAATTCGATTCCTCGCCACGGCCAAACCGTTCGAGATATCAAAAATCCGTCCGCAATTTAGCATCCTCAAAGTCTTGACTACATGCACACCGAGTTTGAAGGGGACACGGTGAATTTTCTAGGAGGAGTATTTCACATTCCACAGCAAGCGTTTTCCAAACAACCCATAATAGCCGACTTCCTGTTGGGCTGGCGTAAAACTTGACCGGGGTAAAGTTGTTCGGCCCGATGAGATCTATATGTGTACCGAGTTTCATATTAATTCATGCGAGCGTGTTTGATATATGGATCAAGTTTTAGAACCCCGTTCAAGGGGGCGCTGTTGAGCCCCCCTGCCACGCCCGGGTACCAGCTTCAGCCCGGCCCTGATGGCCGTGGGTTCTGACCTGTGTGCAAAGTTTCAAGAGTTTTTGAGCACGTTAAGGACCCCAAAAGCCCCTGAAACCTTGATTAACAATATAAAAGCAATAGTCAAATTCCCCCCTCCCCTTACACACACACAGACACAGAGAGAGGGAGAGAAAATTCTTCAGAAAATCCACATTCAAACCAAAATATCTCTCTTCCTGTTGGACGGAGATGGTTCATGTAAATTAGAAAGTTGTCCGTCTTGATGAGAACAATACACATACCAAGTTTTGTGATTCTAGGAAAAACTAAGCCCCCATTTTTGACTAAAGGTGGCGCTACTGAGCCATTCCACCACGCCCGTTTCTGAAACTTTGCACATGTCTACGGGCTAATAAATGTGATGTGTCTGTTGAGTTTCATGCAATTTCAAGTATGTTAAGAGTCTCAAAAGCATCAAAAAATAATATTAAAGTTTGATGCGTTGCCACGGCAACAGTATCTAAGATATCAATAATCCTTTCACAGGTTTACATCTGCCGTGTGTCTATATTGTACACATAAAGTTTGAAGCAAATCGGGTAAAAATAAGACACTGATTTCAAAGCATTTTGAAAGTGATGTACTTCCTGCTGCCTGTTGGTGGCGCTATAACTTTGACTCACAATAGTCACATCCATGTGATCGGCCTCTTACCACGAACACACTGCTGAAGTTTCATCAAGATCAGTTAATTTATGCAGAAGTTATAACACACTTCCTGTTTCATTTTTTCGCCATAAATTCGTTTCCTCGCCACGGCCAAACCGTTCAAGATATCAAAAATCCGTCCGCAATTTAGCATCCTCAATGTCTTGACTTCATGCACACCGAGTTTGGAGGCGAATCGATGAATTCCCTAGGAGGAGTACATTAAATTCCACAGCATGCGTTTCCAAACAACGCTAAATAGCCAACTTCCTGTTTGGCTGGCGTAAAACTTAGAGCACGAAAGTTGTTCGGCCCGATGAGATCTATATGTGTACCGAGTTTCATATTATTACATGCAAGCGTGTTTGATTTATGGACACGTGTTTGGATCCCGTTCCAGGGGACGCTGTCGAGCCCCCCTGCCACGCCCGGGTACCAGCTTCAGTCCGGCCCTGATGGCCGCGGGTTCTGACGTGTGTGCAAAATTTCAAGAGTTTTCGAGCATGTTAAGGGCCCCAAAAGTGCCCGAAAGGTTGACAAAATAATAATAATAATAATAATAATAATAAATATAGCTGCGAGCAGCGATTACGGGCCCAAGCCGGTGGCACCGCAACCCCGGTGCCTTTTGTTACCCAAAGGCACCGGGGTGGCGGTACCGCCGGCTTTGGCCCTTCATCGCTGCTCGCAGCTATATTTATATATATATATATATATATATATATATATATATATATATAAAAGACAGAAAATATTTCTTGACTTACCTTGTTCTGATTTTATGATACACTCAAAATATTCCAGAACAAATCCTTTAAATTTAATGTAAAAATAAAATGAAAGTAAGCAGTGTTGGGCTCACGTAACCCTCTCATTAGAATAAAAATGTTTCAACATTTGCGATGTATTTGGATGCTAAACTATTCTTTATTATAGGCTTTGTTCTTCACTCGTGTTCCAATATCGACGGAAAAAATCACCCTCTTCACGCGCGCAAAAATGTGCTTGAAACATCACAGTGGAGCGGTGCTTACTGTGAATGCACGAATTGTACAACTGACTATTTAGAGCAGTGTAAATTGTATATGTTAGGTTAACTACTTTATTATTATATTTTATTAAGGCTATAATGAACAGGCTGCGATGTCAAGATTGCAATGCTGGAATGTGTGTGTGTGTGTGTTTGTGTGTGTGTGTGTGTGTGTGTGTGTGTGTGTGTGTGTGTGTGTGTGTGTGTGTGTGTGTGTGTGTGTGTGTGTGTGTGTGTGTGTGTTTGTGTGTGTGTGTCCCCATGGGTAAACAAGCTTATAAATCATACAGAATGAGTTTTTTGGGAAATGTAAAAATGCAGGAAGTTTTCTGGGATAGGTAGGTTTAGGGGTAGGGTTAGTGTAAGGAGATAGAATATACAGTTTGTACAGTATAAAAACCATTAAGTCTATGGAGAGTCCCCACAAATATAGTAAACCGTGTGTGTGTGTGTGTGTGTGTGTGTGTGTGTGTGTGTGTGTGTGTGGCGTGGGCGCGATTGAACAGTGGACACATAAAAACATACTCAGTCATTATACAGTACGACATTCAAACTGCAAAGTGTTAACTTATATTTGTGTACAGTCGCAATAAAACACAACATTGTGCTTTTGTAAAATAATTTCAAGCAATCCACCCCCCCAAAAGGCGCTAATTTTAAAATGAAACTAAAATGCTCATGGCTGCACAGGCATTCATAACGGTGCGCATCCACGGCGAGGAACGAGCAGAACAGAGTGAACGTTTTTCAGTTAATTCCTACTTCCATAGGAATTCATTTGAAACGCTCACTCAACCACTATCAATGTCAGTGCGGAAGAGCATATTTTACTTTCGTTTTTAAGTTGTCGATTCAAAAGCCCCCAGCGGTGTTACACGTCGATTAACCGGTGGTAAAATATTCTCACCGTCACAAACCTAGTATATTTTTATGTAGATACAATAGGCCTTCCTGATTTTGAACACAAGAGGGCAGTATAGCCCTATGTATGACTTGACTTTTATGTGACTAAATAGTACAATTACTATTTTTAAACTTATAAATAATTATTAAATTGAAAAAAAAAAAAAGAATTAAATGGGTTTAGTTGTGATATTTGTATACTTTTATATAGAAATAAATGGTTTTTAATTACATTTTTAGAAGATGAGGCTTTTAGTTTCCTTTTTGTACATTACTTTAGTCCCTCACTATAGAAAAACCGTTTGAGATGTTTAATATCCGTTCACAATTTAGCATCTTTGATGTATTTTCATCATTTTGAAAAAGTTTGGTGTGAATAAAATAAACCAGTTAGGAAGAGTAGCTAAAAACTCAGAGTCTGAAATATCCAAAAAATCCACATTCAAACCAAAAAATCTGACTTCCTTTTGCTCTGAGCTAATAACTGTAAATTAGAAAGTTGTCCTGCTTGTTGAGACCAATATATATACTGATGTTTGTAACTGTTGGTAAAACTAACCCCCCCACTTTTGTCAAAAGCATGTTGAAAGTGACACACTTCCTGCTGCCAGTTGGTGGCGCTATAACTTTGACTCACAATAGTTACATCCATCTGATCGGCCTCTTACCACGAACACACTGGTGAAGTTTCATCAAGATCAGTTAATGTATGCAGAAGTTATTCCACTTCGTGTTTCTCTTTTCTCGCCATAAATTCGTTTCCTCGCCACGGCCAAACCGTTCGAGATATCAAAAATCCGTCCGCAATTTAGCATCCTCAATGTCTTGACTTCATGCACACCGAGTTTGGTGGGGATGGGATGAATTCTCTAGGAGGAGTACTTCACATTCCACAGCAAGCGTTTTCCAAACATCCCATAATAGCCGACTTCCTGTTGGGCTGGCGTGAAACTTGACAGAGGGAAAGTTGTTCGGCCTGATGAGATCTATATGTGTACCGAGTTTCATATTAATTCATGCAAGCGTGTTTCATATATGGACCAAGTTTTCAGACCCTGTTCAAGGTGGCGCTGTTGAGCCCACCTGCCACGCCCATTTCTGAAACTTTTCACATGTCTACTGGCTAATAAGTGTTATGTGTCTGTCGAGTTTCATCCAATTTCAAGCATGCAAAGAGTCTCAAAAGCATCCGAAAAGAATATTAAAGTTTGATGCGTTGCCGCGGCAACAGTATCTAAGATATCAATAATCCTTTCACAGGCCTACATCTGCCATGTATTTACATTATACACATAAAGTTTGAAGCAAATCGGGTAAAACTAAGAGGGTGATTTCAAAGCATTTTGAAAGTGACACACTTCCTGCTGCCATTTGGTGGCGCTATAACTTTGACTCACAATTGTCACATCCATGTGATCGGCCTTCTACCATGAACACACTGCTGAAGTTTTATCAAGATCAGTCAATGTATGCAGAAGTTATAACACCCTTCCTGTTTCTCTTTTCTCGCCATAAATTCGTTTCCTCGCCACGGCCAAACCGTTTGAGATATCAAAAATCCGTCCGCAATTTAGAATCCTCAATGTCTTGTCTTCATGCACACCGAGTTTGGTTGCGATTGGATGAATTTTCTAGGAGGAGTATTTCAAATTCCAGAGGATGCGTTTTTCAAACAACCCATAATAGTTGACTTCCTGTTGGGCTTTTGTAAAACTTAGAGCACGAAAGTTGTTCGGCCCGATGAGATATATATGTGTACCGAGTTTCATATTATTATATGCAAGCGTGTTTGATTTATGGACCAAGTTTTCGGACACCCTTCCAGGGGGCGCTGTCGAGCCCCCGTGCCACGCCCGGGTACCAGCTTCAGTCCGGCCCTGATGGCCGCGGCTTCTGACGTGTGTGCAAAATTTCAAGAGTTTTTGAGCATGTTAAGGGCCCCAAAAGTGCCCGAAAGGTTGACAAAATAATAATAATAATAATAATAATAATAATCAAATATAGCTGCGAGCAGCGATTACGGGCCCAAGCCGGTGGCACCGCAACCCCAGGCACCGGTGGTGGCGGTACCGCCGGAACATATATATATTTATATGTATTTATATATATATATATATATATATATATATATATATATATATATATATATATATATATATATATATATATATATATATATATATAATGTGTGTGTGTGTGTGTGTGTGTGTGTGTGTTTTTAGGAGAAGTCTCTACTGCTCACCAAGGCTGCATTTATTTGATTAAAAATACAAACAAAAACAGTAATATTGTGAAATATTATTCCAATTTAAAACAGCTGTTTTCTATTTTAAAATATTTTACACTGTAATTAATTTATGTGATCAAAGTTGAGTTTTCAGCATCATTACTCCCGTCTTCAGTGTCACATGATCCTTCAGAAATCATTCTAATATGATGATTGATGGTCAATAAATATTATTATTTTCAATGTTGAAAACAGTTGTGTACAGATTTTTTTTCAAAATGCGTTGATGAATGTAAAGTTCAAAAGAACAGCATTTATTTAAAATATAATTTGTTTTAACATTATAAATGTCTGTACTGTAACTTTTGATCAGTTTAACTCCTTCTCGATGAATAAAAGTATTGATTTATTTTATTTCTTTCACCCAAAAATAAAATTAAAATTATTACTGACCCCAAACTTTTGAACGGTAGTGTTTAATGTTACAAAAGCTTTAGATTTCAGATAAATGCTGTTCTTTTGAACTTTCTATTCATCAAAGACTGTACACAACTGTTTTCGACATTTAAAATAATAATGAATGTTTCTTGAGTATCAATCATCATATTAGAATAATTTCTGAAGGATCATGTGACAGTGACGACTGGAGTAATGATGCTGAAAACTCAGCTTTGATCACAGGAATAAATAACAGTTTAAAATATATAGAAAGCAGCTGTTTTAAATTGGAATAATATTTTACAATATTACTGTTTTTGTTTGTATTTTTAATCAAATAAATGCAGCCTTGGTGAGCAGAAGAAACTTCTCTGTTATGTGCGTGCCACAGACTGCACGCACGTACGCTTAGAGTTCCGCCTTTTGCCTTCCGTCAATATTACGTTATTAGAAAAATATTTTTTTAGAGAATCGATTTTTTGACATTTGTGAATCGATTCAGAATCGTCCACGTCCGCATCGCGATGCATCTAAGAATAAATTTTTTCTCCCACCCCTAGATTTCATACAACAGGTTAATAAACAGTTACAATTAAGTCACTTACATTTTAGATGCAATGTTGACTGTTTTTGTTCTGTTTCAGCAGCGAAAATAGTTAAAGATCACGGCAGAACCATCACGCATCACGTGTTTTCTCATAACTGAACGATTCAGCATTTTTAACGAATTGGTTGACTCAAAGATTGAATGATCCATCCATAAACATCTGTCTTAATCATGATCGACTCATTCGAACGAATCGTTTGAACGAATGAATCAATGACTCGCTTATTAAGATGGATGCCTGGCGACACCTAATGGCGGTTTAGTGTTGTTTAAAAGCATCATTCTTTCCCACATGTGTGTGATTTGTGTGTGCAACATTATCATTATTTTTCTTTCACTATTATATTAGCGATTTAAAAGCACCCACTCGTTTCACACGTCGATTAACCGGTGGGAAAATATCCTCAGACACATACCTAATAAATGTATATTTAAATACAATATTGGCCTACCTGGTAAAAAGTTTTATATACTATTTTGATGTCCTTTTGGACACAAGAGGGCAGTATAGCCCTATGTTTGCTTTTTTGTTGAACCAAATAGCACGTTATAGCCTGTTTTAACTTTTTCATTCTTCTTGAATTGCAAAAACAGAATAAAATGGGTTTAGTTGTGATATTTGTATTCTTTTATATAGAAATAAATGGTATATAATTACATTTTTAGAAGATTTTTAGTGTTTCCTTTTTGGACATTACTTTAATCCCTCGCCATAGCAAAACCGTTTGAGATATTTATTATCCATTCACAATTTAGCATATTTTATGTAGTTTCATCATGTTGAAAAAGTTTGGTACGAATAAAATAAATAGTTTAAGAGGAGTGGCTAAAAATTCAGAGGCTGATTTTGCAAAAAAATTCACATTCAGACCAAAATATCTGACTTCCTGATGGCCAGAGCTATTGAATGTAAATTAGAAAGTTGTCCGGCTTGATGAGAACAATATACAAACTATTTTTTCTTTACTGTAGTTAAAACTAACCCCCCCACTTTTGTCAAAAGCATGTTGAAAGTGACACACTTCCTGCTGCCAGTTGGTGGCGCTATAACTTTGACTCACAATAGCTACATCCATCTGATCGGCCTCTTACCACGAACACACTGCTGAAGTTTCATCAAGATCAGTTAATGTATGCAGAAGTTATTCCACTTCCGTGTTTCTCTTTTCTCGCCATAAATTCGATTCCTCGCCACAGCCAAACCGTTCGAGATATCAAAAATCCGTCCGCAATTTAGCATCCTCAAAGTCTTGACTACATGCACACCGAGTTTGAAGGGGACACGGTGAATTTTCTAGGAGGAGTATTTCACATTCCACAGCAAGCGTTTTCCAAACAACCCATAATAGCCGACTTCCTGTTGGGCTGGCGTAAAACTTGACGGGGGTAAAGTTGTTCGGCCCGATGAGATCTATATGTGTACCGAGTTTCATATTAATTCATGCGAGCGTGTTTGATACATGGATCAAGTTTTAGAACCCCGTTCAAGGGGGCGCTGTTGAGCCCCCCAGCCACGCCCGGGTACCAGCTTCAGCCCGGCCCTGATGGCCGTGGGTTCTGACCTGTGTGCAAAGTTTCAAGAGTTTTTGAGCACGTTAAGGACCCCAAAAGCCCCTGAAACCTTGATTAACAATATAAAAGCAATAGTCAAATCCCCCCCTCCCCTCACACACACACAGACACAGAGAGAGGGAGAGAAAATTCTTCAGAAAATCCACATTCAAACCAAAATATCTCTCTTCCTGTTGGTCGGAGATGGTTCATGTAAATTAGAAAGTTGTCCGTCTTGACGAGAACAATACACATACCAAGTTTTGTGATTCTAGGAAAAACTAAGCCCCCATTTTTGACTAAAGGTGGCGCTACTGAGCCATTCCACCACGCCCGTTTCTGAAACTTTGCACATGTCTACGGGCTAATAAATGTGATGTGTCTGTTGAGTTTCATGCAATTTCAAGTATGTTAAGAGTCTCAAAAGCATAAAAAAATAATATTAAAGTTTGATGCGTTGCCACGGCAACAGTATCTAAGATATCAATAATCCTTTCACAGGTTTACATCTGCCGTGTGTCTACATTGTACACATAAAGTTTGAAGCAAATCGGGTAAAAATAAGACACTGATTTCAAAGCATTTTGAAAGTGATGTACTTCCTGCTGCCTGTTGGTGGCGCTATAACTTTGACTCACAATAGTCACATCCATGTGATCGGCCTCTTACAACGAACACACTGCTGAAGTTTCATCAAGATCAGTTAATGTATGCAGAAGTTATAACACACTTCCTGTTTCATTTTTTCGCCATAAATTTGTTTCCTCGCCACGGCCAAACCGTTCGAGATATCAAAAATCCGTCCGCAATTTAGCATCCTCAATGTCTTGACTTCATGCACACCGAGTTTGGAGGCGAATCGATGAATTCCCTAGAAGGAGTACATTAAATTCCACAGCATGCGTTTCCAAACAACGCTAAATAGCCAACTTCCTGTTTGGCTGGCGTAAAACTTAGAGCACGAAAGTTGTTCGGCCCGATGAGATCTATAAGTGTACCGAGTTTCATATTATTATATGCAAGCGTGTTTGATTTATGGACACGTGTTTGGATCCCGTTCCAGGGGGCGCTGTCGAGCCCCCCTGCCACGCCCGGGTACCAGCTTCAGTCCGGCCCTGATGGCCGCGGGTTCTGACGTGTGTGCAAAATTTCAAGAGTTTTCGAGCATGTTAAGGGCCCCAAAAGTGCCCGAAAGGTTGACAAAATAATAATAATAATAATAATAATAATAATAATAATCCTACCGGAAACAATAGGGCCTTCGCCCTTTCAGGGCTTGGGCCCTAATAATCCTACCGGAAACAATAGGGCCTTCGCCCTTTCAGGGCTTGGGCCCTAATAATCCTACCGGAAACAATAGGGCCTTCGCCCTTTCAGGGCTTGGGCCCTAATAATAATAATAAACAGAGCAATTCCAAGAGGGTCCTCACACCATCGGTGCTCGGGCCCTAATAAACAGAGCAATTCCAAGAGGGTCCTCACACCATCGGTGCTCGGGCCCTAATAATCCTACCGAAAACAATAGGGCCTTCGCCCTTTCAGGGCTTGGGCCCTAAATATAGCTGCGAGCAGCGATTACGGGCCCAAGCCGGTGGCACCGCAACCCCAGTGCCTTTAGTTATTTAAAGGCACTGGGGTGGCGTTGCTGCCGGCTTTGGCCCTTCATATATATATATATATATATATATATATATATACACAGTATATATAAAAGACAGAAAATATTACTTTACTTACCTTATTCTGATTTTATGATACACTCAAAATATCCCACAACAAATCCTTTAAATTTAATGTAAAAATGAAAACGAAGGTCAGCAGTGTTGCGCTCATGTAATCCTCTCATTAAAATCAAAATGTTTCAACATTTGCGATGTATTTGGATGCTAAACTATTCTTTATTATAGGATTTGTACTTTACTCGTGTTCCTTAGGAGGAGTAGGTAAAAACTCAGTCTGAAATATCCAAAAAATCCACATTCAGACCTAAATATCTGACTTCCTGTTGGTCGGAGCTAATGACTGTAAATTAGAAAGTTGTCCGGCTTGATGAGAACAATATAGGTACTGATTTTTGTAACTGTTGGTAAAAGTAACCCCCCCACTTTTGTCAAAAACATTTTGAAAGTGACACACTTCCTGCTGCCAGTTGGTGGCGCTATAACGTTGACTCACAATAGTTACATCCATCTGATCAGCCTCTTACCACGAACACACTGCTGAAGTTTCATCAAGATCAGTTAATGTGTGCAGAAGTTATACCACTTCGTGTTTCTCTTTTCTCGCCATAAATTCGTGTCCTCGCCACGGCCAAACCGTTCGAGATATCAAAAATCCGTCCGCAATTTAGCATCCTCAATGTCTTGACTTCATGCACACCGAGTTTGGAGGTGATTGGATGAATTCTCTAGGAGGAGTACATCAAATTCCACAGCATGCGTTTTTCAAACAACCCATAATAGCCGACTTCCTGTTGGACGGAGCTAATAACTTAGAGTGCGGAAGTTGTTCGGCCTGATGAGATCTATATGTGTACCGAGTTTCATATTAATTCAGGCAAGCGTGTTTGATATATGGACCAAGTTTTCAGACCCCGTTCAAGGGGGCGCTGTCGAGCCCCCCTGCCACGCCCCGGTACCAGCTTCAGCCCGGCCCTGATGGCCGCAGGTTCTGACCTGTGTGCAAAGTTTCAAGAGTTTGAGCACGTTAAGGGCCCCAAAAGACCCTGAAACCTTGAAAAACAATTATAAAAGCAACTTTCTCCTAACAGACAAATCCCCCACACCCCCCCCCCACACACACACAGAGACACAGATACAGAGAGAGAGAGAGAGAGAGAGAGAGAGAGAGAGAATTCTCCAGAAAAATCACATTCAAACCAAAATATCTGACTTCCTTTTGGTCGGAGCTAATAACTCTAAATTAGAAAGTTGTCCGGCTCGATGAGAACAATATACATACCGATTTTTGTGATTCTAGGAAAAACTAAGCCCCCATTTTTGACTAAAGGTGGCGCTACTGAGCCATTCCACCACGCCCGTTTCTAAAACTTTGCACATGTCTACTGTATAATAAATGTGATATGTCTGTCGAGTTTCATGCATTTTCAAGCATGTGAAGAGTCTCAAAAGCATCCGAAAAGAATATTAAAGTTTGATGCGTTGCCACGGCAACAGTATCTAAGATATCAATTATCCTTTCACAGGTCTACATCTGCCGTGCGTTTACATTATACACATAAAGTTTTAAGCAAATCGGGTAAAAATAAAAAAGTGATTTCAAAGCATTTTGAAAGTGACACACTTCCTGCTGCCAGTTGGTAGCGCTATAACTTTGACTCACAAAGGTCACATCCATGTGATCGGCCTCTTACAATGAATACACTGCTGAAGTTTCAGCAAGATCAGATAATGTATGCAGAAGTTATAACACACTTCCTGTGTCCCATTATTCGCCATAAATTCGTTTCCTCGCCACGGCCAAACCGTTCGAGATATCAAAAATCTGTTCGCAAGAATTCATCCTCAATGTCTTGACTTCATTCACAACGAGTTTGGCGGCGATCGGATGAATTCCCTAGGAGGAGTATTTCACATTCCATTGTATGCGTTTTCCAAACAACGTATAATATCCGACTTCCTGTTGGGCTTTTGTAAAACTTAGAGCACGAAAGTTGTGCGGCCCGATGAGATCTATATGTGTACTGAGTTTCATATTATTACATGCAAGCATGTTTGATATATGGACCAAGATTTCGGACCCCATTCCAGGGGGCGCTGTCGAGCCCCCCTGCCACGCCCGGGTACCAGCTTCAGTCCGGCCCTGATGGCCGCGGGTTCTGACCTGTGTGCAAAGTTTCAAGAGTTTTTGAGCATGTTAAGGGTCCTAAAAGTGGCAAAAAGGCAAAAAAAAAAATAATGAAGAAAAAAAATAAAAATAAAATATAGCTGCGAGCAGCGATTACGGGCCCAAGCCGGTGGCACCGCAACCCCAGGCACCGGGGTGGCGGTACCGCCGGAACATATATATATATATATATATATATATATATATATGTATTTATATATGTGTATATATATGAAGAGTTCAGATGCAAAAGCCTCTAAGTGCCATCTGAAATTTGCTTCCAGAATGATCATTTTTATCAAGCTTGTATATTTATGTTCAATAATTTCACTTAAATGGCAATGCAAATTACCTATTAATTGTCATTTAAGTGAAATTACTTAACTTAAATATACAAGCTTGATAACATTCTAGAAGAAAATTTTAGATGGCACTTAGAGGCTTTTGCATCTGAACTCTTCATATATATATATATATATATATATATATATATATATGTGTGTGTGTGTGTGTGTGTGTGTGTGTGTTTTTAGGAGAAGTCTCTTCTACTCACCAAGGCTGCATTTATTTGATTAAAAATACAAACAAAAACAGTAATATTGTGAAATATTATTCCAATTTAAAACAGCTGTTTTCTATTTTAAAATATTTTACACTGTAATTAATTTATGTGATCAAAGTTGAGTTTTCAGCATCATTACTCCCGTCTTCAGTGTCACATGATCCTTCAGAAATCATTCTAATATGATGATTGATGGTCAATAAATATTATTATTTTCAATGTTGAAAACATTTGTGTACAGATTTTTTTTCAAAATGCGTTGATGAATGTAAAGTGCAAAAGAACAGCATTTATTTCAAATATAAATTGTTTTAACATTATAAATGTCTGTACTGTAACTTTTGATCAGTTTAACTCCTTCTCGATGAATAAAAGTATTGATTTATTTTATTTCTTTCACCCAAAAATAAAATTAAAATTATTACTGACCCCAAACTTTTGAACGGTAGTGTTTAATGTTACAAAAGCTTTAGATTTCAGATAAATGCTGTTCTTTTGAACTTTCTATTCATCAAAGACTGTACACAACTGTTTTCGACATTTAAAATAATCATGAATGTTTCTTGAGCATCAATCATCATATTAGAATAATTTCTGAAGGATAATGTGACAGTGACGACTGGAGTAATGATGCTGAAAACTCAGCTTTGATCACAGGAATAAATAACAGTTTAAAATATATTAAAATAGAAAGCAGCTGTTTTAAATTGGAATACTATTTTACAATATTACTGTTTTTGTTTGTATTTTTAATCAAATAAATGCAGCCTTGGTGAGCAGAAGAAACTTTGCTTAAAAACATTAAAAATCTTACTGACCCCAAACTTTTGAACAGTAGTGTATTTATATTATATAAAAATGTAAGGGACAAGACACAGATAATTTTACTTGCCTGACCTGATTAAAACAATGAAAAAAATTAAATGAAAAAAATAACTTGGGAATCACTAAAACGAGTGAATTAATCTGATTTTATGATACAGTCACATAAAAACATACTTTGTCATTTTGTTCAGAACATCATTCAAACTGCAAAGTGTTAACTTATATTTTTGTACAGTAGCAATAAAACACAACATTGTGCTTTTTTAAAATACATTCAAGCAGTCCGCCCCCGAAAATGAAACTAAAATGCTCATGACTGCACGGGCATTCATAATGGTGCTCGTCCTCAGCGAGGAACGAGCAGAACAGAGTCAACGTTTTTTAGGTCATTCCTCCTTCCATAGGAATTTATTGAAAACGCTCGCTCTGCTCCGCACCATTATCAATGTCTGTGCGGACGAACATATTTTACTTTCGTTTTTAAGTTAGCGATTAAAAAGCCCCCAGCAGTGTCACACGTCAGTTAACCGGTGGTAAAATATTCTCACCGTCACATACCTAGTATATTTTTATATAGATATAATAGGCCTACCTGATTTTGAACACAAGAGGGCAGTATAGCACTATGTTTGACTTTATTTATTTATTGTTTAGACTAAACAACCATTCTGGCAGTTTTTAAACTTAAACTTCATTCTTAAATTGAAAAAAAAAGAATAAAATGAGTTAAGTTCAGATATTTGTATACTTTTATATAGTAATAAATGGTGTATAATTAAATTTTTAGAATATATGACGTTTTTAGTGTTTCCTTTTTTGACATTACTTTAATCCCTCGCCATAGCAAAACCATTTCAGATATTTATTATCCGTTCACAATTTAGCATAATTAATATATTTTTATCATGTTGAAAAAAGTTTGGTGGGAATAAAATAAACCACTTAGATAAAGGTGGCTAAAAATTCAGAGGCTGATTTTGCAAAAAAATCCACATTCAGACCAAAATATCTGACTTCCTGATGGTCAGAGCTAATGACTTTAAATTAGAAAGTTGTCCGGGTCGATGAGATCAATATATGAACTGAGTTTTTTTTACTGTAGTTAAAACTAACCCCCCCCCCACTTTTGTCAAAAGCATGTTGAAAGTGACAGACTTCCTGCTGCCAGTTGGTGGCACTATAAACTTTGACTCACAATAGTTACATCCATCTAATCGGCCTCTTACCACGAACACTCTGCTGAAGTTTCATCAAGATCAGTTAATGTATGCAGAAGTTATTCCACTTCGTGTTTCTCTTTTCTCGCCATAAATTCGATTCCTCGCCACGGCCAAACCGTTCGAGATATCAAAAATCCGTCCGCAATTTAGCATCCTCAATGACTTGACTTCATGCACACCGAGTTTGGTGGGGATTGGATGAATTCTCTAGGAGGAGTACTTCGCATTCCACAGCAAGCGTTTTCCAAACAACCCATAATAGCCGACTTCCTGTTGGGCTGGCGTAAAACTTGACGGGGGAAAAGTTGTTTGGCACGATGAGATCTATATGTGTACCGAGTTTCATAGTAATTCATGCAAGCGTGTTTCATCTATCGACCGAGTTTTCAGACCCAGTTCAAGGGGGCGCTGTTGAGCCCCCCTGCCACGCCCGGGTACCAGCTTCAGCCCGGCCCTGATGCCAGGGGGTTCTGACTTGTGTGCAAAGTTTCAAGAGTTTTTGAGCACGTTAAGGACCCCAAAAGCCCCTGAAACCTTGATTAACAATATAAAAGCAATAGTCAGATCCCCCCTCCCCTCACACACACAGAGACACAGAGAGAGGGAGAGAAAATTCTCCAGAAAATCCACATTCAAACCAAAATATCTCTCTTCCTCTTGGTCCGAGCTAGTTACTGTAAATTAGAAAGTTGTCCGTCTTGATGAGAACAATACACATACCAAGTTTTGTTGCTGTTGATAAAACTAACCCCCCCACTTTTGACTAAAGGTGGCGCTACTGAGCCATTTCACCACGCCCGTTTCTGAAACTTTGCACATGTCTACTGGATAATAAATGTGATGTGTCTGTCGAGTTTCATGCATTTTCAAGCATGTGCAGAGTCTCAAAACCATCCGAAAAGAATATTAAAGTTTGATGCGTTGCCACGGCAACAGTATCTAAGATATCAATAATCCTTTCACAGGTCTACATCTGCCGTGTGTCTACATTATACACAAAAAGTTTGAAGCAAATCGGGTAAAAATAAGAGGGTGATTTCAAAGCATTTTGAAAGTGACACACTTCCTGTTGCCAGTTGGTGGCGCTATAACTTTGACTCACAAATGTCACATCCATGTGATCGGCCTCTTACAACTAACACACAGCTGAAGTTTCATCAAGATCAGTTAATGTATGCAGAAGTTATAACACACTTCCTGTTTGAATTATTCGCCATAAATTCGTTTCCTTGCCACGGCCAAACCGTTCGAGATATCAAAAATCCGTCCGCAATTTAGCATCCTCAATGTCTTGACTTCATGCCGACCGAGTTTGGAGGCGAATGGATGAATTTCCTAGGAGGAGTACTTCAAATTCCACAGCATGCGTTTCCAAACAACCTATAATAGCCGACTTCCTGTTGGTCTGGCGTAAGACTTAGAGCACGAAAGTTGTTCGGCCATATGAGGTCTATATGTGTACCGAGTTTCATATTATTACATGCAAGCGTGTCTGATTTATGGACAAGTGTTCGGATCCCGTTCCAGGGGGCGCTGTCGAGGCCCCCTGCCACGCCCGGGTACCAGCTTCAGCCTGGCCCTGATGGCCGCGGGTTCTGACCTGTGTGCAAAATTTCAAGAGTTTTCGAGCATGTTAAGGGCCCCAAAAGTGCCCGAAAGGTTGACAAAATAATAATAATAATAATAATAATAATAATAATAATAATAAATATAGCTGCAAGCAGCGATTACGGGCCCAAGCCGGTGGCACCGCAACCCCAGGCACCGGTGGTGGCGGTACCGCCGGAACATATATATATTTATATGTATTTATATATGTATATATATATATATATATATATATATATATATATATATATAATGTGTGTGTGTGTGTGTGTGTGTGTGTGTGTGTGTGTGTGTGTGTGTTTTTAGGAGAAGTCTCTACTGCTCACCAAGGCTGCATTTATTTGATTAAAAATACAAACAAAAACAGTAATATTGTGAAATATTATTCCAATTTAAAACAGCTGTTTTCTATTTTAAAATATTTTACACTGTAATTAATTTATGTGATCAAAGTTGAGTTTTCAGCATCATTACTCCCTTCAGAAATCATTCTAATATGATGATTGATGGTCAATAAATATTATTATTTTCAATGTTGAAAACAGTTGTGTACAGATTTTTTTTCAAAATGCGTTGATGAATGTAAAGTTCAAAAGAACAGCATTTATTTAAAATATAATTTGTTTTAACATTATAAATGTCTGTACTGTAACTTTTGATCAGTTTAACTCCTTCTCGATGAATAAAAGTATTGATTTATTTTATTTCTTTCACCCAAAAATAAAATTAAAATTATTACTGACCCCAAACTTTTGAACGGTAGTGTTTAATGTTACAAAAGCTTTAGATTTCAGATAAATGCTGTTCTTTTGAACTTTCTATTCATCAAAGACTGTACACAACTGTTTTCGACATTTAAAATAATCATGAATGTTTCTTGAGCATCAATCATCATATTAGAATAATTTCTGAAGGATCATGTGACAGTGACGACTGGAGTAATGATGCTGAAAACTCAGCTTTGATCACAGGAATAAATAACAGTTTAAAATATATTAAAATAGAAAGCAGATGTTTTAAATTGGAATACTATTTTACAATATTACTGTTTTTGTTTGTATTTTTAATCAAATAAATGCAGCCTTGGTGAGCAGAAGAAACTTTGCTTAAAAACATTAAAAATCTTACTGACCCCAAACTTTTGAACAGTAGTGTGTATATATATATATTATAAAAATGTAAGGGACAAGACACAGATAATTTTACTTGCCTGACCTGATTAAAACAATGAAAAAACTTACATGAAAAAATAACTTGGGAATCACTAAAACGAGTGAATTAATCTGATTTTATGATAGAGTCAAAATATTCTACAACAAATTCTTTAAATTCAACGATGTTGAGAACGGAACAAGAATAAAAAAAAGAACTATAAACAAGCTGAAACTAAATAAAATAAAAATGAAAACGAAATTAAGCAGTGTTGGGCTCACACAACTCTCTCATTAGAATCAAAATGTTTCAACATTTGCGATGAATTTGGATGCTAAACTATCCTTTATCATAGGCTTTGTACTTCACTCACTTTCCAATATCGACGGAAAAAAATCATCCTATTCCAATAGAGTCTGGCTGCAGACTTGCACTTGCACTCTCAAACTTGCACTCTCAGACACCAGCGCTTCCTCTGCCTGTGACGTCACTCGCAATCGACACAAATTAACCGGAAATATGTTTCCAACAGTAAATATGTTATATTATTTATTTTTTCAGAAAAAAAAAACGGCATATTTTTTTAAGTTATTAAACATTGTATCGTTAAAACTTTAACGATACAATGTTTAATAACCTTAACAAAATATGCCGTTTTTCCTACCACTTTTCCCTGCCAAAATCATTTAATCATATACTATATTTACTGACTTGGAAACATAGTTACGAGTTAAGCTGTCATTGATAAGAGTGGTACGGACACTGAAGTCGCTGCTGCCGGTGTTCTGACGGAACGACTGGCAGTGTTCATCAAAGTCTGCGGGCGCGTTGAGCCTTTTGACAAGAGAAGGCTTAAAGAGCTATTCAAATCTAATGATTGTGGTTACATACATCTTCCTAAACTCCATTTTAAACGTTTAAGAGATATGAGTGATGCAATACCAAAATACTAGGCTGTCTAGGCGGAAATTAGCCTAATCTGCACGCAAACTTGCCTTCGTGGCTCACGGGCTTCCTTCTGCACCGAAGCATTACAGTTATCGATTTTTAACAAAACATGCCTACTCAAATGTATCTAACCTAACCATTTTCACTCGTTATTGTCTAAAAAACATACAGAATTATCCAAAGATAGGCTTACTTAGCGCCAGTAACTTAGGCAGACCTTTTTTCTCCCATAAATTAAAACCTTGCTACTTGGGGTATTTTACATGCACAGTGCCAACTTCCAGTCAGTAAAATAATAATAAAAACAATAATTTAATGCTGGTATCCAAAACATTTAATTCAATTCATTATATTAGATACCTTTTAAAACTTCAATGTACACATGTAATAAGTAGACATTTAAAATACATCAATAACTGATATCATAGTTTAACACAGATAAAATCAGAGTTAAGTCTTGCTTTACGTGTTGCTCGATGAGGATTTCTTAATCGCTGCGACTTTCAATCCTGAGGAGACAAAATGCCGCGGAGTAAAGAAGAGGTGGAGTTATGAGGATTCTCAGACAGTCGAAGTGTCCAATGGAGTTAAGAGATTTGCTCTCTAACTATTTTCAACACTTTAGATTGGTTAATAATTTGTGAAAATAACAGAATGTGGGGACTGACCAATAACATCGATTTGTGAAAAAATATGAAATTGACAAACTTTGAACATACGAGGTTTCCGCCAGACAGCGACCATATATATATATATATATATATATATATATATATATATATATATATTTTTTTTTTATGGTATATACTAACAGAAACGATTTTTGAACGACATTGGGAGCTGTTCTCAATCCGACTCAAACCACACTATGCGTCGATTGCAAGTGACGTCACTTGCAGAGGAAGCGCTGGTGTCTGAGCGTGAAGGTCTGAGAGTGCAAGTCTGAGAGTGCAAGTGCAGGTCTGCAGCCAGACCCTTCTCTCCTATTGACACGCGCAAAAATGTGCTTGGAAACATCACAGTGGAGCGGTGCTTACCAATTGAATGGTACGAATTGTAGTACTGACTATTTAAACAGAGCATTGTAAATTTTATATGTTAGGTTGACTATTTTATTAATATATTTTATTAAGGCTATAATGAACAGGCTACCTGATTTTGAACACAAGAGGGCAGTATAGCACTATGTTTGACATTATTTATTTATTGTTTAGACTAAACAACCATTCTGGCAGTTTTTAAACTTAAACTTCATTCTTAAATTGAAAAAAAAAGAATAAAATGAGTTAAGTTCTGATAATTGTATACTTTTATATAGTAATAAATGGTGTATAATTACATTTTTAGAATAAATGAGACTTTTAGCATTTCCTTGTTTGACATTACTTTAATCCCTCACCATAGCAAACCGTTTGAGATATTTATTATCCGTTCATAATTTAGCATCATTAATATATTTTTATCATGTTGAAAAAGTTTGGTGGGAATAAAATAAACCACTTAGATAAAGTTGGCTAAAAATTAAGAGGCTGATTTTGCAAAAAAATCCACATTCAGACCAAAATATCTGACTTCCTGATGGTCAGAGCTAATGACTTTAAATTAGAAAGTTGTCCGGGTCGATGAGATCAATATATGAACTGAGTTTTTTTTACTGTAGTTAAAACTAACCCCCCCACTTTTGTCAAAAGCATGTTGAAAGTGACACACTTCCTGCTGCCAGTTGGTGGCGCTATAAACTTTGACTCACAATAGTTACATCCATCTGATCGGCCTCTTACCACGAACACACTGCTGAAGTTTCAACAAGATCAGTTAATGTATGCAGAAGTTATTCCACTTCGTGATTCTCTTTTCTCGCCATAAATTCGATTCCTCGCCACAGCCAAACCGTTCGAGATATCAAAAATCCGTCCGCAATTTAGCATCCTCAAAGTCTTGACTACATGCACACCGAGTTTGGAGGGGACACGGTGAATTTTCTAGGAGGAGTATTTCACATTCCACAGCAAGCGTTTTCCAAACAACCCATAATAGCCGACTTCCTGTTGGGCTGGCGTGAAACTGGACAGAGGGAAAGTTGTTCGGCCCGATGAGATCTATATGTGTTCCGAGTTTCATATTAATTCATGCAAGCGTGTTTGATATATGGACCAAGTTTTGAGACCCCGTTCAAGGGGGCGCTGTTGAGCCCCCCTGCCACGCCCGGGTACCAGCTTCAGCCCGGCCCTGATGGCCGTGGGTTCTGACCTGTGTGCAAAGTTTCAAGAGTTTTTGAGCACGTTAAGGACCCCAAAAGCCCCTGAAACCTTGATTAACAATATAAAAGCAATAGTCAACCCCCCCCCCCTCCCCTCACACACACACAGACACAGAGAGAGGGAGAGAAAATTCTTCAGAAAATCCACATTCAAACCAAAATATCTCTCTTCCTGTTGGTCGGAGATGGTTCATGTAAATTAGAAAGTTGTCCGTCTTGATGAGAACAATACACATACCAAGTTTTGTTGCTGTTGATAAAACTAACCCCCCCACTTATGACTAAAGGTGGCGCTACTGAGCCCCTCACCACGCCCGTTTCTGAAACTTTGCACATGTCTACTGGATAATAAATGTGATGTGTCTGTCGAGTTTCATGCAATTTCAAGTATGTTAAGAGTCTCAAAAGCATAAAAAAAGAATATTAAAGTTTGATGCGTTGCCACGGCAACAGTATCTAAGATATCAATAATCCTTTCACAGGTTTACATCTGCCGTGTGTCTACATTGTACACATAAAGTTTGAAGCAAATCTGGTAAAAATAAGACAGTGATTTCAAAGCATTTTAATAGTGATGTACTTCCTGCTGCCTGTTGGTGGCGCTATAACTTTGACTCACAATAGTCACATCTCTGCGATCGGCCTCTTACAACGAACACACTGCTGAAGTTTCATCAAGATCAGTTAATGTATGCAGAAGTTATAACACACTTCCTGTTTCATTTTTTCGCCATAAATTTGTTTCCTCGCCACGGCCAAACCGTTCGAGATATCAAAAATCCGTCCGCAATTTAGCATCCTCAATGTCTTGACTTCATGCACACCGAGTTTGGAGGCGAATCGATGAATTCCCTAGGAGGAGTACATTAAATTCCACAGCATGCGTTTCCAAACAACCCTAAATAGCCGACTTCCTGTTGGGCTGGCGTAAAACTTAGAGCAGGAAAGTTGTTCGGCCCGATGAGATCTATATGTGTACCGAGTTTCATATTATTACATGCAAGCGTGTCTGATTTATGGACAAGTGTTCGGATCCCGTTACAGGGGGCGCTGTCGAGCCCCCCTGCCACGCCCGGGTACCAGCTTCAGTCCGGTCCTGATGGCCGCGGGTTCTGACCTGTGTGCAAAATTTCAAGAGTTTTCGAGCATGTTAAGGGCCCCAAAAGTGGCCGAAAGTTTGACAAAATAATAATAATAATAATAATAATAATAATAATAATAATAATAATCCTACCGAAAACAATAGGGCCTTCGCCCCTTCAGGGCTTGGGCCCTAATAATAATAATCCTACCGAAAACCCTCCATCGCTGCTCGCAGCTATATTTATATATATATATATATATTTATATATACGGTATATATATATATATATATATATATATATATATATATATATATATATATATATATATATATATACACACACACTTCAAAAAATAAATAAAGGTATACAAAAAGCTATATTTATATATATATATATATACACACACACTTTAAAAAAAAATATATATATATATATATATATATATATATATATTTATATATATATATATAATTAAATTTTTTGGATGCTAAACATTTGTGTATTAAAGGCTTTGTACTTCACTCACGTTCCACTATTGAAGGGAAAAATTATCCTCTTCACATGCGCAAAAATGTGCTTGGAAACATCACAGTGGAGCGGTGATTACTGTGAATAGTATGAATTGTACTACTGACTATTTAAACAGAGCAGTGTAATTTTTATATGTTAGGTTGACTATTTTATTATTATATTTTATTAAGGCTATAATGAACAGACTGCGATGTCAAGACTGCAATGCTGGAGTGTGTGTGTGTGTGTGTGTGTGTGTGTGTGTGTGTGTGTGTGTGTGTGTGTGTGTGTTCATGTTTTTCTATCCCGGTGGGGACTTCAACCTGAATGCACACAGACTCCTGGGGACTCGTGTCACAGTGGGGACCTAAATAGAGGTCCCCATGGGTAAACAAGCTTATAAACCATACAGAATGAGTTTTTTTGGATATGTAAAAATGCAGAAAGTTTTCTTTGATGGGTAGGTTTAGGGGTAGGGTTGGTGTTAGGAGATAGAATATACAGTTTGTACAGTATAAAAACCATTAAGTCTATGGAGAGTCCCCACAAAGATAGTAAACCGTGTGTGGCGTGGGCGCGATTGAACAGTGGACATAAAAAAACATACTCCGTCATTATAAAGGACGACATTCAAACTGCAAAGTTTTAACTTATATTTGTGTACAGTCACAATAAAACACAACATTGAGCTTTTGTAAAATAATTTCAAGCAATCCACCCCCCGAAAGGCGCTAATTTTAAAATTAAACTAAAATGTTCACGGCTGCACGGGCATTCATAACGGTGCGCGTCCACGGCGAGAAACGAGCAGAACAGAGTGAACGTTTTTCAGTTAATTCCTACTTCCATAGGAATTCATTTGAAACGCTCGCTCAACCACTATCAATGTCAGTGCGGACGAACATATATTACTTTCCTTTTTAAGTTAGCGATTCGAAAGCCCCCAGCGGTGTCACACGTCGATTAACCGGTGGTAAAATATTCTCACCGTCACATACCTAGTATATTTTTATTTAGATAGAATAGGCCTACCTGATTTTGAACACAAGAGGGCAGTATAGCCCTATGTATGACTTGACATTTATGGGACTAAAGAGTACAATTGCTATTTTTAAACGTATAAGTAATTCTTAAATTGAAAAAGAAAAAAGAATAAAATGGGTTTAGTTGTGATATTTGTATACTTTTATATAGAAATAAATGGTGTATAATTACATTATTAGAAGATGAGGCTTTTAGCGGTTCCTTTTTGTACATTACTTTAATCCCTCACTATATCAAAACTGTTTGAAATATTTAATATCCGTTCACAATTTAGCATCTTTAATGTATTTTCATTGTGTTGAAAAAGTTTGGTGTGAAAAAAATAAACCAGTTAGGAGTGGCTAAAAACTCAGAGTCTGAAATATCCCAAAAATCCACATTCAGACCGAAATATCTGACTTTCTGTTGGTCGGAGCTAATTACTTTAAATTAGAAAGTTGTCCGGCTCGATGAGACCAATGTACGTACTGATTTTTGTTACTGTATATACAACTACCCCCCCCACTTTTGTCAAAAGCATTTTGAAAGTGACACACTTCCTGCTACCAGTTGGTGGCGCTATAACTTTGACTCACAATAGTTACATCCATCTGATCGGCCTCTTACCACGAACACATTGGTGAAGTTCCATCAAGATCAGTTAATGTGTGCAGAAGTTATAACACTTCGTGTTTCTCTTTTCTCGCCATAAATTCGTGTCCTCGCCACAGCCAAACCGTTCGAGATATCAAAAATCCGTCCGCAATTTAGCATCCTCAATGTCTTGACTTCACGCTGACCGAGTTTGGAGGCGATTGGATGAATTCTCTAGGATGAGTACATCAAATTCCACAGCATGCGTTTTTCAAACAACCCATAATAGCCGACTTCCTGTTGGGCGGAGCTAATAACTTAGAGTGCGGAAGTTGTTCGGCCCGATGAGATCTATATGTGTACCGAGTTTCATATTAATTCATGCAAGCGTGTTTGATATATGGACCAAGTTTTCAGACCGTGTTCAAGGGGGCGCTGTTGAGCCCCCCTGCCACGCCCGGGTACCAGCTTCAGCCTGGCCCTGATGACCGTGGGTTCTGACCTGTGTGAAAAGTTTCAAGAGTTTTTGAGCACGTTAAGGGCCCCAAAAGCCCCTGAAACCTTGAAAAACAAAGATTAAATGGAACAGACAAATCCCCCCCACCCCCTCCACACACACACACACACACACACACACAGAGAGAGAGAAAAAATTCTCCAGAAAATCCACATTCAAACCAAAATATCTGACTTCCTGTTGGTCTGAGCTAATGACAATAAATTAGAAAGTTGTCCGGTCTGATGAGAACAATATACATACCAAGTTTTGTGATTCTAGGAAAAACTAAGCCCCCATTTTTGGCTAAAGGTGGCGCTACTGAGCCATTCCACCACGCCCGTTTCTGAAACTTTGCACATGTCTACTGGATAATAAATGTGATGTGTCTGTCGAGTTTCATGCAATTTCAAGTATGTTAAGAGTCTCAAAAGCTTAAAAAAAGAATATTAAAGTTTGAAGCATTGCCACGGCAACAGTATCTAAGATATCAATAATCCTTTCACAGGTCTACATCTGCCGTGTGTCTACATTATACACATAAAGTTTGAAGCAAATCGGGTAAAAATAAGAGAGTGATTTCAAAGCATTTTGAAAGTGACAAACTTCCTGCTGCCAGTTGGTGGCGCTATAACTTTGACTCACAATAGTCACATCCATGTCATCCGCCTCTTAAAACGAACACACTGCTGAAGTTTCATCAAGATCAGTTAATGTATGCAGAAGTTATAACACACTTCCTGTTTCCATTATTCGCCATAAATTTGTTTCCTCGCCACGGCCAAACCGTTCGAGATATCAAAAATCCGTTCGCAATTTAGCATCCTCAATGTCTTGACTTCATGCTGACCGAGTTTGGAGGTGAATGGATGAATTCCCTAGGAGGAGTACATCAAATTCCACAGCATGCGTTTCCAAACAACCCATAAAAGCCGACTTCCTGTTGGGCTGGCGTAAAAAGTAAAAGTACGAAAGTTGTTCGGCCCGATGAGATCTATATGTGTACTGAGTTTCCTATTATTACATGCAAGCGTGTCTGATTTATGGACCAAGTTTTCGGACCTCGTTCAAGGGGGCGCTGTTGAGCCCCCCTGCCACGCACGGGTACCAGCTTCAGCTCAGCCCTGATGGCCGCGGGTTCTGACCCGTGTGCAAAGTTTCAAGAGTTTTCGAGCATGTTAAGGGCCCCAAAAGTGCCCGAAAGGTTGACAAAAAATAATAATAAATATAGCTGCGAGCAGCGATTACGGGCCCAAGCCGGTGGCACCGCAACCCCGGTGCCTTTAGTTACCTAAAGGCACCGGGGTGGCGGTACCGCCGGCTTGGGCCCTCCATCGCTGCTCGCAGCTATATTTATATATATATATATATATATATATATATATATATATATATATATATATATATATATATATATATATATATATATATATATACATATACATACATACACACACATACATATATATGTATATATATATATATATATATATATATATATATATATATATATATATATATATATATATATATATATATATATATATATATATATATTATTGTTCAAAAGTTTGGGGTCAGTAAGATTTTTAATGTTTTTAGGAGAAGTCTCTTCTGCTCACCAAGGCTGCATTTATTGATTAAAAATACAAACAAAAACAGTAATATTGTGAAATATTATTCCAATTTAAAACAGCTGTTTTCAATTTTTAAATATTTTACATAGTAATTCATTTCTGTGATCAAAGTTGAGTTTTCAGCATCATTACTCCAGTCTTCAGTGTCACATGATCCTTCAGAAATCATACTAATATGATGATTGATACTCAATAAATATTCATTATTATTTTCAATGTTGAAAACAGTTGTGTACAGATTTTTTTTTTCAAAATGCTTTGATGAATGTTAGTTCAAAAGAACAGCATATATTTCAAATATATATATTTTTAACATTATAAATGTCTTTACTGTAACTGTTGATCAGTTTAACTCATCCTTCATAAATAAAAGTACTGATTTATTTTATTTATTTACCCCAAAAATAAAATGTTAATTATTACTAACCCAAAACTTTTGAGCGGTAGTGTTTAACGTTACAAAAGCTTTAGATTTCAGATAAATGCTGTTCTTTTGAACTTTCTATTCATCAAAGACTGTACACAACTGTTTTCGACATTTAAAATAATAATGAATGTTTCTTGAGTATCAATCATCATATTAGAATAATTTCTGAAGGATCATGTGACAGTGACGACTGGAGTAATGATGCTGAAAACTCAGCTTTGATCACAGGAATAAATAACAGTTTAAAATATATTAAAATAGAAAGCAGCTGTTTTAAATTGGAATAATATTTTACAATATTACTGTTTTTGTTTGTATTTTTAATCAAATAAATGCAGCCTTGGTGAGCAGAAGAAACTTCTCTGTTATGTGCGCGCCACAGACTGCACGCACGTCCGCTTAGAGTTCCGCCTTTTGCCTTCCGTCAATATTACGTTATTAGAAAAATATTTTTTTAGAGAATCGATTTTTTGACATTTGTGAATCGATTCAGAATCGTCCACGTCCGCATCGCGATGCATCTAAGAATAATTTTTTTCTCCCACCCCTAGTTTTCATACAAATAAACAGTTACAATTAAGTCACTTACATTTTAGATGCAATGTTGACTGTTTTTGTTCTGTTTCAGCAGCGAAAATAGTTAAACAAAGATCACGGCAGAACCATCACTTATCACGTGTTTTCTCATAACTGAACGATTCAGCATTTTTAACGAATCGGTTGACTCAAAGATTGAATGATCAATCCATAAACATCTGTCTTAATCATGATCGACTCATTCGAACGAATCGTTTGAACGAATGAATCAATGACTCGCTTATTAAGATGGATGCCTGGCGACACCTAATGGCGGTTTAGTGTTGTTTATTCTTTCCCACATGTGTGTGATTTGTGTGTGCAACATTATCATTATTTTTCTTTCACTATTATATTAGCGATTTAAAAGCACCCACTCGTGTCACACGTCGATTAACCGGTGGGAAAATATCCTCAGACACATACCTAATAAATGTATATTTAAATACAATATTGGCCTACCTGGTAAAAAGTTTTATATACTATTTTGATGTCCTTTTGGACACAAGAGGGCAGTATAGCCCTATGTTTGCTTTTTTGTTGAACCAAATAGCACGTTATAGCCTGTTTTAACTTTTTCATTCTTCTTGAATTGCAAAAACAGAATAAAATGGGTTTAGTTCGATATTTGTATACTTTTATATAGAAATAAATGGTATATAATTACATTTTTAGAAGATTTTTAGTGTTTCCTTTTTGGACATTACTTTAATCCCTCGCCATAGCAAAACCGTTTAAGATATTTATTATCCATTCACAATTTAGCATATTTAATGTAGTTTCATCATGTTGAAAAAGTTTGGTACGAATAAAATAAATAGTTTAAGAGGAGTGGCTAAAAATTCAGAGGCTGATTTAGCAAAAAAAATCACATTCAGACCAAAATAGCTGACTTCCTGATGGCCAGAGCTATTGAATGTAAATTAGAAAGTTGTCCGGCTTGATGAGAACAATATACAAACTATTTTTTCTTTACTGTAGTTAAAACTAACCCCCCCACTTTTGTCAAAAGCATGTTGAAAGTGACACACTTCCTGCTGCCAGTTGGTGGCGCTATAACTTTGACTCACAATAGCTACATCGATCTGATCGGCCTCTTACCACGAACACACTGCTGAAGTTTCATCAAGATCAGTTAATGTATGCAGAAGTTATTCCACTTCGTGTTTCTCTTTTCTCGCCATAAATTCGATTCCTCGCCACAGCCAAACCGTTCGAGATATCAAAAATCCGTTCGCAATTTAGCATCCTCAATGTCTTGACTTCATGCTGACTGAGTTTGGAGGTGATTGAATGAATTCTCTAGGAGGAGTACATCACATTCCACAGCAAGCGTTTTCCAAACAACCCATAATAGCCGACTTCCTGTTGGGCTGGCGTGAAACTTGACAGAGGGAAAGTTGTTCGGCCCCATGAAATCTATATGTGTACCGAGTTTCATATTAATTCATGCAAGCGTGTTTGATATATGGACCAAGTTTTCAGACCCTGTTCAAGAGGGCGCTGTTGAGCCCCCCTGCCACGCCCGTTTCTGAAACTTTTCACATGTCTACTGGCTAATAAGTGTTATGTGTCTGTCGAGTTTCATCCAATTTCAAGCATGTTAAGAGTCTCAAACGCATCCGAAAAGAATATTAAAATTTGATGCGTTGCCACGGCAACAGTATCTAAGATATCAATAATCCTTTCACAGGTCTACATCTGCCGTGTGTTTACATTATACACATAAAGTTTGAAGCAAATCGTGTAAAATTAAGAGGGTGACTTCAAAGCATTTTGAAAGTGACACACTTCCTGCTGCCAGTTGGTGGCGCCATAACTTTGACTCACAATAGTCACATCCTTGTGATCGGCCTCTTACAACAAACACACTGCGAAAGTTTCATCAAGATCAGTTAATGTATGCAGAAGTTATAACACACTTCCTGTGTCCCATTAATCGCCATAAATTCGTTTCCTCGCCACAGCCAAACCGTTCGAGATATCAAAAATCCGTCCGCAATTTAGCATCCTCAATGTCTTGACTTCATGCACACCGAGTTTGGTTGTGATTGGACGAATATTCTAGGAGGAGTATTTCAAATTCCAGAGGATGCGTTTTTCAAACAACCCATAATAGTTGACTTCCTGTTGGGCTGGTGTAAAACTTAGAGCACGAAAGTTGTTCGGCCCGATGAGATCTATATGTGTACTGAGTTTCATATTATTATATGCAAGCGTGTTTGATTTATAGACCAAGTTTTCGGACACCATTCCAGGGGGCGCTGTCGAGCCCCCGTGCCACGCCCGGGTACCAGCTTCAGTCCGGCCCTGATGGCCGCAGGTTCTGATGTGTGTGCAAAATTTCAAGAGTTTTTGAGCATGTTAAGGGCCCCAAAAGTGCCCAAAAGGTTGACAAAATAATAATAATAATTAAAGCTGCAAGCAGCGATGAAAGGGCCCTCGCACCCGTGCCATCAACACTCGGTGGCTTTAGGAAGACAGAGCATGGTTGGGAAATGTACATTTAAGGAGGTATATATAGTAAGAGTATGTCAAAGTCAGTTACAAAATGTTTTGTATAATGGTGATAATAGCATGCTTCATGACTCAGCTAAGTGTTGCTAGCATGTTTAGTGTGTTTCTAGCATGCTTAGTACACAATAATTATGTGGTTAGTACTGCATTACTGTGTTAACCATGTCAGTTTCTGTTGCCAGTAGGTGGCGTTATGACTATAACTGAATATGAGCTTGGATGTGTGTTCAGGACAGAACTCTTATCAAACGTGTGAAGTTTGGTGCAAATTGGACATTGCCTTCTTGAGTAACAACAAAGTCATGTTTCATTGAATTAGCATGCTTTAGCACTTAGCTAAGCATTGTTAGCATGTTTTAACATGTTTCTAGCATGTTTAGAACTCAATGGCATTTTTAACATGTTGCTAGAACGGCATCAACGTGTTAAACATGTCACTTCCTGTTGCCAGTTGGTGGCGCTATTACTATAATTGAACATTCTCATGTAGATGTGTTCAGGCCATGACTCTTATCAAAAGTGTGAAGTTTGGGGCAGATTGGACATTCCATGCCTGAGTTACAGCAAATTCCTATTTAATTGCAATAATAGCATGCTTTAGCACTTGGCTAAGAGTTTGCTAGCATGTTTTAGCATGTTTCTAGTATGTTGTTAGCATGTTTAACACTTGCTGGCACTTTTTTATATGTTATTAGGAGTCCATAACAGTGTTAAACATGTCACTTCCTGTTGCCAGCAGGTGGCGCTATGACTGTAACTGAATATAAGCATGGTCATGTGTTCAGGACAGAACGCTTATCAAAAGTGTGAAGTTTGGGGCAGATTGGACATTCCATGCCTGAGTTACAGCAAATTCATATTTAATTGCAGTAATATCATTCTTTAGCACTTAGCTAAGTGTTTGCTAGTATGTTTTAGCATGTCTATAGTATGTTGGTAGGATGTTTAGCACCTACTGGCATTTTTTTATATGTTATTAGGAGTCAAGAACAGTGTTAAACATGTCACTTCCTGTTGCCAGCAGGTGGCGCTATGACTATAACTAAATATGAGCATGGACATGTGTTCAAGAGATAACTCTTATCAAACGTGTGACGTTTGGGGTAGATTGTACATTGCCTTCTTGAGTAACAACAAAGTCCTGTTTCATTGAATTAGCATGCTTTAGCACTTAGCTAAGTATTGCTAGTATGTTTTAACATGTTTCTAGCATGTTTAGAAGTCAATGGCATTTTTAACATGTTGCTAGAATGGCATCAACGTGTTAAACATGACACTTCCTGTTACCAGTAGGTGGCGCTATTACTATAACTGAATATTCTCATGTAGATGTGTTCAGGACAGAACGCTTATCAAAAGTGTGAAGTTTGGGGCAGATTGGACATTCCATGCCTGAGTTACAGCAAATTCCTATTTAATTGCAATAATAGCATGCTTTAGCACTTAGCTAAGAGTTTGCTAGCATGTTTTAGCATGCTTCTAGTATGTTGTTAGCATGTTTAGCACTTGCTGGCACTTTTTTATATGTTATTAGGAGTCCATAACAGTGTTAAACATGTCACTTCCTGTTGCCAGCAGGTGGCGCTATGACTGTAACTGAATATGAGCATGGTCATGTGTTCAGGACAGAACGTTTATTAAAAGTGTGAAGTTTGGCGCTGATTGGACATTGCCTTCTTGAGTAACAACAACATCCTCTTTCATTGAATTAGCATGCTTTAGCACTTAGCTAAGTATTGCTAGTATGTTTTAACATGTTTCTAGCATGTTTAGAAGTCAATGGCATTTTTAACATGTTGCTAGAATGGCATCAACGTGTTAAACATGACACTTCCTGTTACCAGTAGGTGGCGCTATTACTATAACTGAATATTCTCATGTAGATATGTTCAGGACAGAACGCTTATCAAAAGTGTGAAGTTTGGGGCAGATTGGACATTCCATGCCTGAGTTACAGCAAATTCCTATTTAATTGCAATAATAGCATGCTTTAGCACTTAGCTAAGAGTTTGCTAGCATGTTTTAGCATGCTTCTAGTATGTTGTTAGCATGTTTAGCACTTGCTGGCACTTTTTTATATGTTATTAGGAGTCCATAACAGTGTTAAACATGTCACTTCCTGGTGCCAGCAGTTGGCGCTATGACTATAACTGAATATGAGCATGGTCATGTGTTCAGGACAGAACTCTTATCAAACGTGTGAAGTTTGGGGCAGATTGGACATTCCATGCCTGAGTTACAGCAACTTCCTGTTTCATGGCGAAACATCAAAATTTGTCAGGCCGCCGAGGACCCGCCCTTCGACGAAAACTCAAGATCTTCGCAATTTAACGTCGCAAAGGCCTTAAGATTACACTCACCAAATTTGAAGATGATCAGATTAAAACTGTAGGAGGAGTTCGTTAAAGTATGAGGCCTGAAAATGTCAAAAACTGCACAAAAATCTGGGAGGAAGTTCAAAATGGCTGACTTCCTGTTGGGTTTAGGGCTATGCTCCAAGAGACTTTTTTGTAGGTATTAGGTCATTACATGTATGTACCGAATTTCGTGCACGTACGTGGAACGTTGCGGGAGGCGCACTCCGTTGAACTTTTATAGGTGGCGCTATCGAGCCGTTTTGCCCCGTCCAATTCTGAAACCTATATCAGATGTAAATTTTCGCCAGTTCTGACGCGTGTGCAAAGTTTCGTGAGTTTTCGCGCATGTTTAGGCCCTCAAAAATGCAATTCAATGCGGAGAAGAAGAAGAATAATAATAATTAAAGCTGCAAGCAGCGATGAAAGGGCCCTCGCACCCGTGCCATCAACACTCGGTGGCTTTAGGAAGACAGAGCATGGTTGGGAAATGTACATTTAAGGAGGTATATATAGTAAGAGTATGTCAAAGTCAGTAACAAAATGTTTTGTATAATGGTGATAATAGCATGCTTCATGACTCAGCTAAGTGTTGCTAGCATGTTTAGTCTGTTTCTAGCATGCTTAGTACACAATAATTATGTGGTTAGTACTGCATTACTGTGTTAACCATGTCAGTTTCATTTGCCAGTAGGTGGCGTTATGACTATAGCTGAATATGAGCATGGATGTGTGTTCAGGACAGAACTCTTATCAAACGTGTGAAGTTTGGTGCAAATTGGAAATTGCCTTCTTGAGTAACAAAAAAGTCATGTTTCATTGAATTAGCATTCTTTAGCACTTAGCTAAGCATTGTTAGCATGTTTTAACATGTTTCTAGCATGTTTAGAACTCAATGGCATTTTTAACATGTTGCTAGAACGGCATCAACGTGTTAAACATGTCACTTCCTGTTGCCAGTAGGTGGCGCTATTACTAAAAATGAACATTCTCATGTAGATGTATTCAGGCCATGACTCTTATCAAAAGTGTGAAGTTTGGGGCAGATTGGACATTCCATGCCTGAGTTACAGCAAATTCTTATTTAATTGCAATAATAGCATGCTTTAGCACTTAGCTAAGAGTTTGCTAGCATGTTTTAGCATGTTTCTAGTATGTTGTTAGCATGTTTAACACTTGCTGGCACTTTTTTATATGTTATTACGAGTCCATAACAGTGTTAAACATGTCACTTCCTGTTGCCAGCAGGTGGCGCTATGACTGTAACTGAATATAAGCATGGTCATGTGTTCAGGACAGAACGCTTATCAAAAGTGTGAAGTTTGGGGCAGATTGGACATTCCATGCCTGAGTTACAGCAAATTCATATTTAATTGCAGTAATATCATTCTTTAGCACTTAGCTAAGTGTTTGCTAGTATGTTTTAGCATGTCTCTAGTATGTTGGTAGGATGTTTAGCACCTACTGGCATTTTTTTTATATGTTATTAGGAGTCAAGAACAGTGTTAAACGTCACTTCCTGTTGCCAGCAGGTGGCGCTATGACTATAACTAAATATGAGCATGGACATGTGTTCAAGAGATAACTCTTATCAAACGTGTGAAGTTTGGGGTAGATTGTACATTGCCTTCTTGAGTAACAACAAAGTCCTGTTTCATTGAATTATCATGCTTTAGCACTTAGCTAAGTATTGCTAGCATGTTTTAATATGTTTCTAGCATGTTTAGAACTCAATGGCATTTTTAACATGTTGCTAGAACGGCATCAACGTGTTAAACATGTCACTTCCTGTTGCCAGTAGGTGGCGCTATTACTATAACTGAATTTGAGCATAGACATGTGTTCAGGCCATGATTCTTATCAAACGTGTGATGTTTGGGGCAGATTGGACATTCCAGGCCTGGGTTACAGCAAATTCCTATGTAATTGCAGTGATAGCATGCTTTAGCACTTAGCTAAGTGTTTGCTAGCATGTTTCTAGTATGTTACTAACCTGTTTAGCACTTGCTGGCTCTTTTTTATATGTTATTAGGAGACCACAACAGTGTTAAACATGTCACTTCCTGTTGACAGCAGGTGGCGCTATTACTATAACTGAATATTCTCATGTAGATGTGTTCAGGCCATGACTCTTATCAAACGTGTGAAGTTTGAGGCAGATTGGACATTCCTTGCCTGTGTTACAGCAAATTCCTATTTAATTGCAGCAATAGCATGCTTTAGCACTTAGCTAAGTGTTTGCTAGCATGTTTTAGCATTTTTCTAGTATGTTGTTAGCATGTTTAGCACTTGCTGGCACTTTTTTTATATGTTTTTATATGTCCACAACAGTGTTTAACATGTCACTTCCTGTTGCCAGCAGGTGGCACTATGACTGTAACTTAATATGAGCATGGTCATGTGTTCAGGACAGAACGTTTATTAAAAGTGTGAAGTTTGGCGCATATTGGACATTGCCTTCTTGAGTAACAACAACATCCTGTTTCATTGAATTAGCATGCTTTACCACTTAGCTAAGTATTGCTAGCATGTTTTAACATTAGCTAGCATGTTTTAACATGTTTCTAGCATGTTTAGACCTCAATGGCATTTTTAACATGTTGCTAGAATGGCATCAACGTGTTAAACATGACACTTCCTGTTTCCAATAGGTGGCGCTATTACTATAACTGAATATTCTCATGTAGATGTGTTCAGGACAGAACGCTTATCAAAAGTGTGAAGTTTGGGGCAGATTGGACATTCCATGCCTGAGTTACAGCAAATTCTTATTTAATTGCAACAATAGCATGCTTTAGCACTTAGCTAAGAGTTTGCTAGCATGTTTTAACATGCTTCTAGTATGTTGTTAGCATGTTTAGCACTTGCTGGCACTTTTTTATATGTTATTAGGAGTCCATAACAGTGTTAAACATGTCACTTCCTGTTGCCAGCAGGTGGCGCTATGACTATAACTGAATATGAGCATGGCCATGTGTTCAGGACAGAACTCTTATCAAACGTGTGAAGTTTGGGGCAGATTGGACATTCCATGCCTGAGTTACAGCAACTTCCTGTTTCATGGCGAAACATCGAAATTTGTAAGGCCGCCGAGGACCCGCCCTTCGACGAAAACTCAAGATCTTCGCAATTTAACGTCGCAAAGGCCTTAAGACTACACTCACCAAATTTGAAGATGATCAGATTAAAACTGTAGGAGGAGTTCGTTAAAGTACGAGGCCTGAAAATGGCAAAAACTGCACAACAATCTGAGAGGAAGTTCAAAATGGCTGACTTCCTGTTGTGTTTAGGGCTATGCTCCAAGAGACTTTTTTGTAGGTATTAGGTCATTACACGTATGTACCGAATTTCGTGCACGTACGTGGAACGTTGCGGGAGGCGCACTCTGTTGAACATTTATAGGTGGCGCTATCGAGCCATTTTGCCCCGTCCAATTCTGAAACCTATATCAGATGTAAATTTTCGCCAGTTCTGACGCGTGTGCAAAGTTTCGTGAGTTTTCGCGCATGTTTAGGCCCTCAAAAATACAATTCAATGCGGAGAAGAATAATAATAATAATTAAAGCTGCAAGCAGCGATGAAAGGGCCCTCGCACCCGTGCCATCAACACTCGGTGGCTTTAGGAAGACAGAGCATGGTTGGGAAATGTACATTTAAGGAGGTATATATAGTAAGAGCATGTCAAAGTCAGTTACAAAATGTTTTGTATAATGGTGATAATAGCATGCTTCATGACTCAGCTAAGTGTTGCTAGCATGTTTAGTGTGTTTCTAGCATGCTTAGTACACAATAATTATGTGGTTAGTACTGCATTACTGTGTTAACCATGTCAGTTTCTGTTGCCAGTAGGTGGCGTTATGACTATAACTGAATATGAGCTTGGATGTGTGTTCAGGACAGAACTCTTATCAAACGTGTGAAGTTTGGTGCAAATTGGACATTGCCTTCTTGAGTAACAACAAAGTCATGTTTCATTGAATTAGCATGCTTTAGCACTTAGCTAAGCATTGTTAGCATGTTTTAACATGTTTCTAGCATGTTTAGAACTCAATGGCATTTTTAACATGTTGCTAGAACGGCATCAACGTGTTAAACATGTCACTTCCTGTTGCCAGTTGGTGGCGCTATTACTATAATTGAACATTCTCATGTAGATGTGTTCAGGCCATGACTCTTATCAAAAGTGTGAAGTTTGGGGCAGATTGGACATTCCATGCCTGAGTTACAGCAAATTCCTATTTAATTGCAATAATAGCATGCTTTAGCACTTGGCTAAGAGTTTGCTAGCATGTTTTAGCATGTTTCTAGTATGTTGTTAGCATGTTTAACACTTGCTGGCACTTTTTTATATGTTATTAGGAGTCCATAACAGTGTTAAACATGTCACTTCCTGTTGCCAGCAGGTGGCGCTATGACTGTAACTGAATATAAGCATGGTCATGTGTTCAGGACAGAACGCTTATCAAAAGTGTGAAGTTTGGGGCAGATTGGACATTCCATGCCTGAGTTACAGCAAATTCATATTTAATTGCAGTAATATCATTCTTTAGCACTTAGCTAAGTGTTTGCTAGTATGTTTTAGCATGTCTATAGTATGTTGGTAGGATGTTTAGCACCTACTGGCATTTTTTTATATGTTATTAGGAGTCAAGAACAGTGTTAAACGTCACTTCCTGTTGCCAGCAGGTGACGCTATGACTATAACTAAATATGAGCATGGACATGTGTTCAAGAGATAACTCTTATCAAACGTGTGACGTTTGGGGTAGATTGTACATTGCCTTCTTGAGTAACAACAAAGTCCTGTTTCATTGAATTAGCATGCTTTAGCACTTAGCTAAGTATTGCTAGTATGTTTTAACATGTTTCTAGCATGTTTAGAAGTCAATGGCATTTTTAACATGTTGCTAGAATGGCATCAACGTGTTAAACATGACACTTCCTGTTACCAGTAGGTGGCGCTATTACTATAACTGAATATTCTCATGTAGATGTGTTCAGGACAGAACGCTTATCAAAAGTGTGAAGTTTGGGGCAGATTGGACATTCCATGCCTGAGTTACAGCAAATTCCTATTTAATTGCAATAATAGCATGCTTTAGCACTTAGCTAAGAGTTTGCTAGCATGTTTTAGCATGCTTCTAGTATGTTGTTAGCATGTTTAGCACTTGCTGGCACTTTTTTATATGTTATTAGGAGTCCATAACAGTGTTAAACATGTCACTTCCTGTTGCCAGCAGGTGGCGCTATGACTATAACTGAATATGAGCATGGTCATGTGTTCAGGACAGAACGTTTATTAAAAGTGTGAAGTTTGGCGCAGATTGGACATTGCCTTCTTGAGTAACAACAACATCCTGTTTCATTGAATTAGCATGCTTTAGCACTTAGCTAAGTATTGCTAGTATGTTTTAACATGTTTCTAGCATGTTTAGAAGTCAATGGCATTTTTAACATGTTGCTAGAATGGCATCAACGTGTTAAACATGACACTTCCTGTTACCAGTAGGTGGCGCTATTACTATAACTGAATATTCTCATGTAGATATGTTCAGGACAGAACGCTTATCAAAAGTGTGAAGTTTGGGGCAGATTGGACATTCCATGCCTGAGTTACAGCAAATTCCTATTTAATTGCAATAATAGCATGCTTTAGCACTTAGCTAAGAGTTTGCTAGCATGTTTTAGCATGCTTCTAGTATGTTGTTAGCATGTTTAGCACTTGCTGGCACTTTTTTATATGTTATTAGGAGTCCATAACAGTGTTAAACATGTCACTTCCTGTTGCCAGCAGGTGGCGCTATGACTATAACTGAATATGAGCATGGTCATGTGTTCAGGACAGAACGCTTATCAAACGTATGAAGTTTGGGGCAGATTGGACATTCCATGCCTGAGTTACAGCAACTTCCTGTTTCATGGCGAAACATCAAAATTTGTCAGGCCGCCGAGGACCCGCCCTTCGACGAAAACTCAAGATCTTCGCAATTTAACGTCGCAAAGGCCTTAAGATTACACTCACCAAATTTGAAGATGATCAGATTAAAACTGTAGGAGGAGTTCGTTAAAGTATGAGGCCTGAAAATGTCAAAAACTGCACAAAAATCTGGGAGGAAGTTCAAAATGGCTGACTTCCTGTTGGGTTTAGGGCTATGCTCCAAGAGACTTTTTTGTAGGTATTAGGTCATTACATGTATGTACCGAATTTCGTGCACGTACGTGGAACGTTGCGGGAGGCGCACTCCGTTGAACTTTTATAGGTGGCGCTATCGAGCCGTTTTACCCCGTCCAATTCTGAAACCTATATCAGATGTAAATTTTCGCCAGTTCTGACGCGTGTGCAAAGTTTCGTGAGTTTTCGCGCATGTTTAGGCCCTCAAAAATGCAATTCAATGCGGAGAAGAAGAATAATAATAATAATAATAATAATAATTAAAGCTGCAAGCAGCGATGAAGGGCCCTCGCACCCGTGCCATCAACACTCGGTGGCTTTAGGAAGACAGAGCATGGTTGGGAAATGTACATTTAAGGAGGTATATATAGTAAGAGTATGTCAAAGTTAGTAACAAAATGTTTTGTAATGGTGATAATAGCATGCTTCATGACTCAGCTAAGTGTTGCTAGCATGTTTAGTCTGTTTCTAGCATGCTTAGTACACAATAATTATGTGGTTAGTACTGCATTACTGTGTTAACCATGTCAGTTTCTGTTGCCAATAGGTGGCGTTATGACTATTGCTGAATATGAGCATGGATGTGTGTTCAGGACAGAACTCTTATCAAACGTGTGAAGTTTGGTGCAAATTGGAAATTGCCTTCTTGAGTAACAAAAAAGTCATGTTTCATTGAATTAGCATTCTTTAGCACTTAGCTAAGCATTGTTAGCATGTTTTAACATGTTTCTAGCATGTTAAGAACTCAATGGCATTTTTAACATGTTGCTAGAACGGCATCAACGTGTTAAACATGTCATTCCTTTTGCCAGTAGGTGGCGCTATTACTATAAATGAACATTCTCATGTAGATGTATTCAGGCCATGACTCTTATCAAAAGTGTGAAGTTTGGGGCAGATTGGACATTCCATGCCTGAGTTACAGCAAATTCCTATTTAATTGCAATAATAGCATGCTTTAGCACTTAGCTAAGAGTTTGCTAGCATGTTTTAGCATGTTTATAATATGTTGTTAGCATGTTTAAAACTTGCTGGCACTTTTTTATATGTTATTAGGAGTCCATAACAGTGTTAAACATGTCACTTCCTGTTGCCAGCAGGTGGCGCTATGTCTGTAACTGAATATAAGCATGGTCATGTGTTCAGGACAGAACGCTTATCAAAAGTGTGAAGTTTGGGGCAGATTGGACATTCCATGCCTGAGTTACAGCAAATTCATATTTAATTGCAGTAATATCATTCTTTAGCACTTAGGCTAAGTGTTTGCTAGTATGTTTTAGCATGTCTCTAGTATGTTGGTAGGATG